>NC_086446.1:712771292-713388078 GCF_028390025.1 Pseudophryne corroboree | reverse complement strand
GCAGCTGTCCCCGGTGCCTGAACCGCCGCAGAGAGGGGGAAGCAGCATTACCGCACTGCAGTGAGCGGGGAGAGCGCAATCAGCCCGCACCAGGTCACAAGCTATGCAGGTACATTCATAAATCTCCACCTCAGCTAGCAGTTGATAGGAGACAACATACCCCTACCCCAGTTGACGGATACTTAGTGGGGCTGTCACTGATAGGGTCTTCCGAAGGAGAAGGGGGGACATCCTTACCCCCAAAACACCCCCCTTCATAAGCTTGGTCACTCAGGGTTAAAGCCCCATTTGCCTCCAGCATACAGTGGCATCACGTATGAACCTGATCCCCATGTCCTCCTCTCACCAGACAGATTGTTCATAATCTCACAAGCTTACACGGTCACCGTATGTCTGGAGTGATACCTTATCCAGAGTCGCTTTGTTTCCTCTGACTTACTTTTCCATGGATACAAATACGGCTAGTACCGTTAGCCGCTGCTACCGTGTTATATCACGAACAGTCAGTTTTGTACAAATCCCTACGAATACTTACCTTGCGTCCACTGACGTCTTCCCAGGAGTCCTCTGTTAGAGTGCAAGTAGTCTGTTAGAGGGACGTTGGCCGCAAACGCCCACTGGGGCGCAGGAACTGAACATTAGTGCCCGGCGTATAACGCCATCCTATGGACAGTTTAAGAGGTGCATCAGAATTACTGTCAGGACATTCTTTACCCTAAGATAATGTTACCTTCCAAATGATTGGTAGTGCATGTTATATATTTGACTGTTTGATTCAGTCATAGTTATACCTTAGAGATGTTTAAACTGTGAACACTGTTATAGACAGGGAAAGACTCAGGGTATTGTAGTAATGTTCAACCTATGCATATGTGTTTAATGAGAATTGAGTTACAACGGTGACTAATATTTTTAGTCCAGTAAATGGTTGTCACCGTCTCTGTGTGTAGTGGTCTCTGAGCGTATTGTGTTTGGGTTGCCCTTCCGGGGTTCTCCTGGTCCTTCTGCCCCAGCCTCACAGGTGACGGGAAGAATAGTCGCTGGCCTCAACATCGTTGAAGAGTGGATACTGCCGACCACGAAGACAACCGAGCTTCAGGTACGAACCCACTTTATAGGGATATTACACATATGCATCAATTCTCGGAGAGTGATATAGTGGAGAGAGAGAAAGTACTAACTAATCAGCTCCCAACTGCCATGTTACAGGCTGTATTTGAAAAATGACAGTTAGGAGCTGATAGGATGGGACTTTATCTCGCTCTACTTAATCTCTCTCCAGTTGTTGATGGATATGCCATTTTTTTATGTGGACATCTTGAGCTGGAGCTCGATCCACCTCATTGTTAATCTGGCCCTCGATCAGTGGTGCAAGTATGCGGATACGCTCGGTTACGGAGTACCCTTAAGAATTTGGCAGCGGGTACGCAGTACCACCTGCCACACACTTTGCACACCTGACCGCCATTGCCACAATTATAATACACCACAAAGCATCCTGGAGGCATTACTATATAGTTATCAAATTGGGGGCATTACTATATGTATTTATTATACTGGAGGTATTACTATATATTTCTAGCCTTGCCCCCAGAGTCCAAAGAAAAGGGTCTGTGTTGTCCGGTAGTGTCGTGTAGCCACTCCCACTAGTGGCATGTGGCCACGCCCCCGCACAACACATGACTACGCCCATTTTTCGGCACTCAGTACCACTAAGAAAATATTTCTACTTGCACCACTGCCCTGGATACAGCAACTACATATTGAACTTTTAATGAAGTTGTTCTAATACTTTACATTGCTTGCAGACCTTGAGGAATATGTGTCTATAGAAGACTAAAGTTATACAGTGCCTTTAAAGCAACAATTATAAGTATATAAGTTCCAATCCTGTAGATAATATTACAGCTCGCTGCATCTGTTCATCTTCCACGTACAGCGCCCACAGACGTAAAACGGCAGAGCCTGTGGAACCCCTACTTATTCTGAAGTGTGATGAAATATTTAGAAGAGCAAGAAACTGCGGAGGGGGTGTAACAGCCCAGGTGTAATCCAAGATGAAACGTTGAATCCTTTCTAGCTCTCAGTGTGCAATCTGATCCAGGACTGAACTTCAGACTGCTTGTTAAACTACATTTCTACGGGAGCTTAAGAGCACGATTCTCCACTTTACTCATTTAAATGCCAATACATTCACTATGAACACACACAGGATCACCTTCAATGACTTAGCTAAACAGGTAACAAAGCTAGGGTGTATAAAGCAGCTTTGCACATAAAATAGCAGCTGAAGAATATGTTAAGATCCAGCTGAGTCTGTGGATAAAGTAAAAGCATACTCAGAACACCTTTTCATGCAAAATTCAATAAAAGACACAGCACCCAATACGGCGGCTTTACTGCTGCTACGGACCATCCATATTGGCCCGTGTAACTACCATATGGGGCCTTATTTAGGATTGCAAACAAATGGAATCAGAAAACGAACCGGCAAGAAAATAGGCATTAGAGTCAGTTGCAAATACAAGTCTGCATCTAGGTCTGAGGTAGCTGGGTTACTCCTTGAGGATTCAGCGTGGGTCTGCACATAATAAATAATAAATATCGCATTACACAATTGGAGATACATTGAGGGTAATTCAGACCTGATTGTAGCAGCAAATTTGTTAGCAGTTGGGCAAAACCATGTGCTCTGCAGGGGGGGCAGATGTAATATTTGCAGAGAGAGTTAGATTTGGGTGGGTTGTTTTGTTTATGTGCAGGGTAAATACTGGCTGCTTTATTTTTACACTGCAATTTAGATTTCAGTTTGAACACACCCCACCCAAATCTAAGTCTCTCTGCACATGTTATATCTGCTCCACCTGCAGTGCACATGGGGGGTCATTCCGAGTTGTTCGCTCGTTATTTTTTTCTCGCAACGGAGCGATTAGTCGCTAATGCGCATGCGCAATGTCCGCAGTGCGACTGCGCCAAGTAAATTTGCTATGCAGTTAGGTATTTTACTCACGGCATTACAAGGTTTTTTCTTCGTTCTGGTGATCGTAATGTGATTGACAGGAAGTGGGTGTTTCTGGGCGGAAACTGGCCGTTTTATGGGTGTGTGCGAAAAAATGCTACCGTTTCTGGGAAAAACGCGGGAGTGGCTGGAGAAACGGAGGAGTGTCTTGGCGAACGCTGGGTGTGTTTGTGACGTCAAACCAGGAACGAAACTGACTGAACTGATCGCAGATGCCGAGTAAGTGTGGAGCTACTCAGATACTGCTAAGATGTGTCTATTCGCAATTCTGCTAATCTTTCGTTCGCAATTTTGATAAGCTAAGATTCACTCCCAGTAGGCGGCGGCTTAGCGTGTGCAAAGCTGCTAAAAGCAGCTTGCGAGCGAACAACTCGGAATGACCCCCATGGTTATGCCCAACTGCTAACAAATTTGCTGCTACGATCAACTCGGAATTACCCCCATAGTGCAGTTAGTAGATGGATCGTGCAGATAATTTGTTCCCAAGTGGATTGTGCATCTTTATATATAAATGAAGTACATCATGTGTCGTGCACTGGCTTGGTGGGGTATATAAGGTGTGCAATAGGCCGTACACATATCACTCGCTGCTCTCAAAAGGTAAAATGGGCGATTTATCCGAGTTGCAAAAAGGGATGATTATCGGCTTTCAGGCCAAGGGTGGCGGTATATCTGAAACAGCGCAGTTTGTGAACTGTTCACGTGCTGCTGTGGTGAAGGTGGACAAATGGCACCATTGTGAATATTCAATGTGGAAACCGTGGAGCGTCCCGTGCTATTGATGTGAGAGGTGAATGTCGGCTACGAAGATGCGTGAGGGCAGACTGACACGCTACAGTGGAGCAGATCGCCGTCAAAATCAACCTGGGGGCTACCAGACGTGTGTCAGAAATTACAGTTCAGCCCGTCTAGCTGCTGCCCATGCTACACACACACACACACACAGACACACACACACACACACACACACACCCACAGACACACATATGCCCTTATTTTGCCTAAAACCAAATAAATATGTGTGTATGTACATATGAGAAAGCGAATGATAGCTACAAGAATGAGGTATTTTAAACATCCAGGATGGCATGGAGACTGATCACATGACTTATCCTGCCTATGGTGTGGCAGGGGAGTGTCTGTGTTGGACTTTATGTAAAGGCTTGGCCTGTGGGCTACAGCCACTTTGGGGGTAATTCAGACCTGATCGCTGCTGTGCGTTTTCGCACAGCGGGCGATCAGATCTGAACTGCGCATGCGTATGCACCGCAGCGATGGGAGGGTGCGAAAAAATCGATCGCAAGGGCGATCGAAAGGTGATTGACAGGAAGTGGCTGTTTGTGGGTGTCAACTGACCGTTTTGCAGGAGTGTCCAGAAAAACGCAGGTGAGCTCAGGCGTTTGGAGGGAAGGTGTCTGACGTCAGTTCTGGCCCTGATCACCAGGAATCCATCGCAGCGGTTGAGTAAGTCCTGGGCTTATGTTTGTGCAGCTCTACTAAAGAAGCGAACGCACACTTGCACAGGCTTTTCCCCTCTCCCTGGCAACTATCTGATCGCAGGGCTGCAAAAAACACACCCTAGCGATCAGGTCTGAATTACCCTCTTTGTTCCAATCTTCCCACCCTCCTTCCCTTATAGTTTTCTTGGTTGGTGATTGATGGCTATTCTGTGGCGGGAAAGAACATCAGATCACCAGTCAGGGTGCAATCATTTATTTTGGGTGCACACACTTGGTTGACTGATAGTTGGCTGTACCACCCTAAATGGGGGCAGTGTCATCACCCAAGCGGGTGTAGAGTCAAGTTATAAGGGCGAGTGTATAACTTTTGTGGTGTTATAGTTGAGCTGTGTACCTTGGGTGTTAGAGCTGATCTCCACAGAGATGGGGTCTTGGGAGGTTGAGCTGGCATTGCAGAACCCTCCCACACTTGGTTATGTGACCTGGTGATGCCAGGTTCTACCTCTATCAGCAATCTCTATCTGCGGGGGTCTAACAGACAGTGGTGCAGAGCAAAAAGGCATGTGGCAGCTACTAGATCCGTAATTGTATATTTTAGTGCCCTGGAAGGGCAGGACTGGCCATCTGGCACTACCAGAAAGTGCCCGAAGGCCTGATGGCCACTCCAACAGGCTGGCTGTGTAGCTCTACATCCCGGCTCTCTGCTCGGCCACTCAGCATATAGACAAGGGCGTGCCACAAGAACAAGCCCCCGCGACTCGTGTGCGTACCCTTGAGATGTGACCACGCCCCCTTTGTCATGCGCTTAGAGTGCTAAGACTGTTTTAGAGCCCCAGTCCGTCCCTGTGCTCTGGGCAAGAGAGAACATTGTGAACCCCACATACATTTGGTGGGAGTGATAGCAGTCTGCAATGTGGAGATGACATGGCCAACTCCCTTGGGCACATGCATAGTCAAGTAAGAGGAAAGCTAGCCCCCTTCCAGCACATTCATTTAATAGATCTGTGTGCTCTCTAGATTCTACTGACCTGAGGAAGCTCCAGTAGGAAAATAATCCAATTATCCCCACACTTCCGCTCCCCACCTTTTTGCAACATGCCCCACTGCCCAAATTACAGTATGGCTGTGGCCACTCTTCAGCCCAAATCATATACTATATCTACTGTATATCATTACATACTACATATTGCAGTTCCGATTTTCCCATTTGCAACTCTCTACTGCCCTACGTACAGGTTTTGGGGGAATCACATTATGGATTGGCTGCCGTCTGCCGCTTCTGCGCTCTTCAATGGGTAGCAGCAGTGTCGGACTGGGACATGAAGGGCCTACCGGGGGAATGCAGTTATAGGGGCCCATACTTAGCGGTGTGGCAGCCTACAAAGGGGGTGTGGCCAGCCTCCACAGATGCTTGAAATACACAAAATTCTAGTGCAGTGTAATACAACATATCTACCATGTATAATACAAGTGCATAGTCTGGAACCTGATCCCTAGAGGAAGGAGTGGGCCCTCAGGCAGTGGGGCCTACCGGTGGTTTCCCTGGTACCCCTGTGGGCCAGTCCGACCCTGGGTAGCAGGGAGCCAGTTTTGGGAAAGTTATAAATAATACATTGTTTATTCATGTCTAAAGGGCAAAGTGCTGGAAGCAGCCCAGGTTTAGTCTCTAATGATGCATAGTGACACCCCTTGAATCTCAGATGGCAATAGAAAATAGCGGAGTAGGAAAAAAAAGAAAATACAAATGTCATTATTTGCATAGACTAAACTAGTAGTTTAGATTTTTTTTTTTAAACGCAGTTACACATGGGTCAATTTACTTTTCTCTGGGGTACATTGCTCCTTCTTAGTGCATTGCTCTGTGCAATGTGGTCACGCAACTGTATGCAGCAATTGGCATCTAACTGATTACTACTGATCACTATGAGAAATGCGCTATCAATACTTATACCGTATGGCCCAAGCATACAACAAGGTGCATCAACGTCCATCCGGCTTACAGCACTGACCATGGGATAACCAGCAATCGCCCATGAGTAACCAACCTCAAGCCCTTAATTCACACAAGCTTTATTAGTAGACAAAGGTCCAAACCATAGGAACGTGTATGACATAAGGGGTCTAATGTAATAGTCGTGAGGTTGACGTGAGTCAGAACGATTCCGGTGAGATAGTGGCATTTAATTTTAAGGCAAAACTAGGTTGCCGCTTTAAATGAAGTGGCTATCACACCAGAATTGCCACAGTTACCACAAAATACCAGCTATTACATTTTCCCCGAAGCGGTATATTTACTAAAGTGCAGGTTTTTAGAAGTGGACATGTTGCCCATAGCAACCAATCAGATTCTACTTGTCATTTATATAGCACCTTCCAAGGTAATAGCTAGAAAGATTGGTTGCTATGGGCAACATCTCCATTTTTAAAAAAAAAAAACCTGCACTTTAGTAAATATACCCCAAAGAATGTGATGTGGAGTTAGAAGCAAATTGGGCGTACATTGGGCCTAATTCAGATCTGATCGCTCGCTAGGTTTTTTATGCTGCGCTGCGAACAGATAGTCGCCGCCCATAGGGGAGTGTATTTTAGCTTTGCAAGTGTGCAATCGCATGTGTAGCAGAGCTGTAAAAAAAATTATTTTGCAGTTTCTGAGTAGCCCAGGACTTACTCAGCCGCTGCGATCACTTCAGCCGGTCCGGGACCGGAGTTGACGTCAGACACCTGCCCGGCAAATGCTTGGGAATGCCTGCGTTTTTCCAACCACTCCCAGAAAACAGTCAGTTGCCACCCACAAACGCCTTCTTCCTGTCAATCTCCTTGCGATCGGCTGTGCGAATAGGTTCTTTGTAAAACCCATCGCACATCAACGATCCGCTTTGTACCCGTGCGAGGTGCCTGCGCATTGCGGTGCATACGCACGCGCAGTTCTGACCTGATCGCAGCGCTTCAAAAAATGCTAGTGAGCGATCAGGTCTGAATTACCCCCCATGTGCAGTGCAGGTGGAGCAGATGTAACATGTGCAGAGAGAGTTAGATTTGGGTGGGGTGTGTTCAAACTGTAATCTAAATTGCAGTGTAAAAATAAAGCAGCCAGTATTTACCCTGCAAAGAAACAAAATACCCCACCCAAATCTAACTTTCTCCGCAAATGTTATATCTGCCCCTCTGCAGTGCACATGGTTTTGCCCATTAGCTAACAAATTTGCTGCTACGATCAGGTCTGAATTAGACCCATTGCCCAAAAGAAACCTGCAAGTAAAAAATATGCAGTGCAAATTGATCTCGATATACGGCTGCATCTGCATGTATGGATATACGCCTGCTTGGCTAGTGATTGTCATTAGTGACTACTTGCACCGACTTCGTACAAATGGGGTCATTCCGAGTTGTTCGCTCGCTTGCAGTTTTTAGCAGCCGTGCAAACGCTATGCCGCCGCCCACTTTGAGTGTATTTTAGCTTAGCAGAAGTGCGAACGAAAGGATCGCACAGCAGCTACAAAATAATTTTGTACAGTTTCAGAGTACCTTCAGACCTACTCAGTGCTTGCGATAACTTCAGACTGTTCAGTTCCTGTTTTGACGTCACGAACACGCCCTGCGTTCGCCCAGCCACGCCTGCGTTTTTCCAGGCACGCCTGCGTTTTTCAGAACACTCCCTGAAAACGGTCAGTTGACACCCAGAAACGCCCACTTCATGTCAATCACTCTGCGGTCAGCAGTGCGACTGAAAAGCTTCGCTAGACCTTGTGTGAAACTACATCAGCCATTGTGAAAGTACGTCGCGCGTGCGCATTGCGCCGCATACGCATGCGCAGAAGTGCCTTTTTTTGCATCATCGCTCCACAGCGACCATTTTCCGCTTGCGATCAACTCGGAATAACCCCCATGGGGCCTATTTCAAAGTTGATCGCAGCAACAAATTTGTTAGCAGTTGGGCAAAACCATGTGCACTGCAGGTGGGGCAGATATAACATGTGCAGAGAGAGTTACATTTGGGTGGGGTGTGTTCTAACTGAAATCTAAATTGCAATGTAAAAATAAAGCAGCCAGTATTTACCCTGCACAGAAACAATACAACCCACCCAAATCTAACTCTCTCTGCAAATGTTATATCTGCACCCCCCTCTCCCCCCCTGCAGTGCACATGGTTTTGCCCATCTGCTAACAAATTTGCTGCTGCGATCAACTCTGAATTACCCCCTAGGTGCAAAAGGTATGCCACCTTGTAAGGCCCTATTCAGAGATGGACACAATAGTACAGCGGCTACACCTTCATACACAGCACCTGTGCCAAAATATGTAAAAGCAGCCTACTTCTGTCATCCGCTGCTGTGTCCGAAGATGCAGCTACGGATCATCTGTGCGAACATCGGTCATCTGAGTAACTTTCAGGTTACTCAGGATGGCCGGGAAATGTACGCTTCCAGGGCCAGTGAAGCAGTGTCATAACATACAGACACTGGCCTCTGCACGTCTCAAAAATGGGGTCAATCACCCCTGTTTTCAAGAATGCTGGGTGCTGCCTCCCCATCCTCACCCCTAAACGTAGCTTACAGGGCACTGTGGGGGTCATTTCGACCCGATTGCATGCTGCAGTTGTTCGCAGCGATAGGGTTGGAACTGCGCATGTGCCGGGCCGCAGTGCGACGGCGCATGCCAGACGGCCGAAAGCCGTCGTTACCTAGCGGCGGTCGCAGGGCGGGAGGGTGCGGGATGGCTGCGTTTGGCCGTCGTTTTCGGGGTACGGTCCGGCCATTGCAGTCGTTGCCGGAACGTGCGGCTAGCGGGCCACAGCGACTGCGTGACGTCGGGGCAGCGACGAGTAACTCCCAGCCAGCTGCAGGAGCTGCACTGGACGGGAGTTACTCTTCAAGTACAAAGGCATTGCCGCTGTGCGATGCTTTTGTACTTGTGTGTGTGGGGGGGGGGGGGGACTGACATGTGGAGCAGACTAGCCCTGTGCTGGGCGTCCCCCCGCATGTCAGGGAAGATGATCATAGCTGTGCTAAATTTTGCACATCTACGATCAACTCGGAATGACCCCCTGTGACCGTCATCGCATCCTCAGATCTGCACATGCGCAGATCAACAATCATTGCAGATGTGTGTAAACAGCACGATTACGTATATCTCTGAATCAGGCCCATGGTCATGTTTTCTCTTCCGTCCAGGTCTGCTGTGTGAGAACGTAGGGCCATCTTAACAGCATTGTAGCCTCTGGGTAAAGCAATGTGCTGGGGCCTCTATCCACACATTCCCGGGAATAAAAATTAAAAATAATAATAATAACTTGCCCCTCCAGTGGTCCCATGCCATCTCTCCACATGCTATCAGCACTCTGATTGGTGGATAACTGCACCTAGCCACCAATCAGCATGCTGACTGCCATTCAGTGTCTCGCTGCAGGATAGGAGGCAGGTAGAGAATCCTGCCTTGCCGCTCTGATTGGGTATAACTCACAATCAGAAGCGGTTGGGCAGCATTCTCTAACTGCCTCCTGAGAAGCCTAAAGACACAGATGCCCCCTGGCCCAACCAGCCCCTGAGCTAAGGCCCCTAGAATCATGGGGCCCTTGGAAACTGCCCAGTGTGCCTATACGTTAAGATGGCCCTGAGATAATGCCCCCTTAGTTATTATTATCATCATCATTCCTAGAGTGCCACCAATTTATCAATATGTTTTTGGAGTGTGCTGAAAACAAAGCAACCTCGGGAGAACATAAAAACTCCACAAATATAGTCCATGACTGAGAATTATACTCATGACCTCATACCATCACACCCCAGTTCCACCTCTCTGTTGTAAGCCTAGATGTGCCAGTAGCAGCCTATACAGTGCAAATTGATGCAAAATACCTACTGCACATGGAAAAATGTTGATGTTATACCGCTTTCAGATCGCTAATGCTGGGTCGCAAACGGGAATTGCAAACAGGTCTCTCCTGGGTGCGACCCGGCATTGGACCCAGAGAACTGGCTTCCCGGCCCGTCATATTGCCGCCGGGTTAGGTTGCCATCAGGGGCAGGGACCACGGTGTCATTGGGGGAGGAGGCTGCGCTAGATGACATCATCTCTGCACCGCCTCTCCCTATGCTGTGAACAGGTACCGGGTCGCATTGACGGGGTTACCCATTCACACTGCACCTGACCCAGTAATTACCCAGGAATATACCCCTTTCACATCTCCAATGACGGATCCAACCCAGGAATTGGAAACGAGTCCTTCCCGGGTGGGATCCGGCATTGGAGACTCTGCACTGCCACTGCTGGCTTTCCGACGGGTCGGTTGCCATAGCGGCAGCGGGCATTAGCAGATGAGCTAATCTCCGCGCTGCCTCTCCCTATACTGTGAATGGGCACTGGGTCACATCGACCCGGCAACCCATCCACACTGTGCCTGACCCGGTATTCAATTCGGGAATAACCGTTCTTATTACCCAGGTTAAATTACCGGGTCAGGCGACCCGGGAATTCTCCAAGGCCCCTTTCACACTGCTCAGCGACCCGTGTCGACCGGCAAAATGCTGAGTCGATACCGGGTTATTTTTGCGATGTGAAATAACCCAGGTTAAATTACCTTCTTATAACCCGGGTTAAATTACCGGGTCAGGTGACCCGAGATTTCTACCATGACCCTGTCACACCACCAGGTGTCGACCGGTTGATACCGGGTTATTTGTGCCGTGTGAAAGGGGTATAACCCTTCTTATAACCCAGGTTAAATTACCGAGTCAGGCGACCCGAGATTTCTACCATGACCCTTCCACACCGTCAGGTGTCGGCCTGGCGATATACCGGATTGATACTGGGCTATTTGTGCGGTGTGAAAGGGGTATATGTGTGGAGAATAAAAGGCACCAGATCTACCACTGCAGACAACCAGGCTCAGGCTACGGCACATATTACCAGCACACAACCTGCAGTGAAAGGGTGCCATGGCACTGGATCAGCACAACTGTTAATATCGAGGTAGCTGTGAGCTTTCAAGAAGCCTTAATAAAAATTGATCTTTTTTCCTCCTTTTATTTTTTATTTTGTGCTGCAGTTAGAAAATAGGCTTGTAGCTGGGCTGTTATATTGGGAGAAGTGTATGGGAGTAAATGACAGATGGAATCATAAACACGTTTGATCTTGAATTCAAGCTTTGCTAAATATTAAGCACAGACTGCTCACCACTTTTACAGGGACTGGGGATATGATATATGACATGTCCAAACTTTAAAATAAGGAAATTACCAGAGAAAATGATTGCAATAAATTTTCTAAGTATAAACGTTGATTATATTTCGATTTTCATTCAGAACATATTTTGGAGCAAATGGCATTTGGCACGGTGCTAGAAGGAGGGGGAGGGGATGGGGAGGGGGCTTTAAAAAAAAACCCTAGAGGTGTACAATTTATGTAATCTGTGCTTGGAAAATGAATTGGGTAATTTATTGGAAAACAGGAAAGTCCTAAAGATTGGATCAGCATTGCCTACCCTGACTACCCCAATCCATCAAGTTCCAATTAACAAGCCAGCCAGAGAGAACTTTAATGGCTTTCCAATCTAGTTGCCTGATAAACCCATCAATTCCTCTGGGAGAAATTAAGAAAATCGACCGGCCCTTGGCGTTGTAGTGTCATTCCTTTCTGCAACTATATGTCAAATTAAAAACACAATTAAAATTTAAACTGTTCCAATCAGGGGCTGCCCTCCAACCTATGTTTCACTTAATAGAAGTTTGATGAAAATCTGATTCCTGCTCTCTATCAACAGGAGGCAGAGAAGTCAGAGGAGGCTCCAGCCCAGCCCTAGCCAGGAGACAAGAGAGCAGCCAGGCTGCTGGGTAGGAGGGGGGAGGGGGGGAGGCACCTCTGTCTCTGGCCTGATCACCTTGGGCACAGCAGGGCAGAGGATAAAGACTGTAGCTGGCACTGAGGGGATTAAGCACAATAGTGTCAGATTGATCTAATTAATGAGACACTGTCCACTAATGGGGACACTGGAGTAAAAAAAAAACTCCAGAAGCCAAGGACACTTTTAAGGGAATTGCAAACCGAATTTACAGCCTGGAACATATTACTGCACCAATAAATAAAACACATTTTCCTCCTTTTTTTTAACCACTGATTAGTTGTGACGACCGGGATGTATTTATCTGCGCTGCTTAAATAGCAATGCTTCAAACAGGAACCTTGTACCTGTCCAGCTGCGCAAATCCTACTTTTAGGGCACGCTGAGGCATGTAGTTCTACAAATACAAAAATGTGTATTGCATAAACTTCATTGTGGAATTAATCCGCAGGATTCAATAAGTACATGTGTCCCCTCCCTGTACAGCAATCCGCCATCATCACCAGACAAGTGGCAGTTCTCAATTACACTATAGTACATTACCAACAAAACATAAAGCTAATAAGGCTGGATCTATATAACAAACGTAACAGAATGGTCTGTGATTTGTTCTGCTGTAGTCAATGCCCACTCCCATTTACTATACCTATTTATTAATATTGTCTTTCAGCCATTCCAGCTCTATCCTATTACATATACTATACAATAATGCAGTGGTTGTCAACTCCAGACCTCAAGTACCTTCAACAGGTCAGGTTTTCAGGATTCCTGTCTGTGGAAACATGCGGGATAGTTACTGACCCAGCTAAATGGATCAACTCACCTGCACATTGTTAAAGAGATCCAGAAAACATGACCTGTTGGGGTTGCTTGAGGACTAGGATTTAGGACCACTGATATAATTCAACAATTACGTAAAGCATTATTCCAGACCAGGGATAGGCAACCTGTCTGTGAAGCTAAAAGCATCCTACTGGCAGGCCATGCTGTGACTTGTAGTCCCATGTAAGGAAGACACAGTTTGCCACAGTATTATCCTCTCAGGACAATGCAGCAGGTGTATTAGAGACCCAGCCCCCTCCACACCCTTTTCTAAAATGATTTAGGAAACCTAGGGGGACATTTACTAAGAGCGGAGAAGTGAGCCAGTGGAGAAGTTGCCCCATCAACCAATCAGCAGCTCTGTATAATTTTATAATATGCAAAATATAGATGTTACTTCAGTGCTGATTGGTTGCCACATGCAACTTTTCCACTGGCTCACTTCTCCGCTCTTATCACTGCTTAGTAAATGTCCCCCCTAATTCCATCTTGGTGGGGGCAGAAGTGACTACAGTATGGCATGGAATGGAAACGTTTGGTGGCTGATGTGGAAGGTCATAGGATGAGTTGAACGAGAGGGAAGCCATAACGTTACAATGAGCATTTAACTAAGTGCTTTATGAGGGGGCTGGTCGTGCAAATTATGAAACCGCTGGGGGAAAAAAATCCGGAGCATGCTTCCTACCCTGCAGTGATATTTGCTAAAACTTGTTAATCTAATAACAGTCATGAAAGGTTCATTTGGCAGTTTCAGAACAAACCAAGGTCACTCAAGTGACAGAGGAGCCCTGGAACAATAGATTCATTTGAAACAATATTTTACAGACATTTTACGATCAATATGGACCGGAGCATTATGCTGTAGCAATCTGTTAATGTTTCTTAATGGGCTCATCATTCTGTTTGCACATTGTTACTAGTCGATAAGCTAAAGTGATTATTTGCAAAGACAGTTGCATTATATTTGTATATACATATAGCAGCAGAGCTGCAAAACGCTGTACAATCATGCTACATACTTTGCACCCATATATGATCAAATCAATATATTATTATTATTATTATTATTATTATTATTATTAGTATTTTTAAAAGGATCCTTTTTTTTTTTTTTTTTTTGTATGCCAATTATACTTGTGACGAACATAACCCAATACGTTAGATGAGCTATTGGTAATCAATGGACAATGCTCACTCATGAAATGGGAGAGATAAACACAAGTGTCAAACTGCATTTTGTTGTATATGCTGTATATATACTCGGGCGGATAATAGATTCACCACCTTCACTCACAAAGTATTAGTTGTGAAGGAATATATTAAATGATTTAGCTAATATGTATTATGCGGTGGTCTTACAGTGACTTTCATATTTACTGTAAGGCGATCGCGTCAAATGTGCAGAAAATCTCATAAATCTGCTTGGGGATCATTATCAGATAATAGATTATCACCCCCCACCCCACTATAGAAATTGGAGATTTGACTCATTTGGAGACTATCTCCAATTTACAATGGATGTCAGTATAAACTAGTGCTGATTACAATAGTAATAGATTTCAGAATTCGTTATAAAAAGGGTGTTAATCCTGGACCCTCACCTGGAACCCCCTCCCCCACCCCTTCACCCCACCGCCATCATTCTCGTGTGCCCCATGAAGTTACCCACCTGCACTGGCAATGCTGTCCCCAGGTTGCAAAGTTTGAAGCCAGGTGTAAAGATCTAGCAGGGAGAAGCCTCGGTTAGGGTTAATCGTTTGCTGGCAGCATCTGGTCCTCGTCTGAATAAAGAGTTATATGTGGTGACTGGAAGTTTATATATTTCTCAAGTGTTTGCTATACAAAGAGAGGGAGTATTTACTATCAAATAAAAGAAATACATGTGTGTTTTTAGTACAAACAGCGAAGCGAGATCTGCTCAGCCTGATACAAAACACTGGACATGTAGAAATGCATCTTTCTTTAATTGCAAACAAACGCACAGATTTGGAATCCAAACTGGGGAGAATCAAGACAAGTGGTATTGGGATTTATGAACAGATTGCCTGGGAAAACGGGGCAGCTTTACTGAATTGCCCAGATCAAAGAGAATCAAAAGGAAACAGATACTGTGCCCAGCTCAGGGGCTGGCAGGAGGGTGGCAGTGCCAGTAGGCGCTGCCTGGATGGCTCCATGAAATGCGCCTGGACACAGTACCCAGCAGCGACGTCCTACAGCATGAGAGGGCACACCAGCCTACATGTCCATGGCATGGTCACTTCTTTATATGATAGGCCAGGATAGCTGTGACCTTGATCTGTCCCAATGTGCAACATTATATGTGCCATCCCATCCTTGCCGTGCCACCCTGCCCAGTGGCGCAGTGCAAGGCTACTGTTGGGTGATGTGGCACATACAGTGGCTACATTATATCTCCACACTCTGCGCTTCCTCTAAACTGCCCTCACGACGTTACAAAACCATTGACCTTGGCAAAGACCCCCCAACTACCACCTGTGCCATCCCCTCATCTCAATCTGCGCTTTGTGCCACCCTTTGTGCCAAGCTCCACGACCATTGCGCCATGAAGGCGCATTTTGCTCCTTGACTACCCACAGCCTTTTGGGGCTTGTGCTGTGGACAGATAGAGACCCCCACCTTTCCATCTCCACAGACAATGCAGAATATGGTAGGGATCAATAAAGGACAGTACTTGTTCAGGTCTGTCTGTTCCTTCTCCATGTAATTGCATTTCTTGAGAAGAGGACAGCTGTTTATTTTAGCCATCATGAATGTTCTTGTTGTACTATGAGTGTTATCTCTATTTGGAACACAAAGATCTGTATTTTGTTAAAAGAAATCCTCTTTGTGTCTTTAATAGTTTAATTTGCTTATTCAGGGGATGTGCAGTTACTCAGGAAACACACAGGTGGTATAATCTGGGCTTCATCCGCCTTTTATCTGTAAATAAAAAACCCTTTTACATTTTCTGTTATTAAAGTAGCTAATTTCCCATTCATCTCCCTGCCTTCCAGTTTTACAATTGCATAAAATTCATGTCTTTAAATTGAATTAGGGCACTCCATGACCTAATTGCAGGGTTATTAATATAGAAAAGGTCTTAATGTATATCTTAATGCAGCCTGAATAAGAGTAATCGAAAAATCTCCTGTTTAAGTTTTACAGCACAGACTTCCAACACGAGCTCACGATTAGGGGCAACAGCGAGAAAACGAAGATTATATTTATCAAATGCCTCTAAACTAATCAACGTCCCATTAATGCTATAGAGTGATGAGGAATAATTATTTGAACTAAGATCTTTTACTGGAAAAACACTGACTTTTAATAAATAGGTTAGAAAGTAAGAACAGTCTAATGTAGTAGAGATATATTGGAATTAAAAATCTGTTTATAGCCATGTTACATAGGCAGCTATGAAAATGTAGTGTTAAAAAACCCCAGAGGATCCTACTGTATTCAATTCTGGAAACGATATTGTAGAAATTATAAATAAATAATAATAATAATAATAATAATAATAATAATAATAATAACAAAACCATCCATGTAATTATTATATGATCTAGGACCACAAATTGGTACATGGACAAGTGATCAAAATCTAGAGTTCTTTTATCTTCCAGAGTGCAAAATAGGGATTTAATTGTTTCATTGCTTTCAATTCTGGAACAGATCAAGGCTGGGTTTAAGCAAAAATGTTGTGATGCTCCACTTGTATCCTCCACAATACTATGTACAGTATTGCAACTCTTATTACTGAGCCTGCTGACTAAAGTGATAAAAATGTGCCATAGAGACACACGCACACATACACACATACACATACACACACAAAGCACAGTCTGGGCTGGTTACCATCCCTTGTCATTTCTGGTACTAGCAAATACTGGATAAGTCAAGAAGCGTTTTGCAGACACTAACCCCAAATAAAGAAGTTATTTTCTTCTGATTTGGTAACAGGAGAATATCTCTGTTAAATCTGGCGCTTGTTTGTAATTGAAACATTTTAATGAGCTCCCTTTTTGGTTCCTTTAAAAGTTAGTATTGCAAACAGTGGAGGCATCCCTCTGTTGTCATCATATACAAGGGACAACATATTTTGACTTTAGAAAATGTGTTTGTATTCCAGTTAGGTCGCATGCCAGCTTGTATTTATTTCCAACCCAACTGCCAGTAAAAGGTACTTTTCAAAGCGTTCAACCCTCCTTTGAAAACAGTTAACAAAAACACACACACACACACACACACACACACACACACACACACACACACACACACACACATTATTTTAAGGGTTCGTTTTTCTATCAACCCAAAAATAAAAAAAAAGATATGATCTTTTGCCATCAAAACAACTCATTGCTTTTGCCAGGGCAATCATCAGCAAGGAGATGGATGGGTGGATCAAGTCAGTTGTGTATTAAGACAAGCGCAATGTAGGTTCAAATCTTTCCAAGAACAACTGAGAAAAAGAAAAAAACAAATACAAAACAGAAAACCAAATATATACTAGTGCATAACACGCACACATCCCCAATGTATACACATAACATTGGACGTAGGCAATGTCACTTGGGTGGATTTTTTATTTATTTTTTTGTATTATTATTTGGGATACTTAACTTGATAAAGAAAAAGATTGATTCCTACTAGAGAGTTATATTGTGGATTTTGCAAAAACTATCCCAATCGTCATTCAGTGGGATGAGCCTTTAGTAGGGCAAGACTAACTGAAGGTGTTCTGCATTAATGTCCTGAAACAGGGACTTCAATGCAGTTTTCATACTGAGATGAACACAGAACTAGATGCCAAGTTTAGCACAGGTGTTCCAGGACCCCTTTCTGTTTCTCTTTGTGGCTTGTATATCCTCATCCAGCCATTTGCTGAGAGAGAGAGAGAGAGAGAGAGAGAGAGAGAGAGAGGGGGAGGGAGAGAGAGAGAGAGAGAGAGAGAGAGAGAGAGAGAGAGAGAGAGAGATCCCTCTAGAAACGCCTTGGACTTACTATAGGTTTGCATCTCATAGCAGAGAGACATTTATGTAGGTCTAATTAGGAGGTCTAGTTTAGTGCATGCCCAGCAAGTGTGTATTATAAGGATATAAATTACATTAACAAATAATAATGAAGAAGAAGAAGAAGAAGAAGAAGAAGAAGAAGAAGAAGAAGAAGAAGAAGAAGAAGAAGAAGAAGAGAAGGAGTATTTGTATAATCTTAAATGTTTATCATGGTTGATAATTGTTAAGCTGAAAGTTTCACTAAATAATTGTAAAGATTTTGTATTGTCTGAAAGAAGTTCAAATTCCTACAAATAGGGAGAAAATTGTGTGTAAAAAATAAAATGATTGGCTTGGATGGTCATTGGGTTTACAGTACACCCATTACACGCATGCTGAGTACATTGCGTAACGGTGCCGCCTGGAAGCGAACGGAGCGAAATTTCAGTTACGCAGAACTGTGAATCGGACACCTCAAGTGAAAATCAGACGGAGACAAAATAAGGAAAGCTTCTTTTATTTTTTCATTTTCACAACAAACATTAATTTTTACAAATATATTTTATTAAAAAAAAAAAAAGTCTGAAATATGTCCAAGATACAGGTGGGGAGTCGGTACCCTGCGCCCTTGCCACGTATACTTTCCTATGCAACAAGTAACTGGGGGTGGGAAGAGGGGTACGGGGGAGGGGATGGGGGGGATAGCGCAGAGCCACCAGAACCCCACAATGTGTGGATACGGTATATTTACAAAATAACTTAAATTACATTATTGATTGTCCCTTATTACAAAGCCCAGCTTCTAGTCTCATTTTCCGTGACACACTCAAGTTTTCAGCCCCTATTTTCCGTTGAAATTCCTGTAGTTATATATTGGTTTTATTATACATCACTACTTATTACTGTTTTTACCTTTTGTGATTTAAACATTATTTATGTTCCCATCCTCTTTTTCTGTTATGATTAGTAAAACAATAATCGTCAAAGGGGCTGCCAACTAACATTCATATTGCACATTCCAAACAAAAATATATATATTTATATTACAACACAGAAGTTTTAAAAACAAACAAAAAAGTAATAAAAAAATGTACAGTTTTTGTTTCAAGTCAAAATGCTTAATGGACAGAAAAACCTTAAAATAGGTGGCGGCCTTGGGTTTTGAAGACCGAATAAGCCTTTATAATAAATAATATAATTGGGTAAAAAAATAATAATTAAACACGAAAAGGAGTTACAAAATTGAGCAAAACAACTATTTATACAAATAGACAATGCGTTCGTTCTGCTTGCAAAAGAAAATGAAACTACAGCGTTTAGTGGTAACTGATCTGCAATAAAAGGTTGCGATTGAATTCAGTTCTTGAGTATTTGGCAAATTGAACAGAAATCAGTGTAATTATATTTGCCCTTTTGTTAATGAAATAATAGTAATAAAAAATATCCGGTGTCACAAATTGCCTGCGCATTTTATTCACTTAAAAAAAAAATATCCTGTATTTTTAGGAGTCTCGTTTCTAAACATTGCGCGACCTGCCCCTTCCCTGGGGTACAGCCATCTTCAGTACTTACAAACACTTTGGAGAAGTTCTGCAGCGTTAATTACTCATAGTGGCCTATCCTGTCCACCAAACCGGAGGGTCTTAGTGACACTTTTGTCCATCCCTACCCAGTGCCAGGTGCCCAGGCGCTCAACTGCCCTCAGACTGGCCTGAGTAAGGGCACTGATGTGACTACAGGATGGGAGTAGTATACAGGATGAGGGAAAGTCAGGAGGGGCTGACTGACTGGCACATTGGCAGCAGAGTTGGCACTCTCTGCACTGGAGGAGTTCTCATGGTACAAGATGGGCACTCGCACGATCCTCTGGGCAGCTGCGTGGCTAAGGTTGGCAGCCTCAAGTTCTGCAGCCAGCTGCCTTTTCCATTTGTTTCTCCGGTTCTGGAACCAGATTTTGACTTGAGTCTCTGTCAGGTGCAGAGAGGCCGCCAGTCCTGCCCTCTCTGAGCTGCTGAGGTACCTCTTCATGTCAAAGGTGGACTCCAGCTGGAAGACCTGGCTCCTTGAGAACACTGTCCTGGTCTTCTTCTTCCTACAGGGCTTCTTGTCCGGACTGTCCTCCCTTTTCTTCCAGTCCTCGCCACTTTCGTCTTTCTTGCCGTCCTCAGGGTCGCTCTCCTCCAGTATGATCTCCTCTGGACTTTTGGAGTCATTCTCCTTGGAGTCCAGGTCTGGTTTAAGGGAACGGATGGGTTCTGGAGAGTCTCTCTCGCCCCCAGACACCGGTGACGGAGGACCAAGCAGCAGGCTCTTCTCTGGAGCTAAAGACAAACAAATAGCAGTCATTAGTCACTGTCACAATAACATTATCACTGTCATCATTACAACCAATTTATCTGAAACGTGCGCCCTCAAGACTTCAGGAGACGTAATCATCAGACCGGACTGGAGACCCAAAGGAGAAAGCCAGATAACGCCAGTATTTAACATGCGATCCCCTTTCGCCCTTCACCCCGGGACAACCAGACATTTGTTACTGTGCGTCTTTATTTGAATACGTTTCTCGCGCAGCCACTAATATTTTCCATATGCAGATGCGAGAAAAAGGAAGGTAATTTGATATAATATTCCAGTGCCTCAAAGACACTATTTCCGCTCTCTATTTAATTAGAATTAATCAATTATCATTTGTGTCATCCCACAGATTCTTCATTTAAATGCATTTCGAAAAGGTCGTTAGAGAAGATCTGAAACTCGCACTTATCTTCCTATTAATACACCTGTCCGTTAGTACATTACCGTGCGCCTTATCCATCCCAATCCCTGTTAATTGGTGTGTCCCTACATTTTTCCAATCAAGAATCATTATATTTCATAAGTGAGAACTTATGGAACAACATTTTGCTTTATTAACTGAGAGTTCCCAGTGTTGGCTTTAGTTGTGCGTTCTGGGGTGCGCACTCCAGCTTTGTCCTGCAGAGGTTATTTGTGCCTCTTCATCTCTTGCTTAACTACAAGTCCCAGCATGCCCTGTCGGTTATGCTTGGACCTATAGTTCCCCAGCTTCTGCAGACATCTTATACTCCCCCCCTCTCCCCATGCTACAGCCATATTTGCAAGGAGAAAGGTTATACCTTCAGTCCTGTGTGTGTGACCTCCATGCGTCAGGGTGTAGGAGTACCACCAGGCAGGGGACCTCTCAAAGTAATGTGCAGGTAAGGCGAACCTCTGCGTTGGGATCTCCAGCCGGGGAAAGGAGAGGTCTGTCAGTGGAGATAGGGCAAAGGCCGCTCCGTCCAAAGTTCCTTTGATGGGGGTGAAGAGTGCCTTATGTGGGCGCGCAGCCCTGGGTGGCTCACAAGTCAGGAGGCTCTTAATGGAAAAGGGGGACTCCTTGGCCGGTGGGGTGCTACTTTCTTGTCCTGTCTCAGGCATGGTAAGGTCTGATGTAACCATCAACCAAAAGCTGAAAGCCAAAACCTTTCCCAGTGGAACCTGAAATCCGGATCTGGAAAGGAGATGGGATGAGGTAGGCAAGTGGGGGCTAGGTCTCCCAAGCCAACATTGGGAAGGCCAGGAAATGTCTAGGTAAAGTGATAAACTAAACAGCCATCCAGGGAGTAGCAAGCAGCACCTGCAAACCGGGGAGACTGATAGCAACTGGGAAAAGGCGAGAGAAGGAAGAGAGGAGGAGGGATAGAGGCAAAGGGACCAGGAGGTGGAGGGATGGGGGGGGGAGGAGGGAGGGTTCAGCAGTCAGCCCAACTCCCACACTCTGTGCTTTGGCTCTAGGCTGCCAGGACTCGCCTCTTATTGGCTTTATATAGTCCAATTAGGCAGCAAATGAGGACAGGGCTATTAGCACAAAAGGATATTGGCTTTAGTAAAGCACCACTAGAAGTGCAGCAGGCAAATGACACAGATCTGACTATTGGCACAAACTGGAGCCAGTTTTGTGTAAGTCGGGACTTCTGCTTTCTATAAGAGGTAGAAAAATAATAGCAAAGTGCATTTCAAGGCCCGTAATAACTCGCCAATTCACAAAGACCCAACATCCACATTGTCGTCAGCGCATGTCTCAGCAGACGAGCCGTGTGATAAATAACATTTCCCAAACTCAAGCGTCCTATTCAGGCTCAGCCAAGCGGTACCAGGGAACTAATTAAATATTTGCTAATTAGTGTTTCATACACACATTCTCGTTTGTTTATTTTTTTATTTTATTTTTTTATTTTAGCTACTTATTGACATTGTAGCGACAAGTTATTGCGATGTTGGAGAAACGCGCAGCGCATTTACCAGCGGCGTGTTCCATCTGCGTAATTGTACTATAGCAGACGGGATGCACATACGTTTTATTCACCTATATATGTAATCACATAAATACATCTTGCATTTACTCTATGCATGCCCTAGACTGACAGCTATTTCCAGTACTTAAACAGCAATCTGGGAATAGAACACGACATAAAAAAACGAAAATATCCCTGTACAGTATCTGCCACCTCTCTGTAATAGTTACCAGGAAATATTCTCAGTCCTCATCCCCCAGCTGTTTCTCTAATTACTACACAATCTAAGGACATACACTATATGCAAGTGTATAAAATACCCATTAAATACATAGATCATTATTAAGAAGAAAGAAAATCGGCATATTCCTATATCTAATCTATCTATCTATCTATCTATCTATCTATCTATCTATCTATCTATCTATCTATCTATCTATCTATCTACTGTAATGTATGTATACACACATAGATATATTAGATAGATAGATAGATAGATAGATAGATAGATAGATAGATAGATAGATTATATATCTATAGCTAGATAGATAGATAGATAGATAGATAGATAGATAGATAGATTATACATTTATAGATAGATAGATAGATAGATAGATAGAAAGATAGAAAGATAGATAGATTATATATTTATAGATAGATAGACTATATATATATTTATAGATAGATAGATAGATAGATAGATAGATAGATAGATAATAGACAGATAGAAAGATAGAGACTGTAGATAGATATATTATATATCTAAGATAGATAGATAGATAGATAGATAGATAGATAGATAGATAGATAGATGATAGACAGATGGAAAGATTAGACAGATAGATTATATATTTATAGATAGATAGATAGATAGATAGACAGACAGAGAGAAAGATAGATAGATTATATATTTATAGATAGATAGATAGATAGATAGATAGATAGATAGACAGAAAGATAGATACTGTATATAGATAGATTATATATCTAAGATAGATAGATAGATAGATAGATAGATAGATAGATAGATAGATAATTATATTCTGGTATGATTCAAAGATTTATATTATAATAAGTGTCCATTACAAGTGTATAAAATTCAAGACCAGCTCTGGTTGTTGTCAGCCTGGGGATGTACTTATCTCTCGCACAGATCATATACAGGCTCCCCATGCTGGATGCTGGAGATGTGATGCAGGAGGAGTCGGTTATGTTGCACATAAATATTAATATAGATAGGAAAATAAGTTTTCAGTCACTGCAGTTTAACTGGCATAAATTGTAGAGCGGCCATAAATCTCTATTAGGGGGTGGCCCTGTGCATCCTCTGTGTGACAGAGCTGGCTGGTACACATGCAGACAGATAGGCGCAATGCACCGCTAGCTGTCACCTCTCCCTGATGGACCTGTTGTCAGGGGCTCAGGAAAATACGTCTCTGCTCCAAATCCCATTAACCAAAAACATCTTAGAAAAGGTGCTCTGATCCTTACTGTCCCCCCCCCAGCTGCAGGCAGGTCTATGGAGCTGATGAGACACCTGTGTTATCTGTATTACACCGTGACAACTTCTACTCCAAACAGTAACAGTGTCCAGGCCAGGGGGTTCCAGGTGTGTGTGTGTGTGTGTGTGTGTGTGTGTGTGTGTGTGTGTGTGTGTGTGTGTGTGTGTGTGTGTGTGTGTGTGTGTGTGTGTGTGTGTGTGTGTGTGTGTGTGTGTGTGTGTGTGTGTGTGTGTGTATATATATCCTCATCTTCACCCCTCGCCCCCATGCATTTAATATTTAGAGTTCATCTCATGTAAACTGAAATAAATGTTCATTTTAAACGCTGGTGCCAAAGATAAATAAGCGATGTCACTAAAATGAGGGTACCCAATCGCTTAAGTGCATATGGGAGCTGATGGAACAGACCAGTATAGAGATATTTGGATCAGGGCTGCAAGACTACGCACGAAATTACGCACGAGTTTGCGTACATAATTGCACAAATGTCTTGCACTTCCGAAATTTGTAGGACTGGTGTGAATATGTTGGCCGTATTTCTTCCTATGTTGGTACAAGACCAAAGTCATCATTGTAATGCAATAAAGTACTGATCTCTATCTATCTATCTATCTATCTATCTATCTATCTATCTATCTATCTATCTATCTATCTATCTATAATCTGTCTGTTTATATGTATACACAAATACACATATTTTCTTTATCTAATTAAAAATGTTTAGCAAACATGCAATTTACAGATGACTTTAAACTATCATCTATCTATCTATCTATCTATCTATCTATCTATCTATCTATCTATCTATCTATCTATCTATCTATCTATCTATCTATCTATCTAGTCCTAAGGAAAGAAACACAATTATTTTACACAAAGTATAATTTATTACCAGAAATATAAAAGGATAAAGCGATTTGGATAAAAATAAATAAAAAAATAAAATCCCAGCAGCAATAGCATTTCCGCCTGACAAACTGTTACTGTTTAAGAATAAATCGCTTTTTGCTATATGTGATTATTATTGAACTTATTTTAGCTTAACGCCCCCACAAATGTTAAGGGGGGAAAATGACAATGGTCTCTTTAAAATGCTTGTTACATTTCATTCCACGGCATGGATATGGCTGCGGTAGTTAATCCTCTCCTGGAACAAAATCGTTCTTTTATTTATTTATTTATTTATTTATATTTTTTTCGCACTGTCGAATTACATTAAAACAAACCACCCCAAAAAAAATGACTCCCCTTTGTGTGCAGCAGCTCTTTACATCTTTGTGGATGCTCTATAACGTAATATGTTCTCTGAAACGAATTTTCAAACACTAACAGTATTGTTAAATATAGGCAGTAGGTAAATAAGTCATAAAATTCAAAAATAACAGCTATGAATTTGTACATTTTAGTGGCTCTCGAGGTTAAAAATAAAAATATCAGTGCTTTGAGCGCCCTCTGCTGGCCATTCTGGTGTTGTGGCAGCGATGGCACGTTAGCTCTGCAACCATGCTTCTGGTTGACTTTGTTACGTTAGGTACTTATTAAAGTGATGATGTCATGTGACTCTGTGGGGTAAATTTACTATGATTGGAGTTCTGTTTAAGATGGGATGTTGCCCTTAGCAACCAATCAGATTCTACTTCTAATTTATCTAGCACCTTGTAGAAGATAATACCTGGAATCTAGTTGCTATGGGCAACATCCATCTTAAATAGAACTCCCTTCTTAGAAAATTTACCCCTGTGACTTGTCACTTAGAAAAAAACATGTAGAGCTGTTCTATTTATGATGTGCAGAATGGGGGAGTCCATACTGTGACTTATCATCAATGATAACGTTATGGGCCTCATTCAAAGATGTATGCAAATTGCATGGTGGTGCAGCTACCATGTACAGGATCTGTTCTGAGCATGTGCAGAAAGGGTCATGTGGGATCGCACGCTGTGCCTCCAAAGCTGCAGCCTGATTGTCAAGCTGCAAGAGATTGAGAGGCGGGGGGTGGGCAGAGCTGGCCAGCGTTTTACTGAAAATGGGGGAGTGTGGCCCCATTTTCTGGCAGTGCCGAAGCCAGGGTCATCATCTTCCAATGCTGAGCCAGTGGTCAGTCTGAGAAAGCTTCAGTTACGGAAATGGCTGATGCTGTTGATATCACGATCGATGGCTGCATATGGTGATCCAATGCTGCATCTTTGGATGCAAACCTCGGATTGCGGATGCACAAAGGAAACATTTTTCCCTTACAGACGCCTCCTGCTGCACTAGCATCTCTACACATCGCCACCGCGTCAAAAGCAGTGATGTGTTCAGCTCCGTCTCTGGATTAGGCCCTATGTGAATAATATAAAATAGAGGTGACACCTAATTAGACCTGGGTGTGGATTAATAGATCGACAATGCATAGGTCATCAGTCATTAGGTCAACACCATATGGTGACATGCATTAGATCAACAGGTACAACCATAAATATAATACAGAATTGAGGCAGCCATTTTAGGTCATGACTTCCATAGATTATTCATTTTACCCACGAAGGATCCAGATGAGGCAGCCATTTTAGGCACACTACATAGGATTCCATTGGGCAGAATAGGCAGTGCCTAGAACTGATGACCCAAAATGGGATAGATAAATAGACTACTGGGCGAGACCCTTGCAGAACCATCAGAACCATGCATTGTTCATTCTGCACAATAGAGTACCAGGCGGTATAACAGGTGTGCATATGGTACATTTCTACTGAATACATTGACTAGTCAATGTAATGGTCCCTTATGTTCTACCTTTTCCTGCACTCGTAGAACATCAACAGATGGCCAGAGATTAACATAGAAATACACAATTTACTAAACATACCTACTCAGAAAGGCTCCCAAATTACTAAAACATATTAATATACTGTACATGACTGTTGGGTGTGATCATGTCAACAGTCAAAATATGTACCCAGATGAAATGCTGACATGATCAACTGTTGACAAGCCGCCCCTGGTGGTCTAGTGGTCTATTACCTTCCCCCACCTGCTCCAGCATGGCTTCTGGGTCTTGGCAGCCAACTATTACTTCCGGGTCAGACTTCTGAGGGACCATTGGTTTTTGTAAGAGGAGTAAAGGAACTTAGTACTATATTCCTTAATTTACACATAACCAGTGCATTCCACAGTTCTGTATAATTGCAAACTTTATCCAGACACATCAATCCCTGTAAATGTGGTGATCGCAATCTTTTCTGCACCATAGGCTTATAAACACCACCCAATGATTCTACCAGAAACTGGAGTCCTTGGAGTTAAAACAAGCAGGTACAGGGACAATATGCAAGCTCCACACATATAGCACTCTGCCCAAAATAAAATGCAAGGCTCCAGAGCTGCCTCTCTGTGCCGGGTGGTGTTCAGTTTGCCGGCTGTCGGGATCCCGGGGCCGGTATGCTGGTTGCCGGGAGCCCGGCCGCCGGCATACCATACTACACCCCTCTGTGCCACCCATTCTGTAATTCCATGCTAGGCACCCAAGCACGGACATCTTTATGTTTACACTACTAGAATTCTGGCTCTGTCTGACTCTGTCTCTACGGTTGATTTGTATACAAGACTCGCTGGCATTGCTTATGAGTGTCATGGACACACACGAGTGAGAATAGCCCCTGTTAGCTGGAATTCCGTCTGGCGGCATAGTCAGTGGTTGGGATTCCGGCGTCGGTATCCTGACCGCTGGGATCCCGACTGCCGGCAACGTAACTACATCCCATGTCATGAAGCCTCGAGCTAGAAGAGATGATCAGAAAGAAAAAGGGGAGGCCATCTTTGGCAGAGTGGAGTGGAAAGGAGAGAGTGGCTGCGGAGATGAGTTTGGAAATGTAGAAGGTGAAGAGGCGTGAGCAATTGACTGTGAGTGGCAGGAATTAGAAACTGATTCTGTAGAAAATAGGGAACCAGTAAAAGGACTGACAGATGAGGGCAGCAGAGGTGGAGCAGGATGCAGAGATAAGGATGGACTGAAGAAGGGTAAAGCTGGGTACACATCAGAATGATATGTACCTGGCCAATATGCCGGTTGACGGGCCATCATATCGTATTAGTGCTACACACCAGAATAAGGGAATAAACGACAAAATTATCTCTTATTCCGTCCTTTATTACACAGTACCGGGTCGCATGCAATATTTTCAGATTGACCGTGTAGCAAGGCCAACCAGCAGATATTGCATGCAAACCGTGGAAACGTGCTGTCGGGCTTACACACTGCCCAATATGAACGATATGTCATTCCGATTCGGCCGGTAAAGACGTACAGTGCCAAAATCGTCCAGGTGTGTACCCACCCCAAGTTGGGAGTGAGGTAGGCCATAAATGAATAAGTTACAGTAATCATGATGGAAGAGGATAAGGGTGTGGATAATAGTTTTAATGACTTCTGTGTTGAGAAAGGGCCTTCTCCTATACATTTTACAGACGTGAAAGCAACAGGATTGGGAGAAGGTTTGAATGAGGGTGGCAGATGAGTCGGAGTCACTGATGACACTCAGATGGAAGAGATGGAGATGTTGTCAATGAAGAAGGATAGACATGAGGGGCCCACTAAGGAGCAAAAAAAGTGAGAAGACGGTGAGAAGTTAGGGGAGGTAAAGTTGAGAGTCAGGAGTTCAGCAGTTTCTGAGACATTCAAACCACCAGTCTGGCATCAACTAACAGTCCATGGCCAAAGTCACGTAGATCACACTTCTTTACCATTCTGATGTTGGTGTTTGGTCCACTCAACAACTGATCCTCCTGACAAGGTCTACATGCTTTGAGTTGCTGCCACATGATTGACTTATAATATATTTACATTAACGGGTACATGTTAATGTACCTAACAAAGTATATACACATCTCATATGTGGTATACATATAATATGTAAAAACTTTGCTCATTTACATCATCAACCGCTAGTAATAGATCTTCTTAAGCAAATGGTATACACCGTGTCATACTAAATAATTATCATAATAAAACTAGAGATGAGCGGGTTCGGTTCTCCGAGATCCAAACCCCCCGGAACTTCACCTATTTTACACGCCTCCGAGGCAGCCTCGGATCTTCCCGCCTTGCTCGGTTAACCCGAACGCGGCCGAACGTCATCATCCCGCTGTCGGATTCTCGCGAGATTCGTATTCTATATAAAGAGCCGCGCGTCGCTGCCATTTTCACTCGTGCATTGGAGATTGAACGGAGAGGATGTGGCTGCGTTCTTTCCCTGAAAAGCACCGTAACTGTGCTCAGTGTGCTGATAATATCTGTGCTCAGTGTGCTGCAAATATCTGTGCTCAGTGTGCTGAAAATATCTACGTTCTCTGCCTGAAAACGCTCCATATCTGTGCTCAGTGTGCTGCAAATATCTGTGCTCAGTGTGCTGCATTGTGGGGACTGGGAACCACCAGTATATAATTATAGTAGTACAGTACAGTAGGCCATTGCTGTATCTTGCAGCTCTGTGTCAAGTATACTATCTCTGTGCTGCATTATTGTGAGCAGTATATAGTAGGACAGTGCAGCATTTTGGTGACCAGCAGTATACATTAAGTACAGTACAGTAGGCCATTGCTGTATCTTGCAGCTCTGTGTCAAATATACTATCTCTGTGCTGCATTATTGTGAGCAGTATATAGTAGGACAGTGCAGCATTTTTGTGACCAGCAGTATACATATAGTACAGTACAGTAGGCCATTGCTGTATCTTGCAGCTCTGTGTCAAGTATACTATCTCCGTGCTGCATTATTGTGAGCAGTATATAGTAGGACAGTGCAGCATTTTGGTGACCAGCAGTATACATATAGTACAGTACAGTAGACCATTGCTGTATCTTGCAGCTCTGTGTCAAGTATACTATCTCTGTGCTGCATTACTGTGAGCAGTATATAGTAGGACAGTGCAGCATTTTGGTGACCAGCAGTATACACATAGTACAGTACAGTAGGCCATTGCTGTATCTTGCAGCTCTGTGTCAAGTATACTATCTCTGTGCTGCATTATTGTGAGCAGTATATAGTAGGACAGTGCAGCATTTTGGTGACCATCAGTATACATAGAGTACAGTACAGTAGGCCATTGCTGTATCTTGCAGCTCTGTGTCAAGTATACTATCTCTGTGCTGCATTATTGTGAGCAGTATATAGTAGGACAGTGCAGAATTTTGGTGACCAGCAGTATACATATAGGGTGTCATTCCGAGTTGTTCGCTCGCAAGCCGTTTTTAGCAGCTTTGCACACGCTAAGCCTACGCCTACTGGGAGTGAATCTTAGCTTCTTAAAATTGCGAACGAAAGATTCGCAATATTGCGAAAAGACATCTCTGTGCAGATTCTGAGTAGCTCCAGACTTACTCGGCATCTGCGATCAGTTCAGAGCTTGTCGTTCCTGGTTTGACGTCACAAACACACACAGCGTTCGCCCAGACACTCCTCCGTTTCTCCAGCCACTCCCGCGTTTTTCCCAGAAACGGTAGCGTTTTTTCCCACACGCCCATAAAACGGCCTGTTTCCGCCCAGAAACACCCACTTCCTGTCAATCACATTACGATCGCCTGAACGAAGAAAAAGCCGTGAGTTTAATACCTAACTTCGTAGCAAATTTACTTGGCGCAGTCGCAGTGCGAACATTGCGCATGCGCACTAAGCGGAAAATCGCTGCGATGCGATGACATTTACAGAGCGAACAACTCGGAATGACCCCCTTAGTACAGTACAGTAGGCCATTGCTGTATCTTGCAGCTCTGTGTCAAGTATACTATCTCTGTGCTGCATTATTGTGAGCAGTATATAGTAGGACAGTGCAGCATTTTGGTGACCATCAGTATACATAGAGTACAGTACAGTAGGCCATTGCTGTATCTTGCAGCTCTGTGTCAAGTATACTATCTCTGTGCTGCATTATTGTGAGCAGTATATAGTAGGACAGTGCAGCATTTTGGTGACCACCAGTATACATATAGTACAGTACAGTAGGCCATTGCTGTATCTTGCAGCTCTGTGTCAAGTATACTATCTCTGTGCTGCATTATTGTGAGCAGTATATAGTAGGACAGTGCAGCATTTTGGTGACCAGCAGTATCCATATAGTACAGTACAGTAGGCCATTGCTGTATCTTGCAGCTCTGTGTCAAGTATACTATCTCTGTGCTGCATTTTTGTGAGCAGTATATAGTAGGACAGTCCAGAATTTTGGTGACCAGCAGTATACATATAGTACAGTACAGTAGGCCATTGCTGTATCTTGCAGCTCTGTGTCAAGTATACTATCTCTGTGCTGCATTATTGTGAGCAGTATATAGTAGGACAGTGCAGAATTTTGGTGACCAGCAGTATACATATAGTACAGTACAGTAGGCCATTGCTGTATCTTGCAGCTCTGTGTCAAGTATACTATCTCTGTGCTGCATTATTGTGAGCAGTATATAGTAGGACAGTGCAGCATTTTGGTGACCACCAGTATACATATAGTACAGTACAGTAGGCCATTGCTATTGATATATTACTGGCATATAGTTCCACACATTAAAAAATGGAGAACAAAAATGTGGAGGGTAAAATAGGGAAAGATCAAGATCCACTTCCACCTCGTGCTGAAGCTGCTGCCACTAGTCATGGCCGAGACGATGAAATGCCATCAACGTCGTCTGCCAAGGCCAATGCCCAATGTCATAGTAGAGAGCATGTAAAATCCAAAAAACTAAAGTTCAGTAAATCTAAATTAAAAGCGTCTGAGGAGAAGCGTAAACTTGCCAATATGCCATTTACGACACGGAGTGGCAAGGAACGGCTGAGGCCCTGGCCTATGTTCATGGCTAGTAGTTCAGCTTCACATGAGGATGGAAGCACTCATCCTCCCGCTAGAAAACTGAAAAGAGTTAAGATGGCAAAAGCACAGCAAAGAACTGTGCGTTCTTCTAAATCACAAATCCCCAAGGAGAGTCCAATTGTGTTGGTTGCGATGCCTGACCTTCCCAACACTGGACAGGAAGAGGTGGCGCCTTCCACCATTTGCATGCCCCCTGCAAGTGCTGGAAGGAGCACCCACAGTCCAGTTCCTGATAGTTAAATTGAAGATGTCACTGTTGAAGTACACCAGGATGAGGATATGGGTGTTGCTGGCGCTGAGGAGGAAATTGACAAGGAGGATTCTGATGGTGAGGTGGTTTGTTTAAGTCAGGCACCCGGGGAGACACCTGTTGTCCGTGGGATGAATATGGCCATTGACATGCCTGGTCAATTAAAATAAAAAAATCACCTCTTCGGTGTGGAATTATTTTAACAGAAATGTGGACAACAGGTGTCAAGCCGTGTGTTGCCTTTGTCAAGCTGTAATAAGTAGGGGTAAGGATGTTAACCACCTAGGAACATCCTCCCTTATACGTCACCTGGAGCGCATTCATCAGAAGTCATTGACAAGTTCAAAAACTTTGGGTGACAGCAGAAGCAGTCCACTGACAACTAAATCCCTTCCTCTTGTACCCAAGCTCCTCAAACCACACCACCAACTCCCTCAGTGTCAATTTCCTCCTTAGACAGGAACGCCAATAGTCCTGCAGGCCATGTCACTGGCAAGTCTGACAAGTCCTCTCCTAACTGGGATTCCTCCGATGGATCCTTGAGTGTAACGCCTACTGCTGCTGGTTCTGCTGTTGTTGCTGCTGGGAATCGATTGTCATCCCAGAGGGGAAGTCGAAAGACCTCTTGTACTACTTCCAGTAAGCAATTGACTGTCCAACAGTCCTTTGCGAGGAAGATGAAATATCACAGCAGTCATCCTGCTGCAAAGCGGATAACTCAGGCCTTGGCAGCTGTGTTGGTGTTAAACGTGTGTCCGGTATCCACCGTTAATTCACAGGGAATTAGAGAATTGCTTGAGGTAGTGTGTCGCCGGTATCAAATACCATCTAGGTTCCATTTCTCTAGGCAGGCGATACCGAGAATGTACACAGACGTCAGAAAAAGAGTCACCAGTGTCCTAAAAAATGCAGTTGTACCCAATGTCCACTTAACCACGGACATGTGGACGAGTGGAGCAGGGCAGACTCAGGACTATATGACTGTGACAGCCCACTGGGTAGATGTATTACCTCCCACAGCAAGAACAGCAGCGGCGGTACCAGTAGCAGCATCTCGCAAACGCCAACTCGTTCCTAGGCTGGCTACGCTTTGTATCACCGCTTTCCATAAGAGGCACACAACTGACAACCTCTTACGGAAACTGAGGAACATCATCGCAGAATGGCTTACCCCAATTGGACTCTCCTGGGGATTTGTGACATCGGACAATGCCACCAATATTGTGCGTGCATTACATGTGGGCAAATTCCAGCACGTCCCATGTTTTGCACATACAATTAATTTGGTGGTGCAGAATTATTTAAAAAACGACAGGGGCGTACAAGAGATGCTGTCGGTGGCCCGAAGAATTGCGGGCCACTTTCGGCATTCAGCCACCGCGTGCCAAAGACTGGAGCACCAGCAAACACTCCTGAACCTGCCCCGCCATCATCTGAAGCAAGATGTGGTAACGAGGTGGAATTAAACCCTCTATATGCTTCAGAGTGTTAGGGTCTCCTGCCCTGTGCTGCCACGTCGTCATGGCAACCGGGAGACAAGTGCTAGTGGAGTAACCTGAGCGCAGCTGATACTCCGGTTCGGGTCTTTTGCTGTGCAGTGGTTATAGGCTCTGTGCACGGCAGGGGATCCGGTGCTGGTTTTTGTGCTCACAGTCTGTGAGGTCTGAGTGGGGCGTGGACAGCACCTGCTTTATAAGGCCCCTTTTCAGGGTAAGCAGATGCTGCTGAATCTTTGTTGGTTAGTCAGTTCATGAAAGTTAGCCAGTACTGTGTAGCTTTGTATTTGTTTGTTGCTTACTGCAAATAGGCCTGGGGATTTGGTATTACACTCTGCCAATCCAGACCTAGCAGTAAGACTGGAGTCAGTCGTTTAGCTTGCTGGGGTTCTGTTACTACTCTGTGAACTTAGCAAGTTTGCGGCTGTATTCTAAGACTTGCCTGTCTAATCCTGTCTCACTGTGCTAGGTGTCAGGGGTCAGTTTAGTGGCAGTAAGCTAAAACCTGTGCACTGCAAGTGAGAATTAGGATTGTGGAGATTCTCCTTGTGTCTATCATTCCATCTCTGACCAAGGAGTTTACTGCCACACCCGTTGGTAACCCTTTAGGGTTTTGCTGTTGCCCTTAGCAACAGCATTTCGGGTTCTCTACGTATTAAAACACAACATCTTGCTTTTCCATCTGAGCAGTTCTAATACAAGGGAGATACCCAGTTCCTTAGCCTCTGGGCTTCTCTGTTCACTTTGTGTGTATTTTGTTACCCTATCACCTTCTGTGTACGTTATGTCATATCCCCCAGTTTGTCTGTGAGTCCATCTGTTTTGCATAACAGTTCAAACACCAGTACATTCCTGCAGACACTGGAGTGCATAGCAGTTCTGACACCAGTACTTTCCTGCAGGCACTGGTGTGCATAACATATTCAGCAGCCTAATACTCCTGTTGAAATTTTGTGGGAATATGGAGCATACCCCTCAAAATACGTTGCAACAGGTGGTCGATCAGGTGCAGGTCCTGACTCGACAATTTAATGATTTGTCCATTAAAATGCACACCTCCCAGGCTGCTGGCGGAGCTCCCGCAGCAGCAGCACCTGCAGGGGTTAAGGAGCCGAAAGTAAATCTCCCGGATCGTTTTTCTGGAGCAGTTCTTTTGTTTCAAGGAGAGCTGCAAGCTATACTTCCGGCTTAGGCCTCAGTCTTCTGGGTCGGAGATTCAGCGGGTGGGCATAGTGATTTCCTTGCTACAAGGAGACCCACAGGTCTGGGCATATGGGTTGCAGCCTGACTGTCCGTCGCTTAAAAGTGTTGATGCTTTTTTTACGGCACTGGGCATGTTGTATGATGACCCTGACAAGACGGCCTCAGCCGAGGCTCAGATTTCGATCCTTAAGCAAGGGCGAAGGCCAGTTGAGGTTTACTGTACGGAGTTTCGGAGGTTGGCCCATGATACCCAGTGGAATGACCCAGCCCTGAGACACCAGTACCGAAGAGGTCTTTCTAACCAGATAAAGGACCAACTGGTACAATATCCCTTGCCTGATAGCTTGGATCAGCTCATGCAGTTATCCATCCGGGTGGATAGACGGCTGAGAGAGCGTAGGCTTGAAAGGGAGACTGAGATTTCCTTCCTTCCCAAGGGAACCTCAGACTCTGAGGAATTTTCTGAGGAGCCTATGCAGATTGGGGCTACCCGCCTCTCCTCGCGTGAGAAGACGCGGAGGAGACAGCAGGGGTTGTGTTTGTACTGTGGGAATAAAGGTCATGTGGTAGTATCATGCCCAGAAAAGCCGGAAAACTTCAGGGCCTGAGGGTGATGGGAAATATCCTGTCAGGCCAGAAGTCAGAATTTCCCAAGAAGACTTTTATCATTCCGGTGACCTTGAAGATCCTCGGTCAAACTGTCAAGACTGAGGCCTTTGTGGACAGTGGGGCCGACGGGGTTTTTATGGACCGCCAATTCGCCCTGAAACACTCTGTTCCCTTAGTACCCTTGGCATCGGAAATTGAGATTTGTGGGTTAAACGGGGAACCATTATCCCAAGGTAAAATTACCTCTTGCACTAGCCAGATTTCTTTGTTTATTGGAGCCACACACTCTGAAAAATTGTCCTTTTATGTGACTGTCTGTACTTTTGCCCCATTGGTGTTGGGGTTACCCTGGTTAAGGGCCCACAATCCTCAATTTGACTGGGTCTCTGGGGAGATTCTTAGTTGGGGTACTGATTGTTTCAGGAGTTGCTTGAGCCTTCCAGTCAGGCTCTCGCAGCTAAGTTTGCCAGGATTGCCAGGGTGTTATGCAGATTTTGCGGACGTGTTCTCCAAAAAAGTTGCAGAGGTACTACCTCCCCATCGCCCCTATGACTGTGCCATTGATTTGTTGCCAAATGCTAAGCTTCCCAAGAGCAGGTTGTACTCCCTGTCACGTCCTGAGACTCAGGCTATGGCAGAGTACATTCAGGAGAACTTGGCTAAGGGATTTATCAGACCTTCACAGTCTCCAGTTGGGTCGGGGTTCTTCTTCGTGGGTAAAAAGGACGGTTCGTTGCGACCCTGCATCGACTTCAGGGAATTGAACCGTATCACGATTAAAAACTCATACCCACTGCCTCTCATTTCGGTCTTGTTTGACCAGCTTCGTACTGCCACCATTTTTTCTAAGATTGACCTACGCGGTGCGTACAATCTAATCCGAATAAGAGAGGGGGATGAATGGAAGACTGCCTTTAATACCCACTCAGGGCATTATGAATATTTGGTGATGCCTTTTGGGCTCTGTAATGCCCCGGCAGTCTTCCAGGATTTCATGAATGATGTGCTCAGGGAATATTTGGATAGATTCTTAGTTGTATACTTAGATGACATCCTAATCTTCTCCCATTCCCTGGAGGAACATCAGAAGCATGTACGCTTAGTCCTCCAGAAACTCAGAGACCACCGGCTTGGGGCGAAGCTGGAGAAGTGCGAATTTGAAGTTCAGCAAATCGCATTTCTAGGATATATTATCTCCCCAGAAGGTTTCCAAATGGAGGGTTCCAAGGTACAGGCAGTCCTGGATTGGGTGCAGCCCACTAGTTTGAAGGCGCTTCAGCGTTTCCTGGGCTTTGCGAATTTTTATAGACGATTTATCGCTGGATTTTCGTCTATAGTGGCGCCCTTGGTGGCACTCACTAAGAAAGGGGCGGATGTTGCTCACTGGTCTTGTGAGGCTAAAGCGGCTTTTGCCCGTCTCAAAAGGGCATTTGTTTCGGCCAAGGTGCTGCGACACCCAGATCCAGAGCGTCCTTTTGTGGTGGAGGTGGATGCCTCTGAGATGGGTATTGGGGCAGTGCTTTCTCAGATGGGAGTGTCTGATAATCGCCTTCATCCCTGTGCTTACTTTTCCCGTAAATTTTCGCCTGCCGAAATGAATTATGACGTGGGTAACCGGGAATTGTTGGCTATTAAGGATGCACTCGAGGAGTGGAGACACTGGCTTGAGGGGGCTAAGTTTGTGGTCTCAATTCTCACTGACCATAAGAATCTGGCATATTTAGAGTCAGCGAAGCGTCTCAATGCCAGGCAGGCACGATGGGCTTTGTTTTTTGCTCGCTTTAATTTTTTGATAACATATCGCCCTGGGTCAAAAAACATCAAGGCTGATGCGCTCTCGCGGAGTTTTGCTCCAATCCAGGAGACCACCGAGGAGCCGTTGCCCATTGTTTCCCCATCATGTATTAAAGTGGGCATTACCCAGGACCTCTTATCATTAGTCCTTAGAGCACAGGAGCAGGCTCCTCCAGACCTTCCGGTAGGTCTTTTGTTTGTGCCTCCTAGGTTAAGACAGCGAGTGTTCCTGGAATTCCATGCCAAGAAGTCGGCAGGTCACCCGGGTATTGCCAGAACTCGGGAGTTGCTATCTAGGGCGGTGTGGTGGCCCTCGGTGGCTAAGGATGTGGATCAGTGGGTTCGGGCATGTGACATCTGTGCCCGAAATAAGACTCCTAGAGGGGTTCCTGTTGGCCCATTACATCCACTCTCTATCCCATCTAAGCCATGGACCCACATTTCAATGGATTTTGTGGTGGACTTGCCCAAATCCTCGGGGATGACAGCCATCTGGGTTGTCGTTGACAGGTTTTCGAAGATGGCGCACTTCGTTCCACTGGTTGGGCTGCCATCAGCCAGACGCCTGTCTGAATTATTTATGCTGCATGTTGTGCGTCTCCACGGGTTGCCACTTGATGTGGTCTCTGACCGCGGATCCCAGTTTGTGGCCAAATTCTGGAGGGCATTTTGTTCCGATCTCCAGATTTCTGTCAGCTTGTCGTCAGGCTACCATCCGCAGTCTAATGGGCAGACTGAAAGGGTGAACCAGTCCTTGGAGCAGTTCCTCAGGTGTTATGTCTCCAAGTGTCAGACTGACTGGGTTGCTCATCTGTCCATGGCGGAGTTTGCCTATAACAACGCGGCTCACTCTGCTACAGGGATCTCTCCCTTCCTTTGTGTGTATGGGCATCATCCTAAGGCCAATTCTTTTGACCCCCTGGACTCCACGCCTGGTGGTTCCTCTGTGGTTTCGGTCCTTAGAGGTATTTGGCGGAAAGTGAAGAAAGCCCTTGTGTCTGTGTCATTAGTGACCAAAAGGATTTTTGATAAGCGGAAAAGACCCTGCAGCTTCAAATTAGGAGACTTCGTCTGGTTGTCTACCAAGAATTTGAAGTTGAGACAGCCATCTCATAAGTTAGGGCCCCGGTTCATCGGCCCTTATAAGATCACCAGGGTTATCAATCCGGTGGCATTTCAGTTAGATCTGCCCCGTTCTTTGGGTATCAATAAAACATTTCATTGTTCCCTTTTAAAACGGGCGATTAGTAATCCTTCTTCCGGTGGAAGACCTTCCCCTCTTCTGATACGTGGCCAGAGGGAGTTTGTTGTTGAAAGGATTCTTGACTCCAAGGTGGTTCGGGGTCGGCTGTCATTTTTGGTGCACTGGAAGGGGTATGGCCCGGAGGAGCGGTCGTGGGTGCGCAGTTGTGATCTTCATGCCCCCAGACTGATACGCTCTTTCTTCTCGCAGTTCCCCGATAAACCCGGTGGTAGGGGTTCTTTGACCCCTCGTCAGAGGGGGGGTACTGTTAGGGTCTCCTGCCCTGTGCTGCCACGTCATCATGGCAACCGGGAGACAAGTGCTAGTGGAGTAACCTGAGCGCAGCTGATACTCCGGTTCGGGTCTTTTGCTGTGCAGTGGTTATAGACTCTGTGCACGGCAGGGGATCCGGTGCTGGTTTTTGTGCTCACAGTCTGTGAGGTCTGAGTGGGGCGTGGACAGCACCTGCTTTATAAGGCCCCTTTTCAGGGTAAGCAGATGCTGCTGAATCTTTGTTGGTTAGTCAGTTCATGAAAGTTAGCCAGTACTGTGTAGCTTTGTATTTGTTTGTTGCTTACTGCAAATAGGCCTGGGGATTTGGTATTACACTCTGCCAATCCAGACCTAGCAGTAAGACTGGAGTCAGTCGTTTAGCTTGCTGGGGTTCTGTTACTACTCTGTGAACTTAGCAAGTTTGCGGCTGTATTCTAAGACTTGCCTGTCTAATCCTGTCTCACTGTGCTAGGTGTCAGGGGTCAGTTTAGTGGCAGTAAGCTAAAACCTGTGCACTGCAAGTGAGAATTAGGATTGTGGAGATTCTCCTTGTGTCTATCATTCCATCTCTGACCAAGGAGTTTACTGCCACACCCGTTGGTAACCCTTTAGGGTTTTGCTGTTGCCCTTAGCAACAGCATTTCGGGTTCTCTACGTATTAAAACACAACATCTTGCTTTTCCATCTGAGCAGTTCTAATACAAGGGAGATACCCAGTTCCTTAGCCTCTGGGCTTCTCTGTTCACTTTGTGTGTATTTTGTTACCCTATCACCTTCTGTGTACGTTATGTCATATCCCCCAGTTTGTCTGTGAGTCCATCTGTTTTGCATAACAGTTCAAACACCAGTACATTCCTGCAGACACTGGAGTGCATAACAGTTCTGACACCAGTACTTTCCTGCAGGCACTGGTGTGCATAACACAGAGGATGTAGGAGCAGCAAAAGGCCATGCAAGCCTATACATCTGCCTACGATATAGGCAAAGGAGGGGGAATGCACCCAGTGGCGGATCCAGGGGGGGGGGGGGGCACGCGGGCCCGTGCCACCCCTTTCATGTCTGGCACTTAAAAAAAACAAAAAACAGTCCCTTGAAAAAAGAAGCGGCGGAGCAGACTGTGCAGTTCACTGGCGCCCACCGCGATAAAGGGTCTAGTGGCGACGGCAGCAGTACTAATGAGTCAGACTGACTCATTACAGTACGCTGTAGCGGCGGCCAGTGTGTTAGTAGCTGGGAGCCAGTGGGAGGCATGTCAGTGCCGCGGTGGACAGATTTCTGCTGGCTGGAGCGGCTTAGTGTCTGGCTGTTTTGAACAGGACCATCAGGAGAGACAACCCGCCTGTTGAAGCTGCTTGCGGCTCAGACGGAAGCTTCCCACCAGCGCTAATACATTCATCCACACAGATAGAAGCCGCCAGCCGATTCCAGGATACCGTCCCGGTCTGCAGGTAGTGAATATCAGCTATTCAGACTGTGCATACCCGGGGACGCTCGGGCTGCACAAACTCCTCGTACCTGTAAATAGGTCCCTCACTATAAGCATAAGGGACAGAGTGAGTAAGATACCTGTGACCATTTGATTCTGATACACACAGATATTTGGACATAATTACTGGTGACTTTTGAATATAATTAGCCGGGTGCATTTAAGCTCAGAGGAATATATTCTTTATTGAACTCTTGGATCAACTTCTGTCAGTCTGGACGTTTTTATAATTAAGCACACATAATGTATGTATGTAACTGTATTAATGTGTGTGTATATATAGCCAGGTGGTGCTTCACTCCCCTCTGTAGAATAACACACACCCCCCACCACTATTGGCCTTCCATATGGAGGAGACCCCCTCACTGCTGCCCTACCCTCCATATCCCCCCTTCCTCCTCCTACTGCCCTTGTTGTGAGGCCACGCTCACCTTCATGGGACCGCATGCCGAAGGCGTGCACAAGGTGCCCCCCCTGTCATTTTTTCCTGGATCCGCCCCTGAATGCACCTGTCTCAAGCGCAGTGGAGAATGATTTCAACGTTGTGCAAGGTTCTGCAACCCTTTGCACTTGCCACACGTGAAGTCAGTTCATACACTGCCAGCCTGAGTCAGGTCATTCCCCTCATCAGGCTTTTGCAGAAGCAGCTGGAGAGATTGAAGGAGGAGCTAAAACGGAGCGATTCCTCTAGGCATGTGGGACTTGTGGATGGAGCCCTTAATTCGCTTAACCAGTATTCACAGGTGATCAATCTGTTGAAATCAGAGCAGTACATTTTGGTCACCGTGCTCGATCCTAGGTTTAAAGCCTACGTTGTATCTCTCTTTCCGGCAGACACAAGTCTGCACATATTCAAAGACCTGCTGGTGAGACACTTGTCAACTCAAGCGGAACGTGACCCGTCAACAGCTCCTCCTTCACATTCTCCCGCAACTGGGGCTGCGAGGAAAAGGCTAAGAATTCCGAGCCCACCCGCTGGCGGTGATGCAGGGCAGTCTGGAGCGAGTGCTGACATCTGGTCCGGACTGAAGGACCTGGCAATGATTACTGACATGTCGTCTACTGTCAAAATACAACTAAACATGTGGGTAGCAGCATGCAAATTAGCAACATGCAAAATATGGAAATAATGAATCCCGTACACCAACGCGTTTCTACCTCAAAGACCTCGGCAGGAGGTAGAAACGCGTTGGTGGACGTTAGGGGCTGAGAGCAGAGGAGCAATGGTGGACTGACCACTCCGGTACAGCGTGGTATAGGGGATTCCCGGGTTTCCCTGTACCAAAAAAACCCACAAGCTGGCTTTGAACTGTTACGACAGTTCTCAATCTCTGGTAATTCTTCATTGCTCCTCTATTGCATCAGTCCACAATTTGTGCTGTCTATATATATGCTGTTCATGGACTTACTGTCTCCTATGTGAACAACGGGATTCATTATTTCCATATTTTGCATGTTGCTAATTTGCATGCTGCTACCCACATGTTTAGTTGTATTTTAAACGGAATTTTTTTTAATGTTTTTTATGCTTATTAAAAATTGTATTACACTATATACACTATTTTCCTCTTTCATGTTACCCATGTGAGTGCACAATCCCGGAATTGGTTGAACTGCAATTTTACTGTGGAGCGCAGGATAAGTCCCCACATTTTATATTTTTTCGGGACGAATTAATACTCTGTGAGGAGGGGGATGTACACAGTGAAAGGGGTGAGGAATCGGATGATGAGGAGGAGGTGAACATCTTGCCTCTGTAGAGCCAGTTTGTGCAAGGAGAGATCGATTGCTTCTTTTTTGGTGGGGGCCCAAACCAACCAGTCATTTCAGCCACAGTCATGTGGCAGACCCTGTGGCTGAAATGATGGGTTTGTTAAAGTGTGCATGTCCTGTTTATACAACATAAGGGTGGGTGGGTGGGAGGGGCCCAAGGACAATTCCATCTTGCACCTCTTTTTTTATTTATTTATCTCTGCATCATATGATGTTTGGGGCTAATTTTATTAAGTGCCATCCTGTCTGACACTGCAGTGCCACTCCTAGATGGGCCAGGTGTTTGTGCCGCCCACTTGGGTCGCTTAGCTTAGTCATCCAGCGACCTCGGTGCAAATTTTAGGACTAAAAATAATATTGTGAGGTGTTCAGAATAGACTGGAAATGAGTTGAAATTATGGTTATTGAGGTTAATAATACTATGGGATCAAAATTACCCCCAAATTCTATGAGTTAAGCTGTTTTTGAGTGGTTCTTTAAAAAAAACCACCCGAATCCGACAAAAAAATTTCAGGGAGGTTTTGCCAAAACGCGTCCGAATCCAAAACACAGCCACTTAACCGAATCCAAAACCAAAACACAAAACCCGAAAAATTTCCGGTGCACATCTCTAAATAAAACTTAATTTACCAACTTATAAACATATAAGCAATCTGACGACTGTTGGATCCAGGTACCGAAAGTGATGCTTGGAGCGCACATATCCCACAAGTGTGGACAGAGAACTGAAAGCTGTGAGAATCCAAAAGGCTTGCTAAGTATATGCTGATGAATGTTTTTAATAATGTACCGTACGTGTTTATTGTATTTTGAGTGATAGGGAATTATTTTGTACACTTCGCGAATGGAGCCCCATTTTTTTCTGTAACATATTTCTATAGTTAAAGAGGGGAACGAGGAGAGACAGAAAATTGCCCTTTATGAACTTGTACGGATACAGAGGCATAACTCTGGGAGGCAACAGAGTCATCTGCCGCCGGGCTCCTGCTCTGAAGGGGGCACCTCTCCTCCCATTCTGTGACACCATTTAATTAAGTTAATTGATAGCTGCCGCTATCTCTTCAGTGGCCGACTTCCTCACTGGTCCCTGTACCTTACACATCACACCCTTTTTATTATAGATACACATTTCACAAGTGTCATACCCTGGATTAGAACCCATGACCTATTACACTGGAAGCAGACACCTTACTGATGAAGCTATTTGCTCCTGTGTAGGAAATATGAGAATTCTTACTATATAAAGTTACTTCTCTGACAATTACACATAACTTCTCATAGTTAGGATTCCCAGGCTTTCTGTACGGGAGCAAATAGCTCCATCAGTAAAGTGCCTGCAGTCAGTGTAACAGGTCATGGGTTCTAAACCTGGGTATGATTGCTAAGAAATGTGTGATTTAATATAAAAGACAATGAAACATATATATACAGTGTATATATATATAAACAGTAACACACATACATATATTTATCTACTGTAAATATATGGGGGGAGGGCACCAATATTTATTTTGCCTCCGGGCAATTGGAAAGAACTTACGTCACTGTACGGATACACTACCTTTATGTATCCCCTATATAATAGCCCAGAGTGACTGTGTGTATAACGCTGGGCGTGCCTATGAGCTCTCATTGGCTTAGCGGTAGGTTTATCATATCCAGTCCACAGCTGATTGGGCGAGAAACACCCTCCCACACAGGTTACATCCAATGGGAGGCTCTACCCTTTGGCTGCTGCGTGTTCCCAGAGCAGGATTAACAATGGGGCTGATGGAGCTGCAGCTCCAGGTCCACACCCCAAAATAGGCCCACTGCATCTGCAGCAACATACCCTCCAACAATTTACACATAAAAATTGGTACAAATTCTTTTCCTATATTTTCAATGGAAGTTTGGAGAGCCAAAAATCGGTACAGACCATAAAAAAAAGGTACTGTACCTGCCAAAAAGGTACAGTTGGAGGGTATGCCACTGCATCTGCAGCAAGTCTCTGCGCTGTAGATAGGGGGAAAAAAATCCTTTTACTGCAGTGTCCTATGTCCTGCTCCCAGTTCGTCTGCCCCCTCCGGCATCAACAATCCCCACTCCCTAGCCGCGGCGCAGGTAGAACAAAATCTGCTGTGGCCACCGGCATAGATGTGTATGAAAGCGGCGCATCGGAAGGCTTTCATAGCCCTCCCTGCGCCTCATACTCTCTGAGCCCCGGAGCCTCCTCTGCACGTGATGTCAGAAGTGACTCCCCACCACAGCCGTGCCCAGATCCCCAGAGGCCCTGACTCCGCAACACAGCACCTGGGCTGATGGCCTGGAAGCCCCGAGATGGCTTATGTAACAGATAGAGTGGCTGATATCGCAGAGGGTAATGTCTGGACGCTGAATCAATGTAAAAGGTGACAGTGCTGTGCAGTGCAGTGGGTGTGCAGTGTCACTGACAATGCACTGCACTCTCACCTTTTACATTGATTCAGCGAGTCAGTCAGTTCTGCCAGCCAGTCACTATTGTTAGTGCCGGTGTCCCAAGTAGACGCACTAAATAAATGACAGCTCCCAGCAGCCCTTAGCGCCGAAGCATTCCGGCGCTAAGGGCTGCTGAGAGCTGTAGTTATTGAGTGCATCTTCTTTCCTGTAATGCGGCGCATTGGGACACCGGCGCTAACAATAGTGACTGGCTGCTTGGCTGCTGTGAGAGTCTCCGGGAGAGCCACTGCCAAAGGGAGGACATGAGCTTAGCTGCTTCCAGGAGGAGAAGCAGGAGAAGCTTTACCCAACCCTCCCCCACCCGTGGCACCCCCACACACACCCCTCCACCACCCGTGGTGGCTCCAGACCCTATCCTCCACCCACAGCACCCCTGCAGCTGCCCCTCCCCTACCCGTGGCACCCCCGCAACCACTCCTCCCCCACCCGTGGTGGCTCCGGACCCCCACCCATGACACCCACCCCTCCCCCACCTGCAGCACCACCGCACCAGCCCCTCCCCCACCCGCTGCACCACTGCACCCTCCCCCAACCGCGGCAGCCCCAGACCCCCTCCCCATCCGCATCTCCCCCGCACCCGCCACTCCTCCAACCACAGCACCTACTAGGTGTTTCATTAGGCCCTACGTACACTGTTCATGCCATTGCAAGGGGCTACAACCCCTTAACCATCGCACGCCCTTTGTCCATGTAATATTTAGCCACTCACCCAATTATGATTGGAGGTAATACACCATATAATACAAATATTGCACGCCACAAGGGCGTGCAAGGGTTAAGGGGGCATAGCCCCTTACGACAGTGTGAAGAGCATATTAGTATATTATATACAATTTCTCCCTCTCTCTCTCTCTATCTGAAGATAATAACTATGGAGGAACAGAAGCAGCTGTTTATTCTGTGTGTATATGGGCCCACTGATGAAGTCAAAGAGTGACAAAACGCGTCTGGGTTGGATGGCCATGACGTCACCCGCACCGTAAAAGAGGCTTGGGCCGCATGGAAGTCCATGCAGTGGTTAGATGAAGGAAGAAGTATGAGTCCCTATGAGCCTGGTTTTTATGCTGGAGACTGTCTACTGATGTGAGTTTGCATACTATAAAGAAATTTGTTACTACTTACTTCACTATTGTGCTGGTTGTGCTTTATATCTGTCACCTATATACATGATGTGGTCATTCACTGGTACCTGGTGACAGAACGTATACTGGATTCCCCCACAATGTAACTATATCTGTCACCTATATACATGATGTGGTCATTCACTGGTACCTGGTGACAGAACGTATACTGGATTCCCCCACAATGTAACTTTATATCTGTCACCTATGTACATGATGTGGTCATTCACTGGTACCTGGTGACAGAACGTATACTGGATTCCCCCACAATGTAACTTTATATCTGTCACCTATATACATGATGTGGTCATTCACTGGTACCTGGTGACAGAACGTATACTGGATTCCCCCACAATGTAACTTTATATCTGTCACCTATATACATGATGTGGTCATTCACTGGTACCTGGTGACAGAACGTATACTGGATTCCCCCACAATGTAACTTTATATCTGTCATCTATATACATGATGTGGTCATTCACTGGTACCTGGTGACAGAACGTATACTGGATTCCCCCACAATGTAACTTTATATCTGTCACCTATATACATGATGTGGTCATTCACTGGTACCTGGTGACAGAACGTATTCTGGATTCCCTCACAATGTAACTTTATATCTGTCACCTATATATACATGATGTGGCCATTCACTGGTACCTGGTGACAGAACATATACTGGATTCCCTCACAATGTAACTTTATATCTGTCACCTATATACATGATGTGGCCATTCACTGGTACCTGGTGACAGAACGTATTCTGGATTCCCTCACAATGTAACTTTATATCTGTCACCTATATACATGATGTGGTCATTCACTGGTACCTGGTGACAGAACGTATACTGGATTTCCCCACAATGTAACTTTATATCTGTCACGGTCACCTATATACATGATGTGGTCATTCATGGGTACCTGGTGACAGAACGCATACTGGATTCCCTCACAATGTAACTTTATATCTGTCATCTATATACATGATGTGGTCATTCACTGGTACCTGGTAACAGAACGTATACTGGATTCCCCCACAATGTAACTTTATATCTGTCATCTATATACATGATGTGGTCATTCACTGGTACCTGGTGACAGAACGTATACTGGATTCCCCCACAATGTAACTTTATATCTGTCACCCATATACATGATGTGGCCATTCACTGGTACCTGGTGACAGAATGTATACTGGATTCCCCCACAATGTAACTTTATATCTGTCATCTATATAATAATTATAGTAGTACAGTACAGTAGGCCATTGCTGTATCTTGCAGCTCTGTGTCACTGCAAGTATCCATTCCATATCTGTGCGGCATTTTTGTGAGCAGTATATATAGTATTACAGTGCAGCATTTTGGTGACCAACAGTTTATAAGCACATGAGGGAAGAGGGCCCTGCTCGTAAGAGCTTACAATCTAAAGGGGAGGGGTAGACAGACATGGGTGATTCAGATGGGGTACATAGAGAACGTGGAACAGAGGGTTAGGAATCAGGATGAGATTTGGCTGGGTTTAGTGAAGAAGTGGACCCCCAGAAGGCACAAGTCAATACTTAACATTGCAACATTTTACTGGGCTATGCAGGAGAAAATTAAAAATATATAAAAAAAAAAAAAGAATCGATAACTTCTACCGCTTTCAAAAAGGTCAATGGAAACTGAAATAATGGACAACTACCTCATGGAAGCCAGATACAGTATACCAAACAGTACTTAGCAGAGTTAGGAATGAGTGCTTATGAAATACAGCAACATTTTGTCATAATATTTCAGAAACTGCATGGCTGGTCTCTTGCACTCTTTTGCTCTAATACACCACCTGCTTTAGGATTTATATTCAAAAACTTTATGTCTCCATAATCCCCAAAACGTCAGTCTTCTTGGAAAGTGGTTTGTTCCTTTGTAAGGGAAAGAGAACAAACGTTCTCAAACAACGGTTTCTCAATTTCTTTTTCCTCTGGGAAGGGATTGTGGATTCGCAGGAATATCTGAGCATTTCTGTAATCAGACAGCAGCGACTTTCTACAAATGTTTACGAATAATTCCAGTGATTTTGTCATTTTCTTCCAGTGATTTGGACCAATAATACCATTGATTAGAACGAATAATTCCAGTGACTGATTTTGTCATTTTCTTCCAGTGATTTGGACCAATAATACCATTGATTAGAACGAATAATTCCAGTGATTTTGTCATTTTCTTCCAGTGATTTGGACCAATAATACCATTGATTAGAACAAATAATTCCAGTGATTTTGTCATTTTCTTCCAGTGATTTGGACCAATAATACCATTGATTAGAACGAATAATTCCAGTGATTTTGTCATTTTCTTCCAGTGATTTGGACCAATAATACCATTGATTAGAACGAAAAATTCCAGTGATATTGAGGTGTTTGTCTCGCTTAGCTTAGCCGTCCAGCGACCACAGTGCACCTCTTTTTCTCTTTTCTTTGCATCATGTGCTGTTTGGGGCCAATTTTTTTAAGTGCCATCCTGTCTGACACTGCAGTGCCACTCCTAGATGGGCCAGGTGTTTGTGCCGCCCTCTTGGGTCGCTTTGCTTAGTCTTCCAGCGACCTCGGTGCAAATTTTAGGACTAAAAATAGTATTGTGAGGTGTGAGGTGTTCAGAATAGACTGGAAATTAGTGAAAATTGTGGTTATTGAGGTTAATAATACTATGGGATCAAAATTACCTCCAAATTCTATTATTTAAGCTGTTTTTGAGGGTTTTTTGGAAAAAAAAACCTGAATCGAAAACACACCCGAATCCGACAAAAAATTTTCAGGGAGGTTTTGCCAAAACGCGTACGAATCCAAAACACGGCCGCGGAACCGAATCCAAAATCAAACCACAAAACCCGAAAAATGTCCGGTGCACATCTAAGCCTAATATCGACTGAAATAAAGCTATTGTGAAAAATTGAAGTTGCTGGAAATCGTTTGATTGGATGAGTGCACCTCCACATTGTTGGACTCTTTTCTAAATATTGTGGGTCTACCCACTGAGGGAGATTCCCACTAGGAGCACCCCACTGTTGTCTATACTCTTTGATGCGAGTGCAGGATTATTCATGCTATATATATATATAAATATATATATATATATATATATATATATATAGTTTCAAAAACTGTATATATATATTCAGTGTATATATATATATATATATATATTTATTCAGTCTATCTATCTATCTATCTATCTATCTATCTATCTATCTATCTTCAGTATATATATATATATATATATATATATATATATACTGTATATGTCTCCATGGACCATGCACATCTAAGACAGGGTATTATTTTATATTAGGAGTGACAGGAGCACACTGTAAATCCTATATATCAAGAGTAATTTCACAGCCTCACATAAATTGTCCCGTTTCTTAGGTCACTTTCTTCTGACTTAATCTTAGTTGGGGGGTCAGATAATAATTCAGTCCAAGCACATTCTTTAAACCAATAAAAATTTGATGCAGTGATCTAGGGTTTGAGAGACCCCTAGCCCACCACCCACTGGCCATAAATTAATAGACTTCCAGATGAGGAGAGAGCAGTGACCATAGCCATTAACCTTTTCCGTGCTGCATTCAGCTGTAATTGTACAGTTGCATTATGGTTGGACAGTACAAATTTCATACAATTTTAGAACTGAAACCGTTTTAAGTGATGGTTAAGGACACTGACTGTGTCCATAGCAACAGCTTGTAGGAAAAACTGAGTTTAATCTCAATTCCTGATTTACTAATGTGAAATGTAATTTACTGATGTTAAGAGAAGGATTGCATTGATTATGGCTTTTAGCTTTTAAATATTATGATATCTACTAAAGCATAAGTGTCCCTTTAAATGTGCAAAATAAATTTTGAGCGATGGTCACTTGCATAATTGACACATCCATCTTCTTTATAGGCTATTCCAAATACTATAAGTTAGTGATGTACTGGTTATTTAACACATTCTCTGTTTGTATGCAACGCAGTTCTCATTATGGTTCGCTGACCTCAGAACTGATGTGTGATTTGTGCATGCCTACAAAATAAAAAACAGGCATGTGTTTATAACTTGCTAAGAACATGTAGTCATTTTGAGGCTTATTGTCTGTTGTAATTTCTATTCTCTGTAGCACTCACAATGCATACTGGTGTATGCATCCAGGAGCATTTTTCATGACGCCATTATGTTCATCTGTATAAACTGTCCTTGTTATTGTGTTTGTGTCCAGGGTACATATATTTATTTCTATTCAAAAGGCTAAACATTTTCTGTGTCCTAGCCCCTGGATTTTTAATTTGTCTACATCAACTGCAATGCTGCCAAGTGCCAACTCCTGCTCCTTGGGCCATTTCCTGACTCTCATGGGTTGTGGCCAAGTGGAACTGCAGAAGCTTACTGCCTGTTTGAGGCCATCGTCAAAGACCTGTTCTCTTATAGAGGTCTTTGTTGAAAACTAGACCACACCCCTGCAGAGACATTAAGTCACACCCCTGCAGAGTCATTAGACCACACCCCTGCAGAGACATTAGGTCACAGCCCTGCAGATTCATTAGGACACAACCCTGCAGAATCATTACGCCACACATCTGCAGAGTGATTACCGATAACTAGATAACTTGTTGGGTTGTACAACTATCTCTGTAGTATCAGTCAGTAGTCTGTGATTAAATGACTTTATTTTCTATCTTGTTTTTATTTATTCATTTGGTGGAGGCCAGATACCTGTTTGGTAAATGTGTACTAACAATCCCAAATTCCCATGGACAGCCCGGTAATACACTGCACAGTTCTAGGCAGGGGCATAGCCAGAACTTTGAGGGCCTTATAGCAACATTTTGAAGCCCCCCCCCCATCCCAAAGCTTCTAAAGAGACACTTCTCAGCAGCAATTGTTAATTTTATGCCCTCTAATTGTGCCCTAGTTCATTTTCTGAAGCACAGTAGAGCCTTTTTTTAATGTTATGCCCCATAGTAGTGCCCTAGTTTCTTTTATGAATTGCAGTAGTCCTTAAGTTCACCGTATGTCACATTTCAGAGCTGACAGTACACATTATGCCACACAGTACCCCCAATTCACATTATTATATATAGTGCTTTCTGTTCATATTGTGCCCCATTACAGTTTCCCGGTTCATATTATAACATTAAAATGCCCTCTAGTTCAGTTTATGCCACACTAAAATGAGCAGGTCCAGGAGTATACCTAGATATATTGCAGGCCCTAAGGAAAAAGTTTGAAAGGACTCCTACGTACCACCTAGTGGTGAAAATGTATATAACACATGTAACTTTAACAGGGAAGGTGGGCCCCTCTCAGCTCTGTGCCCCATAGCAGCTGCACTGCCTGCACCTATGGTAGCTACGCCCTTGGTTCTAGGTTCTCTGTTCGCTAGAACATATTCTGGATTCAGATAGTGAAGAGTATAACTGCACACAGGGCTGGTGCAACCTGCTCAGCAAGGTCTGCAAAGCAGGGAGGCGCCGGGCTATAGAGACACAATCTCCGCTCTGCTACCTTGCTGAAGTGCACTGTTGCTGCCGGCTGCCGCAGCCTGCGCCTGTCAAACTTCATGCCAGCAGCCTGAAAAGCAGCTGCTGCTGATAGCTGCTGATGATTGTGTCCTCAATGTCGGCACATCAGATTCTTCTTCCCTGTCCAGAGGCTGGTCTGGAGTGGTGAACTATTCATGAAGCAGTGAAAAGAGTGGAGAAGTGATCCTGTGTAGAATTTGCCAATGACAACCAATCAGCTGCTCCATATAGTATGCAAATTATAAATGTTACTTCAATGCTGATGCCATGGGCAACTGCTAAACTGGCTCACTTCTCCACACTTTTCACTGCTTCACGAATAGACTGTCTGTCTTTCTCTCTGTCCCAATGTCTCTCTCTCCTCATGTCTTTCTCCCCATACCTCTCTCTCTCTTTCCCGGACATCACAACTGCTGCCGATAGGGTAGAGGCCCCTGTGCAGTGCTTTGCCCAGGGGCCTATACTGCTGTTGAGACATTGTGTATAAGGGGCCCCACTGTGGGCATTGTGTATAAGGGGAACTACTGTGTAGCATAACATGCATAAGGGTCACTACTGTGTGGTGTAACGTGTATAAGGGATTCCACTGTGTGGTGTAACGTGTATAAGGGATACTACTGTGTGGTGTAATGTGTAATGTGTATAAGAGATACTACTATGTGGTGTAATGTGTATAAGGGATACTACTGTGTAGTGTAATATGACTATGTGCAGTGTAATGTGAATTAAATTTAGGTACTGTGTGTCGTAATTTGAATTGGAGGCACTATTGTTTGGCCACGTCCATTCCCTGTGAGACCACACCCCTTTTTGTGGCGGCGCGCTATCCTTTTATGAGTTATGGGAGGGAGGGCGCAAAACTATAGTTTGCAGGGTGGCGCCAAAAACCCTAGCACCGTCCCTGACTGCACACTCCTGGGACATGAGAAACTGGCGCTGGACAAGTGACATCTATGCAGTCTAGCCAGGCCTTGTGCTAGAAAACATTATGCACCATCATGACATTATAAATCCCATCATTTTTTACATGAAAAACCAAGTCACTCGGGTCACCCCAACTCAATTCACCCCAGATTTTCTTTCAGTTTCCAAATAAAGTAAATAACTTATAGGAACCTAATAGTTAATATTCTATTCAGTCATCAATACGAGGATATGCATTATGGAGAAATAAGCACTCAGAGTAAAGATTTTGGGTGGAAAAACTTTCCTTGGAAAGCAATTACATATAGTAGCCCCATACCGCACCTACAGTTTTACGCTCTGCACACCCATACATCAATCCCATTCAACAACTAAACAACCATTTCATATTTCAGTGGCAATGTGTAGAGTGGGGGGGCGGGGTTACTGGCCTAGTGGAGCTAAACCACTGGTGTGACTACGGCCCGGGCAGCCCAAGTGGCTGAGGGAAGAAGCGAGTTGCTGATCTGTCTGCTCCAGCGACCCTCAATCTGGACTTCAAAGCAAGTGAGGCACAACTCGCACTAATGCTACCACCATGTTTGCTGTAAGACACACTGATTGCATGTTATGCCTCTGGGTGAAAGGGAACCAGAAATGCCCTTTGTTGTTACACATTCACAATCTCATATATAAAATTAATTGGTCTGTTTCTTTGTCTGTCTGTCTGTCTGTCTGTCTGTCTGGTTATGCATTCGGACATCCGATTGGGATAAACCCAACGCAAGGTGGTCCTGGACAGGTTTTGGGAGGGTTAGGGTCCCAGTTGGACCTTCTGTTGGTGTATGCTGGGCAGAACTTTGATCGGGCAGCCTGTTTTGAGCCATCCACTGGATTGATTTGGACGAAAACGTCACAGAGTGGTAATATTGGATCCCAGAAGACATACTAAGACCATAAGGTCTCGCAGAATGGCTGTGGTAATGGAGACGCTGGCGCCATGTTTTGTGCGTATGGGATCACAGTTGTAGGCTGAGACACACCCTGAAAGCAGTCGGGAGACACCCACGTTTCTGCCCCCACTCCCCCGTTACCTCCCCCAAACAGTTCCTGACTGTCACTCACTTTCCGAATAACTCCTCACTGCGAGCGGCATTGCTGCGCTACATTAGCGTGCACACAGTGCGACTGTGATGCCTGCAGAGTCAGCCGACAATCGCACAACTCTACAAATATCGGCACCACATGCAACTGAGGCCCTGCGACTATACTACGCCACATAGAAATGTCCCCAATTCATATTATGCACAACAGAACCTGGCGGCGTCTTTTATATAGTACATGCACAACTCCGGCATTGCTATGTTCTCTGTCCCCCTGAGAGAGGCTTTAGGGGGTAATTCAGACCTGATCGTAGATGTGCTAAATGTAGCACATCTACAATCAGTTTCACACACATGCGGGGGGACGCCCAGCACAGGGCTAGTGCGCCCCGCATGTCTGGCTCTGCTCCTTCCCCCACACACACACAGGTACAAAAGCATTGCACAGTGGTGATGCTTTTGTACCTGGCGAGAAGCTCCTGTGCCCTGGCAGGCCGCTACTTACCACGTCCCGGGTTGCAGCAGCTGTGTGTGACGTCACGCAGCCGCCGCGTCACGCCCCCCCCCCAACGGTCTGGACACGCGCCCCGCCAACAGCATTCTAATGCCGCTGACACACCCCCTCCCACCCCAAGACCGCCTCTGCTTGTCAATCAGGCAGAGGCGATCGCACTAGTGAGATGCTGATAGCATCTCCTGGGGTGCGCGTGTGCACTCCATAAAGTAATTAAGACTGGGATCGCTGCCGCTGCAGCGATCCAGTCTGAATTACCCCCTTAGTTAAGATAGGAAGCAAATGTTTTACCTCTACATCCTATTAGCCACTCACTGGCACTGCCATCACCGGAATGCCGGCAGAGCAGGTATTACTGCTGGGAGGCGCGGAGACGGCGTCAGACATCAGGGTGTGTCTGGATCCTATGTACGCACACCTACAACTAGTACACTAGTAGTTTAAAGCAAAAAACACAGAAAACTAAAAATGTGTCAATTATTGCGGCCGATGGTTGATCGATGTATAATCATTAATGTGTAATGAGCAAGGACTGAAACCCCAAAACACAACCTCTGACTGTGTAATAAATAATATGTTCATGATATGCCTATTTTGTTTTATTACACCTGAAAATAGAATGTATTTATTCTTTTTCAATTATGCGGTGGTGAGGTCACGGGGTGCAGCCAATGAGGTGGCGGATTGGGGAATCGGTGTGGAGTGGGGAGCCTTCCTGCTGTATGATGAATATTCTACCCTACATTTCGTCTGGCTGGAGGGGCAGCTGTTCCACTGATGAGAAGCGCTCGGGCTTCCCGGCCTAACTTCTACTTAACAGGAACTGAAAGGGAAAAATAATGTATGGGGGAGTGTTAAATTATTAATTTCATAGCCGAGATATTGATTCTTCCTGTGTGAAAATGACAAATGGTGCTGAGCAGCCACTGATTCCTATTAAAGCGATGATGAGAATAGTAGGCTGCTGGATGGCTAAAGGTTTTAGTTTAGGTATTTTTATAGCTAAACATCCATCACCATCTAACAAGTAAATGATGAAAAATCTCACCCCACTAACAATTCTTTCTCCTTGACTTTTATTTGCAATCTCCAAAATATAAAAATAATAAACAGAATATAGTGCATCGCGATTTTCTTTTTACCCCTCGTGCGTCGTCTTCTTTTTTTTCTCACATTTTTCACTTTTGTGCAAAATATTGACATAAGAAGAACTATGGATGCAAGAAGGAAGCACTAGATATATTATGTTATTGTATATTTTATATATACTTTCAGTTATTTCCTTTGTGCATAGTAAGAACCCCCCACCCCACCCCAGAAGACTGCACCTTTACCTTAACCTTTGCACTGCTAGGGTGATAAGGGTAGCAGTACAAATGTTTAAATCTTTACCATGTCTTGACATACTCTATGAACTATTAGAATAATGATGTCACATGCATTAAAGCTGTTATGGTGGTTAGCCCTGATGTTTTCCAGCACTGGGTCCTTAGGCTGGAACATAGCACCAATGGATAGACCCCATAGCAAAGTTTGTGAGGCAACCTAGAGATCTTGGGCCTAATTCTGAGTTGATCGCAGCATCAAATTTGTTAGCAGTTGGGCAAAACCATGGGGGTCATTCCGAGTTGTTCGCTCGGTAAATTTCTTCGCATCGCAGCGATTTTCCGCTTAGTGCGCATGCGCAATGTCCGCACTGCGACTGCGCCAAGTAAATTTGCTATGCAGTTAGGAATTTTACTCACGTTTTTTTCCTCGTTCTGGTGATCGTAATGTGATTGACAGGAAGTGGGTGTTTCTGGGCGGAAACTGGCCGTTTTATGGGTGTGTGTGAAAAAACGCTACCGTTTCTGGGAAAAACGCGGGAGTGGCTTGAGAAACGGAGGAGTGTCTGGGCGAACGCTGGGTGTGTTTATGACGTCAAACCAGGAACGACAAGCAGTGAACTGATCGCAGATGCCGAGTAAGTCTCGAGCTACTCAGAAACTGCACAGAGATGTCTTATCGCAATATTGCGAATCTTTCGATCGCAATTTTGATAAGCTAAGATTCACTCCCAGTAGGCGGCGGCTTAGCGTGTGCAAAGCTGCTAAAAGCAGCTTGCGAGCGAACAACTCGGAATGACCCCCCATGTGCACTGCAGGGGAGGCAGAAATAACATGTGCAGAGAGAGTTAGATTTGGGTGGGGTGTGTTCAAACTGAAATCTAAATTGCAGTGTAAAAATAAAGCAGCCAGTATTTACCCTGCACAGAAACAAAATAACCCACCCAAATCTAACTCTCTCTGCACATGTTATATCTGCCTCCCCTGCAGTGCACATGGGTTTGCCCAATTGCTAACAAACTTGCTGCTGCGATCAACTCAGAATTACCCCCTTTACCCACTGCTATTTAGAGAATTCATAGGGCTGGTATAGGCACATGCTTTCAGTTCTGGGGCCTCTGAAGTAGATAGACAAATATCACCAGGACATTGTCACCACTGGCCACCATAGTATCTCCATAAGGCATATTCCATTTTCCCAAGGTGTTATTGCTGGGCCCCAAGAACACATTTTACTATGGTGACCTGCAATGCAGTATTCCACCACTCAATGAGGAATGGCAAATTCTATAATAATAATAATAATAATGAATTGTACAGACTATGGCCCAAATGTAATAGGTATGCTCAGATCATACTTGCCTACTCTCCAGGAAGTTGCGGTAGACTGACAATTTTTGGGTAGTCCTCAGCACCCCCGGAAGAGGCCCTGCATCCTGCCCACTTCCATAGTGAAGCAGGCAGGATGTGGATAAAACACCGGGAAACATTGCTCCGTTTTGAGGGGGTGGGGCTGAATGATGCAAAATGGCATCATTTAGCCCAGTCCTTTTGTTGCGGACCCGCGAACCGCTGCCTTTTGCAGATATGGGGATGGGGCCTAATTATGCAATAGATTTTGGTCCTATGAAGGATTCACAAAATATATCTTTTTAATGATAGTTACCCTACCAGAGAAGATAAATGCCACTTTGACCCTGTATTTATTATAGTAGGAACGATGTTGGCACTTACTTTTATAGCACTCTGTGATGGAGTAGATATGGGTTTCACTTAGCCCTGCCCTATCTAATATACTATTACATCTTTATGCTTTAAATAACATGAATACAACCATGTGTCTATAATGTAGCAATGGTGATATAAAGGTGTAAATTCAATTAGGGGTGAAGTGGGGGTGATGCCCTTGATGTGCTTTTGCAGCAGCACTGGAACGCCAGCATCGACATCCTAAATAGCGATTATTTCATCCAGAATTTGCCCATACTTGCCAGCTTTCCTTGTCTCCTCTCTGGGAGAAGACCAGAGAGGAGATGCTGCTGGACACTTTGGGGGGAGAGGCCAGGCTCTCGTGTCATTAGGCCCTACTCCCACCATGATAAAAATGCCGCAATTTGCAAATCTGTGGGGAGGGGTGGGGCTAAAATATCATTATTTGCATAATTTAACCCCACCCCTTCATACAGCGATGCAATTCCATTGATAATTTCTCCATCCTGTCCACTTTACTAGGAAGTGGGTGGGATTCGGGAGATCCACCTACTTTTCCACTTCCAGGGGTGCATGGGACTACCCAAAAATTGGGAGTTTCCCGCAACTTCCAGGAGAGTAGGTAAGCATGATTTGGCTCTAAAACTGCGTATTTTAGTAGTGTGCAGCCCCATAGGGGTGTGTATTTATACTACACAATTTAGGGGTTGCCAAAAGAGTGGCATACAGTATATGCGTACTACACCCCTGGCATCACACCTAATCGAATGGCCCCCTATTCATGTTAATAATGAAGGAGCTACTAACAAGCACAGCCGTGCACCAAGCATCCGCACTACTGTAAAAACGATGGATTCAATTTGTTACAAAACAGATATATATGTGATCCAGTGATATATAGGTTGTGGAAGGTCACCCAGTAAATAGGGCGCAGCAGACAGTCCATCGCTTCATTCTGCACTCTTCCTTCAGGTTTATTCCTCTATGCCTATTTATTTTATGTCACTGCTTCCCTGTTTACAGCCTGGCATACTCTGAGGGTCCTATGCTTTGTTTTATAGCCTTTATACAGCCTGGGCTTCTCTTAGGACTGCAGTTATCTAAATCTCTCATAAACCTTCCAGTCTATCTAGATGTAAGCATTCAGGAGCCGGGAAATAAACCTTGGTGGTAGAAGCCTCCTAAGTCACAATCCAGCGCAGCCACAAACAGAAATAGAGTCTGCAGAAGTATAGAGGGTAGAAATAAGATTATTATCCATCATCTCTGCCTGTGTCTCATCCCCAAGCTCTTACGGCTCCTGGCAGCTGAATATCTAGCCTGTGTCGATGCCCGGATATTTCAGTGTTAGGAAGAGATATTTCTGGTTTTCCGCCAAACAATAAAAATATTTTGAACTGACAAAATCATAGAGTAGGAAACAGAATAAACTTTGCTATTTGCATTATTGGGTGTGGTATGTTAGGCCGACATTTATCACATCGACGTGCCCCAAGTCGACATCTGAATGTCAACGTGTTTAGCATGTCAACAGTGACTATGTTGACATTCGTCATGTCTACACAGATGACATGTGGACATGATAGAATTTCCCAGGAGGCCCAGCGGTCACTAATCTGGCTCCAGTGTCTTCTTCCAGGTCTCGGTGGTCATGTGATGTGCAGTTTCGGTGCAGATGTCTGATGAGCAGAGTTCCAGTAAATATCCTGGGCCCACAAGTTAGTTGCTCTGAGGCCCCTACAAAGCTTACACTGGCCCTGCACGCCATTCAGTCTTTCCGGTTCCCAGCCGCAACCATTATCCCTAATATTGGCACTTACACCAGCCCAAAACTGGATGCAAAGGATTGGTCAGAAAGAGGCATCTCTTCTCAGTAGGCATGCCTCAAACTAGCACAGAAGTCTGGCTACACACTCACAAGACAGATTGTTTTCCGTGTGTTCGGAAATTAGCCCCCCAGTTGTCACCCAGATACGCTCATTTCATGGGCGGAGAGATCAGGCAACCCACAAAGCAAATAGACTGCTCTATTATTAAGATGAGTATGCCTGGTGCTGGGTATGTACAGTCTGCAGTTACAATTCACTAAACATGCTCTGTTTGCTGATGAACGCAAGAAGTGTCCACAGCCGGAGCTGATCCGACCCAGAACTAGGACCATATTAGTGATTGTCACTAGCTGACCTATATTCTGGGGATTGTCGTCCATTGAGCAGAAGCCTGGCAAATAACAGCCGTGCTTACATCCATGTTGACTAGTCACTAGTCCAGCAACACAGGGAAAATATATCTTGTTCAGTCATAGCCACACTGAAGGTACAAATCTGTAGGCAAACACCGGCCAGAAGGGGCTGTTTTTCTTCTCTCTTTTTAAAAAAAAAACCTTTCTTCCCTTTGAGTGTTCCGGGGCTGGTGAGTGTAACCGGGGTTGAGCTCTGCCTGTCTGGACAACCTCTATCACCGAGCGTGATGATGTGTGAGAAGGGCTTGGAGGGCCGATCTGGAGCTGTCAGCCTAAGATATAGATATGGACCGGATTACAAATTGCACAGAGAGCGGGAGAGAGAGGAGCCATCAATAAGGCAATTTCTAATGTCATAACAGCTGTGCTTTTTGCAAACCACCTTTCAAAAATTTCCTTCTGAAAATGCTACAGCCGACCATTAGGGCTGGATTGTGAATTTAATGGATCTCGTACAAATAATATTCCATCGGAATGGAAAAGGTTGAAGCCACCGAAGACAGATGAAGCCATAAACACGTATAATTGAGAATCAAAGACCGATAAATTTTAAACTGCTATTCATTTTGCCTTTTAGATGATGATCTATGAGTTAGAGCTGCCGGGAAAATGGAGGAGATTACTCGGGGAAAATTATAACAATAAATTTTCCAAACATACACCTTGATTATGCTTCGATTTTTTGGATGCTAGGATTGCTGAGAAGCTTGCCGGCTAAATGGCTCCATAAAGCAGAGGGTGCGCGGTGTGCTGGGAGCAGCCAGTGCCTGCAGGGGAGATTCTCTCTAGGAAGCAGGCCTATAATTTATAGCCGCTCACAAGCCAGTCAGATCAGGTCCTCCATATCCCATCAAAAGGAACGCAATTCATCAAACTCTAGTTAACAGCTTGAAACGCATAAACCGAACCTGCTAATAGCTTTCCAATTTATTAGATTGATAGACTAATGTGTTCCCTGGAGAGGAATTAAAAAAAAAAAAAAAAAATCACCCCTATCAGGGACCAGCAACCCCCCACCCTATATTTTAGCTACAAACCCCTGGTGCAGAGAGCATTGTTGCTAGGGCATTTAAAAAATAAAAAAGACTTGCCTTATTGTAACGGACATTGCACTTGGCGGAAGGTTCAGCAACAACATCCTGGAACAAGCTAAGGGGTGAAAAACTGAAGTCACAAATCTCAGTCTTTAACCTCTTTAGTACTGGAAGCCACACGGCTTGAAGCTTGGCCATGGATGGTGAAGGCAGATCAAAGAGTCCATTGTATTTTAGATCATTTGGCATTGTACTGAGTAGTACAGATGTACGTGACCTTTTAAACCCCAAATACAACAACCATTAGTCTTCCGCTGAGAGCCCAGATTCTGCAGGACAGTGCTGCAGACAGCTCCTTAAACTGTCTACTGTAATAGTGTAACACGCTGGGTTATTAATGGATAATATAATAATGAGGATGCTCACCCAGGGTCAGTCTGAAGTGCAAGAGGTGCAGCCTCTGGGTACAGGGGCCAAGATGAAATGGTAATAAAATGCAGCATATGTGCTGGATAGCTGACAATACTTAATACATAGACATTTTACATGCACAGTGACACCATGCAGGATTCGTTATGCAAACAGGCCTTCTGCGTCAACATCGATGGCTAGTATTTTATCTCTCTACAAGGTTTGATACTTTAACCCCATGTTTATGTCAGTAAAGTTTAGGCTTATTGTGGGTGCCTAAAAAAAACTATTGAATCGCCCCCAGTAAGTCTAAACTTTAATAACATAAACATAGAGGGAGAAGTATCAAACCTTGGAGAGAGATAAAATACCGGCCAATCTGCTTCTGTTATTTTCAGACACAGCCAGTAAAAATAAGATTTTAAACCTACCAGTAAATCTATTTCTCCTAGTCCGTAGAGGATGCTGGGGACTCCGTAAGGACCATGGGGTATAGACGGGCTCCGCAGGAGATAGGGCACCTAAAAAGAACTTTGACTATGGGTGTGCACTGGCTCCTCCCTCTATGCCCCTCCTCCAGACCTCAGTTAGAGAACTGTGCCCAGAGGAGATGGACAATACAAGGCAGGATTTAGCAATCCAAAGGCAAGATTCATACCAGCCCACAACAATCATACCATGTAACCTGGAATACATACATAACCAGTTAACAGTATGAACAAACGACAGTAACGATCCAAGACCGATGTCAACTGTAACATAACCCTTATGTAAGCAACAACTATATACAAGTCTTGCAGAGTTTCCGCACTGGGACGGGCGCCCAGCATCCTCTACGGACTAGGAGAAATAGATTTACCGGTAGGTTTAAAATCTTATTTTCTCTAACGTCCTAGAGGATGCTGGGGACTCCGTAAGGACCATGGGGTTTATACCAAAGCATCCAATCGGGCGGGAGAGTGCGGACGACTCTGCAGCACCGTCTGAGCAAACGCTAGGTCCTCATCAGCCAGGGTATCAAACTTGTAGAATTTAGCAAAAGTGTTTGACCCCGACCACGTCGCCGCTCGGCAAAGTTGTAAAGCCGAGACGCCTCGGGCAGCCGCCCAAGAAGAGCCCACCTTCCTAGTGGAATGGGCCTTAACCGAATTTGGTACCGGCAATCCAGCCGTAGAGTGAGCCTGCTGAATCGTATTACAGATCCAGCGAGCAATAGTCTGCTTTGAAGCAGGAGCGCCAATCTTATTGGCCGCATACAGGACAAACAGAGCCTCTGCTTTCCTAATTTTAGCCGTCCTGGCTACATAAATTTTTAAGGCCCTTACTACGTCCAGGGATCTGGAATCCTCCAGGTCACCAGTAGCCACAGGCACCACAATAGGTTGATTCATATGGAACGACGAAACCACTTTAGGCAAAAATTGCGGACGTATCCTCAATTCAGCTCGATCCACATGAAAATCAAGTAGGGGCTCTTGTGTGATAGAGCTGCCAATTCTGACACTCGCCTTGCTGATGCTAAGGCCAACAACATTACCACCTTCCAGGTAAGAAATTTCAATTCAACCTTGTTAAGCGGTTCAAACCAGTGTGATTTTAGGAACTGCAACACCATGTTCAGGTCCCATGGTGCCACTGGAGGCAGAAAAGGGGGCTGGATGTGCAGCACTCCCTTTACAAACGTCTGGACTTCTGGAAGAGAAGCCAATTCCTTCTGAACGAAAATCGAGAGGGCCGAAATCTGTACCTTAACCGAGCCTAATTTCAGGCCCATATCCACTCCTGTCTGTAGGAAGTGGAGAAGACGACCCAAATGAAAATCTTCCGTAGGTGCATTCTTGGTCTCACACCAAGACACATGCTTTCGCCAGATATGGTGATAATGGCCCTCATTCCGAGTTGTTCGCTCGTTCTTTTTCATCGCATCGCAGTGAAAATCCGCTTAGTACGCATGCGCAAAGTTCGCACTGCGACTGCGCCAAGTAACTTTACTATGAAGAAAGTATTTTTACTCACGGCTTTTTCTTCGCTCCGGCGATCGTAATGTGATTGACAGGAAATGGGTGTTACTGGGCGGAAACACGGCGTTTCAGGGGCGTGTGGCTGAAAACGCTACCGTTTCCGGAAAAAACGCAGGAGTGGCCGGAGAAACGGTGGGAGTGCCTGGGCGAACGCTGGGTGTGTTTGTGACGTCAACCAGGAACGACAAGCACTGAACTGATCGCACAGGCAGAGTGAGTCTGGAGCTACTCTGAAACTGCTAAGTAGTTAGTAATCGCAATATTGCGAATACATCGGTCGCAATTTTAAGAAGCTAAGATTCACTCCCAGTAGGCGGCGGCTTAGCGTGTGTAACTCTGCTAAATTCGCCTTGCGACCGATCAACTCGGAATGAGGGCCAATGTTTTATCGTCACCTCCTTCCTAGCCTTTATTAAAGTTGGGATGACCTCTTCCGGAATCCCCTTTTTTGCTAGGATTCGGCGTTCAACCGCCATGCCATCAAACGTAACCGCGGTAAGTCTTGAAATACACAGGGCCCCTGCTGCAACAGGTCTTCCCTCAGGGGAAGAGGCCAGGGGTCTCCTGTGAGCATCTCTTGTAGATCCGAGTACCAAGCCCTTCAAAGCCAGTCTGGGACAACGAGTATCGTCTGTACTCTTCTTCATCTTATGATCCTCAACACTTTCGTGATGAGAGGAAGAGGAGGGAACACGTAGACCGAGTCGAACACCCACGGTGTTACCAGTGCGTCTACTGTTACTGCCTGAGGGTCCCGAGACCTGGCGCAATACCTCCGAAGTTTTTTGTTGAGGCGTGACGCCATTTTGTCTATTTGAGGAGTTCCCCAAAGACGTGTTACGTCTGCAAAGACTTCTTGATGAAGTCCCCACTCTCCTGGATGGAGATCGTGTCTGCTGAGGAAGTCTGCTTCCCAGTTGTCCACTCCCGTAATGAAGACAGCCGACAGAGCGCTTACATGATTTTCCGCCCAGCGAAGGATCCTTGTGGCTTCCGCCATTGTGACTCTGCTTCTTGTCCCGCCTTGGCGGTTCACATGAGCCACTGCTGTGACATTGTCTGATTGAATCAGAACCGGAAGGTTTCGAAGAAAACTCTCCGCTTGTCGAAGGCCGTTGTAAATGGCCCTGAGTTCCAACACATTGATGTGTAGACAGGACTCCTGGTCTGACCAAAGACCCTGAAAAGTCTTTCCCTGTGTGACCGCTCCCCATCCTTGGAGGCTCGCGTCCGTGGTAACCAGGATCCAGTCCTGAATCCCGAACCGGCGACCCTCCAGCAGGTGAGCACTCTGCAACCACCACAGGAGAGACACTCTGGTTCCTGGGGACAGAGTTATTTTCCGATGAAAGTGCAGATGGGACCCGGACCACTTGTCCAGAAGGTCCCATTGAAAAGTCCTTGCATGGAACCTTCCGAAGGGAATGGCCTCGTAGGCCGCCACCATTTTCCCCAGAACTCGAGTGCGTTGGTGAACTGACACCCTTTTCGGTTTTAGCAGGTCTCTGACCATGTTCTGGATGTCTTGGGCTTTCTCTATTGGGAGGAAGACCTTCATTTGTTCCATATCCAGTATCATACCTAGGAACGGTAGACGAGTTGTCGGAATCAACTGTGACTTCGGTAGATTTAGAATCCAACCGTGTTGCTGGAGCACTCTCAGAGAGAGCGCCACACTGCTCAGTAATTTCTCTCTTGATCTCGCTTTTATCAGGAGATCGTCCAAGTATGGGATAATTGTGGCTCCATGCTTGCGCAGGACCACCATCATTTTCGCCATTATCTTGGTGAAAATCCTCGGGGCCGTGGAAAGTCCAAACGGCAACGTCTGAAATTGGTAATGACAATCCTGTACAGCGAATCTCAGGTATTCCTGATGGGGGACATATATGGGGACACGAAGGTACGCATCCTTTATGTCCAGAGACACCATAAACTCCCCCTCCTCCATGTTGGCTATTATCGCTCTGAGTGATTCCATTTTGAATTTGAATCTTTTATGTACAGGTTTAGGGATTTCAGATTCAAAATCGGTCTGACTAAACCGTCCAGTTTCGGGACCACAAATAGGGTTGAGTAGTAACCTACTCCCTGCTGGTGCAGGGGAACCTTGATTATCACTTGCTGTATACACAGCGTTTGAATTGCAGCTAACACTACATCCCTTTCCGATGTGGAAGCTGGTAGGGCCGACTTGAAAAATTGGCGTGGGGGCACCTCCTTGAATTCCAGTTTGTAACCCTGTGAAACTATTTCCAACACCCAGGGATTCAGGTCCGATCTGACCCAGGCCTGACTGAAAAGTCGAAGACGTGCCCCCACCGGTGCGGACTCCCTCAGGGGAGCCCCAGCGTCATGCTGTGGGTTTTGGAGCAGCCGGGGAGGAATTTTGTTCCTGGGCACCTGCCGAAGCAGGTGCTCTCTTGCCTCTGCCCTTACTTCTGGCGAGGAAAGAGGATCCCCGACCTCTTTTGGACTTGTGCGACCAAAAGGACTGCATCTGATAAGGTGTTGCTTTCTTTTGCTGTTGGGGAATATATGGTAAAAAATTTGATTTATCTGCTGTAGCTGTGGAAACCAGGTCCGTCAGCCCATCCCCAAACAATACATCACCCTTATAGGGTAGTACTTCCATATGTTTCTTGGAATCCGCATCACCCGTCCATTGGCGAGTCCATTAGGATCTTCTCGCGGAGATAGACATGGCATTGGCCCTAGAAGCTAGCAATCCAATGTCCCTTTGAGCATCCCTCATAAATAAGACTGCGTCTTTTATATGGGCTAGAGTTAGGAATATAGTATCCTTATCCATAGTATCAAAATGATCTGTCAGCTCATCTGTCCAAGCTGCAATTGCGCTACACACCCATGCCGACGCAATCGTCGGTCTTAGCACAGCACCCGTATGAGAATAAATACCCTTTAAGGAAGTTTCTTGCCTACGATCTGCAGGGTCCTTAAGGGCCGCTGTGTCAGGAGACGGTAGCGCCACTTTCTTGGACAAGCGCGTCAGGGCCTTGTCCACAGTGGGGGGTAATTCCCAAATCTCCTTGTCCTGCTTAGGGAAAGGGTATGCCATAAAAATTCTTTTGGGGATCTGCGGTCTCTTATCCGGAGTCTCCCAAGCTTTTCCAAAGAACTCATTTAATTCATGAGATGTGGGAAAATTAATAATCTGTTTCTTTTCCTTAAACATGTGTACCCTTGTGTCGGGGACCGAGGGTTCATCCACAATATGCAACACATCCCTTATTGCCACAATCATACACTGAATAGTTTTAGTCACCCTAGGGTGCAATTTTACGTCGTCATAGTCGACACTGGAATCAGAATCCATGTCAGTAGTAGTGTCTTGCTAAGGGACGCTTTTGAGACCCCGACGGGCCCTGTGAGTCGGTCCAATCTGAGGATTGACCGCCTGATGTCCCCCCTAAACCAGCCTTATAAAGCCTTTTATGTAAAGATGTCACACTTGCATGCAACGTATGCCACATGTCCATCCAATCTGGAGTAGGCACAACCGACGGGGACACACCACTCATTTGCTCCACCTCCTCCTTGGAGAAGCCTTCCACCTCAGACATGTCGACACACATGTACCGACACCCCCCACACACACAGGGAGTTACCTATAAGGGGACAAAACCCCAACCAGGCCCTTAGGAGAGACAGAGAGATAGAGTATGCCAGCACACACCCAGCGCTTAAAAACACTGGAATATATGACCAGATAGCGCTGTTATATGTTTATAATTGTAATCTCCACTCACTGCGTCGCCAAAGTGCCCCCCTCCTCCTTTTTTCAACCTGTGAAGCTCAGCAGGGGAGAGAACAGGGAGCCAGCGTTTTCTCATGCAGCCTCTGTGGAGAAAATGGCGCTGGTTAGTGCTGAGGATCAAGCCCCGCCCACCCGACGGCGGGCTTTGGTCCCATCATCATATACTAATAAAATGGCGGGGGTCCGCGGATTTACTGTCCCACAGCCTAATCCATCGTATTTATGGCCAAATTGAGGTTTATTGCTGCCCAGGGCGCCTTCCCCCCCCCCCTGCGCCCTGCACCCTTCAGTGTCTGCTTGTGTGTGTGTGAATGGGAGCAATGGCGCGCAGCTTACCGCTGCGCGCTTACCTCATGAAGATCTGATGTCTTCTGCCGCCTGAAGTCTTTTCCTCAATACTCACCCGGCTTCTATCTTCGGCATCTGTGAGGAGGACGGCGGCGCTGCTCCGGGACGAACCCCAGGTGAGACCTGTGTTCCGACTCCCTCTGGAGCTAATGGTGTCCAGTAGCCTAGAAGCAGTGCCCAACTTTACAAGCCAGCTCTGCTTCTCTCTCCTCGGTCCCACGATGCAGGGAGCCTGTTGCCAACAGGACTCCCTGAAAACAAAAAACCTAACAAAATTCTTTTTCCACAGAAAACTCTGGAGAGCTCTCTGTAGTGCACCCATTCTCCTCTGGGCACAAGATCTAACTGAGGTCTGGAGGAGGGGCATAGAGGGAGGAGCCAGTGCACACCCATAGTCAAAGTTCTTTTTAGGTGCCCTATCTCATGCGGAGCCCGTCTATACCCCATGGTCCTTACGGAGTCCCCAGCATCCTCTAGGACGTAAGAGAAATAGCAGTTAGACACTGATTGGTTGGTACATTGGGGCAGATGCATTTTATGCTTAGTAATGGGAATAAGTGTAGAGAGATAACCAATCAGCTCCTGTCAATATTCAAACACAGCCTGTAAGATGGCAGTTAGGAGCTGATTGGCTAGTAGTTTATCTCTTTCCAAGGTTTGATACGTGGACTTCGTGGAGGCTGTGGCCAAGGGAGGCCAAAAAAAGATTCTTCGGATGGCAAAATGGAAACTGAGATCTGGAGCAGAAAGTGTACTAAAGGGAAAATGCTCCGAAAAACCAGAAAACATCTGTTTTCATTAGTGTTAGGCAGAGGGCAAGGAGGGTTAGGTTTAGGCAGTAAGAAGAGGTAGTTAGGGTTAGGCAATGAGAGAGAGGGTTAGGGTTAGGCTGCAGTGGGGGGAAGAGGGTTAGGGTCAGGCTGTGGGAAGGGAGGGTTGGGACAGACGGGTAGGGGGCTAGGGTTAGACCAATTACCTATCAGGTGTCGTGATCCTGTGCATTGGGATGTCGCTGTCAGTTTTCTGACCGCCGACATCCCATCCGCCGATGGGCTGTATCAAGCATTGCATTTCTAATGTGATACATCCCGCCACTTACAGCATGTATGGCAGAATTAATAACACCACTATGCATGTACAAATGCGATTAGAATCGCAACTGACAACTTTTCCAAAAAGAGCTGTACTTTGCGATGATGGGACTTCCAAGAATCCATCTGCGCATGTGCTGGCTGGCGTGCGAGCCGCGGGTTACACTGGAACCCGGTGTACCCGGTGGAACGCGGGTTACACTGGTTCCATTGGATCCAACTCAAGGAACAATGCAAAAAGAAGCCCAAAGGCTTGTATCAGGCGATGTCATCTATATGTATTCTCTGCCTAACTCTGAGCACAGGCTCATGCAGTGTCTGGGATTTTCAGACTTTTGGACGCATTTTTAGCTTTAGTACAGTCCGTCCAGAGTCATCATTAGCGGTCTGACATGGCTGCCGCATATTCATAAAGCTCCAAATTTTAGATATTTGATTGCGGTTACTGACACCTCTTCCGATGGTGTTAGTTCTCGGAAGCCCTCCTTCTTCGTCTTGGAAGGAGTTCAGGAGTGGGAACAGGTATCTATTCCACCTCCTCCCGCTCTATCTGTATGCATGCATGAAGTCACTTCACGTATGTACACTTACACTGCAGGTCTGTTGGCAAACATGGCTGTATTATGGCTCACGGGACAGCTGCTTTTCAAAGTAGCTGTCCCACAACCAAAGCAATACTGAATTGCACCCATCAGGGCTTGATCATGCATATGCTCCATAGGCTGCAATGAATAGTGCCCCAGTATGTTTTGCTTCACCTCTGAATTACTTTTTAACAAAACAGCCCATTTTGCAGGCTAAGACAATATGCATAATAATTCAGCCTATCAGTACACTAGAATCCAGTGACATCACCAGGTCAGTCAATTTGCCAGTTGAAGCATCATTTGTACGGCTGCAGCCTACTGAGTTACTGGAATCAGTTTTGTTATAACTTTGTTGCCCAGTGATATCACTGGTTCTTTGTGACCCTCTTGTTAATAAATGGGACCTAATTGAAAAATAGCTGCATCCTTATGGATAGGATAGTAGTTGAACCCACAGAATTGCTGTCTGCACTAAGTGTGGGTCCAGGGCCGCCATCAGGGGGGTGCTAGAGGCACAACTGTCCCAGGTTCGGGAAAGTGGAGGGCCCAGGCTGTCCGCTGAGGCCCTCTGCCTCTTGCCGCCTGCCTCAGCTGAGAGGCCCTTGGCTGGAAGCATTGAAAATTTCCCTCCCAAAATGGCTGCCGCCTCAGAGAAGACAGTTATTTTAAATGCTAGAGGAAGCGGTGGGCATTTTGGGAGGGACATTTTCAAAGGTTGAAGGTGGCAATCTATAATTTATTTTGGGAGGGGCGGCAGCGGGGGTTCTGCCTATTATGTCAGTCCTGGGCCCCACAATTTCTGATGGCAACCCTGTGTGAGTCAACAGATACTTGTTCAGGTATTTAAGCAAGACTGGTCTTTTGGGGGTGATAAGAAACACATTATCTAACCCTACCTATTGCCTTTCCTGGTGGTCCAGTTTGATTGTCATACAGGGCCGTTTCTAGGGCCGGACAAGTTGCGTTCCGGGGGGGCAGTTCGGTCACTTTGGGTCCAGGCTGTGACCTACGGTGATGTGGCGGTGAGATATCACATGTCCCACCAGCACAGTATAGTGCAGGATCTCCTGCTGGTGCCGTTGCCGCCAACGGCTGAGGGTTGGGGAGCGACTGGGAACTCTTCTCTGCAGTGCTGCCGACAGGTCAGTAAAGTAACTAATGTGTGTTTGATTGTTTTTGCCTGTGGGGGCCTTTGTGTTTTATGTTTTTTTTCCTGTGGGGACTTTTGTGTTTTATGGGTTTTTTTTCCTGTGGGGATCAATGTATGCATGCATAAGTGACCTGGCACCAACGACGAATGAGCGTGGGGCCGTTCATCGTTGGTGCCTACACACTGAACGATAGGAACGAGTTCTCGTTCATATCGTTCACTGTTATCTGCCAGTGTGTAGGGCCCATAAGAGGGCCACGGTCACGTGTCAAATTGCCAGCCTGTAAAAGTCAGTACGGTACATGAAAACTTGTCTCTCTGAGAGGAAGCAATACAATACATGGACACATCTGAGTCAGCTCCCACTGACAGTAAAAGGGTTAACACTTTCTTGTAGATTTTCTTGCTCAAAAATAAATTCCCTCATATTGGCTCATTTAAGAATGAAATTACTCTTAACTCCCCTTGTTCCCTCACCCAACCACTCGTTTTCCTGATTTATAGAAAGGCTTTTTTTTTTCTTCCCGTCGTCTGGCCGTATTTTATTTTTATCCTTATGCATTTTATCGGCATCAGGTCCTTCAAGCATTTCCCGCTGAGGGATCCCCAGTGTGTTTCCCCAATTTATTTCAGCATTACGTTCTGAAAGCTTTTCCATGCTCAGTTAACTCCCCACTTTCTTCTGCTTTTAAACATTACACATGCAGGATATTTCCCAATCACAGTAATGCGATGTATGATGGATGTGCAGCACCCTGCGCTGGAGAAGGACTGGGCCACTGTCTGTACCTTCTGTTTGGAGGACATTGTAACCTTCACAAGAGTCCTTCATATCTAGTGCATTTCTCGGGCTGCACCATAGGAAATTTAACGGTAGAGTATTTTGCAATATATCAAATCGTAAAAGTTTCCATACTTTTATAAACTTAATGTGAATTTTCAACTAAAGACTCCCACCCCTATATATTGTGTCTCCCCATTGGGTACAGAATTAAAATGTGTTTCTATAGCAGGTGATAAAAATAGCACCACCTAGAGGATGATATCATGTAGAAAAAATATAGGGCCTAATTAATTTTGTCGGGCCGCAGAAAATGCGATTGCCTCTGCCTGGGGGGGGGGGGTACCAAGCAACGCTCTGTTTCCAGGGAGGAGATGGAGCATTGTGGGGGTGGTGCGGCGCTAATGGGGGGCGGAGGTGACAAAACGGGGGCATGTCAGGGGCATGATCACGGCGGCTGTGTGATATCACATGCAGTCGCCACAATCGAGAACATGGTGGCTGGACTCCTGCAGGCGCTAAGCTGCGTCGGCAGGAGGCTTCCTCAGTGTCTGCTAACAAGCAGAAATTGCGATACGTTGCCAATTTCTGCTTGTTGAACTGGGGGAGGCGCCGGTCAGCGTGCTGGGCGGCCTTGCCCAGCGATGGGCGGCCCCCAGCATGCGATCCAATCCTTACTGAATTAGGCCCATAACCCTCTATATTATAAACTTTTTGAAAAGAATAAATTGTGAACACGTTATCTCTGATAAATCCTTTACTCTAGTCTACAATACATAATGAGCCCCCTACTAAAAAAAATATTTGACATCACTGAAGTGTTCCATAATGGGGAAAGGGTGTCGTACTTCAAAATCTTTTATACAGGTTACAAATCTTACAGGGGCCTTTGGGGGGAGATTTACTAAGCCTTGGAGGGGGATAAAGTGGAGAGAGATAATGTGGAGAGAGATAAAGTACCAGCCAATCAGCTCCTAAATGCCATTTACAGGCTGGGGTTGAAAAAAGGCCGGATCTGGTTGGTAGCTTAGCTCTCTCCACTTTATCACTCTCACAGTCTCAGTACATCTGCCCCTTGATAATTTACGGTATAAGCAATCACATCAGAACTCACTCATTTACAAGGATTTATTCATATAATAATATTACAAGTAAAAAATGTTTAGAAATCAGTGAAGTTTTGTTTTATATTAACAAATTAGTGTCTTAACATGAAGAATAATGTTGGCCACATGTAAAGATTACAAAGAGATAAAAGGCATATAACCAGTTACATCTCTGACCTTATCTCCCTTTACATTCCCACCCGTCCTCTTCGCTCTGCTAATGCACGCCGCCTCTCCTGCCAACTGATTAACTCCTCCCACTCCTACCTCCAAGATTGTGCACGTGCTGCTCCCTTTTCTCTGGAATTCTCTACCTCTCCCCCTCAGACTCTCCACCTCTCTACAAAACTTCAAACGGGCTCTCAAGACCCACTTCTTCACCAAACCCAGCCAACTGTCCTCCTAAGCCTTCTGTGGCCCACGCTTGCTTTCTACCCCATCTGTGTCACCTAAGTCTGTGTGTCCCTCCCCTTTAGAAAGTAAGCTCTCACGAGCAGGGCCCTCTTCCCTCATGTGCCTTTGCGTCTCTTACTTAACCTATCTTCTTTTCAATACTCCCTTTGTTGACACCTAATCCCTCGGTTTTCTGCCACCCTGATCCTTATTTCAGTGCTGTTTACTGACGCAGCTATGTTTATATACCCTGTATTTGTCCTATATTGTATTGAATTGTAAGTCACTGTATTTATGTTTTTCTTATTTGTTTGCTTTGTAAATGGGCGCTGCAGATCCTATGTGGCACCATATAAGTAAAGGATAATAATAATAATAATAATAATAATAATAACAAGGAATTCATCTCATCGCTATACTACATAAACGGAACAGTGTTTAATGAAGAAGCAAGTGTGAGATTTTAAGGGGTGATAACAAATGGAAAAGGAATTCCAAGTGTGGAGTTATCAAATTGGTAAACACGTGCTTTTCATGGGCGCCATATTGCCATTATTATTCTTCAATTGCCACATAATTTTGTGATAAACAATAATAATATACACCAATAATATAGCATACATATGTAGTATAATATACACAATGTGGTATATTTGAATACTGCCCTAGTGTGGTCTACAAACTTAACTCTATATAATAAAAGGCTAAAGCTGCTCCTTACCTCTATGGGGGGAATTCAAGTGTTTTGTGTGCCGGTGGCCACTAGATGGCGCCTAACGGAGCAATTCAAGTGTTGCTCTGTTCGGGCACGCACAGCTGCCAGCGCTGACATTACTGTTATGTTGTTCCATCATTTTGACAGTCGGTAACTAGTATTACAATAAAGTATGAATAGAGATAACCTGCATTGCCACCTGGTGGTCATAAGTGGTATTTCAAGAATTTTGCAGTATCTTTTTGGACACGGGTGGTCATTCTGAGTTGTTCGCTCGTTGACGATTTTCGCTATGCTGCGATTTGCTGCTAAATGCGCATGTGCATGGTACGCAGTGCGCATGCACTTAGTTATTTAACTTAAAACTTAGCAGTTTTGCTGGTGTTCGTGCGGCGCTTTTCAGTTGCACTGCACATCGGTGAGTGATTGACAAGAAATGGGCGTTTCTGGGTGGTAACTGAGCGTTTTCCGGGAGTGTGCTAAAAAACGCAGGCGTGTCAGGCAAAAATGCAGGAGTGGCTGGGGAAACGGGGGAGTGGCTGGCCGAACGCAGGGCGTGTTTGTGACGTCAAACCAGGAACTAAACGGACTGAGCTGATCGCAATCTAGGAGTAGGTCTGGAGCTACTCAGAAACTGCAAGGAATTATTTAGTAGCAATTCTGCTAACCTTTCGTTCGCTATTCTGCTATGCTAAGATACACTCCCAGAGGGCGGCGGCCTAGCGTGTGCAATGCTGCTAAAAGCAGCTAGCGAGCGAACAACTCGGAATGACCACCATGGCCTTATTTAAGTTTGTTAGAAAACCAAAAAAGATAGCAAGTGGGCAAAACCATGGGTGTCATTCCGAGTTGATCGCACACTGACGATTTTCGCAGCGCAGCAATCAGGTAAAAAAACGGCAAAACTGCGTATGAACCGAAATGCGCACGCACGTCGTTCTGGGACAATCAGCATCGTTGCTGTGCACTGCTTCTAGCGATGATTCCATTCGCACAGCCGATCGCAAGGAGATTGACAGGAAGTTTATGGGTGTCAACTGACCGTTTATGGGTGTCAACTGACCGTTTTCAGGGAGAGGTAGGGAAAACGCAGGCATGTCCAAGCGTTTGCAGGGTGGGTATCTGACGTCAATTCCGAGACCTCCGTCGCTGGAATCATCGCACAGGATAAGTAACTACAGGGCTGGTCTTGTTTTGCCCAAAATGTTTTTGTTCCGCTCGGCTGCACATGCGATCGCACACTTGCAAAGCTAAAATACACTCCCCCGTGGGCGGCGACTATGCATTTGCATGGCTGCTAAAAGTAGCTAGCGAGCGAACAACTCGGAATGAGGGCCCATGTGCACTGCAGGTGATGCAGATGTAACATGTGCAGAGAGAGTTGGATTTGGGTGGGGTGTGTTTAAACTGAAATCTAAATTGCAGTGTAGAAACAAAGCAGCCAGTATTTACCCTGCACAGAAACAAGATAACCCACCCAAATCTAACTCTCTCTGTACGTTACATCTAGGGCCGTAACTACGTGTGTGCCAGGTGTGCCTGGCACACAGCGCAGTTGCCCTGAGGGCGCATGGCCAGCGGCATGTAATGAGTCAAATTGACTCATTACATGCTGCCTCTGCTGTGTGCGCCGTGCGCCACCGCCGCGCTGTGGAGGAGAGAGCAGCGCCGGGCAGCGGAGAAGGAGGAGGAGGGAGGGGGACTGGAGCCGCAGCAGCGCTATTTCATTGGTAGTAAGCGCCACTGCAGCTGTCCCCTCTCCTTCCGTATTGGCTGCCCGGCGCTGCTGTGGATGCTGGGATGCGGTTCCTCCAGCACGAGGAGCCTGTCAGCAGGGAGATGGTAAGTATATCTCTCTCTCTTTCTCTTTGTCTCACTCTCTCTCTCGGGGACACCGTCTGCCATAATGTGTAAAAAGGGGGACTGGCTGCCGCAATGTGTAAAAAGGGGGACACCGTCTGCCGTAATATTTAAAAAGGGGGCCTGGCTGCCGCAATGTGTAAAAAGGGGGACTGGCTGCCGCAATGTGTAAAAAGGGGGACGCTGGCTGCTGCAATGTGTATAAAGGGGGACACCGTCTGCCGTAATGTGTCAAAACGGGGACGCTGTCTGCTGTAATGTGTAAAAAGGGGACGCTGTCTGCCGTAATGTGTAAAAAGGGGGACGCTGTCTGCCGTACTGTGTAAAAATGGGGACGCTGTCTGCCGTAATGTGTAAAAAGGGGACGCTATCTGCCGTAATGTGTAAAAAGGGGACGCTTTCTGCCATAATGTGTAAAAAAGGGACGCTGTCTGCCGTAATGTGTAAAAAAGGGGGACGCTGTCTGCCGTAATGTGTAAAAAAGGGGACGCTGACTGCCGTAATGTGTAAAAAGGGGACGCTGTCTGCTGTAATGTATAAAAGGGGCTCTACCTGGTGTAGTGGCGCTACAGTGTAATTTGAATAATGGAGTCTACTGTGCACCGTAGTATGAATTGCTATTATTTTGTGGCCACGCCCCTTCCCAATGAAGCCACGCCCCTATCTTGCATGGGGGGCGCCAATGTCGTTTCTTGCACACAACGCTAAAATGCCTAGTTACGGCACTGGTTACATCTACCCCACCTGCAGTGCAGCATGGTTTTGCCAAATTGTTACTTTTTTGGTTTGCTACTACACCTGAATAACCCCCTCAATTTCTTAGTTTGAGTAGAATCTACAATTGCCAGTGGTACTGTTACATCTTTTTTCCATGTCTCCCCTCATTTAGCTCATAAAGGGAGCGAGATAAAGTAGCAGCCAATCGGCTCCTAACTGCCATGTTACAGGCTGGGTTTAAAAAATTACAGTTGGAAGCTGGTTGGTTGGTAGTTTACCTCTCTCTTCTTTATCACTCTCCAAGGCTTAGTACATCTGCCCCAGAGAGAGATAAAGTGATGAGAGGTAAAGTACCAACCAATCAGCTTTCAACTGACATTTTTTCAAGCACAGCCTGTAACATGTCTGTTAGAAGCTGGTACTTTAGCTCTCTTCACTTTATCACTCTCCAAGGCTTAATATATCTCCCCCAGTTTATATGTATGGATGTATGTGAATACCCATGTGTAGTGTGCAGGGCAGTAAAGGCCAACACTTGTCTGGCTTGCACATGCAATTTTGCATCATGTACAATGATGTAGGAGGAGGACAAGGAGTTGTGATGGGATCAGTACGAGATACCACCGACCGGCACAATCCTGACAGGTGGGCGAGCGCAACGCAGTCCCTTGTGGGAAAGCTGCGCTTGCCACGCTGCGGGCACGGTGCCTCGCTACGCTCAGTACACTAATTTATTCTCCCTCTATGGGTGTCGTGGACACCCACAGAGGGAGAATATGTCGGATTGTGCCGGTTGGGATCCCGGTGTCGGTATTCCAACTGCCGGGATCCCGTTGTGATAAGGATAATGCATACTAGTGGATGGGCCGTCGTTGCCGGGTCCCTCAGACCACTCTTTTAGTCCATTGGGCTTCTTTTCTTCTTGCCTGATTCTGTCTTTATAAAATGAGTTTTACATTCCTCCATTACCGCCTGCAGTCATTTCATCCATACAGTGACCTGGACTTTGGTGGTACACAGTCTCTGTGCCTCATGCAAACCCTTATACCATCATCTATGTCGGCTAAGACATAATTGTCTGCTCTCCGTTTTCTCAGTGAATTATGTGAATCTCATGTGACCATAGGGCACTAGAACATGATCCCTGTGGACTACGTCTGTTATCCTCCATTCAGTGTTTCAGAATCATAGACAATAAACTCTCCCATCTGAAGCACAAAGACTGATCCAATTATTCCTATTGAGATCCCAGGAGGGGACCTGGTAAAGACACAATCTTAGCATCAGGAGTGGAGATGAGAAATACTGCACTATGGGGGTCATTCCGAGTTGATCGCTAGCTGCCGTTGTTCGCAGCGCAGCGATCAGGAAAAAAATCGGCACTTCTGCGCATGCGTATGGGCCGCAGTGCGCACGCGCAAAGTATTTTCACAGAAGCCGGTGCAGTTTCACACAAGGTCTAGCGACGCTTTTCAGTCGCTGTGCTGATCGGTGAGTGATTGACAGGAATGGGGCGTTTCTGGGAGGTAACTGACCGTTTTCCGGGAGTGTGTGTAAAAACGCAGGCGTGTCTGATAAAAACGCAGGCGTGCCTGGGGAAACGGGGGAGTGGCTGGACGAACGCAGGGCGTGTTTGTGACGTCAAAACAGGAACTGAACAGACTGAAGTGATCGCAAGGTAGGAGTAGGTCTGCAGCTACTCAGAAACTGCATGAAAATTTTTTGCCGCCGTTCTGCGATCCTTTCGGTCGCACTTCTGCTAAGCTAAGATACACTCCCAGAGGGCGTCGGCTTAGCGTTTGCAATGCTGCTAAAAGCAGCTAGCGAGCGATCAACTCGGAATGAGGGCCATAAACTCCTGGGTCTGTCTCTGCATAAATGTGCGTATAGTTGCCTGGATATTGGGTGAGGATTATTTCATTCCAGTTAAGCTTTATGCAATATTGGGAATTTTGCACATTTGTTTAGAAGGATAAAAGATGAGAGGGATCTGCAGGGACCACGAGGAACCCACATTACTGCCAGTTCTGTGGTAACAACCCTACTGTTTCCCACTGGAACCAACCCTGGTAGTAATGTGTTCGTGATAAAACCACCATCCCACCCGTGCCCCAAACATTCATATCTCCATTGTTCCCTGCATTTCGTTCAGGTCTCCAGGCTGTGGATCCACGCTCAGCTATATGGCTTCATGGGCCATCGCAGATGGCAGCACCTGTAATGATGGATGAAGCTACACATCTTACCCTATATTTAGATGCGTATCTATCAGGCTGTTTTATTCTGAAAACTAACGCGGAGTCCGTTTGTTCTGTGTGATGATCGGAACTTGTAATATGGATAACATTTATCAAAGCATTAACAAATGAATGAAGGAGCTGTGGAGTACCGCAATACTCTCAGACCTTTATGGCAATGGTGATGTAGTCCAAGTTACCAAGCTTTGAAAAGTTTAGCCGCACTCTTGATTCACCTTTGTAGCCTATAAGCCATCTTTTCACCGGTGAGGGATCATTGGATTGCTCACCGGAAGCCTATTTGGTGCAAATGCGTGGCCTGGTTGCTAAGTTGGGTTAGACCCTGGTAGCGAAATAATTGCAAAAGCTATAACGTTAACATTTCCTGGGGGAGAGTTCATTTCATTTTACCTGTTATTTTTTAAGCACAGCCTTTGAAATGGCAGAAGCTGATTGGTTGGTGCTTTATCTCTTTCTATGGGGATCTATTCATGAAGCAGTGAAAAGAGTGAAGAAGTGAGCCAGTAGAGAAGTTGCCTATGGCAACCAATCAGCTGCTCTGTATTTAATAGTATGCAAATTATAAATATTACTTCAATGCTGATTGGTTTTTCTCCACTGGCTCACTTCTCCACAGTTTTCACTGCTTTATGAATAGACCCCTTTATCTCTCTCCTCTAATCTGTTCTTGCTGCAAATTAGGGGGGTGATGTATGAAAAATGTTCTAACAGACGTTATGTGCCTGGGTGCGTATCACCACATTATCGTGGTGATACGCCCGCACCCTCCGCCACAATGTATTACATGTGTGGCAGCCGATGTGGGAGGGCGTTATCTTACCTGTTCCACGATAACGTTTCCTTCCACATCAGCCCGGCTGGTATCGGCGCCGCAGTGTGTGCGCATGCGCCCTTCTCCCCTGCTGGCGGTATGAGGCAGTGTTTGTCCTTTATCAATAAAGTTTTTTGTGCAAACTTGAATTTAAAAAAAAATAATAATCCACGAATGCTTTAACCACACATCGCCTGCCCCGGGGAGGCGTTACGGGCCAGCGGCCTTAGGAGGCGAACAGTGACAGCAGAGGCAATCATACATTGCCTCTGCCCTTCGTCTACCATTCTCTACTGCGGGGAAGTGGTAAGCGGCGGGGACGCGCGGCTGGTAATGCACACGGCGTTAACACGCCGTTCATACATTGAAGGGAAGCGATAAATGCAGGCTTTAAGTGCGCTGTGGTCAGCAGAAACCACAGCGCACTTTCATACATCTGCCCCAATGTCGGTAGCAGATTGCATTTATCCAGGGAAAATTGTGTTAAGGTTTAAATAGACTCTTAATAGGCTTTAATGATGGGGAGGGATCTATGCCCCTGTACTTTGACGGTTAACAGGATATCAGGAGGTTAGTGTAATAATAATTAATATTATACAATAGCGCTTTATAAAGTTACAAATACACAGAACAAAAAGAAATAAACATGATAACAGTTTATTATAACACCCTATAGAATACCACATATACGGTAATCTACTGACGGTTAGACGTATGGGCTGGATGACCGGTGGGGATTTCCGCATGTTGGGTGTTGTACTTCTGTCTCTCAGTCACACACTGGAGGGTTATTGATGAGGATGACATTGGGCTTTCAATTTCTCCTCAGCTGACCGGTCTGCAGAACGCAGCTGTGTCCTGGACTCCAATCAATAGAGGTCAGGGATCAGTCACCGTTCTTCACTATCAATCCCTACATACAAAGGTAGCTTGCCTGGAATAGCAGGGCCCACACAGATCACTGTAGGCTTATCCATAATCAGTGGGAGCAAATGCTGTGTACTGTACACACAACACACCAGGGCCCCAGACTATATAGAGAGTGGCAAGGAGCCCATTCATTTTGTATGTAAGTTTTCACTTGTCTATTATGATATACAGTATATGGCGAAATCACAGTTTGGTTCAAAACCTTCATGAACCAGACACAGTATATTACAATTAATGATTAATGATTGTAGTCGGTGACTTTATCATGTGGCCTTCATAGTGTGGGCATATACTGTATAAATAACTGGTGCAAAGGAAAAAGGTGGTGTTGCCACAAATGTTCATGTTTCATGCTTCCATTTCATATTATTCTATGCGTTTCTATATACAGTATATTCTATGCATAGACATATATGTACATTATGGTATTACATAGCCAGTAATACTGCCTGATCTTTTTATTGGCACAGTTATAATACTACAGGTACATTTACATGTAGATCTGGATACATAGTAAAAACCACACAGTACATGAATACAGCAGTGACGTCACCCCTATTAAACATATATGTATATAAAAAACTGCAGACATGAGGTATGAGTAGTTACTTCAGAATCAGAATAAGAATCAGCTTTATTGGCCAAGTATACTCATGAACACTAGGTTTTTTTTGAGGTACAATGCATTGCCAAGCAGCAACATGAAGGGGGAATACATAGCATAAGAAGGGGGAAAACGTAGCATACATTATACGTATGAGTACATACTGCACATTTCAACTGTGCGATAGACTCAACATATTAGACATATTATTCATGTAAAACTAAAAGCGATGGCTGCTTGGCAGAGCAGCACCGAAGCAGCCATCCGTGGCGCCATCTTGAACTCAAACAATGCACATAGGGGGTCATTCCGAGTTGTTCGCTCGTTGCCGATTTTCGCTATGCTGCGATTTGTTGGTAATTGCGCATGCGCAAAGCACGCAGGGCGCATGCGCTTAGTTATTTAACTAAAAATTTAGCAGATTTGCTGTGGATTCTGCGGCGCTTTTCAGTCGCTCTGCTGATCGGTAAATGATTGACAGGAAAGGGGCGTTTCTGGGTGGTAACTGAGCGTTTTCCGGGAATGTGCTAAAAAACGCAGGCGTGTCAGGGAAAAACGCGGGAGTGTCTGGAGAAACGGGGGAGTGGCTGGCCGAACGCAGGGCGTGTTTGTGACGTCAAACCAGGAACTAAACGGACTGAGGCGATCGCAATCTGTGAGTAGGTCTGGAGCTACTCAGAAACTGCAAAGAATTATTTAGTAGCAGTTCTGCTAATCTTTCGTTCGCTATTCTGCTAAGCTAAGATACACTCCCAGAGGGCGGCGGCCTAGCGTTTGCAATGCTGCTAAAAGCAGCTAGCGAGCAAACAACTCGGAATGAGGGCCATAATACAGAAGATTTAAGTAATACATCAAAAGATAAATCACACAAACATAAAAAAAAAACTTGGGCACACAGAAAGCATAATGCATGATTGGTGTAGGTATTTTGGGTAATAACCTCCAAGAGTTGTGTATTCCACCCTCAAAAGGTACCAGCCATTTTAGGCGCACTGCGTAGGATTACCCAGTGTGGAATAGTCTTCCCCTAGAAGAGATAACACAAAATGGGGAGATTGCAGAGTCCTTAAGTTCAGAGTAGGGTTCCAGTAAAACCATCAGGTCCATGTATTTTTCATCCCATCCACAAGCATACCAGATAAGGCAGCCATGTTGGGCGCACTACGAAGGTTACACAGTGGGAGATGAGCCATACAAGGGCCAAATGCATATATGGGAAAACTGACACGTGTGTAGGAGTATGCTATAGCCTGCATGGAAAGATCCAAATGAAGCACACCCTGGCTACGGAGGAACCATCCGAGGCAGCCATGTGGGGGGCACTGCGTAGGTTACTGCTGGCAGGGTGTGCAATCAATGGAGGTAAACATTACAGGAATAGCACACAGTGGGGTGGATGTACGCTGTAAGAAGAAAGACAAGCGAAGAACACATTTGCAGGAAAACTGTACTTACATTATTTTGTGAAAATTATAAATGTCCTAGTCTCATGAGAGCAGTGCGGGTGGGTGTGAGAATGTGGGGAGCACAATAATGTCCAATGGAACTGACCCAGAAAAGGCGGTCATTCTGACCCATTTGCACACAGCGGTGCGAACGGGTCAGAAATGCGCATGCGCAGCGGATGCATTGCACACGCGTGTCGTTGCCTGGCGACAAATGTGATCGCAGTGGAGATCGCAAGAAGATGAACAGGCGGGAGGCGATCCGGGGCGGACACTCACCGTTTCCAGACATTTTCGGGGAGTGGTAAGAAAAAATGTAGGCGTGTACAGGCGAACAGAGGGCGTATGTCTGACTTCAGGCCCGGGACCTTCATCGCTGGAGCCGTCGCACAGGGTAAGTAACTCCTACCCTGGTCTTGTTTTGTGTGAAACTTTTTTAGCATAGCAGGGCAGCACAAGCGTTCGCAGCCTTGCTATGCTAAAATACACTCCCACATAGGTGGAGATTAGTTGATCGCACCAGCAGCTAAAAGTTGCTTGGTGCGATCAATTCAGAATGAGGGCCAAAGTCTGGTCCTGGTGCGTACGCCCCTCAGTTCCCTGCTCAGCTTCAGGGGTAGTCTCTGGGGCAGTCATGATGTTCTCGGATGGAGGGGTAGTAGGCATCGGTCCTCGTGTTCTCATGGCAGAGGTGAGGAGAGGCCACATAGTGGTCCTGAGTTGCAGTGTTTGGGGAACTAGTTTAATTAGAGATTCTAGCATAGTCCAAATCCAGTTCAAACTCCGGTTCTAACTTCATCCTTAAAATACATCCTTCACAAATGCATTCTTCACAAATGCAAGCAGGCCAAGTCTTTATGTGCGGATTACATGAAACTTGTATTTCATGTATCTGGATTATATTTCAGAAATGTCGGGATCACAAGTAATGTAAATGCATACAGTACATGTATGTCTCTATTTATAATTGTCCTGTGTGCAGCCAGGTATCATGTATATTTCATATATTCTTGGATTGTATGTAGCATGTTTAATTCATATACAAATTTATTACATGTAACATGAGTATTTAATGTGTCTAAACTACATGTAGCATGAGTATGTTATACGTGTTTGGATTGCATGTAACATGTATTTCAGATATGCCTGGGTTACAAGTAGAGATTGATAATGTCAATTATTATCTTAAAACACAAAGCTATACTCTATTACCGTGGAGCCGCTATGGCCGCTAGACTTATTACACACACTACATACTAAGTACGCTATTTGCGTACTGAGTACCGTATTGATACGCACTTAGCGTATCAGACGCACACAGAGTGATATACTGTAAACCTTATTAATGAAACAATGTAAGGATATGCTTATACTTTAAACCTTAGCAGCCAAGTACTGCAACGATGTAATACCTTAAAACCTTAAGTAGCGCTGGCGGTATGAAGTACCCGCAGTGCATACACCTTAACAATGCTTATACACCTTATACCGATTAATACGCTATAAAGCCCTTTGCAGGAAAGTGAAAACACAACACCGGTTTGTGGTAAACCACTGGGCTCTAACACCGCAGTGGATTATTCAGAGAAAAGGGGTAAACAGATACAAGTTATACACTACAGACTAACAAGGAAATCTAAACAGAATAACTAGAGAATAATGGCTACAGAGAATATACATACGAGGGGAATCGTTCGCAAGCGCGTCCTGGACCAGTCCTCAGCTATCAGGTAGAAAGCCTTCAGTCTTTTTTTCCGGCCAGGCTACAGTGGTCCTTTTATACACAACATGCATACACAATACAATGGTCACTGTAATCTCATTGTTCATTGGACACAGGGATGTGTCCTTACATTACAGCAAAGGTCATAGGTGGATTTGAATAGGTAGGTGATGTCTTTTCCCAACTGCTCTTGTGGGCGGTATCCTCTGGATTCCCGCCGCATGTGTAATTTACAGCAAATACAGTTAATGTTCATAATCTACTTTTGTACATAACTATACGCAGGAGCAAGCGATCTTTTCCTAACACCGGAATGTTACTCTTAAAATACCCTACAGCTGGATACTAGACCATCACCTTCCAACCTTTATCTGACCCTTCCTATCATGCAAAGACGAATCTCTCTGTCCAGTAACTGTTTAAACTAACATTACTCGCTGACATGGTCTAAGGGAACTATATCTACAAAATGCACTATTTGGGTTAAATATGCTATGTTTTAATAGCACGCTACACGCTCACAAACGCCGCCGTAAATACACATATCATGCGCACGATCGCCGGAGCGTCTCTTACTCAACTTGCGGATATGTGTACGCACGGGGGACTGGGTGCATGAGCAGCGGGCATGTGCATGGGGTTAATACAAGGCATATGTATTACAATATTTTTTTGACTTTGACAGTCCACCCTTTGGCAGTCAACAGTTACTGCCACAATCTAAACAATTAAGCAGAAAAATATACAATACAATGAAATACCTATAAATGATTGGGTGGTAAGAGGAGAGGAGTAGGCGGGAAATGTATGGCCTAGTGGGATAGCAAAAGCATGTATGTATGTATGAACTTCATGTCTGGGGGGCATGTATCATCATGCCGTACATGTTCTAGATATGCTTCGAGGTATTGCGAAGTATAGTTTAAATCCTTCTTATCCCATATTAAAGGTCTGTAAGTGGGCCAACAAACACTACCCCAAAATCATGTACTACTCCAAAGGCATACCTAAAATCCGTGTAGATATTGGCTGACTTACCCTTAGCCAATTCACACGCTCTGGTTAGGGCGACCAACTCAGCAACTTGTGCTGAGTGAGGTGGGCCCAGGGGTTCCGCTTCTATGGTACCTTTGTCATCTACAACTGCATATCCAGTACACAAGTCTCCTGAGTCCGTCTGTCTGTGGCAACTACCGTCAGTGTAAAAAGTAAAATCTACGCCTTCCAGTTGGTTGTCACTAATGTCGGGCCTTGCAGTGAAAGTTTGATTCAAATATTCCATACAATCATGTGTGTCAGTGTCTGTACTAAATCCTCCTTCACCATCACTCTCATCCCCCACCCTTTGTGCCTGTCCAGGCACACCTGGGAGATACGTTGCAGGATTTAGTGCGCTACATCTCCTTATGGTGATGTTTACAGGGGCCATTAGTGCTAATTCCCACCTTGTAAACCGTGCTGATGAGACGTGTCTGGTTTGGGCAGAATTCAGTAAGGCTGACACTGCATGAGGTGTATGGATGGTCAGGTTGTGTCCTAACACTACATCTTCGCTTTTACTCACTAGCAATGCTATCGCTGCAACACTTCGCAAGCATGTGGGGAGAGACCGTGCTACGGTGTCCAGTTGTGCACTGTAGTAAACTACCGGCCTGCTGGCATCACCATGTCTCTGGGTTAAAACACCTGCCGCACACCCAGCACTCTCCGTACCGTATAACTCAAAGGGTTTCCCATAATCTGGCATACCTAATGCAGGTGCCTGTGATAGGCACTGTTTGAGTCTCTCAAATGCCAGTTCGGACTCATCTGTGTGCGAAATCCGATCTGGTTTGTTTGACGAGACCATCTCTTGTAAAGGTAAAGCCAGTATGGAGAACCCTGGGATCCAGTTTCGGCAATACCCACACATTCCTAGGAAAGTGCGGATCTGTTGCTGGGTTTGTGGCAGAGTCATGTCGCGAATCGCCTGTATTCTATCAGCGGTGAGGTGTCTCAGTCCTTGTGTTAAGCAATGTCCCAAATATTTTACCTTGGTCTGGCATAACTGCAACTTGTCCTTTGAAACCTTGTGTCCCGTATCAGAAAGGTGAAACAGAAGCTGTTTCGTGTCTCTCAAGGACGATTCGAGTGAATCAGAACACAGCAGTAAGTCATCTACATACTGTATTAATACTGATCCGCTCTCAGGTTGAAAGGATTGTAAACAGTCATGCAAAGCCTGAGAGAAAATACTTGGGCTGTGAATGAAACCTTGTGGTAAACGAGTCCAGGTGTACTGTACTCCTCTGTATGTAAATGCAAACAAGTATTGGCTGTCAGGGTGCAGAGGGACCGAGAAGAAGGCGGAGCAGAGGTCAATAACAGTGAAAAATTTCACAGTAGGAGGGATTTGCATAAGGATGACAGCTGGATTTGGCACTACAGGGAATTGGCTCTCAACTATTTTGTTTATGCCCCTTAGATCCTGCACTAGCCTGTAACCTCTCCCCCCACTCTTTTTCACAGGGAAGATGGGACTATTGGCAGTGCTGGACGTCCTAACTAGGATGCCCTGTTGCAGCAAGCGCTCTATGACTGGGTACACTCCTAATTCCACCTCTGGCTTCAGAGGATACTGTGGGATTTTTGGAGCTATCCTACCATCTTTTACTTGAACTACTACAGGAGCTACATTTGCCATCAATCCAGTGTCTTGTTCATCTTTGGTCCAGAGGGACTCCGCTATCTGGGAGATCATTTCCTCTACCTTGGATGGACACCTGTCTGTAACAGCAGTGTGTGACATTTACCTTTGTGGGGAGTTTAACATATCCTGCACTTCCTGAACGTGATTCTCGGGTATATCTAAGAAAACACCTTCAGGAGTACAATATATGACACACCCCATCTTACATAGTAAATCTCTCCCAAGTAGATTAGTCGGAGCCGATGCAGCTAGCAAAAAGGAGTGATTGGTCTGCAAAGGCCCTATCGTAATCTCTGTTGGTTTACTTAAAGGGTAGTGTTGTACTACTCCTGTTACTCCCATTGCTGAAATTGTTTTACCCGTGGTTTTCATACCTACCGTTGAATTTAACACTGACTTGGCCGCCCCTGTATCTACAAGGAAAGGTAGTGATCTACCAGCTACATCAATTGTGACCTCAGGTTCACTTCCAAGGCTCGCAATTAATTTCACTGGCTGCAGACTACAGGTGTGGCCTGACCCCTATTGTAAGTTGTGACCCTCCCGCAGCGCGCTGGCAGCTACAATATGTGAGGGGGGTAACTGAGAATTTTCAGAGGTTTGCCAGTTCCTCTTAGGTGGGTACCTCCTGGTTTCCCCTGCATGCGGTTCATAATTCCTCCTCTGCGGTCCCTGATCCCAATTACGTGCGTCATACTGTGTGTCATGTTCTGGTCTAGGGGGTCGATACACCTTATGTGAGTCTTTAAAATTACAGTTTCGTGCGTAATGTCCTTCTCTCTGACAGTTAAAACATTTTACCACATACGACTTACCACCAGGGGTCTGGGGTTTAGGCTGATGTGGCTTCGTTGTCAGGGCTTTTATACTTACTGTCATCAGCTTATCCCCCTGTGACTCCCTGTGCCTAATGATATTCCGATCATGCTCAATAGCGGACTCTCTTAACGCAGCCACCGAGATACCTCTCCAACTTGGTTGAGTGGTTTGTACCCTTGTTCTCAATGTTTCCTTTAACCCGTCCATTAATACGGACTCCGCTACCTCCCTATGGTGCACATTTTCCTTAATGTCCGCGACCCCAGTGTACCTAGCCATTTCCTGCAGTGCTCGATGGAAATAGTCAGAAGCAGTTTCACCTTCTTTTTGTCTAATGGAGAAGATTTTATTCCACTTAACAACAGTTGGGAAATATACTCCTAACTGCAGATTGATCTGTTTTACGTTCTCCTGATTGTATTCATCAGTGAGAGGTACTTCTGCATCTAATTTACAGTCAGCAATGAATTTCACAGGGTCAATATTGGAGGGCAAACATGCCCGTAGCACTGTCCGCCAATCTTTGTTATTGGGTTCGGTGGCGTTTACCTAGTTCTCTAATAAACCTCTGACATGCGGCTAGATCTTTCCTGGGATTGGGAAATTCAGACATAATTGTCCTCAATTCTGTCCGGGACCAGGGGCAATGCATAGCAATGTTCCTGACGGGAGTGATTCCCAGAGCGTCAGTCTTCCCATTGGGGACTGCGATCACCCTGACAGGATTCAGTTCAATTACATCATTCTGGGTTGCTTCTACAATGTGAGGTGCAATTGTCTCTGCATAATGTACTGTACCGTACTTACCTGTGGACACGACCTCACCTGTCCCTCCGCTAGGGGCCTTTGCTACTGCTCTTACTGGTTGGGCCGTGCCCACTTGGGTGTCTTGTATTGTGGCTTCTAGAGAGAGTGCCGATATCGTGCTGGGCTCATCTTCTTGGTCGCAGTCCTGAGGGAAGTTTAAGATGGGATACAACTTGCACGGGTTAGCATTAGCATTAATACATTTATCTACTTTACTCTTATCGTCATTAATACATTTATTAAGTGCACTCTTATCGTATATAAGTATGCCATTCTCTGTAGCCATTTTCTCCCCTGTAATGTACGGTGGTGGTGGTGCAGTTGCTATCAGTTTCCTGCTAGGGTTGGAACCAGCTGCTTGAGCTAATCCCCGTTGTATATCACCCTCCTGTTGCCAAAACTGTAAACAATCATAATGTCTAATCCTTTGTTTTCTGGATTTTATCAGACATATCCTTCTCCTTAAATTTTGCAACACCTCAGGACTAAAACTGCCTACCTTAGGGAACGGTTCCCTATCTTCCACAGTCATACGTTCCCATTCATTGCATAAGACCTCTGCGTGTGATCCATATTTATCACACATTATGTACCTCGCCGACCCTTTGGGCCGCGGAATATCAACCTGAACCCTGGTTGATCGTCCCTTACTTGAGCAACTGGCCCCCATTCTTTGCAGGTATTGCCTTCTCAGCTAATTCCTACAAAAACCAAATTACTCAGAGGTTAAGGCGACGGTGAAAGTTTTCCGAGCGCTCTCACCCACTCACGCCCACGTTGGCCAATACACCTACACACTGTTCCCAATGCTGGTCGTACCCAACCTAGGGCCCTGAGTAACCTCTATTTACTGAGAGTGTGTGGGAGTGACTTACCCTTCCCAGTAAATATCAGTTGTTGGAGATTTCCTGAGTGACCAGCGAAACTCCCTTAAAATAAAAAAAACCTGTTACACAAATCACGTCTGCGTGTACAATTAGCGTCTATGATCCCGCGATTTTACGCAAATGGCGTAATGGGTATCAAGTTGAACTAACTATTGCACACACTAACGCGCGGTACAGTCGCACTGCGTATAAGTAACTGTTACTTATCCGCTATACGACCAATGGAATAGTTTTTCAGGCTGCGAAACCTCAGCCGGAGCGTATCTGAACGGGCCTATATGGGTACTACCCTAAACCCCCGGGGCTGCGCTCTCACCGCTGACCTTTCTCAGGCCACGGTTTTCAGAGCTTCATTTGACTTGTCAGCGGATTTCTGACTTTGCTGACCTCTTGGTCTGCTGTTATACTAATTGCTCCTTTATACCTTATACAATGTTAACGTGAGAAAGCCACTCCCACGCCACCAAGTGTCCACTCACCTGATGTGGTCTCCTACGGGATCCCGAATTCTGGGTTCACAAAACCTTTATTTGCACACTCACGCTCGTTCACTCATATACACTTTGATTTTTCTGTACAGAAAATTAACTTTCATTCAGGTGAAACAGCCTAGTCCCAGAGGTGACACAATAAGAGAAGGTTCTTTTAAACTAAATATTGGAAACTGAACAAATTTGTGCTATTGTCGCGTGGCTACCGTATCGCCTAAACTGAAACAATGCTATTGTGTGATTTGTATTAAGTGGGCGTACCTGTACGCACTAGAGATGCGTAAAATACGCCACGTGTGTAGGCCTTTACGTTGCGTACTCAGTCTCGAACGTTTTTCCGAAACACGTGTACAATGGCCGTATACGTCCGCAGTAATACAAATACCACACTTCTATAAATGTAAACGATATTTAACTATAATCGCTTACCAAACACCACACAGTATCTCCTGTATAAACCTTTATAACTAGGCCAGGCTGCGTGTGTGTTTTACACGTACTCCCTTAAATATTACTCTATATTTTTAACTAAATAGCAACAAATTTCTCAGCACGGGTCAAAATGGATCTAATAATCAATGCTAATGGCAACAAGCGAGTAGATATGCAGAATACACAAATAAAATACAGGTGTGTGCATGTGTTACGTGTGTTGCGTGCGCAGTTGGCACCAAACAGAAATTCACAGACTTAAAAATAGCTTTACGTTCTTACCTTTCGGATCCCACCAGCATCCCTACAAACCATGCGGAGCAGACGCTTATCTAATTAGCACCAGTGTATCCACCTGACCATGAGAAGGCTAACAGGGGATACCTTTATACCTTCCCGCCCTTTGCTGATAGATAAAGTCTGCCTTGTCCTGCTAGGCTGCGGATATGAGGAGGACCGGACGTAGCCCCCAATTGATAATGTCAATTATTATCTTAAAACACAAAGCTATACTCTATTACCGTGGAGCCGCTATGGCCGCTAGACTTATTACACACACTACGTACTAAGTACGCTATTTGCGTACTGAGTACCGTATTGATACGCACTTAGCGTATCAGACGCTGTGCCGTGGGCACAACGCACACGCGGCACGTACGCACACAGAGTGATATACTGTAAACCTTATTAATGAAACAATGTAAGGATATGCTTATACTTTAAACCTTAGCAGCCAAGTACTGCAACGATATAATACCTTAAAACCTTAAGTAGCGCTGGCGGTATGAAGTACCCGCAGTGCATACACCTTAACAATGCTTATACACCTTATACCGATTAATACGCTATAAAGCCCTTTGCAGGAAAGTGAAAACACAACACCGGTTTGTGGTAAACCACTGGGCTCTAACACCGCAGTGGATTTTTCAGAGAAAAGGGGTAAACAGATACAAGTTATACACTACAGACTAACAAGGAAATCTAAACAGAATAACTAGAGAATAATGGCTACAGAGAATATACATACGTGGGGAATCGTTCGCAAGCGCGTCCTGGACCAGTCCTCAGCTATCAGGTAGAAAGCCTTCAGAGTCTTTTTTCCGGCCAGGCAACAGTGGTCCTTTTATACACAACATGCATACACAATACAATGGTCACTGTAATCTCATTGTTCATTGGACACAGGGATGTGTCCTTACATTACAGCAAAGGTCATAGGTGGATTTGAATAGGTAGGCGATGTCTTTTTCCAACTGCTCTTGTGGGTGGTATCCTCTGGATTCCCGCCGCATGTGTAATTTACAGCAAATACAGTTAATGTTCATAATCTACTTTTGTACATAACTATACGCAGGAGCAAGCGATCTTTTCCTAACTGACACCGGAATGTTACTCTAAAAATACCCTACAGCTGGATACTAGACATCACCTTCCAACCTTTATCTGACCCTTCCTATCATGCAAAGACGAATCTCTCTGTCCAGGAACTGTTTAAACTAACATTACTCGCTGACATGGTCTAAGGGAACTATATCTACAAAATGCACTATTTGGGTTAAATATGCTATGTTTTAATAGCACGCTGTAAATACACATATCATGCGCACGATCGCCGGAGCGTCTCTTACGCAACTTGCGGATATGTGTACGCACGGGGGACTGGGTGCATGAGCAGCGGGCATGTGCATGGGGTTAGTACAAGGCATATGTATTACAATATTTTTCGACTTTGACAAGATGAGCGGGTTCGGTTCTCAGGGAACCGAACCCTACCTTACTTTGCCTTCCGAGTTCGGTTCCAAGCCAGGCTTGGGTTTTCCCGCCTGGCTCGGAAACCCGAACGCGGCAAAACGTCATCATCCCGCTGTCGGATTCTCACGGGATTTGGATTCCATATAAAGAGCCGCGCGTCGCGGCCATTTTCACTCCAGTCTCGGATAGTGTATTGAGAGGATGTGTCCTCAGTGTTCAGTGTCTGTGTGGGGGCGGGAAAGTGGGGTGGCGAGTCTTGTGCTGTGTTGTGCTGTCCAGTGTAGTCAGTGCATTGTGCTGCATCAGTCCAGCCAGTCACAGTGTTGGTGTCCTCTCCTGCCATATATCCAGTGTAGCTCAGTGGAGTGCGGTGAGGTCAGTGGCTAGTGAGGCATTGCAGCCATAACGTCTGCCGAATCCTGCCGATGACCCCTACCACCGCCAAGCCAATGCCCGCTACTGCCTCTGAGCCGGTACCCGCTACCACCACCAATGGCTTACAAACTCGCCCACCATCAACTGACCCAGCCCTCCGCCACTAATTTCTATCTCAGTCCGATGCCGCCAATGCCCGCTGCCTGCTCATCATACTTGTGATATAGTGTACATTTTTATAGAAAAAAAAATAAAATTAGTATTTGGGACTGGGAAGGGAGTGGGAGGAGGACATGAATGCAATTTTTTTGTCCAGGGCTTCCATTAACTTAATGGAGAAGGGTCTGAATGGGTTAAAAAAAAGTGCGTGGGGTCCCCCCTCCTTATTATAACCAGCCTCGGGCTCTTTGAGCCAGTCCTGGTTGTTTAAATACTGGGGAAAAAATTGGACAGGGGTTCCCCGTATTTAGACAACCAGCACCGGGCTCTCATTCCGGTCCTGGTTCCAAAAATACGGGGGACAAAAGATGTAGGGGTCCCCCGTATTTTTAAAACCAGCACCGGGCTCCACTAGCCAGAGAGATAATGCCACAGCCGGGGGACACTTTTATATTGGTCCCTGCGGCCGTGGTATTACCCCCCCAACTAGTCACCACTGGCCGGGGTACCCTGGAGGAGTGGGGACCCCTTAAATCAAGGGGTCCCCCCCTCCAGGCACCCAAGGGCCAGGGGTGAAGCCCAAGGCTGTCCCCAGCACCCCTGGGCGGTGGGTGCCGGGCTGATAGCCATGTGTGTAAAAAAAGTATATTGTTTTTTGTTGTGCAACTACAAGGCCCAGTAAGCCTCCCCCGCTTGCTGGTACTTGGAGAACCTCAAGTACCAGCAGGCGGGGAAATAACGGGCTCGCTGGTACCTGTAGTTCTACAACAACAAAAATACCCAAATAAAAACACAAACACACACCGTGACAGTAAAATTTTATTAAAACACTCTTACACACTCACACATACTTACCTACATCCCACGCCGGTCTCGTCCACTTGTCCAGTAGAATCCAATAAGGTACCTGTAAAAATGAACATTATACTTACATATGGAGAGAGAGAGAGAGAGAAGACACGGAACTAACCTGCTGCTGCTGCTGCTGGAGCCGGTGGAGGAGGACAGCCGCACAAGCCACCGCTGCTGCCTGTCAGATGATCGGGAGCTGGGAGGACGGGGGGAGAGCTGCACACTCCGCAGGACCGCCGCCGCCGCTGGTAAGGTGAGCAGGAGCCGGAGGGCGGGAAGGGGGGGTGGGGGGGAAGCCACAGACACACCGTCCCACCGCTACTCCCGGCTATCATTAACGCCGGGACCCACCGCCTCCAGCACCGCATGTGGGTGATTGGACAAGCGGATCCAGCCCTGGATCCGCTGTCCAATCACAGGTGCCTCGCTGACATGGGGGTGGTGTCCCTGTCAGCGAGGTACTTGGAACAGTGCCGCTTTCCCTAAGTTTTTTCATGGGCTTTTACAGCCCAGTGCTAGGCTCCGCCCCCGCACTGTCCCGTTCCCATTATCCACGGGAGGCACCTGCTGTCAGTGCCTCCCAAACTGCTTTAAAGCAGTAAAATGATTAGGATTCAATAAAGAAGATACTTATGACACAGAATATGTGTCATAAGTATCTTCTTTTTATTATTTTAATAATTAATCACAGGGGAGGCACTGCCTCCCCTGCCTCCCCTGACTGCACGTCCCTGCTGTATAAAGTGGTGCTGTGCTGTGCTGTCCAGTCCAGTGTAGTCAGTGTATTGTGCTGCATCAGTCCAGCCAGTGACAGTGTTGGTGTCCTCTGCTGCCATTTATCCAGTGTACAGAGCCGTCCTTAACCAATATGATGCCCTCGGCAAGATTTTGGCTGGTGCCCCCTAGCACCACCGCTGGTTCCGCCTCTGACCTTGCACCTCTTTCCCAGCACCATCACCCCTCACCCATAGCAGTCCTTATTTTGGTGTTTGTACTTTGTACCCCCTATTTTATAAATAGGAACAGTTCCCACATTTGGCGCACAGCCCAAAAAGGCTGGCAAGAGGCATGGCCACACAATAGTAACCCCAATTCCAATTACGCCACACAATACTGCAACTTTATTCACATTTGATCTTGTGATAGTGTCCCTAATTCATATTACATCCCACAGTAGTATCACTTTACCTTAAACGTTACTCCTCACAGTAGAGCCCCTTATTCACATTACATCACACTGAATTGCTCTTATTCACATTATATCACACCATATTGCTCTTTATTTACATTAGATGACACAGTAGTGCCCTTTCTATATGCAACGCCACATAGTAGCGCACCTTATACACACAATGCCACACATTATTAATGCATTTATACACATAATTCCACACAGTAATGCACCTTACACATATGAGACACATTATTAATGTCCTTATAAACATAATGCGCCTTACACATTATGAGAACCTTTATTAATGCCCTTTTACAAATAATGTCCCTTACACATATGCCGTACATTATTAATGCCCTTATACACATAATGACACACATAGTGCTCCCTACACATTTGCTGCACATTATTAGTGCCCCTATACACATAATGACACACATACAGTAGTACCCTGTTACACATATGCTGCACATTATTAATGCCTTTATACACATAATGATGACACACATAGTGCCCCTTACACATATGTTGCACATTATTAATGCCCTTATACACATAATGACACACATAGTGCCCCTTACACATATGTTGCACATTATTAATGCATTTTTACATGACACACATAATGCTCCTTACACATATTCCGAACACTACTGCACAACCAACCCACTCATATGCACACAGCACTCACACTGCCACTAACACTGTGACCTCTGCCTCTGCTTTGATACAGATGTGTCCTCATAAATCTTGCCTCAATGCTAACATCGGGCACCTTTTTTATGAAAATGCATCTTATTTGCATTGCTATGTGGCTAGGATGCACAAGCAGCTTCTGCTCATTAAACTGATATGCAGCATGCCTATATACTGTGTGAGACTGTGGCTGTATCTGCATATGAAATGCTACAAACAGAATATAGGCATGCCGCATATCATTTTAATCAGCAGAAGCTTCTGATGCCACTAGGCATATCAAATGCCCTAGGCAATTGCCTAGTTTGCCTATGTCTATGGTCGGCTCTGCCAGTGTAGCTGTATAAAGTGGTGTTGTGTTGTGCTGCATCAGACTAGTGGTAGTGAGGAGTCCATCAGTCATTCCAATGACAATGGGGGTCATTCCGAGTTGTTCGCTCGCAAGCGGATTTTAGCAGATTTGCTCATGCTAAGCCGCCGCCTACTGGGAGTGAATCTTAGCATCTTAAAATTGCGAACGATGTATTCGCAATATTGCGATTACACACCTCGTAGCAGTTTCTGAGTAGCTCCAGACTTACTCGGCTTCTGCGATCAGTTCAGTGCTTGTCGTTCCTGGTTTGACGTCACAAACACACCCAGCGTTCGCCCAGACACTCCCCCGTTTCTCCGGCCACTCCTGCGTTTTTTCCGGAAACTGTAGCGTTTTTTCCCACACGCCCATAAAACAGCCTTTTTCCGCCCAGTAACACCCATTTCCTGTCAATCACATTACGATCGCCAGAACGATGAAAATGCCGTGAGTAAAATTCCTAAGTGCATAGCAAATTTACTTGGCGCAGTCGCAGTGCGGACATTGCGCATGCGCATTAAGCGGAAAATCGCTGCGATGCGAAGATTTTTACCGAGCGAACAACTCGGAATGACCCCCAATATACGCTGCTGCTATATGTCCACTGCTGCCGTATAATAATAATAATAACAACAACAACCACAAGTCTCTTACAGTGTTGTTGTGTTGTGCTGCATCAGACCAGTGGTAGTGTCCTGTCCATCAGTCATTCCAGTGACGATATACGCTGCTGCTATATGTCCACTGCTGTCGTATAATAATAATAACAACAAACCACAAGTCTCTTACAGTGTTGTTATGTTGTGCTGCATCAGACCAGTGGTAGTGTCCTGTCCATCAGTCATTCCAGTGACGAGGCAGTCACAGTGTTATACGCTGCTGCTATATGTCCACTGCTGCCATATAATAATAATAACAACAACAACCACAAGTCCCTTACAGTGTTGTTGTGTTGTGCTGCATCAGACCAGTGGTAGTGTCCTGGCCATCAGTCATTTCAGTCATTCCTGTGCCACATATTGTCTTATATAACTCCCAAAAAATAATGGAGAACACAAATTTTGAGGAGAAAATAGGGAAAGATCAAGAAGAACCACTTCCTCCTAGTGCTGAAGCTGCTGCCACTAGCCATGACATAGACGATGAAATGCCATCAACGTTGTCTGCCAAGGCCGATGCCCAATGTGATAGTAGAGGGCATGTAAAATCCAAAAAGCCAAAGTTCAGTAGAAAGAACCAAAAAAATAAATTTAAATTGTCTGAGGAGAAACGTAAACTTGCCAATATGCCATTTACAACACGGAGTGGCAAGGAACGGCTGAGGCCCTGGTCTATGTTCATGGCTAGTGGTTCAGCTTCACATGACGATGGAAGCCCTCATCCTCCCGCTAGAAAAATTAAAAGAGTTAAGCTGGAAAGAGCACAGAAAAGATCTGTGCGTTCTGAGATGGTATCACAAATCCCCAAGGAGAGTCCAAGTGTGTTGGTGGTTGCGATGCCTGACCTTCCCAACACTGGACAGGAAGAGGTGGCTCCTTCCACCATTTGCACGCCCCCTGCAAGTGCTGGAAGGAGCACCCACAGTCCAGTACCTGATATTCAAATTGAAGATGTCACTGTTGAAGTACACCTGGATGAGGATATGGGTGTTGCTGGCGCTGAGGAGGAAGTTGATGATGAGGATTCTGATGGTGATGTGGTTTGTTTAAATCAGGCACCGGGGGAGACACCTGTTGTCCTTGGGATGAAGAAACCCATTGTGATGCCTTGGCAAACTACCAAAAAAGCCACCTCTTCGGTGTGAAATTATTTTTCCACAAATCCGGACAACAGTTGTCAAGCCATCTGTTGCCTCTGTCAATCTGTAATAAGTAGGAGTAAGGATGTTAACCACCTAGGAACATCCTCCCTTATACGTCACCTGCTGCGCATTCATCAGAAGTCAGTGTCAAGTTGTGAAACTTTGGGTAAGAACGTAAGCAGTCTACTGACACCTAAATCCCTTCTTCCTTCTGTACCCAAGCTCCTGCAAGCCACACCACCAACTCCCTCAATGTCAACTTCCTCCTCAGTCAGGAATTTCAGTAGTCCTGCAGGCCATGTCACTGTCAAGACTGAGGAGTCCTCTCCTAACCAGGATTCCTCCGATGGATCCTTGAGTGGTACGCCTGCTGTTGCTGCCGCTGCTGTTGTTGCTGCTGGGAGTCGATCGTCATCCACGAGGGGAAGTCGGAAGACCACTTGTACTACTTCCAGTAAGCAATTGACTGTCCAACAGTCCTTTGTGAGGAAGATGAAATATCACAGCAGTCATCATGTTGCAAAGCGGATAACTGAGGCCTTGACAGCTATGTTGGTGTTAGACGTGCGTCCGATATCCGCCATTAGTTCAGTGGGACTTAGAGAATTGTTTAAGGTAATGTGTCCCCAGTATCAAATCCCATCTAGGTTCCACTTCTCTAGGCAGGCGATACCGAGAATGTACACAGACCTCAGAAAAAGAGTCACCAGTGTCCTACAAAATGCGGTTGTATCCAGTGTCCACTTAAACATGGACATGTGGACAAGTGGAACAGGGCAGACTAAGGACTATATGACTGTAACAGTCCACTGGGTAGATATATTGCCTCCCGCAGCAACAACAGCAGCGGCACCAGTAGCAGCATCTTGCAAACGCCAACTCATTCCTAGGCAGGCTACGCTATGTATCACTGCTTTCCGTAAGAGGCACACAGCTGACAACCTCTTACGGAAACTGAGGAATATCATTGCAGAATGGCTTACCCCAATTGGACTCTCCTGGGGATTTGTGATATTGGACAACGCCACCAATATTGTGCTTGCATTACATGTGGCCAAATTCCAGCATGTCCCATGTTTTGCACATACAATTAATTTGGTGGTAGAGAATTTTTTGAAAAATGACAGGGGTGTGCAGGAGATGCTGTCGGTGGCCCGAAAAATTGCAGGTCACTTTCGGCATTCTGCCACTGCGTGCCGAAGACTGGAGTGCCAGCAAACACTCCTTAAACTGCCCTGCCATCAACTGAAGCAAGAGGTGGTAATGAGGTGGAATTCAACACTCTATATGCTTCAGAGGATGGAGGAGCAGCAAAAGGCCATTCGAGCCTATACATCTGCATACGATATAGGCAAAGGAGGGGTAATGCACCTGACTCAAGCGCAGTGGAGAATGATTTCCATCTTGTGCAAGGTTCTCCAACCCTTCGAACTTGCCACACGTGAAGTCAGTTCAGACACTGATAGCTTGAGTCAGGTCATTCCCCTCATCAGGCTTTTGAAAAAGCAGCTGGAGAAATTGAAGGAGGAGCTAAGATGGAGCGATTCTGCAAAGTATGTGGGACTTGTGGATGGAGCCCTTCATTCGCTTTGCCAGATTCAAGGGTGGTCAATCTGTTGAAATCAGAGCACTACATTTTGGCCACCGTGCTCGATCCTAGGTTTAAAGCCTACATTGTATCTCTCTTTCCAGCAGACACAAGTCTGCAGAGGTGCAAAGACCTGCTGGTGAGTAAATTGTCAACTCAAGCGGAACGTGACCCATCAACAGCTCCTCCTTCAATTTCTCCCGCCACTGGGGCTGCAAGGAAAAGCATAAGATTTCCTAGCCCACCCGCTGGCAGTGATGCAGGGCAGTCAGGAGCGAGTGCTGACATCTGGTCCGGACTGAAGGACCTGCCAAGGATTACTGACATGTCTACTGTCACTGCATATGATTCTGTCACCATTGAAAGAATGGTGGAGGATTATATGAGTGACAGCATCCAAGTAGGCATGTCAGACAGTCCGTATGTATACTGGCAGGAAAAAGAGGCAATTTGGAGGCCCTTGCACAAACTGGCTTTATTTTACCTAAGTTGCTCCCCCTCCAGTGTGTACTCCAAAAGAGTGTTTAGTGCAGCCGGTAACCTTGTCAGCAATCGGCGTAGGAGGTTACTTCCACTAAATGTGGAGAAGATGGTGTTCATCAAAATGAATGATAAATTCCTCCGGGAAGATCTTTACCAGCAATTGCCTCCGGAAAGTACACAGGAACCTGTGATGGTGGATTCCAGTGGGGACAAATTAATACTCTGTGAGGAGGAGGATGTACACAGTGAAAGGGGTGAGGAATCGGAGGATGATGATGAGGTGGACATCTTGCCTATGTAGAGCCAGTTTGTGCAAGGAGAGATTGATTGCTTCTTTTTTGGTGGGGGCCCAAACAAACCAGTCATTTCAGTCACAGTCGTGTGGCAGACCCTGTCGCTGAAATGATGGGTTTGTTAAAGTGTGCATGTTCTGTTTATACAACATAAGGGTGGGTGGGAGGGCCCAAGGACAATTCCATCTTGCACTTCTTTTTCTTCTTTGCATCATGTGCTGTTTGGGGACTAGTTTTTTTTAAGTGCCATCCTGTCTGTAACTGCAGTGCCACTCCTAGATGGGCCAGGTGTTTGTGGCGCACACTTGTGTCGCTTAGTTTAGTCATACAGCTACCTCATTGCACCTCTTTTACTTCTTTGCATGATGTGCTGTTTGGGGACTATTTTTTTTAAGTGCCTGCCTGCCACTGCAGTGCCTGTCTGCCACTGCTTAGCTTGGCCATCCAGTTACCTCATTGCACCTCTTTTTCTTCTTTGCATCATGTGCTGTTTGGGGCAATTTTTTTTAAATCTGCCATCCTGTCTGCCACTGCTGTGCCACTCCTAGATGGGCCAGGTGTTTGTGCCGCACACTTGTGTCGCTTAGCTTAGTCATACAGCTACTTCATTGCACCTCTTTCACTTCTTTGCATGATATGCTGTTTGGGGCCTATTTTTTAAATCTGCCATCCTGTCTGCTACTGCAGTGCCACTCCTAGATGGGCCAGGTGTTTGTGCCGCACACTTGTGTCGCTTAGCTTGGCCTTCCAGCTACCTAATTGCACCTCTTTTTCTTCTTTGCATCATGTGCTGTTTGGGGACTAGTTTTTGAATAGTGCCATCTTGTCTGCAACTGCAGTGCCACTCCTAGATGGGCCAGGTGTTTGTGCCGCACACTTGTGTCGCTTAGCTTAGTCATACAGCCACCTTGGTGCAACTTTTAGGCCTAAAAACAACATTGTGAGGTGTGAGGTGTTCAGAATAGACTGGAAATGAGTGGAAATGATTGTTATTGAGGTTAATAATACCGTAGGAGCAAAATTACCCCAAAATTCTGTGATTTTATCTGTTTTTATGTTTTTTTCAAAAATCATCCAGATCCAAAACCAAAACCAAAAAACGAAAGGGTGGTTTTGGCAAAACACAATTAGAACCAAAACACAAAACACGAAAAGTGCCAGCTGCACATATCTAGTTACAAGTAACACGAAAATTCCAAGTGTGTCTACTTTACGTATAATGTGTATTTCATACCTGTCTGGGTTACATGTAGCAGATATATTTCATAAAACTATTATTACATGTAAAATATATTTTGTATGTGTCTGTAGTACATGTAGCATGTGTCATTATGATTTAAAAAGAGTAAACACAGTTGTTTGACAATAAATGGCATCACTCAACCACTAACCATGAGCGAAAGAAAAGTTTGTGAGTTATCATTCATATTCTCTGACAAATGACCAGAAAACCCCAAATTCTGCTAGGGTATGTAAACTTATGAGCACAACTGTACACACACACACACATGTTGCATATCGAGTGGGTATTTCATATATGTCTTTCGTACTTGTAAATTGTAAGTTTGTAACATGCACATTTCACATATACCTGGTTTACATGTAGCATGTGGATTTCATGTGAATTTAATGGAGCATGATAATTTAATATGTGCCTTGATTACAACTAAAATGGGAATTTGATATATATGTAATATTTGAATTTCATATATGGCTCAGTGTGCAATCATGTGGATTTCATATGTATCATCAGAATAACATGGAGCATTATTTTTTGATATGTATATGTAAATTGATAAAATACTGTGTGCAAAATGTATGCATGTACTGTATATGACTGTCTTTAGTACATGTTCCATAACTGCTTCACATATGTAATCTGTATTTCATATGTTTCTGAATTACATATAGCATGTGTTTCAAATGTATCTTTATGTCATGTAATATAGACTATGTGTCTGCATTACATGTAACATATATATTCCATATCTGTCTGCAGTGCATACATGTAGCACATGTACTTAATATGCATCTGGTTTACATGGATTACATGTAGCATGTATATTTCATATATGTCTGGGTAATATGGGCCTAATTCTGAGTTGATTGCAGCAGCAAATTTGTTAGCAGTTGGGCAAAACCATGTGCACTGCAGGGGGGGGCAGATGTAACATGTGCAGTGAGAGTTAAATTTGGGTGGGGTGTATTCAAACTGAAATCTAAATTGCAGTGTAAAAATAAAGCAGCCAGTATTTACTCTGCACAGAAACAAAATAACCCACCCAAATCTAACTCTCTCTGCAAATGTTATATCTGCCTCCCCTGCAGTGCACATGGTTTTGCCCATTAGCTAACAATCTTGCTGCTGCGATCAACTCAGAATGACCCCCTATGAACCATGTGAATTTGATATGCATCTTAAAACGGCAAAAGGCATTTTGGTTGGAGGGCCCCTACACATAGAAGGGAGAGGGGCGTACAGGAAAGCGAATATGGTTTTGCAGAGATGTAGTCAATGGGTCGACAGTCATTATGTTGACACTGCTTATGTCGGCGGCACTGCTCCGGCACCAGTATGTCAACAAGGTGTAAATGCTACTTCCTACATTTTAACCGTGTCACTACAGTACTAGTATAAACTATAAATGTAACCTTGCTACACCATTACAATGCAGGAAGTACAGTAGCATTTAAATCTTGTAGGCATATTGGTGTCGGGAAAGTGCCGCAGACATAAGCAGTGTCGACAAAATTACTGTTAACCTGCCTTCTGTATTCTGTTTCGCATGTAGGTGGGCATAGTTCATTGGCAGATGCAGGCAGGACTTATTTAGTCTTGACTGTGCTTCTTTAAATGTTGAGAAGTATTCATAGCTCATGTGTCCAGATAAAAACAGAGAGTGGAAGGGTCACTTATTTGGCGCAAAGCTGCTCGTACACTAACAAATGTCAAAAAATAAATGTCATCACATGTATGAATAGAACAACAACTAGAGAATCAACACTTGTCTATGTACAGGGCGCTATGTAAAAAAACCTAGAAACATGCAGTAATAATAATAGACATGCAGTATTAATAAACAGTTATGATGATACGTGACGGAAAGTCCTTTATCGTAAATTTGATAGAAGATTCGATGATCGTTTCTCAAGCTCAGAGTGGTCCAGAAAAATTCTTACAGGCTCAGGCAAAAAACAGAAAAACAATGTGTAGTCCTGCTTGAAGGGACAGTGGAGGTATAGAAATCTTTTAGGTCCTATCCAGAAAAGAAGAGATGGGCGTACCTACTCACACAAAAACAGGTAAATCAAAATACATCAAGGTATCTTTTAACTTCTGATCATGTATTCCACTAATAAATATTCAGGCATTGGAAGATTTAGTAGATAGGATCACCTATGCGTACCCAAAACTCACACGGAGACTAGAAGGAAAACTCATATAAAGTAGAGATGAGTGGGTTCGGATGTAACACCAGAATTAACACCAGTTCGGTTTTATCCGGATTTTTTCTATTGGCTATCCAAAACACGTGACATCCGTGAGCCAATAATATGCCTTTTTGAGAACCGAGTAAATCCGAGTAAAACCGAACCCGCTCATTTCTAATATAAAGGTATCTTTTAGTGAGGGCAGGTGCAAATAACAAGGTATGGGGTTCTCCCAAAGTTCCGAATCACAGATAAAAAATGAAAAAAATACAAAAAGAAAAAAAAATTGTATATAGTCCAGCACAAAAAAAAATCCTTTAAAATAATTACAGATATCCTTTCAGCTACTCATGGTACATAAGTCGACGCATTTTGGTCAAAAGACCTTTATCAAGATATCATGGGCCAAATGTAATAGAGTGAGAGTTTCAGAAAGTGAGAGATTTTGTAAGGTTTTGAAGTTTTTTTTAAAAGTGGCAATCATTTACACTGCAAAACCAGGTTGATCTTGCTGTGTAATTGATTGCCACTTCAAAAAAAACCAGCAAAACCTTATCAAATATCTCACTTTCTGAAACTCTCACACTATTACATTTGGCCCATGGTCTTGATAAAGGTCTTTTGATCAAAACGCGTCAACTTCTGTGCTGGACCTTATTGTACTGGACTATGGCCCTCATTCCGAGTTGTTCGCTCGCTAGCTGCTTTTAGCAGCATTGCAAATGCTAGGCCGCCGCCCTCTGGGAGTGTATCTTAGCTTAGCAGAATAGCGAACGAAAGATTAGCAGAACTGCTACTAAATAATTTGTTGCAGTTTCTGAGTAGCTCCAGACCTACTCCTAGACTGCAATCACCTCAGTCCGTTTAGTTCCTGCTTTGACGTCACAAACACGCCCTGCGTTCGGCCAGCCACTCCCCCATTTCTCCAGCCACTCCTGCATTTTTACCTGGCACGCCTGCGTTTTTTAGCACACTCCCGGAAAACGCTCAGTTACCTCCCAGAAACGCCCCTTTCCTGTCAATCACTCACCGATCAGCAGTGCGACTGAAAAGCGCCGCACGAACACCAGCAAATCTACAAAGTTTTGTGTTAAATAACTTAACGCATGCGCGCTGCGTACCATGGGCATGCGCATTTTCCACCTAATCGCTGCGTTGTGAAAAACATCAGCGAGCGAACAACTCGGAATGACCACCTATATACAATTTTTTTTTTTGTATTTTTTTCTTCCATTTTTTATCTGTGATTCTGAACTTTGGGAGAACCCCATACCTTGTTATTTGTAACGTGTGTTATGTGATTAAAGAAAATTCCTCTATGAATATATGGAATTCTGATTACTTACTGTATCTATTATCTAAGTCCATTGAGACGTGACTTTCTAATCAAGTGGAAAGGTGGATTTTTCATGCCTGACGGACAACCAAAGATACTTTTATAGGAGTCAACTCTATTTGTTTTGTGTGAGTTTGGGTTACATAATTTGTCCAAGAAATAGAAAACCAGCAATTTGAAATACTGTCAAACACCACTAGCGCTAAGGTAAAATATCACCATAACATCCCTTTAGGGCTGAGTGACAGATCCTTTTCCTCTCAGGTGTGTCTCCCGTTCAAGTAGACAGTCTCGGATTCTCAAATATGGATGTCATAGAAAAGATAAAATGAACAACCAATGTGTAGTATGTAATATCACAGCCTAATGGTATACATGTGATGTCCTAAGATAAATGAAGTGGATTCAGAGCGTACCCCACTCACACTGGGAGTGGAGATTTCAAGCGTATCAAGGTTTCTTTTATGGCAATATCCTTCATTAATTCATATAGCCCCCAGAGGTATCAAGGAATAGGGTCACACTTAGACTTAATACTGGTAAAACTCTTGTAGCAGACAGTCGATGCGTACCCCAACACTCACACTTTGCAGGTGTGTTGTAAACATATAAAGGTATCTTTCTCTCTTTCAAGGGTAAGTTGAAACAAATGCGTACCGCCACTCACAATCTGAGACACTGTATGACTCCTATAAAGGTATCTTTCAATTTTCGTGTGAAGGTAACCACTGGGAAGTTCTAGTGTAGTCTCCCGACGTCGGTCATAAAGAAATGGAAACAAACCAATGTGTGACCAATTGTATCTATCAGGAGTATTCAGCAATTTCCTCCTAGTATGATATCCACTGATTTCAAACACCCTTCAGCACATATGAGTTAATGCGTACCCAAACACTCACACTCTGAAGTTAGGTGGTAACCATATAAAGGTATCTTTTGTGCCTCACTGCGTAATTAGCGGTAGTTAATATTGCGTACCCTGACTCACAATTTGATGTGTTTGGAGGACTCCTATCAAGGTATCTTTAGACTTCAGGTGGCCCATGCAGCTTAAATATTCAGATCAGATTTACAGGAGTGTGAGTAGCTGTTTTATCCGGATTTTTTTATCTTGTACTTTGTTGTTTTATTCTTTATGTTAAGTTTTTTTGCAAGAGTGTGCCATCTCTCTTTGCTGTTTTTATCCAGTTGTATTTACCCAGTGCATCTTTGTGCATGGTTGTCCCCACTTATATTTCATGGCATGTATTGTTAAATAAAATCTGTAACCCCTTTTCTTTTACTCATTGTGGTAAGAGCATCCATTTTTTCTTTTTTTTGGGGTTAACGGAAAAATACATGATCTGAATATTTAAGCTGCATGGGCCACCTGAAGTCTAAAGATACCTTGATAGGAGTCCTCCAAACACATCAAATTGTGAGTCAGGGTACGCAATATTAACTACCGCTAATTACGCAGTGAGGCACAAAAGATACCTTTATATGGTTACCACCTAACTTCAGAGTGTGAGTGTTTGGGTACGCATTAACTCATATGTGCTGAAGGGTGTTTGAAATCAGTGGATATCATACTAGGAGGAAATTGCTGAATACTCCTGATAGATACAATTGGTCACACATTGGTTTGTTTCCATTTCTTTATGACCGACGTCGGGAGACTACACTAGAACTTCCCAGTGGTTACCTTCACACGAAAATTGAAAGATACCTTTATAGGAGTCATACAGTGTCTCAGATTGTGAGTGGCGGTACGCATTTGTTTCAACTTACCCTTGAAAGAGAGAAAGATACCTTTATATGTTTACAACACACCTGCAAAGTGTGAGTGTTGGGGTACGCATCGACTGTCTGCTACAAGAGTTTTACCAGTATTAAGTCTAAGTGTGACCCTATTCCTTGATACCTCTGGGGGCTATATGAATTAATGAAGGATATTGCCATAAAAGAAACCTTGATACGCTTGAAATCTCCACTCCCAGTGTGAGTGGGGTACGCTCTGAATCCACTTCATTTATCTTAGGACATCACATGTATACCATTAGGCTGTGATATTACATACTACACATTGGTTGTTCATTTTATCTTTTCTATGACATCCATATTTGAGAATCCGAGACTGTCTACTTGAACGGGAGACACACCTGAGAGGAAAAGGATCTGTCACTCAGCCCTAAAGGGATGTTATGGTGATATTTTACCTTAGCGCTAGTGGTGTTTGACAGTATTTCAAATTGCTGGTTTTCTATTTCTTGTTTTAAATGTGGTGACATTTATTTAGAAATCTGTTACACCTAAGCAGCTCAGCGCCAGTTAAGACCACCCCGACACACTTTGTTTCCATACATAATTTGTCCACCTGCCATCACTAAAAGATACCTTTATATGAGTTTTCCATCTAGTCTCCATGTGTCCAGTTATCCGCAGTCTTGCAAATACCAGGTTCTGGGTGACAGTATGTGAATGCAGCATGAGACATCTACTTCCCTGATTGGCCCATATATATGAGGTTCTGGGTGACAGTATGTGAATGCAGCACAAGACATCTGCTTCCATGATTGCCCCATATATATGAGTTTCTGGTTGACAGTATGTAAATGCACACAAGAGATCTGCTTCCCTGATTGCCCCATATATATGAGGTTCTGGTTGTAGAGTGGAGCGGGCGGCTAGAGACGGAGGGCAGCCAGCAGCGGTCAGGAGCAGGAGCGGGGCTGGTAAGTATTGTGTGGTGTTTTTTTTAGTGTGTTTGTAAGCGGCGCTACTGGGGGCACAACTACAGGGGGCACAGCTACAGGAGGCACAGTTACAGGGGGCACAGCTACAAGGGGCACAGCTACTGGCAGCAGAACTACTGGGGGCAAAACTACTGGGGGCACAGCAATACATACAAATGGAAAATGATTGGATTGATTTTGGTTAAAATATATAACAATTTATTCTGAAGATTAATATGATTTCATAATTTAAAAAAAAAAAAAAAAAAAAAGACTAGTGTCACATCTCATGCCAAAACAATATAATGTAAAAAAGTACAGAATTCATAAATACCTTCTCTGCTCCTCTTAATCAGACTACTGGTGTCTGTTCCTAATGTGTGCCCTTCATATGTCCACAGTCTTTGTTAACTGTATAGTTCTCAACACAGTTCCGCAGGATCAGTATAGTTACCGGTCACCGTTTAGAGGTGGAATGTTTCCATTAGATTGAGTCCTTCCTAGGAATCTTTGTCCTCATTAAGTATGGTGAATACCACTGTTGTCCTCCTTAATCTGTGTTTTCTTGTGTGGAACAAATGGTGGTTGTTGGTCCTGGGCTGGTTCAGACACCTAAAGTAACGGTCCGTGGAGCTTGTATGGTGGTGTTAGAGGGGTTCCTGATGCGTTTCGCTGACCACAGAATGCAGCTTTTTCAAAGGATATCTGAGTCTGTACTTGAGGGGTTTATATACCCTATCTAATAAAAGCAGAGTACTGACACCTCAGGTGTGACGCTATATAATAACACTGTAGTATAAGGGGGCACAGCTACTGGGGGAACAACTACAGGGGCCATAACTGGCCACACCCCTATTTTGGCCGCACGCAACTACGGCGCGCACCTGCTCTGCTTTACCTGTCAGAACAGGGTGAGGTGGGGGAGCGCCAAAGTAAACTTTTGCTCTGGGCGCCACAAGGTCTAGAACTAGCCTCGTTCTGGGTGACAGTATGTGACTGCAGCACAAGACATCTGCTTCCCTGATTGTCCCATATATATGAGGTTCTGGGTGACAGTATGGGAATGCAGCACAGGACATCTGCTTCCCTGATTGCCCCATATACATGAGGTTCTGGGTGACAGTATGGGAATGCAGCACAGGACATCTGCTTCCCTGATTGCCCCATGGCATATACATGAGGTTCTGGGTGACCGTATGTGAATGCACCACAAGACATCTACTTCCCTGATTGGCCCATACATATGGGGTTCTGGGTGACAGTATGTGAATGCAGCACAAGACATCTACTTCCCTGATTGCCCCATATATATGAGGTTCTGGGTGACAGTATGTGAATGCAGCACAAGACATCTAATTCCTTGGTTGGCCCATATATATGAGGTTCTGGGTGACAGTATGTGAATGCAGCACAAGACATCTAATTCCTTGGTTGGCCCATATACATGAGGTTCTGGGTGACAGTATGTGAATGCAGCACAAGACATCTACTTCCCTGATTGCCACATAAATATATATATATATATATATATATATATATATGGTTCTGGCTGACAGTATGTGAATACAGCACAAGGTATATACTGCCATGATTGCCCCATATATATGAAGTTCTGGGTGACAGTATATGAATGCAGCACAAGAACATCTGCTTCCCTGATTGGCCCATATATATGAGGTTCTGGGTGACAGTATGTGAATGCAGCACAAGGCATCTACTTCCCTGATTGCCCCAAATATATTAGGTTCTGGGTGACCGTATGTGAATGCAGCACAAGACATCTACTTCCTTGATTTCCCCATATATATGAGGTTCTGGGTGACAGTATGTGAACGCGGCACAAGACATCTGCTTCCCTGATTGCCCCATATATATGAGGTTCTGGGTAACAGTATGTGAATGCAGCACAAGGCATCTACTTCCCTGATTGCCCCATATATATGAGGTTCTGGGTGACAGTATGTGAATGCAGCACAAGGCATCTACTTCCCTGATTGCTCCATATATTAGAGATGAGCGGGTTCGGTTCCTCGGAATCCGAACCCGCCCGAACTTCATATTTTTTTTCACGGGTCCGAGCGACTCGGATCTTCCCGCCTTGCTCGGTTAACCCGAGCGCGCCCGAACGTCATCATCCCGCTGTCGGATTCTCGCGAGGCTCGTATTCTATCGCGAGACTCGGATTCTATATAAGGAGCCGCGCGTCGCCGCCATTTTCACTCGTGCATTGAGATTGATAGGGAGAGGACGTGGCTGGCGTCCTCTCCGTTTAGAGAAGAGAGAGAGAGACACAGTAGAGAGAGAGACACAGTAGAGAGAGACGAGAGAGACACAGTACTAGTAGTAATTTTGGGGAGCATTATTACTTAGGAGGAGTACTACTATACTACTATATATACTACTTGCTGAAGTGATATAGATAAGAAGATTAGATAGTGTGACTGCAGTGTATTGTATTAATTATCTGACTTGTGGGGGAGACACTGACAGTGGGGAGCAGTTAGAGTCTGAGAGCAGGACTCAGGAGTACATATAACGTACAGTGCACAGCACATTTTTGCTGCCAGAGTCAGTGCCACACTGCCATTGTGTGACCACACTGACCACCAGTATAATAATATATTTTTTATTTTGTGATTGTCTGCTTAGGCCTCGGAGTACTAGTTGCAAGTTGCAACGTGACCTGACCACCAGTTTAATAATCAATCACCACCAGTTTAATATATATATATATATATATATATATATAGATATATATATAAAATTGTATATAATATATATATATATATAATATTGTATACCACCTACCCGTGGTTTTTTTTTTTTCATTCTTTATACTATTACATACTACTATAGTAGCTTACTGTAGCAGACTGGCGGTGCTGTGCTGCTGACCTGACAGTGTCCAGCAGGTCCGTCATCAGTCATTACATAATAAATATATATAGTACCTGTCCGGCTGCAGTACAGTGATATTATATTGATTTCATCTCATCAATAATTTATCATCCAGTCTAGACTCTATATTACCAGCAGACACAGTACGTTAGTCCACGGCTGTAGCTACCTCTGTGTCGGCACTCGGCAGTCCATCCATAATTGTATACCACCTAGTACCTACCCGTGGTTATTTTTTTTCTTTCTTCTTTATATATACTACATCTCATTATCATCCAGTCTATATTAGCAGCAGACACAGTACGGTAGTTCACGGCTGTAGCTACCTCTGTGTCGGCACTCGGCAGTCCATCCATAATTGTATACCACCTAGTACCTACCCGTGGTTTTTTTTTTTCTTTCTTCTTTATATATACTACATCTCATTATCATCCAGTCTATATTAGCAGCAGACACAGTACGTTAGTCCACGGCTGTAGCTACCTCTGTGTCGGCACTCGGCAGTCCATCCATAATTGTATACCACCTAGTACCTACCCGTGGTTATTTTTTTTCTTTCTTCTTTATATATACTACATCTCATTATCATCCAGTCTATATTAGCAGCAGACACAGTACGGTAGTCCACGGCTGTAGCTACCTCTGTGTCGGCACTCGGCAGTCCATCCATAATTGTATACCACCTAGTACCTACCCGTGGTTTTTTTTTTTCTTTCTTCTTTATATATACTACATCTCATTATCATCCAGTCTATATTAGCAGCAGACACAGTACGTTAGTCCACGGCTGTAGCTACCTCTGTGTCGGCACTCGGCAGTCCATCCATAATTGTATACCACCTAGTACCTACCCGTGGTTATTTTTTTTCTTTCTTCTTTATATATACTACATCTCATTATCATCCAGTCTATATTAGCAGCAGACACAGTACGGTAGTCCACGGCTGTAGCTACCTCTGTTTCGGCACTCGGCAGTCCATCCATAATTGTATACCACCTAGTACCTACCCGTGGTTTTTTTTTCTTTCTTCTTTATATATACTACATCTCATTATCATCCAGTCTATATTAGCAGCAGACACAGTACATTAGTCCACGGCTGTAGCTACCTCTGTGTCGGCACTCGGCAGTCCATCCATAATTGTATACCACCTAGTACCTACCCGTGGTTATTTTTTTTCTTCTTTATATATACTACATCTCATTATCATCCAGTCTATATTAGCAGCAGACACAGTACGTTAGTCCACGGCTGTAGCTACCTCTGTGTCGGCACTCGGCAGTCCATCCATAATTGTATACCACCTAGTACCTACCCGTGGTTATTTTTTTTCTTTCTTCTTTATATATACTACATCTCATTATCATCCAGTCTATATTAGCAGCAGACACAGTACGGTAGTCCACGGCTGTAGCTACCTCTGTGTCGGCACTCGGCAGTCCATCCATAATTGTATACCACCTAGTACCTACCCGTGGTTTTTTTTCTTTCTTCTTTATATATACTACATCTCATTATCATCCAGTCTATATTAGCAGCAGACACAGTACGTTAGTCCACGGCTGTAGCTACCTCTGTGTCGGCACTCGGCAGTCCATCCATAATTGTATACCACCTAGTACCTACCCGTGGTTATTTTTTTTCTTTCTTCTTTATATATACTACATCTCATTATCATCCAGTCTATATTAGCAGCAGACACAGTACGGTAGTCCACGGCTGTAGCTACCTCTGTGTCGGCACTCGGCAGTCCATCCATAATTGTATACCACCTAGTACCTACCCGTGGTTTTTTTTTCTTTCTTCTTTATATATACTACATCTCATTATCATCCAGTCTATATTAGCAGCAGACACAGTACGTTAGTCCACGGCTGTAGCTACCTCTGTGTCGGCACTCGGCAGTCCATCCATAATTGTATACCACCTAGTACCTACCCGTGGTTATTTTTTTTCTTCTTTATATATACTACATCTCATTATCATCCAGTCTATATTAGCAGCAGACACAGTACGGTAGTCCACGGCTGTAGCTACCTCTGTGTCGGCACTCGGCAGTCCATCCATAATTGTATACCACCTAGTACCTACCCGTGGTTTTTTTTTCTTTCTTCTTTATATATACTACATCTCATTATCATCCAGTCTATATTAGCAGCAGACACAGTACGTTAGTCCACGGCTGTAGCTACCTCTGTGTCGGCACTCGGCAGTCCATCCATAATTGTATACCACCTAGTACCTACCCGTGGTTATTTTTTTTCTTCTTTATATATACTACATCTCATTATCATCCAGTCTATATTAGCAGCAGACACAGTACGTTAGTCCACGGCTGTAGCTACCTCTGTGTCGGCACTCGGCAGTCCATCCATAATTGTATACCACCTAGTACCTACCCGTGGTTATTTTTTTTCTTTCTTCTTTATATATACTACATCTCATTATCATCCAGTCTATATTAGCAGCAGACACAGTACGGTAGTCCACGGCTGTAGCTACCTCTGTGTCGGCACTCGGCAGTCCATCCATAATTGTATACCACCTAGTACCTACCCGTGGTTTTTTTTTCTTTCTTCTTTATATATACTACATCTCATTATCATCTAGTCTATATTAGCAGCAGACACAGTACGTTAGTCCACGGCTGTAGCTACCTCTGTGTCGGCACTCGGCAGTCCATCCATAATTGTATACCACCTAGTACCTACCCGTGGTTATTTTTTTTCTTTCTTCTTTATATATACTACATCTCATTATCATCCAGTCTATATTAGCAGCAGACACAGTACGGTAGTCCACGGCTGTAGCTACCTCTGTGTCGGCACTCGGCAGTCCATCCATAATTTTATACCACCTAGTACCTACCCGTGGTTTTTTTTTTCTTTCTTCTTTATATATACTACATCTCATTATCATCCAGTCTATATTAGCAGCAGACACAGTACGGTAGTCCACGGCTGTAGCTACCTCTGTGTCGGCACTCGGCAGTCCATCCATAAGTATACTAGTATCCATCCATCTCCATTGTTTACCTGAGGTGCCTTTTAGTTGTGCCTATTAAAATATGGAGAACAAAAATGTTGAGGTTCCAAAATTAGGGAAAGATCAAGATCCACTTCCACCTCGTGCTGAAGCTGCTGCCACTAGTCATGGCCAAGACGATGAAATGCCAGCAACGTCGTCTGCCAAGGCCGATGCCCAATGTCATAGTACAGAGCATGTCAAATCCAAAACACCAAATATCAGTAAAAAAAGGACTCCAAAACCTAAAATAAAATTGTCGGAGGAGAAGCGTAAACTTGCCAATATGCCATTTACCACACGGAGTGGCAAGGAACGGCTGAGGCCCTGGCCTATGTTCATGGCTAGTGGTTCAGCTTCACATGAGGATGGAAGCACTCAGCCTCCCGCTAGAAAAATGAAAAGACTCAAGCTGGCAAAAGCAGTAGCACCGCAAAGAACTGTGCGTTCTTCGAAATCCCAAATCCACAAGGAGAGTCCAATTGTGTCGGTTGCGATGCCTGACCTTCCCAACACTGGACGTGAAGAGCATGCGCCTTCCACCATTTGCACGCCCCCTGCAAGTGCTGGAAGGAGCACCCGCAGTCCAGTTCCTGATAGTCAGATTAAAGATGTCAGTGTTGAAGTACACCAGGATGAGGAGGATATGGGTGTTGCTGGCGCTGGGGAGGAAATTGACCAGGAGGATTCTGATGGTGAGGTGGTTTGTTTAAGTCAGGCACCCGGGGAGACACCTGTTGTCCGTGGGAGGAATATGGCCGTTGACATGCCTGGTGAAAATACCAAAAAAATCAGCTCTTCGGTGTGGAGGTATTTCAACAGAAATGCGGACAACAGGTGTCAAGCCGTGTGTTGCCTTTGTCAAGCTGTAATAAGTAGGGGTAAGGACGTTAACCACCTCGGAACATCCTCCCTTATACGTCACCTGCAGCGCATTCATAATAAGTCAGTGACAAGTTCAAAAACTTTGGGTGACAGCGGAAGCAGTCCACTGACCAGTAAATCCCTTCCTCTTGTAACCAAGCTCACGCAAACCACCCCACCAACTCCCTCAGTGTCAATTTCCTCCTTCCCCAGGAATGCCAATAGTCCTGCAGGCCATGTCACTGGCAATTCTGACGATTCCTCTCCTGCCTGGGATTCCTCCGATGCATCCTTGCGTGTAACGCCTACTGCTGCTGGCGCTGCTGTTGTTGCTGCTGGGAGTCGATGGTCATCCCAGAGGGGAAGTCGTAAGCCCACTTGTACTACTTCCAGTAAACAATTGACTGTCCAACAGTCCTTTGCGAGGAAGATGAAATATCACAGCAGTCATCCTGCTGCAAAGCGGATAACTGAGGCCTTGACAACTATGTTGGTGTTAGACGTGCGTCCGGTATCCGCCGTTAGTTCACAGGGAACTAGACAATTTATTGAGGCAGTGTGCCCCCGTTACCAAATACCATCTAGGTTCCACTTCTCTAGGCAGGCGATACCGAGAATGTACACGGACGTCAGAAAAAGACTCACCAGTGTCCTAAAAAATGCAGTTGTACCCAATGTCCACTTAACCACGGACATGTGGACAAGTGGAGCAGGGCAGGGTCAGGACTATATGACTGTGACAGCCCACTGGGTAGATGTATGGACTCCCGCCGCAAGAACAGCAGCGGCGGCACCAGCAGCAGCATCTCGCAAACGCCAACTCTTTCCTAGGCAGGCTACGCTTTGTATCACCGCTTTCCAGAATACGCACACAGCTGAAAACCTCTTACGGCAACTGAGGAAGATCATCGCGGAATGGCTTACCCCAATTGGACTCTCCTGTGGATTTGTGGCATCGGACAACGCCAGCAATATTGTGTGTGCATTAAATATGGGCAAATTCCAGCACGTCCCATGTTTTGCACATACCTTGAATTTGGTGGTGCAGAATTTTTTAAAAAACGACAGGGGCGTGCAAGAGATGCTGTCGGTGGCCAGAAGAATTGCGGGACACTTTCGGCGTACAGGCAACACGTACAGAAGACTGGAGCACCACCAAAAACTACTGAACCTGCCCTGCCATCATCTGAAGCAAGAAGTGGTAACGAGGTGGAATTCAACCCTCTATATGCTTCAGAGGTTGGAGGAGCAGCAAAAGGCCATTCAAGCCTATACAATTGAGCACGATATAGGAGGTGGAATGCACCTGTCTCAAGCGCAGTGGAGAATGATTTCAACGTTGTGCAAGGTTCTGATGCCCTTTGAACTTGCCACACGTGAAGTCAGTTCAGACACTGCCAGCCTGAGTCAGGTCATTCCCCTCATCAGGCTTTTGCAGAAGAAGCTGGAGACATTGAAGGAGGAGCTAACACGGAGCGATTCCGCTAGGCATGTGGGACTTGTGGATGGAGCCCTTAATTCGCTTAACAAGGATTCACGGGTGGTCAATCTGTTGAAATCAGAGCACTACATTTTGGCCACCGTGCTCGATCCTAGATTTAAAGCCTACCTTGGATCTCTCTTTCCGGCAGACACAAGTCTGCTGGGGTTCAAAGACCTGCTGGTGAGAAAATTGTCAAGTCAAGCGGAACGTGACGTGTCAACATCTCCTCCTTCACATTCTCCCGCAACTGGGGGTGCGAGGAAAAGGCTCAGAATTCCGAGCCCACCCGCTGGCGGTGATGCAGGGCAGTCTGGAGCGACTGCTGATGCTGACATCTGGTCCGGACTGAAGGACCTGACAACGATTACGGACATGTCGTCTACTGTCACTGCATATGATTCTCTCAACATTGAAAGAATGGTGGAGGATTATATGAGTGACCGCATCCAAGTAGGCACGTCACACAGTCCGTACTTATACTGGCAGGAAAAAGAGGCAATTTGGAGGCCCTTGCACAAACTGGCTTTATTCTACCTAAGTTGCCCTCCCACAAGTGTGTACTCCGAAAGAGTGTTTAGTGCCGCCGCTCACCTTGTCAGCAATCGGCGTACGAGGTTACATCCAGAAAATGTGGAGAAGATGATGTTCATTAAAATGAATTATAATCAATTCCTCCGCGGAGACATTGACCAGCAGCAATTGCCTCCACAAAGTACACAGGGAGCTGAGATGGTGGATTCCAGTGGGGACGAATTGATAATCTGTGAGGAGGGGGATGTACACGGTGATATATCGGAGGATGATGATGAGGTGGACATCTTGCCTCTGTAGAGCCAGTTTGTGCAAGGAGAGATTAATTGCTTCTTTTTTGGTGGGGGTCCAAACCAACCCGTCATATCAGTCACAGTCGTGTGGCAGACCCTGTCACTGAAATGATGGGTTGGTTAAAGTGTGCATGTCCTGTTTATACAACATAAGGGTGGGTGGGAGGGCCCAAGGACAATTCCATCTTGCACCTCTTTTTTCTTTAATTTTTCTTTGCGTCATGTGCTGTTTGGGGAGGGTTTTTTGGAAGGGCCATCCTGCGTGACACTGCAGTGCCACTCCTAGATGGGCCCGGTGTTTGTGTCGGCCACTAGGGTCGCTTATCTTACTCACACAGCTACCTCATTGCGCCTCTTTTTTTCTTTGAGTCATGTGCTGTTTGGGGAGGGTTTTTTGGAAGGGACATCCTGCGTGACACTGCAGTGCCACTCCTAGATGGGCCCGGTGTTTGTGTCGGCCACTAGGGTCGCTTATCTTACTCACACAGCTACCTCATTGCGCCTCTTTTTTTCTTTGCGTCATGTGCTGTTTGGGGAGGGTTTTTTGGAAGGGCCATCCTGCGTGACACTGCAGTGCCACTCCTAGATGGGCCCGGTGTTTGTGTCGGCCACTAGGGTCGCTTATCTTACTCACACAGCTACCTCATTGCGCCTCTTTTTTTCTTTGCGTCATGTGCTGTTTGGGGAGGGTTTTTTGGAAGGGCCATCCTGCGTGACACTGCAGTGCCACTCCTAGATGGGCCAGGTGTTTGTGTCGGCCACTAGGGTCGCTTATCTTACTCACACAGCTACCTCATTGCGCCTCTTTTTTTCTTTGCGTCATGTGCTGTTTGGGGAGGGTTTTTTGGAAGGGCCATCCTGCGTGACACTGCAGTGCCACTCCTAGATGGGCCAGGTGTTTGTGTCGGCCACTAGGGTCGCTTATCTTACTCACACAGCTACCTCATTGCGCCTCTTTTTTTCTTTGCGTCATGTGCTGTTTGGGGAGGGTTTTTTGGAAGGGCCATCCTGCGTGACACTGCAGTGCCACTCCTAGATGGGCCCGGTGTTTGTGTCGGCCACTAGGGTCGCCCAGCAAGTCATCCAGCGACCTAGGTGCAAATTTTAGGACTAAAAATAATATTGTGAGGTGTGAGGTATTCAGAATAGACTGAAAATGAGTGTAAATTATGGTTTTTGAGGTTAATAATACTTTGGGATCAAAATGACCCCCAAATTTTATGATTTAAGCTGTTTTTTAGTGGTTTTTTAAAAAAACACCCGAATCCAAAACACACCCGAATCCGACAAAAAAAATTCGGTGAGGTTTTGCCAAAACGCGTTCGAACCCAAAACACGGCCGCGGAACCGAACCCAAAACCAAAACACAAAACCCAAAAAATTTCCGGCGCTCATCTCTACCATATATATGAGGTTCTGCGTGACAGTATGTGAATGCAGCACAAGGCATCTACTTCCCTGATTGCCCCAAATATATTAGGTTCTGGGTGACAGTATGTGAATGCAGCACAAGACATCTACTTCCCTGATTGCCCCATATATATGAGGTTCTGGGTGACAGTATGTGAATGCGGCACAAGACATCTGCTTCCCTGATTGCCCCATATATATGAGGTTCTGGGTAACAGTATGTGAATGCAGCACAAGAAATCTACTTCCCTGATTGCCCCATATATATGAGGTTCTGGGTGACAGTATGTGAATGCAGCACAAGGCATCTACTTCCCTGATTGCCCCATATATATGAAGTTCAGGGTGACAGTATATGAATGCAGCACAAGACATCTGCTTCCCTGATCGGCCCATATATATATGAGGTTCTGGGTGACAGTATGTGAATGCAGCACAAGACATCTACTTCCCTGATTGCCCCATATATATGAGGTTCTGGGTGACAGTATGTGAATGCAGCACAAGGCATCTACTTCCCTGATTGCTCCATATATATGAAGTTCTGGGTGACAGTATATGAATGCAGCACAAGACATCTGCTTCCCCGATCGGCTCATGTATATGAGGTTCTGGGTGACAGTATGTGAATGCAGCACAAGGCATCTACTTCCCTGATTGCCCCAAATATATTAGGTTCTGGGTGACAGTATGTGAATGCAGCACAAGACATCTACTTCCCTGATTGCCCCATATATATGAGGTTCTGGGTGACAGTATGTGAATGCGGCACAAGACATCTGCTTCCCTGATTGCCCCATATATATGAGGTTCTGGGTAACAGTATGTGAATGCAGCACAAGGCATCTACTTCCCTGATTGCCCCATATATATGAGGTTCTGGGTGACAGTATGTGACTGCAGCACAAGGCATCTACTTCCCTGATTGCCCCATATATATGAAGTTCAGGGTGACAGTATATGAATGCAGCACAAGACATCTGCTTCCCTGATCGGCCCATATATATATGAGGTTCTGGGTGACAGTATATGAATGCAGCACAAGACATCTGCTTCCCTGATCGGCCCATATATATATGAGGTTCTGGGTGACAGTATGTGAATGCAGCACAAGACATCTACTTCCCTGATTGGCCCATATATATGTGCTTCTGCGTGACTGTATGTGAATGCAGCACAAGACATCTACTTCCCTGGTTGCCACATATATATATATATATATATATATGTATATGTATATATATATATATATATATATATATATGTACACAGTATATGGCTCTGGGTGACAGTATGTGAATGCAGCATGAGACATCTGCTTCCCTGATCGGCCCATATATATGAGGCTCTGCGTGACAGTATGTGAATGCAGCACACGACATATATTTCCCTGATTGACACATATATATGAAGTTCTGCGTGACAGTATGTGAATGCAGCACATCTGCTTCCCTGATTGCCATATATATGTAGGCTTCTTCTCTACCACTATAATATCCAGTAAAAGATTAGGGGTTTCCTGTTTATTTAAATATAACATAGAATCTATTTGTAAAGCCTTACATAGAATCACCTTACTGCCTGTACAGTGAGATATATAGGGATATATCACACATAGGGTGTCGGGAAGAGAACAGTTTGGGCCCGGATTGATACATTTCATACAGTGTGGCTAGGAGTGATGTACTCGAGCTCGCAGCCCCGCAGAGCATCACTCACACACACTCTCCGCTGCGAGTGCTGACAGCTTAGAGAAATACTCCCACTTTTCACACTGTACAAATGGCACTTGGACACAGTAAGTCAATGGCGGACACCTCATTCAGAGTTTAAAGCGAGCTCACCACTCACGGGCGGCCCCTTAATCTTCTTTATTTGTGGAGCTGGCTTTTGTTCTCCTTCAGAATCAAATAAATACCGGCATAATGGTTGGAAGGTGCCATTCCTATGGAAAATACGGCTAAACTCACCCATTAGTCTTTCCCTTTCCACACACATAAATACATGAGCCGGACAGAGCCTGCGTCTCAGACGTTAACAGGATGTTTTACAGATTCCTGCATTTGTCCTTAATTTGGGCGTCTTCTTTATTACCTTAAGAGCACTCAATATATTCAAGGAGAAAGGTCACAGCAAGCTCACAATGAATGGGAATCAGTAGCATGACTGGGCACAAGCCCTGCACAGTGGTGGAGGATCAGTGAGCTATGGCGTGGTGTGCACACAATGATTGCTGCACGCAGTTGGTCAATGTTTTAAGTCTGCACGTGCGCCTGACTCACACAGTGCATGAGTCCCGACTGTTACAGTACAGAGACGCAGCACAGATTTGGACACAAGAGCTGTGGGGGCATTCCTGGATACCACATGGGGGTAGCTAAGCAGGTGCAGGCGTATTGCGGTTGTGTTGCTGAAAGCAGCTGAAAAGCTGAAAGCAGCTGCGTTCAAAGACACATGGTCAGGCCCGGGTACTGTAGGGGGTGTGGTCATGCCTCCATAGACCTCAGGCAGGGCCAAATCCAGAGGGATGGTGGGGAAGGGGGTGGAGGACCATCTTAAAATATTGGCACACTGGGCAGCTGCCAGGGCCCCACAAATCTAGGGGTCTCTGAGCAGGGGTGGGTGATGGTCATATAATCAGAGCCGCAAGGCAGCATTTTCTAACTGGCTCCCAGCCTGCAGCCAGACAGTGAATGGCTATCTACATGCTAAATTGTTGGTTGGATGGAGCTATCCACCAATCAGAGTGCTGACAGCCATACACGGTTTGCAAGCATGTGGAGAGACGGTTTGGGACCGCAGGATGGGTATGGTATGATTTTCTAATAATGGGTTCCTGTGAATGGGTGGGTGCATTTGTCCAGGGCCTGGCCTACAATGCTGTTAAGACAGCCCTGGGGGGAGGGGCGTCTTACAAGCTCCTCTAGAGATGCACAGAGAAAGAAATACACTGTCTTAAAGATGCTGCAAGGCGACAGTGAATGGCTATCTACATGCTAAATTGTTGGTTGGATTGAGCTATCCACCAATCAGAGTGCTGACAGCCATACACGGTTTGCAAGCATGTGGAGAGACGGTTTGGGACCACAGGAAGGGTATGGTATGATTTTTTAATAATGGGTTCCTGTGAATGGGTGGGTGCATTTGTCCAGGGCCTGGCCTACAATGCTGTTAAGACAGCCCTGGGGGGTGGGGCGTCTTACCAGCTCCTCTAGAGATGCACAGAGAAAGAAATACACTGTCTTAAAGATGCTGCAAGGCGACGTCTCTGTTTAAATAAAATTGTCCGCAGCATTAGCATGAGAAGTCCGACTCAGAATCAGGCCCAATGAGACAACTTAAGGCAGTTGTCTCAGTCTGCAAATTTGGGCGTTAGCAAAATGAAGGGAATTAACTGTCTATATGATGTATTTACTAGAGATGTGCACTTGAAATTTTTCGGGTTTTGTGTTTTGGTTTTGGGTTCGGTTCCGCGGCCGTGTTTTGGGTTCGACCGCGTTTTGGCAAAACCTCACCGAATTTTTTTTGTCGGATTCGGGTGTGTTTTGGATTCGGGTGTTTTTTTCAAAAAACCCTAAAAAAAACAGCTTAAATCATAGAATTTGGGGGTCATTTTGATCCCAAAGTATTATTAACCTCAAAAACCATAATTTCCACTCATTTTCAGTCTATTCTGAATACCTCACACCTCACAATATTATTTTTAGTTCTAAAATTTGCACCGAGGTCGCTGGATGACTAAGCTAAGCGACCCTAGTGGCCGACACAAACACCTGGCCCATCTAGGAGTGGCACTGCAGTGTCACGCAGGATGGCCCTTCCAAAAAACACTCCCCAAACAGCACATGACGCAAAGAAAAAAAGAGGCGCAATGAGGTAGCTGTGTGAGTAAGCTAAGCGACCCTAGTGGCCGACACAAACACCTGGCCCATCTAGGAGTAGCACTGCAGTGTCACGCAGGATGGCCCTTCCAAAAAACACTCCCCAAACAGCACATGACGCAAAGAAAAAAAGAGGCGCAATGAGGTAGCTGTGTGAGTAAGCTAAGCGACCCTAGTGGCCGACACAAACACCTGGCCCATCTAGGAGTGGCACTGCAGTGTCACGCAGGATGGCCCTTCCAAAAAACACTCCCCAAACAGCACATGACGCAAAGAAAAAAAGAGGCGCAATGAGGTAGCTGTGTGAGTAAGATAAGCGACCCTAGTGGCCGACACAAACACCGTGCCCATCTAGGAGTGGCACTGCAGTGTCACGCAGGATGGCCCTTCCAAAAAACACTCCCCAAACAGCACATGACGCAAAGAAAAAAAGAGGCGCAATGAGGTAGCTGTGTGAGTAAGCTAAGCGACCCTAGTGGCCGACACAAACACCTGGCCCATCTAGGAGTGGCACTGCAGTGTCACGCAGGATGGCCCTTCCAAAAAACACTCCCCAAACAGCACATGACGCAAAGAAAAAAAGAGGCGCAATGAGGTAGCTGTGTGAGTAAGATAAGCGACCCTAGTGGCCGACACAAACACCTGGCCCATCTAGGAGTGGCACTGCAGTGTCACGCAGGATGGCCCTTCCAAAAAACACTCCCCAAACAGCACATGACGCAAAGAAAAAAAGAGGCGCAATGAGGTAGCTGTGTGAGTAAGCTAAGCGACCCTAGTGGCCGACACAAACACCTGGCCCATCTAGGAGTGGCACTGCAGTGTCACGCAGGATGGCTCTTCCAAAAAACACTCCCCAAACAGCACATGACGCAAAGAAAAAAAGAGGCGCAATGAGGTAGCTGTGTGAGTAAGCTAAGCGACCCTAGTGGCCGACACAAACACCTGGCCCATCTAGGAGTGGCACTGCAGTGTCACGCAGGATGGCCCTTCCAAAAAACACTCCCCAAACAGCACATGACGCAAAGAAAAAAAGAGGCGCAATGAGGTAGCTGTGTGAGTAAGCTAAGCGACCCTAGTGGCCGACACAAACACCTGGCCCATCTAGGAGTGGCACTGCAGTGTCACGCAGGATGGCCCTTCCAAAAAACACTCCCCAAACAGCACATGACGCAAAGAAAAATTAAAGAAAAAAGAGGTGCAAGATGGAATTGTCCTTGGGCCCTCCCACCCACCCTTATGTTGTATAAACAGGACATGCACACTTTAACCAACCCATCATTTCAGTGACAGGGTCTGCCACACGACTGTGACTGAAATGACGGGTTGGTTTGGACCCCCACCAAAAAAGAAGCAATTAATCTCTCCTTGCACAAACTGGCTCTACAGAGGCAAGATGTCCACCTCATCATCATCCTCCGATATATCACCGTGTACATCCCCCTCCTCACAGATTATCAATTCGTCCCCACTGGAATCCACCATCTCAGCTCCCTGTGTACTTTGTGGAGGCAATTGCTGCTGGTCAATGTCTCCACGGAGGAATTGATTATAATTCATTTTAATGAACATCATCTTCTCCACATTTTCTGGAAGTAACCTCGTACGCCGATTGCTGACAAGGTGAGCGGCGGCACCAAAACACTCTTTCGGAGTACACATTTGTGGGAGGGCAACTTAGGTAGAATAAAGCCAGTTTGTGCAAGGGCCTCCAAATTGCCTCTTTTTCCTGCCAGTATAAGTACGGACTGTCTGACGTGCCTACTTGGATGCGGTCACTCATATAATCCTCCACCATTCTTTCAATGGGGAGAGAATCATATGCAGTGACAGTAGACGACATGTCCGTAATCGTTGTCAGGTCCTTCAGTCCGGACCAGATGTCAGCATCAGCAGTCGCTCCAGACTGCCCTGCATCACCGCCAGCGGGTGGGCTCGGAATTCTGAGCCTTTTCCTCGCACCCCCAGTTGCGGGAGAATGTGAAGGAGGAGATGTTGACAGGTCGCGTTCCGCTTGACTTGACAATTTTCTCACCAGCAGGTCTTTGAACCCCAGCAGACTTGTGTCTGCCGGAAAGAGAGATCCAAGGTAGGTTTTAAATCTAGGATCGAGCACGGTGGCCAAAATGTAGTGATCTGATTTCAACAGATTGACCACCCGTGAATCCTTGTTAAGCGAATTAAGGGCTCCATCCACAAGTCCCACATGCCTAGCGGAATCGCTCCGTGTTAGCTCCTCCTTCAATGTCTCCAGCTTCTTCTGCAAAAGCCTGATGAGGGGAATGACCTGACTCAGGCTGGCAGTGTCTGAACTGACTTCACGTGTGGCAAGTTCAAAGGGCAGCAGAACCTTGCACAACGTTGAAATCATTCTCCACTGCGCTTGAGACAGGTGCATTCCACCTCCTATATCGTGCTGAATTGTATAGGCTTGAATGGCCTTTTGCTGCTCCTCCAACCTCTGAAGCATATATAGGGTTGAATTCCACCTCGTTACCACTTCTTGCTTCAGATGATGGCAGGGCAGGTTCAGGCGTTTTTGGTGTTGCTCCAGTCTTCTGTACGTGGTGCCTGTACGCCGAAAGTGTCCCGCAATTCTTCTGGCCACCGACAGCATCGCCCCTGTCGTTTTTTTAAAAATTCTGCACCACCAAATTCAAGGTATGTGCAAAACATGGGACGTGCTGGAATTTGCCCATATTTAATGCACACACAATATTGCTGGCGTTGTCCGATGCCGCAAATCCACAGGAGAGTCCAATTGGGGTAAGCCATTCCGCGATGATCTTCCTCAGTTGCCGTAAGAGGTTTTCAGCTGTGTGCGTATTCTGGAAACCGGTGATACAAAGCGTAGCCTGCCTAGGAAAGAGTTGGCGTTTGCGAGATGCTGCTACTGGTGCCGCCGCTGCTGTTCTTGCGGCGGGAGTCCATACATCTACCCAGTGGGCTGTCACAGTCATATAGTCCTGACCCTGCCCTGCTCCACTTGTCCACATGTCCGTGGTTAAGTGGACATTGGGTACAACTGCATTTTTTAGGACACTGGTGAGTCTTTTTCTGACGTCCGTGTACATTCTCGGTATCGCCTGCCTAGAGAAGTGGAACCTAGATGGTATTTGGTAACGGGGGCACACTACCTCAAGAAATTGTCTAGTTCCCTGTGAACTAACGGCGGATACCGGACGCACGTCTAACACCAACATAGTTGTCAAGGCCTCAGTTATCCGCTTTGCAACAGGATGACTGCTGTGATATTTCATCTTCCTCGCAAAGGACTGTTGGACAGTCAATTGCTTGGTGGAAGTAGTAAAAGTGGGCTTACGACTTCCCCTCTGGGATGACCATCGACTCCCAGCAGCAACAACAGCAGCGCCAGCAGCAGTAGGCGTTACACGCAAGGATGCATCGGAGGAATCCCAGGCAGGAGAGGACTCGTCAGAATTGCCAGTGACATGGCCTGCAGGACTATTGGCATTCCTGGGGAAGGAGGAAATTGACACTGAGGGAGTTGGTGGGGTGGTTTGCGTGAGCTTGGTTACAAGAGGAAGGTGGACTGCTTCCGCTGTCGCCCAAAGTTTTTGAACTTGTCACTGACTTATTATGAATGCGCTGCAGGTGACGTATAAGGGAGGATGTTCCGAGGTGGTTAACGTCCTTACCCCTACTTATTACAGTTTGACAAAGGCAACACACGGCTTGACAAATGTTGTCCGCATTTCTGTTGAAATACTTCCACACCGAAGAGCTGATTTTTTTGGTATTTTCACCAGGCATGTCAACGGCCATATTCCTCCCATGGACAACAGGTGTCTCCCCGGGTGCCTGACTTAAACAAACCACCTCACCATCAGAATCCTCCTTGTCAATTTCCTCCCCAGCGCCAGCAACACCCATATCCTCCTCATCCTGGTGTACTTCAACACTGACATCTTCAATCTGACTATCAGGAACTGGACTGCGGGTGCTCCTTCCAGCACTTGCAGGGGGCGTGCAAATGGTGGAAGGCGCATGCTCTTCACGTCCAGTGTTGGGAAGGTCAGGCATCGCAACCGACACAATTGGACTCTCCTTGTGGATTTGTGATTTCGAAGAACGCACAGTTCTTTGCGGTGCTTTTGCCAGCTTGAGTCTTTTCATTTTTCTAGCGAGAGGCTGAGTGCTTCCATCCTCATGTGAAGCTGAACCACTAGCCATGAACATAGGCCAGGGCCTCAGCCGTTCCTTGCCACTCCGTGTGGTAAATGGCATATTGGCAAGTTTACGCTTCTCCTCCGACAATTTTATTTTAGATTTTTGAGTCCTTTTTTTACTGATATTTGGTGTTTTGGATTTTACATGCTCTGTACTATGACATTGGGCATCGGCCTTGGCAGACGACGTTGCTGGCATTTCATAGTCTCGGCCATGACTAGTGGCAGCAGCTTCAGCACGAGGTGGAAGTCGATCTTGATCTTTCCCTAATTTTGGAACCTCAACATTTTTGTTCTCCATATTTTAATAGGCACAACTAAAAGGCACCTCAGGTAAACAATGGAGATGGATGGATACTAGTATACTTATGGATGGACGAGCGACTGCCGACACAGAGGTAGCTACAGCCGTGGACTACCGTACTGTGTCTGCTGCTAATATAGACTGGATGATAATGAGATAAAATTAAAATATATATATATATATCACACTAGTACTGCAGCCGGACAGGTATATATTATGTAATGACGGACCTGCTGGACACTGTCTGTCAGCACTGCAGACTCCTAAAGTAAGCTACTAGTATCAAGAAGATAGAAAAAATAAATAAACCACGGGTAGGTGGTATACAATTATGGATGGACGAGCGACTGCCGACACAGAGGTAGCTACAGCCGTGGACTACCGTACTGTGTCTGCTGCTAATATAGACTGGATGATAATGAGATAAAATTAAAATATATATATATATATATATATATATATATATCACACTAGTACTGCAGCCGGACAGGTATATATTATGTAATGACGGACCTGCTGGACACTGTCTGTCAGCACTGCAGACTCCTAAAGTAAGCTACTAGTATCAAGAAGATAGAAAAAAAAAATAAACCACGGGTAGGTGGTATACAATTATGGATGGACGAGCGACTGCCGACACAGAGGTAGCTACAGCCGTGGACTACCGTACTGTGTCTGCTGCTAATATAGACTGGATGATAATGAGATAAAATTAAAATATATATATATATCACACTAGTACTGCAGCCGGACAGGTATATATTATGTAATGACGGACCTGCTGGACACTGTCTGTCAGCACTGCAGACTCCTAAAGTAAGCTACTAGTATCAAGAAGATAGAAAAAAAAAATAAACCACGGGTAGGTGGTATACAATTATGGATGGACGAGCGACTGCCGACACAGAGGTAGCTACAGCCGTGGACTACCGTACTGTGTCTGCTGCTAATATAGACTGGATGATAATGAGATAAAATTAAAATATATATATATATATCACACTAGTACTGCAGCCGGACAGGTATATATTATGTAATGACGGACCTGCTGGACACTGTCTGTCAGCACTGCAGACTCCTAAAGTAAGCTACTAGTATCAAGAAGATAGAAAAAAAAAATAAACCACGGGTAGGTGGTATACAATTATGGATGGACGAGCGACTGCCGACACAGAGGTAGCTACAGCCGTGGACTACCGTACTGTGTCTGCTGCTAATATAGACTGGATGATAATGAGATAAAATTAAAATATATATATATATATATCACACTAGTACTGCAGCCGGACAGGTATATATTATGTAATGACGGACCTGCTGGACACTGACTGTCTGTCAGCACTGCAGACTCCTAAAGTAAGCTACTAGTATCAAGAAGATAGAAAAAATAAATAAACCACGGGTAGGTGGTATACAATTATGGATGGACGAGCGACTGCCGACACAGAGGTAGCTACAGCCGTGGACTACCGTACTGTGTCTGCTGCTAATATAGACTGGATGATAATGAGATAAAATTAAAATATATATATATATATATATCACACTAGTACTGCAGCCGGACAGGTATATATTATGTAATGACGGACCTGCTGGACACTGTCTGCAGAATGCGTTTATAAAAACACCACACGACGAGTGTTTAACTTTTTCAGGCAGACAATCACAATATACTGGTGGTCAGCAGACAATCACAATACTGGTGGTCAGTGGTCACTGGTCAGTCACACTGGCAGTGGCACTCTGGCAGCAAAAGTGTGCACTGTACTTAAAATATGTACTCCTGCTATAACTGCTCCCCAGTCTCCCCCACAATTAAGCTGTGTGAGCAGTGAGCACTCAGCAGTCAGATAATGATATACAGTATATGATGCAGCACACTGGGCTGAGCACAGATATGGTATGTGTGACTGTGTCACACTGTGTATCGTTTTTTTTTTCAGGCAGAGAACGGATTCGTTAAACTGGTGGCACTGGTCACACTATCAGCAGCAAGTAGTACTCCTCCTATATTATGCTCCCCAAAATTTGTGTCTCTCTCTCTCTAGTACTATTAGTCACTCTAAACGGAGAGGACGCCAACCACGTCCTCTCCCTATCAATCTCAATGCACGTGTGAAAAATGGCGGCGACGCGCGGCTCCTTATATAGAATACGAGTTTCGCGATAGAATCCGAGCCTCGCGAGAATCCGACAGCGGGATGATGACGTTCGGGCGCGCTCGGGTTAACCGAGCAAGGCGGGAGGATCCGAGCCTGCTCGGCCCCGTGTAAAAAAAGCTGAAGTTCGGCGGGTTCGGATTCAGAGAAACCGAACCCGCTCATCTCTAGTATTTACTGCTTTGGTAGATCTAACATAGCTTCAAAATAATATTGATGGGACAATTTCATTTAACACTTTTTGCTTGTATCCCATAGAAGTGTACAGGAAAAGCCGTGATGTTGAGCCTACCATATATATGCACAGCCGAACAATGTGGCACACCATGCTGAATTTAATTTCCCTTTCTTTGCCAATGCTTGGAGGACTGGCAGTAATTTATTTCTTTTTCTTAAATTTTACCAAAGGTTTAAATAGATGGTACAAAAATTATGGGGGTGTACCCATGGGGGGTCTCCTGACTGTAAATGGAAGTACAAAGAGCAACTCTCTTCCTAATCCTGCTGCATTAATTGATGCACTGACAGCAATATTCACCATTTGGTGTCTCCACTGTATCACCCCAACAACCCCATCCAAATACTACCCGAGCACTGCTCCCCATCCAAATACTGCTCCAACACAGCTCTCCATCTAAATACTGCTCGAACACTGCTCCCCATCTAGATACTGCTGAACACAGCTCCCATCCAAATAATATCCCAACACAGTTCCCCATCCAAATACTACCCCAACACTGCTCCCCATCTAAATATTGTTCTAACACTGCTTTTACTCCAAATATTGCCCCAACACAGATCCCCATACAAATACTGCCCTAACACTGCTTCCCCTCCAAATACTACCCCAACACAGCTCCCCATCCAAATACTGCTCCAACACAGCTCCCCATCTAAATACTGCTGAACACAGCTCCCCATCCAAATACTACCCCTGCACTGCTCCCCATCCAAATACTGCTCCAACACAGCTCCCCATCTAAATACTGCTCCAACACTGCTCCCCATCTAAATACTGTTCTAACACTGCTTTCACTCCAAATATTACCCCAACACAGCTTCCCAGCCAAATACTGCCCTAATACTGCTTCCCTTCCAAATACTACCCCAACACAGCTCCCCATCCAAATACTGCCCTAACATTGCTTCCCCTCCAAATACTACTCCAACACAGTTCCCCATCCAAATATTACCCTAACACTACATCCCCTCCAAATACCTCCGCAACACATTTCCCATCTAAATACTGTCCAAACACTGCTTTCACTCCAAATATTACCCCAACACAGCTCCCCATCCAAATACTGCCCTAACATTGCTTCCCCTCCAAATACTACTCCAACACAGTTCCCCATCCAAATACTACCCTAACACTACATCCCCTCCAAATACCTCCGCAACACATTTCCCATCTAAATACTGTCCAAACACTGCTTTCACTCCAAATATTACCCCAACACAGCTCCCCAGCCAAAAACTGCCCTAACACTGCTTCCCCTCCAAATACTACCCCAACACATCTTCCAATCTAATTACTGTCCTAACACTGCTTTCCCTCCAAATACTACCCCAACACAGCTCCCCATCCAAATACTGCCCTAACACTGATTCCCCTTCAAATACCACCGTAACACAGCTCCCCATCCAAATACTGCCCTTACACTACTTCCCCTCCAAATACTGCCCCAACACATCTTCCAATCTAATTACTGTCCTAACACTGCTTTCACTCCAAATATTGCCCCAACACAGCTCCACATCCAAACACTGCCCTAACACTGGCCCTCATTCCGAGTTGTTCGCTCGGTATTTTTCATTGCATCGCAGTGAAAATCCGCTTAGTACGCATGCGCAATGTTCGCACTGCGACTGCGCCAAGTAACTTTACTATGAAGAAAGTATTTTTACTCACGGCTTTTTCTTCGCTCCGGCGAACGTAATGTGATTGACAGGAAATGGGTGTTACTGGGCAGAAACACGGCGTTTCAGGGGCGTGTGGCTGAAAACGCTACCGTTTCCGGGAAAAACGCAGGAGTGGCCGGAGAAACGGTGGGAGTGCCTGGGCGAACGCTGGGTGTGTTTGTGACGTCAACCAGGAACGACAAGCACTGAAATGATCGCACAGGCAGAGTAAGTCTGGAGCTACTCTGAAACTGCTAAGTAGTTAGTAATCGCATTATTGCGAATACATCGGTCGCAATTTTAAGAAGCTAAGATTCACTCCCAGTAGGCGGCGGCTTAGCGTGTGTAACTCTGCTAAATTCGCCTTGCGACCGATCAACTCGGAATGAGGGCCACTGTTTCCACTCTCAATACTGCCCCAACACTGCTTCCCCTCCAAATACAGCCCCAACACAGCTCCCCATCCAAATACTGCCCCCAACACAGCTCCCTATCCAAATGCCACCCCAACACAGCTTTCAAACCAAATATTGCCCCACACTGCCCCCTCTAGATACTGACCCAACACACCTCCCTATCCAAAAACTGCCCCAACAGTGTTCCTTCTCCAAGTACTACCCCAACACTGATCCCCTCTAAATACTCCCCCAGCACAGCTACCCATCCAAATTCTGCCCAAACATTGCTTTCCCCCCAAATGCTGCCCCAACATAGCTCCCCATACAGATACTGCCCCAACACATCTCCCCTATCCAAATAACCCCAACACAGCTCCCATCCAAATACTACCCCAACACAGTTCCCTATCCAAATACTACCCCAACACTGCTCCCCATCTAAATACTGTCCTAACACTGCTTTTACTCCAAATATTGCCCCAACACAGATCACCATACAAATACTGCCCTAACATTGCTTCCCCTCCAAATACTACCCCAACGCTGATTCCCCTCCAAATACTACCCCAACAGAACTCCCCATCTAAATACTGTTCTAACACTGCTTTCACTCCAAATATTGCCCCAACACAGATCCCCATCCAAATACTGCCCTAACACTGCTTCCCCTCCAAATACTACCCCAACACAGATCCCCATCCAAATACTGCCCTAACACTGCTTCCCCTCCAAATACTACTCCAACACAGCTCCCCATCCAAATACACTGCTTCCCCTCCAAACATTACCGCAACACAACTCTCCATCCAAATACTGATTCCCCTCCAAATACCACTGCAACATAGCTCCCCATCCAAATACTGCCTTAACACTGCTTCCCCTCCAAATACTACCCCAACACATCTTCAAATCTAATTACTGTCCTAACACTGCTATCACTCCAAATATTGCCCCAACACAGCTTCACATCCACATACTGCCTTAACACTGCTTCCCCTCTAAATACTACCCCAAAACTGCTTCCCCTCCAAATAGAGCCCCAACACAGCTCCCCATCCAAATTCTGCCCCAACATAGCTCCCTATCCAAATACTGCCCCACGACAGCTCCCCATCCAAATACTGCTTCCCCTCCAAATACCTCCCCAACAAACATCCCATCTAAATACTGTCCTAACACTGCTTTCACTCCACATATTGCCCCAACACAGCTCCCCAGCCAAATACTGCCCTAACACTGCTTCCCCTCCAAATACTACCCCACACACAGCTCCCCATCCAAATACTGCCCTAACACTGATTCCCCTTCAAATACCACCATAACACACCTCCCCATCCAAATACTGCCTCAACACTGCTTCCCTCCAAATACTGCCCCAACACATCTTCCAATCTAATTGCTGTCCTAACACTGCTTTCACTCCAAATATTGCCCCAACACAGCTCCACATCCAAATGCTGCCCTAACACTGCTTCCCCTACAAATACCACCGCAACACAGCTCCCCATCCAAATACTGCCTTAACACTGCTTTCCTCCAAATACTGCCCCAACACATCTTCAAATCTAAATACTGTCCTAACACTGCTTTCACTCCAAATATTGCCCCAACACAGCTCCCCAGCCAAATACTGCCCTAACACTGCTTCCCCTCCAAATACTACCCCAACACAACTCTCCATCCAAATACTGCTTCCCCTCCAAATACCACTGCAACATAGCTCCCCATCCAAATACTGCCTTAACACTGCTTCCCCTCCAAATACTGCCCCAACACATCTTCATATCTAATTACTGTCCTAACACTGCTTTCACTCAAAATATTGCCCCAACACAGCTTCACATCCACATACTGCCTTAACACTGCTTCCCCTCTAAATACTACCCCAAAACTGCTTCCCCTCCAAATAGAGCCCCAACACAGCTCCCCATCCAAATACTGCCCTAACACAGCTCCCCATCCAAATTCTGCCCCAACATAGCTCCCTATCGAAATACTGCCCCACGACAGCTCCCCATCAAAATACTGCTTCCCCTCCAAATACCTCCCCAACAAACATCCCATCTAAATACTGTCCTAACACTGCTTTCACTCCAAATATTGCCCCAACACAGTTCCCCGGCCAAATACTGCCCTAACACTGCTTCCCCTCCAAACTCTACCCCAACACAGCTCCCCAGCCAAATACTGCCCTAACACTGCTTCCCCTCCAAATACTACCCCACACACAGCTCCCCATCCAAATACTGCCCTAACACTGATTCCCCTTCAGATACCACCATAACACAGCTCCCCATCCAAATACTGCCTTAACACTGCTTCCCTCCAAATACTGCCCCAACACATCTTCCAATCTTATTGCTGTCCTAACACTGCTTTCACTCCAAATATTGCCCCAACACAGCTCCACATCCAAATGCTGCCCTAACACTGCTTCCCCTACAAATACCACCGCAACACAGCTCCCCATCCAAATACTGCCTTAACACTGCTTCCCTCCAAATACTGCCCCAACACATCTTCCAATCTAATTGCTGTCCTAACACTGCTTTCCCTCCAAATACTACCCCAACACAGCTCCCCATCCAAATACTGCCCTAACACTGCCTCCCCAACAAATACCACCGCAACACAGCTCCCCATCCAAATACTGCCTTAACACTGCTTCCCTCCAAATACTGCCCCAACACATCTTCCAATCTAATTGCTGTCCTAACACTGCTTTCCCTCCAAATACAACCCCAACACAGCTCCCTATGCAAATGCTACCCCAACACAGCTTTCCATCCAAATATTGCCCCACACTGCCCCCTCTAGATATTGACCCAACACAGCTCCCTATCCAAGTACTGCCCCAGCACTGATCCCCTCTAAATACTGCCCCAACACAGCTACCCATCCAAATTCTGCCCAAACATTGCTTCCCCCCAAATGCTTCCCCAACATAGCTCCCCATACAGATACTGCCCCAACACATCTCCCTATCCAAATAACTGCTCCAACACATCTCCCTATCCAAATAACTGCCCCAACACAGCTTCTCATCCAAATACTGCCCCAACACAGCTCCCAATCCAAAAACTGCCTCAACAATGCATCTTATCCAAATATTGCCCAACACATCTCCCATCCTAATACTGTCCCAGCACTGCCGCCCTCCAAATACTGCCCCACCACTGCTCCTTATCCAAATATTGCCCATCACATCTCCCATCCAAATACTGCCCCAGCACTGCCCCTTCTCCAAGTAATGCCCAACACAACTCCACATTCAAAAATTGCACCAACACTGCTTTCCCTCCAAATACTACCCCAACACAGTTTCCCATCCAAATACTACCCTAACACTGCTTTCACTCCAAATATTGCCCCAACACAGCTTCCCATCCAAATACTGCCCTAACACTGCTTCCCCTCTAAATACTGCCCCAACACTGCTTCCCCTCCAAATACTGTGCCAACACAGTACCCATCCAAACACTGCCCTAACACATATATAGTGTCTATAGAGTGAAGTAACTTGCGCCTTTCTAGCTTCAGCTCAGTCCCTGCTCACAAGAACACCAAATGTTGATCCACATACATAAACAAACAAAAGAGAGCGGTCCTCAAGCGCTGCTAGGTTATCCCAGATTAGTCCTGTAGACAGCGTCCTGCACTGTTGATGTATATGGAAGAAGATCACCAAAACACAATGTGTCCAGTAATAGACGTCAATCGTGACCACTATAGGAAGAAACCTTTAAACTCACCATAAAACAGTGAGTTGCGTTCACATAAAGGTTTATTTTTATGGTAAATAATCACCTCCTTCCCGATACACCTATTTCATATGGAACAACACTCACCTGGGTCATAAGACCCTATATGCATCCAAAGGTTTCTTTCTGTCACTGATATCCTCCACAGTGACTCCAAACGAACCCGATAAAAAGGGGTGATGTCCACAGTGATTCCAAGAAAAAGGTATTTTATTTACTTAAAAAAGTCCATATAAAAGTCCATGTATATATAAAAAAATATTTTTTAATAATACAGGTTGAGTATCCCATATCCAAATATTCCGAAATACGAAATATTCCGAAATACAGACTTTTTTGAGAGAGACTGAGATAGTGAAACCTTTGTTTTTTGATGGCTCAATGTACACAAACTTTGTTTAATACTCAAAGTTATTAAAAATATTGTATTAAATGACCTTCAGGCTGTGTGCATAAGATGTATATGAAACATAAATGAATTGTGTGAATGTACACACACTTTGTTTAATGCACAAAGTTATAAAAAATATTGGCTAAAATGACCTTCAGGCTGTGTGTATAAGGTGTATATGTAACATAAATGCATTCTGTGCTTAGATTTAGGTCCCATCGCTATGATATCTCATTATGGTATGCAATTATTCCAAAATACGGAAAAATCCAATATCCAAAATACTTCTGGTCCCAAGCATTTTGGATAAGGGATACTCAACCTATATATATTAAAATCTATACATGAAAAAACTGACAATGAATCCCGGCAAAGGTTTCGGAATACCTTCCTTCCTCAGGGTGTGACACACCTCATCCAAATACTTCCCCAACACAGCTCCCTATCCAAATGCCACCCCAACACAGCTTTCTATCCAAATATTGCCCCACACTTCCCCCCCCCTCTAGATACTTACCCAACACAGCTCCCTATCCAAAAACTGCCCCAATACTGCTCCTTCTCCAAGTACTGCCCCGACACTGAATAAAGCCCATACTGCAGAGACTGGGCTAAATGAGAGGAGGACGCTACTGCATGGACAAAGGAGGGATAGTCTAGGTCTCATTGGTGCGATGGTCATTCTGATACCAATAGCAGCCTGAATACTGGAACCACTGGATTGCACTGGAATACTGGACACTAGGAGTCACAGTGCAGGATACAGGAACTCTGGAGCACTCTGGAAGCACACTGCTGATAAAGGTAACCCCAGGTAGGCTGTAGACAACATTGCACTGGCACCAACTGTGTTTGTGGGAAGTCCCTTTATACCGCTGAACAGCAGATGATTGACTGAAGCAGTTCCTGGAATGAATCCTGGCTTCCCACTGGTGGTGCAGCAGTCAGCTGACTGAGACTATCATGGCGGTGTCCAGTCACCAACACTGGTGGGAATCACCACTGGAGAATGCCAGGGACCAGCACTAGGCCACAGAAAGGGATTTCGGGCACTGCAGCCAGGAGGAGGTGCCAGGGAGACCACTGTAGAAGCGAAACTTGGAACGTAGAAACAAGTAAGTCACCCGGTGGCTGGGTAGAGCAGCCCGTTTTGTGACACTCCCCCTCCAAATACTGCCCCAACACAGCTCCCCATCCAAATAATCGCAAAAAACTTCTGCCCCTCCAAATACTGCCCCAACACTGCTCCCAATCCAAATACTTCTCCAACACAGCTTCCATCCAAATACTGCCCAAACACAGCTTCCAATAAAAATATTGCCCCAACACAGCTCCCCACTTAAATACTTCCCAAACACTGCTCCACCTCCAAATACTGCTCAAACAATTCTCCCCCTCCAATTACTTCCCCAACACGGGTTACAGAAGATGTGTGTGTTTGACCAACTGCTTCAGCACTAGACATTCTAGTGCAGGGGTGGCCAACCAGTCAGAGACAAAGAGCCCCAAAAAATGTGTTAGGTACGTCAAAGAGCCGACATCGAGACGAAGGCGCACATGCAAAAATAGGGTGTGGCCTTGTGCCTTCTAGGCCACGCCCCTGGTATAAAATACATTGAAAAAGCCAGATACAACGTAAAATACATTGAAAAAGCCAAATTCACATAATACACTTCAGCTCCTCCATGTGTCACTCCAACCAGCACCCTCCTGTCACTCCAACCAGCACCCTCCTGTCACTCCAGCCAGCACCCTCCTGTCACTCCAGCCAGCACCCTCCTGTCACTTCAGCCAGCACCCTCCTGTCACTCCAGCCAGCACCCTCCTGTCACTTCAGCCAGCACCCTCCTGTCACTCCAGCCAGCACCCTCCTGTCACTCCAGCCAGCACCCTCCTGTCACTCCAGCCAGCACCTTCCTCTCACTTCAGCCAGCACCCTCCTGTCACTCCAGCCAGCACCCTCCTGTCACTTCAGTCAGCACCCTCCTGTCACTCCAGCCAGCACCCTCCTGTCACTCCAGCCAGCACCTTCCTCTCACTCCAGCCAGAATCCTCCTGTCACTCCAGCCAGCACCCTCCTGTCACTCCAGCCAGCGCCCTCCTGTCACTTCAGCTTCCCCCAATTCATGCCATTGCAGCAGCCCCTTATGTGCCCTCTGTTTGCTGGTGGGTGTCTCATCTCTAGTATCTGGCTCCCTCAGTTCTAAGTCCCCGTAGTGCTGCTGCGTGTTTTTCTGGAGAGCAGTGGTTACCGAATCTGTTGTGGTCATGTGACTTTGTGTGTTAGGAGCCACATTTGAAGAAAGAAAGAGCCGCATGTGGCTCAAGAGCCACAGGTTGGCCACCGCTGTTTAGTGCATGAAACAGCAGCAGCAGGACTACTACTCGCAAAGGAACGCCATGGCCTGAGCCTTTCATTGCCACGGCATATGGTGTGTGGAATGTTGAAAATTTTATGGGTTTTTTTCACAGTAAATTTTCCCTTTGTGATAAGATTTGTTTAGATTTTAGGTGCCCTATCTTAAATTTTGTGTTCTGTGGACCACCTTTTGTAGTTGTTGAAGTACTATTATGACTGGCAGCAGCCGCAACACTAATGCTGGATTGCTGCTCCTGCTCTTTTATTGACTGATCCATATTGACTCTCAGCACCCTAATGATGTTATTTTTTTAACACAGTGCCTAAACACACAACACAGTGCCTCACAGCGCTCCTAAAATAGCCCCCTAATGAAGTTATGTTTTTAACACAGTGTCTGAACACACAATGCAGTGCCTCACAGGCTCCTAGTAATGGCACCCTAATGATGTTATTTTCTAACACGGTGATTGAACACACTACAGTTTAATTTAAATTTTTATAACACAGTGCCCCTCTAACAAAGTGCTCCTCCTGGCCTTGAACACACAACATGGTACTTCACATTGCTGCAGCCCGCAGGCCACAATGCCTCTATGTTTTTTTTTAATGACACAGTGCCCCTTCAAATTACACAGTTCTGGCTATCCACCGTTTCAAAGTGATGAGTATCTGCTTGGCCTAGTGTTTCTATGTTGATTGCACTTGGAGTAAAAAAAATGCCTGAAATTTAACAGTGTGCTGGTTCTGTCTATGCCTGAGCTCTGGAGGTAAGGATGGACATGTTATTGCATATTTATTTAAAATATTTACTATATACAGAAGCAACTCTAACCCAGCCTACCAGCCCGAAACCTCCCCCAACACCCCCCTGCGGGCAGCTAATTGCCGGGGCTGGCCGGCTGCTGCATAGTCACTGCAGCGGTGGCCCCCAACCACCCCCAACCTACCCACCACCGCAGGCACCTAATAACCGGGGCCGGCCGCATGCTTTCAGTAACTGCAGCTGTGCCCCCCCTTCAACCCGCCCATCCCCGCTACTGACATCTAATCGCGCTGCAGCCGCAGACTCCCCTTGTTCCCCCCTCCCATCTGCTGCACACATCCCCGGCGGGTCATCTCCCCGGCTATGTCCCATTCACCGGCTCCTTATTACATGGGGTGCCTGGCTGCAGAAAAATGTGCTGCAGCCACGGCCCTCTCTCACCCCTTCCCTGCCACAGACTTCTTATTACTGGGGGTGCCCAGTTGTAGAGAATACGCTGCAGCCGTGGCCCCCAATCTATCCATCGCTGCCGCGGTAAAACGGGGGTTTTACCGCATTTTCAAATATACTAAGACCCTACCGCCGCATTTTAGCCGTCCAGGGTATCGCCATCCCTGGATCAAATGACCGTTTAAGGCAGTCCCCTCATCACTTATCATAATTTCCAGAGACCAAGATGGAAGTTTAGCCCAGCAATTATAGGCAGGATCATTGCTCCCATAGCGGCCTTTATTCATGATACACATTTGTAGTTGATGTCTGACGTTTCGAATCACTCAGCAGGTTATTCCCAGTGTTATCACTGCAATTTCCTGATGAAGCTCACTTTCATTTGTCTGGCAACGTTAACAAGCAGTATTGTTGTTACTGGGCGGAAAACAATCCTCGTCCTTAATGAAAGGCTTCTACTCAGAAAACGGGGCCATCTGACAGCAGAGGTCTACTAAAATCGACCAAGAACCATTAATGACCTGACGATATCCGGCTATATGTTATAGCCTCTGAGTCCTGGAGGTGCGGGAAATTTGTGAGAGTCTGCCTGTTTTTTTTAAATTAGCAATCGTTTGCAAGGCAAAACCAGGTTGATTTTGCCTTGTAAATGATTGCTAATTTAAAAAGAAACAGGCAGACTCGCACAAAAATTCCCCGCACCTCCGGTATTTGGAGGCTATTATATTTAGCCAATGATATTCAAAACCAAGTGAAAATAAACTGTACTCCATGCCGTTTTAGATTATGGGGGATATTTAATGAACATAATTGTCTTAAAAAAAAAAAAGAAGATAAATATCTATTTTCCAGTGGCAGTTGCCGCGGAGTCCAAAATTCAAATAGAGGAGCCACACCAACTGCCATCCCAAACACCGCTGGCCGAGACTCACTGGCAGTTGGTGTGTCTTCCCTACTTTCATTTTGCACTGTGCTGCAGCTGCCACCGTAAAAGAGATATTTATCTCTTTTTTTTCTTAATTTTTTTAGATAATTAGATTTATTAAATATCCCGCTATGTAATAACATTTTGGATAGCATTTACTATGCCTTTTTTGTTAACCTTTAAAATGGTATCCAGGCTGTAAAAGTCGACAGTCATTATGTTGACCACTAATGGTCGAGATGCAGTAGGTCAACATGGTCAAAAGCCTGAAATGGACAATATATCGACATGTAAAATGTTGCCAGTGATTATGGTTGACAGGTACAAAAGGTCAACAGGTGCAAATGGTTGAAACACATTCGGTTGACACAGCTATTTGGGGGATTTTAGCATTTTAATACATTTCTTCATACTTTACCATCCATGTGGACTACAGATTGGGAATAGTGACCGAGCGAAATGGTACACTAATTGGGGTTCCACGTGCTTTGTCGGCGAAAATGACACCCATAGACTTTCAAATGTTGCGTCGACCTTTTGTCATGTCAACCATTTCATGTGTCGACCTTTTCATCATGACAACCTAATGCATGTCAACCAATAGTGGTCGATCTAATGAACGTAGACCTTTGTTATGTAGATCTCATGGTCCATACCCCTTTAAAATAAGGGATTTTTTTTGCTCACCTTGAATTTGCCTTTATAGACATATCATTCAGCAATAAGAAACCTGTTATGCTTATTACTGCTAGTGGCTGCTGCAGTACTGTTTGCATAGACAAAGTCAAATATATAAAATATCAGCCATATACTCCATAGGAACAGTTCCGGTGTCCAAATTAACCGCTCATTTTTTAACAAAACCTTTTTATGTGTGTACCCGAGCTTATACTGTATGTAGCACTACAAACATAGTGTGGGGGGTATTCAATCGTTTGAAAAGTCAGTTGGATTTCTGTTTTTTTCCTATCTAATAGACAAGAAAAAAACAGACACCAAACCAACATTTCAAACAATTGAATTCCCCCCACAGTGTTTCCTATGTGTGTTTGACTCAGGTCTATGCTATGCTCCTCATTGCATTCAGTCTTCATGTGTCGCTTGTCTATCATGTACCCAGCATACTATACTTGTCTACCCTCCCAGTATGTCCAGAAGACCTCCGAATATCTCCCTACTGAATTCCACCAACTCCCTAGAAATGTGGGCAGAGAATGATGGATGTGGTTTGCAGCCAATGTTAGCAAGTGCTGCCGTCACCTAGAAGTGAAGAGACGCCCATCGGAATCATAGCAGACTCATTCGTAATTGCATACACATTGGCAGACTACACGCAAAAATGAGGAACATCGGAGCTAAGGGTTGGTGTACGGCTATGCAAACTAAACTTAGAAGTAGCAAATCATGTTTATGCATGTACAAGCTCACGCCCGTCAGCAGATATATGCCCTGTAAATGGCCGTCACATGCCTGCCTTTTCCCAACCACTCCCCGCAAACTCCCTGTTAACACTTTCCGTCAATCACTCTGCAATTTAGGACCTGATTCAGGTTGGATTACAGAATCTGCTAAGTAGCAGAATTTGCAATCCTTGTGATCGCTTGCTGGGGACCGCCGCTCCCCACCCTTGATCAAGCAGAAATTGCAATTGCACCGCAATTTCTGCTTCATTGCTAAAATGAAGGAAGCTTCCTGCCGGCACGCTCCCGTTTCTAAGTCACTCCTCCGCAACGCTCTGTCTCCGCCATGGAAACAGAGCATTGCCGCCCTCCTCCTCCCCGCCAACGCCTCTGTCTGACTGACAGGCAGAGGTGTTGGCATTTTCTGCGGTCGCCCACAGAAAATGCCGGCGCATGCGCAGGACGGGCACAGTGCATGGGCCTGCATCCTTTTAAAAAATATTGCGGTTGGATGGATTATTATTTATTTATTTATTAACAGTTTCTTATATAGCGCAGCAAATTCCGTTGCACTTTACAATTTGAAATAACAATAACAAACTGGGTGATAACAGTCACAGAGGTAGGAAGGCCCTGCTCGCAAGCTTACAATCTATAGGGAAATAGCACCTTTCCTTGTGTACATATGCCTATCTATTGCATAGAATGAGAAGACATGTGAGGATATGTGTGGACTGTACAGAGTGGATGCAATTTGATAGGAAGGTCAGGGCCGAGACTAGGATTTTCGTCACCCGGGGCAAGGCAGTAACTTGGCGCCGTCCCCAAACACCCCCCCCCCCCCCCCCCAAAAAAAAAAAAAAAAAACCCTGTCAGCATAAATTAATTAATTATCAAATATGTTGAAAAAAGGGGGACACTATTGGACAATATTCCCCTATGTGCCTTAAATGCCCTATGCGTCACATGCACCTCCAGCAGCGTGTTCAAATACATGCTCCACCATGTGTCCCCATACATTGCACTATGGGGGTCATTCCGTCCCGATCGCTCACTGCAGTTTGTCGCAGCGCAGCGATTGGGTCGGAACTGCGCATGGCAGTCGTCGCTGCCTAGCGATCGCCTCTGAGACAGAGGTGGTCGCTGGGTGGGAGGGGGCTGAACGGCGGCGTTAAGCCGCCGTTTAGTAGGCGCAGTCCGGCCAATGCAGGCATGGCCGGACCGTTGGGGGGGCGTGCAGCGGCAGCTGCGTGATGTCTCACGCAGCCGCTGCGGCCAGCAGCAGCGACACACAACTCCCAAATACAAGAGCATCGCCGCTGTGCGATGCTTTTGTATTTGTGCGTGAGGGGGCCGGCATTGACATGCGGGGTGGACTAGTCCCCCTGCATGTCAGGGAAAATTATCGTGGCTGTACAAAATTTAGCACAACTATGATCAACTCGGAATGACCCCCTATATCACTGCTCTATATCATAACATTTCATCACTGCACTACATTCCTCTATCCACTGCACTACTATACTACATCCCCTACACGCTGACCTACATCACTACACTACATGCCCCTATACACTGCAGTATATACCCTGTATGCTACACTACATCACTACGCTACATTCCCTTATATGCTACACCACATCAGTGCACTATATGCCCCTATATACTGCAATACATTACTACACTACATACATCACTACACTACACCCCCCTATAAGCTACACCAAATCCCCCCCCATCTTGGAGGCAAAGCGGAGGTTGATACTGCTAAATGGGAGCACAGTGCCGATAATAAAGTATGTTTTAAACTCACCACAAAGCTGCTGTAGTGATACTCGGTGAGATTTGGAGGTTGTCCAGTCTCTAAGTTTCCACTGTCAAGTAGACAGCTAACAAAGTGAACCTTTGATTTCTGTAACATCGGTGACTGCACCTGTTAACAAGCATAAGCCTGGGGCAGTGTGTACTCTCAATGTGGTGTAGCCTGCAGCTTGTTATCAGTTGGTGCTGGGCAGGCAGCCGGGATCATAGCCTGCTGAAAAACACAGCACCAACAGGTCGCTTCTATAGCTTGTATGGAGCACCGTACGCTAGTCGCAGCACTGCATGGCACAGAAGAGCGTTTAAGACAGTAGCCAGCATAGGAGAGATCCCAGGTACTGGAGCTCACCTGCACAGCGTCGGAGCCAGCTACAGGCAGACAAGTGGGTCTGAGACACTGCCCGGGAGCAGTCTGCTGTCTCAATGGACAAGCACAGCAATGCCGGTAAAAAAAATTAAAACCCTGCTCCTCTGTAACTCCTCAGCGCCCCCTTCAAATCCTGCACCCGGGGCGCATGCCCCCTTAGCCCCCCCTAGTTACGGCCCTGGGAAGGTTTATGAAAGTTATGTGGGCGGTTCTGGAATTTGATACGCTTGCCTAAAGAGGTGAGTTTTCAGGGAACGCTTGAAGGTTTGGAGACTAGAGGAGAGTCTTATTGCGCGTGGTAGGGCATTCCACAGAGTGGGTGCAGCCCGATGAAAGTCCTGTAGTCGTGAGTGGGAGCGAGTAATGAGTGTGGATGAGAGACGCAGGTCTTGTGAAGAGCGAAGATGTCAGGTTGGGAGATATTTTGAGAAGAGTGAAGTGATGTACGTGTGGTTTGATTAATGGCCTTGTGTGTGAGTAAAAGTATTTTTTATTAAATGCGGTAGAATACAGGTAACCAATGGAGGGACTGACAGAGTGGATCTGCAGACGATGAACGTCTAGCGAGGAAGATAAGCCTCGCCGCTGCATTCAGAATGGATTGTAGTGGTGGGAGTCTCGTTTTGGGAAGACCAGTTAGGTGCGATAATCAATGCGGGAGATAATGAGAGCGTGGATTAGAGTTTTAGCAGTGTCTTGTGTAAGGTATGGTCATATTTTGGATATGTTTTTTAGATGCATGTAACATGATCTTGGGACAGATTGAACGTGGGGAACAAAGGACAGATCAGAGTCAAGGATGACACCTAGGCAGCGAGCTTGTGGGGTAGGGTAGATAGTCGAGTTTTCAACAGTGATAGAGATATCAGGTGGTACCTACTATTGGCCGGTGCAAATATAATTAACTCTGTCTTTGAAATATTCAGTTTGAGGTGGCGAGATGTCATCCAGGATGAAATGGCAGAAAGGCGTTCAGATTATTGGATTATTGCGATCCAACCTGAATCAGCCCCTAAATCCTCATTGTGAGCGAAACTGCAGTGGCACCTTGGCGCATGCACATTGCGATCGGGGCGCATGCACAGTCTGCCGATAATCGGCCCACTGCGTGATAATCGGCCATTGCGTACAAACGTGAATTAGGCCCATAGTGCAATGATGGGGGAGGTAAAGAAACGTTGGCAAGTTGGGTACCCATTTTATTCTAAAACTATAATAATGTTCACTGCAGTTTAAGTATTTCAGAATGTTGTGACCTTATGAGAGGTAGAAACCTATCCACTTGTGGATTGCGTTAGTGGGAACAGGGCTGCACATGACTGGGGAAGTGTCATGTGATGAGGGAGAACAGAGGCAAGCTGGAAATCTCTATGTGGGATAGTGGAAGAAGCAGGGTGCCCAAAAGCACAGTTGTCAAACAATTACTTTAGCAGGTTAGCCCTGCGATATGACTCCCAGAGGTTCCAGAGCATTGCGCACAGGTTGAGGTAGTTCCCTGGCGTATGGTTAAATGATCTGCACAGGTGTTACTGACTAGTCACACCCCTTGAGAGTTTATAGACCTAGCAGTCAGTGCTAGGTGATTGACTGATGTACCCACTCTGCCTTCTGACATTGTTCTACTAACTAATCTTCCTCGTTCTGCCAACACTACCCTGCCTCTTTTGATATTGCTGTGTTCCACACTGATCTGCTTTCTGGCCTTGCACTGGCAAAACTAACCTGCTTGTTTGATATTACTGTGTACAACCCACTGGATCTGCCTTCTGACCTCACTCTGTATATATCCTTCCACCTGCCTAGATCTGCCTTCTGACCTTGCTCTATATAACGAGATTTATGGTAAGAACTTACCTTTGTTAAATCTCTTTCTTTGAGGTACACTGGGCTTCACAAGGATAGACATTGGGGTGTAGAGTAGGATCTTGATCCGAGGCACCAACAGGCTCAAAAGCTTTAACTGTTCCCAAAATGCACAGCGCCGCCTCCTCTATAACCCCACCTCTCTGCACAGGAGCTCAGTTTTTAGTTAACCAGCCCAATGCAGTAGCAGGAAAAGAGACGACAACGGTTAGTAGCCACATACACCACACTCTCATGACAGAAGAAGTGTCAGCGGCTAATGCCATACCAACCCAAAGAAGCTAAGTGCGTCAGGGTGGGCGCCTTGTGGAGCCCAGTGTACCTCGCAGAAAGAGATTTAACAAAGGTAAGTTCTTACCATAAATCTCGTTTTCTGCTGCGGGGTACACTGGGCTCCACAAGGATAGACATTGGGGATGTCCTAAAGCAGTTCCTTATGGGAGGGGACACACTGTAGCGAGCACAAGAACCCAGCGTCCAAAGGAAGCATCCTGGGAAGCGGCAGTATCGAAGGCATAGAACCTTATGAACGTGTTCACAGAGGACCACGTAGCCGCCTTGCACAATTGTTCAAGGGTCGCACCACGGCGGGCCGCCCAAGAAGGTCCCACAGACCGAGTAGAATGGGCCGTAATGTGAGCAGGAGCCGAGAGGCCAGCCCTCACATAAGCATGTGCAATCACCATTCTAATCCATCTGGCCAGAGTTTGCTTATGAGCAGGCCAGCCCCGTTTGTGAAATCCAAACAGCACAAAGAGAGAATCAGATTTCCTAATAGAAGCAGTTCTCTTCACATAGATACGGAGAGCCCGTACCACATCCAAAGACCGCTCTTTGGGAGACAGATCAGAAGAAACAAGTGCCGGAACCACAATCTCCTGATTAAGGTGGAACGAGGAAACCACCTTAGGTAAATATCCGGGACGAGTCCTAAGAACCGCCCGGTCACAGTGAAATATCAGATATGGGGAACTACAGGACAAGGTACCCAAGTCCGACACTCTTCTAGCTAAAGCAATAGCCAGCAGAAACACCACCTTAAGAGAAAGCCACTTAAGATCAGCTGAACCAAGAGGTTCAAATGGAGACTCTTGTAACGCCTCCAAAACCACCGACAAGTCCCAAGGAGCCACAGGCGGGACATAGGGAGGTTGGATACGCAACACACCCTGAGTAAAGGTATGCACATCAGGTAAGGTCGCAATTTTTCTCTGAAACCACACCGACAAGGCAGAAATATGAAGCATGAGGGAGGCCAGACGCAGGCCTAAGTCCAGGCCCTGCTGAAGAAAGGCCAACAACTTGGCCGTACTAAACTTGGAAGCATCATAATTGCTAGATGCGCACCAAACAAAGTAAGAATGCCAGACCCTATAGTAAATCCGAGCAGAAACCGGTTTCCGGGCCCGCAACATAGTTTGAATGACCGCCTCAGAAAATCCTTTAGCCCTCAAGACGGAAGCTTCAAGAGCCACGTCAAAGACAGCCGGGCTAGGTCCTGGTAGACACAGGGGCCCTAAACGAGGAGGTCTGGACATTGTGGAAGTAGAATTGGACGCTCTGACGATAGGCCTTGCAGGTCTGAGAACCAGTGCCGTCTGGGCCACGCTGGAGCTATGAGAAGCAGAATTACTTTTTCTTGCTTGAAATTCCGAATTACCCTGGGCAGGAGTGACACCAGAGGGAACACGTACGGCAGCCAAAACCTCCACGGCACCGCCAGCGCATCCACGAATGCTGCTTGAGGATCCCTTGTCCTTGCTCCGGAGACCGGAAACTTGTGATTGTGTTGAGACGCCATCAGATCTACGTCTGGAAGGCCCCACTTTTCCACTAGGAGTTGAAACACTTCTGGATGGAGGCCCCACTCGCCAGCATGTACGTCCTGACGACTGAGAAAGTCCGCTTCCCAATTTAGGACTCCCGGAATGAAGATTGCCGATATGGCCGGTAGATGGCGTTCCGCCCAATGTAGAATCCGTGAGACTTCCTTCATTGCCAGACGGCTTTGAGAGCCGCCTTGATGATTTATGTAAGCCACTGTGGTGGCGTTGTCCGACTGCACTTGAACAGGACGGTTTTGAATTAAATGCTGGGCTAGGTTCAATGCATTGAAGACCGCCCGCAATTCCAGAATGTTGATCGAGAGGAGGGACTCCTCCTTGGTCCACCGACCCTGAAGGGAGTGTTGCTCCAGCACCGCACCCCAACCTCTTAGACTGGCATCTGTCATCAACAGGACCCAGTTGGATATCCAGAAGGGACAGCCCCTGCACAATTGTTGGTCCTGGAGCCACCAGAACAGCGACAGACGGACCTCCGGAGTCAATGAGATCATATGAGACCTGATCCGGTGAGGCAGGCCGTCCCACTTGGCTAGAATCAGCTTCTGGAGGGGGCGAGAATGGAATTGAGCATACTCCACCATGTCGAATGCTGAGACCATGAGGCCCAGCACCTGCATCGCCGAATGTATCGACACTTGCGGACGAGAAAGGAAGCAATGAACCCTGTCCTGAAGCTTCAGGACTTTCTCCTGAGACAAGAACAACCTCTGGTTGTGAGTGTCCAATAGCACTCCCAGGTGCACCATGCTCTGAGCAGGGACCAGGGAGGATTTCTTCCAGTTGATTAGCCACCCGTGGGCTTGTAAAAACCGGACCGTCATATCCAGATGACATAGGAGAAGTTCTGGGGAATTTGCCAGGATTAACAAGTCGTCCAGATACGGCAGTATCCTGACCCCTTGACGGCGGAGTACCACCGTCATCACCGCCATGACCTTGGTGAAGACTCGCGGAGCCGCAGTTAAACCAAAAGGTAATGCCCGAAACTGGTAATGGAGGTTGCCAATCGCAAATCTCAGGTATTGCTGATGTGACGCTGCTATAGGAATATGCAGGTAAGCATCCTGTATGTCCAGGGAGACCATGTAGTCCCCAGGTTCCAAGGCCAGAACTATAGAGCGAAGGGTTTCCATACGGAACTTGGAAACCTTCACAAACCTGTTCAATGCCTTGAGGTTGAGAATGGGCCGGGAGGACGCATTCGGTTTCGGGACTAGAAACAGCAGAGAACAGTACCCCCTGCCCCTCTGCGCAAGAGGCACCTGTACTGCGACTCCTGTATCCAGGAGGTTCTGTACCAACGAATGTAGAGTGTTTGCCTTTGTCTGGACCAACAAAATCGGCAAAATCGATGAGGGGGTCGGTTTTTGAAGGCTATGGCGTAACCTCGAGTGACGACTTCCCGTACCCAGGCATCTGAAGTGGTCTTCAACCATTCCTGGGTATACCCTAGAAGCCAGCCCCCCACCCTGGGATCCCCCAGGGGGAGGCCCGCCCCGTCATGCGGCAGGCTTATCAGTCTTGGAAGCTGGCTGACGGGCCGCCCAGGCTCTTTTGGGCTTAGGCTTACCAGGTTTGGAAGTGCGGGCCTGCTTGTTGTATGCCTGACCTTTTGCTTTACCTGAAGGACGAAAGGGGCGAAAGGAAGTACCCTATAGCCTTCGACACAGAAGGAGCGGTACTTGGCAGACAGGCAGTTTTGGCAGTAGCCAAGTCAGCCACTATCTTATTTAAGTCCTCCCCAAACAGAATATCTCCCTTGAAAGGGAGTACCTCCAGGGTTTTTCTAGAGTCCAGATCCACAGACCAGGATCTCAGCCACAATATCCGGCGAGCCAGGACTGATGTAGTAGAGGCCTTGGCTGCTAGAATATCGGCATCAGAAGCCGCCTCTTTAATATATCGAGAAGCTGTGACAATATATGATAAGCATTGTCTAGCATGGTCAGAAGAGATTTCAGCTTCTAACTCCAAGGCCCATGCTTCAATAGCCTCTGCAGCCCATGTTGCTGCAATAGTTGGCTCATGTCCAGCACCCGTGAGGGTGTAAATCGCTTTCAGACAACCCTCCACACTTTTATCCGTAGGCTCTTTTAGAGACGTGACGGTAGTGACAGGTAGAGCTGAGGAAACCACCATCCTAGCCACATGTGAGTCTACTGGAGGAGGCGTTTCCCAGTTCTTAGACAGCTCTGGTGCGAGGGGATAGTGAGCCAGCATCTTCTTTTGAGGCACAAACTTCGTACCCAGGTTTTCCCAGGGTTCCTGACTTATATCCACTAGGTGGTCAGAGTGAGGTAAAACTTGTTTAACCACCTTCTGACGCTTGAACCTATCTGGTTTCTTAGGAGGGAAGGATGGCTCGGGATCATCTGTAATCTGTAAAATTAACTTAATAGCCTCCAAAAGATCAGGAACATCCACATGTGAACTACCTTCCCCATCAGCCGTATCTGAGTCAGAACTTGTGGGGTTGGTGTAAGTGCCGTCTTCATCAGACGAGGTGTCAGTGACAGCAGTGGATTGTGAGGAGACAAGAGCTCGCTTAGAGGACCCCTTGGGCTTAGGCGAGCGATGATCAGACTTTTTAGTAGTCAGGGACTGGTTCAACTTCTTCAATTGAGCAGATAAATCGTCCGCCCACGGCGGGTTAGCTGAAGGGACCACATACGGTTGTACCGGCATAGGGGGTCCCATAGGGGGTGTTAGTTTATTAACTAGCGTATGTAGAAGCGTGGCAAAAGCGGCCCACGGTGGGTCACTATGTACCTCCGTTGCCACAGTCCCACTGGGGGGCAAGGAACCCCCAGAACCAGAGCCCACAGCTGCTATATTCTCCTCATAGGGATCTGTGGCCTCAGCAACACCAGCAGTGTGTTCAGCCCCAGAAATGTTACCCTCATAAGCAGACATGATATAACTTGCAGTATCAGGTAACACAGTACAATTGGCAGCAGCACAATACCTCTTACCCAAACCCCTGCGCAGTGTAGTCAGCACTAGCAGAGATAAAGGAGAGATATGGTGACTAAAATCACAGAGAAAAATACGTATTAAAGTATATCTTTGTGAAAATCCTATATCAATATAAAACCTGACGCACCAAGCCCCCTCAGGTTATAGAATATAGGGATAGCAAGTTGAGTGAAAGACACGAAATGGACACCACTCAGCGAGCTAATGCACACACAGATAGTCACAGTTTGTACAATGCAAAGGTTATTACTAACAATAATACTGCACTGGACTAGCTTATATATATAGCTATGTAGTCAATAGATATAACATTGCACAGTAAGAACTGGATGTATATCACAGGGTAATTGTACTAGAAAACCCTGACTAAATGCACTCTTTCTTAACTAACACTGTCTAAAAAGGCAGGTAGAATACTTAAGTGTCATGTAAAGTCACAGCACTGACAACCAGGCGGCTTTACAAAGGAGGATTTGCCCAAGCAGTCCCAGGAACAGTGAAGCTGAGAGAAATGGCGCCCAGACACTGACAGGGAGTGAGGGAGAGACAGATATGCACCTCCAGGGCAGGAACATTTGCGGGAAATGGCGTGCTGGGGCTGGGGGAGGGGCTTCAGGTCTAAGCCTTATCCCCCTGCTGGCAAAACCACCGGGTACTGTGGGCTACTGAAAATAGTTTAGAGAGAAAACCTGACCTGCACCCATGCCCTGGTGATCTAGTGGGATTGCCTGTACTGCCACAGTGTACACCGCCAGCGCGCGTGGCCCGCCTCCCACTGACTGCGCTGGATCGCGATAAAGACCGGGTCCCGCAAGCGGGACCCACTCACCACCTCCCGAAGCGCGGCCACGCAATCCCGGAGAGCCCCCGTCATGTGTGCCTGACCGTGAAGAAAACCGGAGCCTCCTGCTGTACTTACCCGGCAACCAGGGCTCGGGAGTGTACAGCGCCGCTGGGGAGAGCTGGAGCTGCAGCAGTGAATGTCTTCTGACATTTACCACCGCTGCTGCCCTTGTAGTCTTCACTTTTTCTTAAAAAAAAAGCTCTTCTTAGGGCTGCCTGGAGCAGCCCCTCTGTTATGTGCCTGCTTACTGCAGCACCAACTACAAAACTGAGCTCCTGTACAGGGAGGCGGGGTTATAGAGGAGGCGGCGCTGTGCATTCTGGGAACAGTCAAAGCTTTTGAGCCTGTTGGTGCCTCGGATCAAGATCCTACTTTACACCCCAATGTCTATCCTTGTGGAGCCCAGTGTACCCCGCAGCAGAAATATGCATTGGGTATGGGATACCGGCGGCGACTACATCCCATATATATCTATCTGCCTATTTGGATTTGTAAAATGCCCTGCATATCTACTTTGCCTGCTTATTGCTCCACTGTGCATCAATAACTGTCCCGGCTCCGGGATGACATCCCACCTAACCCCTGCTGGCTCTTAAAGTGACTTTCTGCACATCCCATCACTTTCTATTACTCTAGACTTGCATTTCAGTACCTTGACTTACTACTATCGATGAACTGGGTGTTGATTACTAGTCTGATTACTACAGGGATGGGATGGACCGGAAGCTACGAAACTGGTAACATTGAGAATGAGGCATTTGTTGTCATCGCTCACGGAATAGTAGGATCTTCTGATAGGTATTCTTGCATGCTGAAGTAAATTGGTAATAAGGTAATAATAAGCAGGAATGGATCTCCGTCGGTTGCTGAGGGACACGGCCAGGGCTGCCATCAGAAATTGTGGGGCCCAGGACTGACAAAATAGACAGCGCCCCCCCCCCCCCCCCCAAAAAAAAAAAAAGATACTGCCACACTGCTCCACCCCTCTGTGATGTCATACATCGTGACGTTACGTGTAAGTAGAGCATTGCCGACCTACAGGAACGGTTCACAGAGAGCTGATGCGCAGGGGAAGGCTTGTTTTAAGAAATCCTCTCTGCACATCAGCCTGCTGTTGTTTCACAGACTGGTGCAGCTCTCCAGGTATTGACGGTAGGAGCCAGGGGTGGGCCCCCCTCTCTATATGGGCCCGGGACACCAGTCCCCTCAGTCCTCCCCTTATGACTGCCTTGGACACGGCCATACCTGCAGATGGCAGCTCCAATCTACACCAGTGTGACCTTATCGGGTGACTATAATAGAGAGCACACCAACACTTAATAGCAAGATCTGAGATCTCATCTAGAACTAAATCTAAAAAATGTGATTGCTATGGCGACTCCTGAAAGTACAGTTTTATTTCTGACAGTCCATGATCACGGGAGCTGGAGGGAGTAGTGAAGTTTTTTTTTCCCTTCATCTTTTAAAGATAGCAAATTGTTTGAGTTTTCAGCAGGAAATTAATGTGTAATCTGTGCATTGTTCCCTGCTTGCCTGCACTCCCATTCCTGGCTGCTCCCGACACGCTGCTTCATTGTGCGGGAGCCACTTGATAGGGGAATAATTAGAGACGAGAGCCTCTGTGTTTAAAGAGAAAAACGCTTTGCCACTGTAACGTGTGATCAGGATAATAGTATTTTCATGAAAGACGGCAATTACATTTATTAACTGGGACAGGCCTGGCAGTGAGGAAATTAAGTAAAGGGTGAGTTTATAAAAAGACACAATAAGAGACCCCCTCCATATACTCCGAGCTCCCACTAGGCTCCTTTCATCTGGCTCTTTACAAGCAGCACTGCTCCTGCTGAGACTTAACTGGAACATAAATATCTGCAGCTTACCAATGCAGCCATCTTAACCTTTGGAGAAGAATGATGAGGATATAGGGCCCATTGTGCGGGCATAACTGGGGTACACTTTTATACAAAAAAACATCTTTTCTCATTTATTCGCTCTCTGTAATAATGCTTTCTCTTCACTTAGCCTCGTCAAACCTGTATTCTTAATTGGCTGTTTAGAGAATCACTTCAGTGGGATTAGTGTATTTCCTTGTATACACATGCAAACACATGACTGAATTCTATAGGCCCAAATTCAAGAAAACACGTGGCAATCGTTCCTATGTAGAGGGGCGATTCTATAATGTTACTCCTAACTCACCAACCAACTGCAATGCAAACTGGCCTATCTTTCAGTTTTGGGGCGGGGTGGAATGGCGTCCGAGATCGCCAGAGGTGCGGGTTGCTAGCTGTTATCAGGCATTTTTTTTTAAAGGGGCCCCTTTAAAAAATGTCCGAGATTGGCCAGCATTCTGCACCTCCAGCAATCTCGGACGCCATTACATCCTGCAGTTACAATTAAAAAATTGTATTTGGGATGAATAAAAGGGGCTGTAATCTCTAACATTGCTGAATCATGCCTGTCCCAGTGCACTGTATACACCAGACATTAGGGGTAGCTGTGTCAAGCCTTCTAAAGAGGACCCCACACCACCACCACCACACACATACACACATACTATTTTTATCTTAATCCACAGTGTATGGGAATATTGAAAAACCACCCACTGCTGATAGCTTGTTGCTAGGGGTTAGAGACACTGGGGCAGATGTATGAAGCCTGGAGAAGGGACAAAGCAGTGATAAGCGCAAGGTGATAACGCGCCAGCCAGTCAGCTGTCATTTTTCAAATTCGGAATGATTGGCTGGTGCCTTATCACCTTGCACTTATAACTGCTTTATCACTGCTATATCACTTCTCCACTTCTATCCCTTCTTCAGGTTAATACATCTGTCCCACTGGGAGTTATTTCTGCCAGTCAACTCTCAGTGGACAGTGCCTTGATTTGCTAATAGTTTCAGATAGGGAATTTCGCAGATTAGGAAGTATACTAGATTGGAGGGGAGATGTTTCAAGCCTTAGAGCCAGATAAAGTGTAGAGGTTGCCCAAAGGAACAGATTCTTACTGTCATTTCATAGACTGTGCTAGGTTATACTCTTTTCAGACAGAAAGGCAAATTACCAGGTAAAGCAGTTCTACCTGGTAATTTGCTGATTAACACGGGTACTTTTTCTGCGTGAAAGGGTTAACCCGGGATGAAATTCCTAGGACTTCGACCCGAGAATTTCGACCTGGAATGGCCCTTTCACACAAACAAAATACCCGTGTTGATCCGCAAATTACCGGGGAGAAATTATTGACATGGTAATTTGCCTGTCTGTGTGAAAGGGGGGGTGTCAGACTGGGTCAGAGCTGTCCGGCACTCAAATGCCGGGTAAATGCTGGGATTTTCAGACATTTCTTTCTGAAAAGGGTATAAGTGACAAATACAAATGGTTTGATTATTTTATCTTTCTCCAAGGCTTGATACATCTCCCATGGAGGTCTGCATTTCATACTAGTCACCAGAGTGGTATCTGCATTGTACCAAAGGTCAATTTTCATCAATTTCAAATCAATGGAATTTGATCTCAATTGATGTTGGGTGTCAGGGGCTGAAATACAGATTTACTAACAGATGATTTTTGATACTAATTTTTAAAATGTGTGTTTTGGCTCAGGAAATACAAAATCAATTTAGATCAATTTCCACCAATTTGAAATCGAGGAAAATTGATGATAAAAGTCTGTAAAGTCTGTCTGGTATCCCACATAGTAACATAGTATCTGAGGTTGAAAAAAGACAATTGTCCATCGAGTTCAACCTATTTTTGGTCTCCTATGCATGATGATTTGACTAAAATTTCTGACTGATGCTGCTGTCAGCCGTTGCATTTTATCCCTATTTATAGTAACTATAATGCATGACTATGCACCATACCCCTGGATATCCTTATCCATTAGGAATTTATCTAACCCATTCTTAAAGGTGTTGACAGATTCCGCCATTACAACTCCCTCAGACAGGGAATTCCAAACACGTATTGTCCTTACCGTGAAAAAGCCTTTACGCCGTATTGTGCAGAATCTCCTCTCCTCTAACCTGAGTGAGTGTCCACGAGTCCTCTGTGTTGATCTAACCAAAAACAGGTCCCGTGCAAGCTCTGTGTATTGTCCCCTTATATATTTGTAGATGCTGATCATATCCCCTCTTAGTCTCCGCTTTTCCAATGTAAACATGCCTAGTCTTTCAAGCCTTTCCTTGTATTCCATGGTCTCCATGCCCTTAATTAGTTTGGTCGCCCTCCTCTGAACCTTTTCTAGCTCCAGGATATTCTTTTTGTAGTACGGTGCCCAGAATTGTACACAGTATTCAAGGTGTGGCCTCACTAGTGATTTATATAACGGGAGTATAATACTCTCGTCCCTAGCATCAATACCCCGTTTTATGCATGCTAATACCTTATTAGCCTTCTTTGCTGCAGTCCTACTTTTCCAGTACAGAATCCCCTAATTTTACCCCATTTAGTAGGTAGGTGTAATTTATGTTCTTGTTACCACAGTGCATTACCTTACACTTGTCTGTGTTGAAGCGCATTCTCCATTTGGCTGCCCATGCTTCTAATTTAACTAAGTCGTTCTGTAGAGACTCGGCATCCTCCTCTGTATTTATCGCCTTACACAATTTGGTATCATCTGCAAAAATTGACACCATGCTCTCTAGACCTTCTGTTAGGTCGTTAATGAAAATATTGAACAATAGCGGTCCTAATACTGAGCCTTGCGGCACACCACTTAGCACTTCAGTCCAAGTTGAAAAAGATCCATTAACCACAACGCGCTGCTCCCTATTATCTAACCAGTTTTTGACCCAAGTGCATATTGTGCTTCCTAGCCCTGATTCTTGTAGCTTGTAGATAAGTCTCATGTGTGGTACAGTATCGAACGCTTTGGCAAAGTCTAAAAAGATTACATCCACGGCTTTACCCTGATCTAGGTTTGCGCTTACTGTTTCATAAAAGCCAAGTAAGTTGGTTTGACAGGATCTGTCCTTCTTAAACCCATGTTGATTCCTTTTAATGACCTTATTGACTTCAAGGAACTTCTGAATACTATCTCTTAGAATACCTTCCAATACTTTCCCCACTATAGATGTAAGACTAACTGGTCTATAATTACCTGGTTCAGCTTTACTTCCCTTTTTGAATATAGGCACTACTTCCGCTATACGCCAGTCTTTGGGAACCATACCTGATATAACTGAATCCTTAAAGATCAAAAATAGCGGTTTTGCCAGTTCAGAGTGAAGCTCCATTAGAACCCTTGGGTGAATACCATCGGGCCCTGGTGATTTATTAATCTTTAAATGTTTTAATCGGTCACAGACTACTTCCTCGCTTAAATAAGTACCTATCAGTGGGATATTCTCATTATTGAGATTGTGTGTCAGTCCCTGAATTTGGTCCTCTCTGGTAAATACTGTTGAAAAAAACTCATTTAGTGTGTCCGCTATGTCATTATCATTTTTGCTTAAGACTCCCAACTTGTCTTTTACAGGGCCTATACTCTCCTTTTTTAATCTCTTGCTATTAATGTATTTAAATAAATTTTTGGGATTCACTTTGCTTTCCTTTGCTACTAGTTTTTCAGTTTCTACTTTAGCCGCTCTTATTTCCTTTTTGCAAATTTTGTTACATTCCTTATAGTGCTGAAATGACTGCTTCCCCGTCAGATTTGTATTTTTTAAATGCTCGCCTTTTCTTGCCCATAAGTTCCTTAATCTTTTTGTTAAGCCACATCGGTTTATGATTTTTATTCCTTTTTACGCTGCTCATAGGAATAAATTTGAGTGTATTTTTAGCTAGCAGGAATTTTAGTACCTCCCATTTCTCCGTAGTATTTTTTCCTAAAAACAAACCTTCCCATTCAATATCCCTGAAAAATACCCTCATCTTTTCAAAATTTGCTTTGCTAAAGTTTAGAGTCCTAGTTGAGCCAGTATAGGGCTGTTTATGGAAACTGATATTGAATGTGACCATATTGTGGTCGCTGTTTCCTATGGGTTCCCCTACTATAATACCCGATACCAAATCCCCATTGTTTGTTAATACCAGGTCTAAGATTGCATTGTACCTAGTTGGTTCCTCAATTAGTTGGACTAAGTAGTTATCATTAAGTGTGTTTAAAAACATATTGCCCCTAGCAGTATCACATGAATCGTTTTTCCAGTTTATCTCTGGATAGTTAAAATCTCCCATCACTACTATGTCTCCTACTCCTGCTGCTCTTTCAATTTGCTTTAGTAACAATTCCTCATCAGATGCGTTGATACCAGGCGGCCTATAGCATACACCCAATACTAACTTCTTTATTACTTTTTCCCCGCATGCAATTTCTACCCATAATGTCTCGACAGTGTCTACAGTCCCCTCCTGAATATCTTCCCGTATATTAGGTTTTAAAAACGGCTTTACGTAAAGACACACCCCTCCACCCTTTTTATTTAGTCTGTCTCTCCTAAACAGTGTATAGCCCTCTAGATTGACTGTCCAATCATGAGATTCGTCCCACCAAGTTTCAGTAATGCCTATAATATCATACTGTTTGCTTGCTGCAAGTATTTCTTGTTCACCCTTTTTACCAGTAATGCTTCTGGCGTTTACATACATACAACTAAGATAAGTATTTTCCCTTGCGTTAGGGACATCTTTCACCTTATGTAGCAATGATGACCTGTAATCGTCATTGATTAGTGCTTTGGTAAAATCTCTTTTAGTACCCATCTTAGTAACCTTACAGCCTGCTCTTACCCTCCCCCCAACTTCTCCCCCATTTCGTTTACTACCGCCATCCCCACTATTCTCACTGCATGACCCGTAGTTTCTAGCTAAACCCTCCCCCCAGGCTCCTAGTTTAAAATCTCCTCCAACCTTCTAACCATCCTTCCCCCCAGCACCGCTGCCCCCTCCGCAGTCAGGTGCAATACGTCATGACAAAAGAGATGGCGCCTGACTGAGAAGTCCGCCCAGTGTTCCAGGAACACAAACCCCTCTATCCTGCACCAATCCCTAAGCCACACATTTACCTCCCTTATCTCCCTCTGCCTCCCTGGACTAGCGCGTGGCACGGGTAATAATTCCGAGAATATTACCTTAGATGTCCTTGCCTTCAGTTTCTTTCCTAAGTCCCTATAGTCTTTCTTAAGGACATCCCACCTTCCGCTAACTTTGTCATTGGTGCCAACGTGCACCAAGACCACCGGGTCTTTCCCAGCCCCTCCCAACAATCTATCTACCCGGTCCGCGATGTGCCGTACCCGAGCACCCGGGAGACAACAGACTGTACGGCGATCACGGTCCCGGTAGCAGATTGCCCTATCTGCCTTCCTGATGATAGAATCCCCTACCACCACCATCTGACTAGGTACCTCACTATCTTTTATCCCAACCGCGCCAGAGGGACCGCTCCTCTGGATGCTAGAGGGAGCAGTCTCCTCCGGCACCGTCATTTCTTCACTATCATCCTCCGATTCCTCGTCCAGTCGGGCAAATTTGTTCGGGTTTGATAGTTTGGAGATGTCGAGCCTCCCCCTCTTTTTCTTCCTTCTAACTGTGACCCAGCTGGCTACCTAATCATCATCCTCTTCTACCAGTGACCCCTCCAGCAACTCCTCCACCGTTCTGTCTAAACTACGCTCGAGATTGTGAATCTCCCTCAGTCGTGTAACGGTTTGCTCTAGATCAGTTACCTGGGCTTCCAGGGCAACCGTTCGCACACACCTCGTGCAGATGTAATCACACTGGGCCGGTAGCTCCAGGTGTGCATACATCTTGCACGACATGCACTGAGTGAGGTTCCCAATCACAGCCTCTCCCATATTGTTTGTAAGGTCTACTCCCTGTTACTCTCAAAGAAAAAGCAGCAAAAATAAAAAGTAGAAGACAAACAATCTCACTTATACAATAATTAAGCTGGCTTATACTTATCTATCTTTGTGCGGTTCTTGGCCCTTCACTTTTATGCAGCCGTAGTACTCTCTCCTGCGGCACCTATACTCCACTTAGCAGTTGTTCCAGCTCACTGCACCTCCTTTTCACTCGGCTTCCAGCTCCTGCTAAAAGAAAAAAAAGCCCCTCACACACGCACAATCACAGCCCCTCTGCTACTCCAAGTAAGAGACCCTCTCACTCACTCACAAGGTCAGCCCCTTGCAGCCTCACCAGAAGTTTAATGGTACTGCAAATGTGTGTTCCTGATTGTGTATTAACTCACCTTTTTCTGTATTCTAACTCACCTTTTGCTGTTTACAACTCACACTTACAAATCCAAGCAGCACTTAAAAATACAAGCCCTTACAAAGAGCAAGCTCCAAAGAGTCTAATCACTGCTTATATAGGCTCAGCTAGCTGTTGAAGTCAGCCCCTCCTCCTCCTGATTACTCACACCTGATTTAACCCCCTCCCTCTGGCTTTTCACCTCACACTTTTTTTCCCCTCCAAAAAACCCCCCCAGTAAAGATATAAACACAAAAAAGAAACAGTATAGATACAAACAATCAGATTCAGATTAACTTTCTCTCACAATATTACTATCCCTATATGGATAGACAGAGAATAATCAGAACTCACCTTTTGCTGTTTACAACTCACACTTACAAATCCAAGCAGCACTTAAAAATTAGAGATGAGCGGATTCGGTTTTACTCGGTTTTACTCGGTTCTCAAAACCGAATCTTATTGGCTCACGGATGTCACGTGTTTTGGATAGCCAATAAGATTCGGTTTTGAGAACCGAGTAAAACCGAGTAAAACCGAATCCGCTCATCTCTATTAAAAATACAAGCTTTGATACTTGCCTACTCATCTGGAATGGCCAGGAAGCTCCCAAGAATTGGGTAGTGCGCCCAACCCCCAGGAAAGGTAGGCAAGTATCCCAGAATCTGGCTGCCCCTACCAGTTACCCCGTGTCATCATAGCCTCATCCCCCGCTGTGCAAAGCCGGTAACCTTGGCTTTGTATAGCCAAGGCATGGCCACTATGCTCGTGGCAACCACACCCCCAGACCAACCTCATTTATCTTGCTGCGCCCCTGCCCCTTACGACTTGCATGCTCCCCCGCACTGCTACATACTGACCTGGCTTCCCTCTCCCAGAATGGGCAGCCAGAATGTCGGCATCTATGGCCAGGGCATGTGCTGTCACTCCAATGGATTCCACTGCTAGAGAGACAGGGCAACCTAGCCACAGAGAAGGACCCGCCATACTGCCTCAACAGGATAAGGATGGGAGGAAATGGTGGGGGTTGGGAGGACGGGACAAAGCAAGGGTTGGCATCGTAGAGCAGCAGAGGGTTGAGGGGACAGAGCAGTGGATAGAGATAGGACAGGGATGGGCACAGTAGGGCCTGTAATAAGCAGGGGGCATGGCCTAATTACGAGAGGCATGACCATGCTTCTTTATGGTTAAAATAAAAAATAGATGAACCTCACAGTATAGATGGAGACTGATTAGCAAGCTTTGGTATCTGACTTTCTTCACAAAACTCTAAAATAAAGCAGGTCAAAAAAAGAAACAAAACACATCCTGCAATACCTTCCCTTTAATATTATAAAATTCATGAACCTACACAATCATTCAAAAGATATGTCCACCACGGTGTAATCATCTACAGAAACCACCTATTCTGGCAACTGTCATTGACCATGATGGTTTGGGACAAACGATCTTAGCTTAAAAATTGGACTGAACGGCTGCCAGACACAGTACATGCAGGATGCTAAACTACTCAATGAAAACTTTCTGAGTCACAGAATTCATCCGATAGCTAGAAGATTTTTCTCGATGGACATATCTTTTGCAAACCAACTGAAAGGTGACAGTAAGGATCTTCAGGGTAGCCTTGACACTTGAAAGAATCTAATAATAGTGCATTCTGTCTAGGAAGTGCATTATCTGTAGAACAGCTATTTTGAATTCTAAGGAACTGTTCATAAAGAATATTATTCTTTCAGTATGACTACTTTTACAATTCAGGCAACTTCTAAAGTCTACATGATTGTGAAAATAACCGTGATAATTGCTGATAAAGCAATATCCAGATATTTAAATAACTATGTGGTGGTGAGTTTTACACCAATTTTTCTGTAACGTCCTAGTGGATGCTGGGGACTCCGTAAGGACCATGGGGATAGACGGGCTCCGCAGGAGACATGGGCACTTTAAGAAAGAATTTAGGTTCTGGTGTGCACTGGCTCCTCCCTCTATGCCCCTCCTCCAGACCTCAGTTTGATACTGTGCCCAGACGAGCTGGGTGCTTTTCAGTGAGCTCTCCTGAGTTTGCTGAGAGAAAGTATTTTGTTAGGTTTTTTATTTTCAGGGAGCTCTGCTGGCAACAGACTCCCTACATCGTGGGGCAGAGGGGAGAGAAGCAGCCCTACTCTCTGAAGCTAGGTCCTGCTTCTTAGGCTACTGGACACCATTAGCTCCAGAGGGATCGTACGCAGGATCTCACCCTCGCCGTCCGATCCCAGAGCCGAGCCGCCGTCCCCCTCGCAGAGCCGGAAGACAGAAGCCGGGTGAGTATGAGAAGCAAGAAGACTTCAAATCGGTGGCAGAAGACTCCGTTCTTCCCTGAGGTAACGCACAGCACTGCAGCTGTGCGCCATTGCTCCCACACACATCACATACTCCGGTCACTGTAAGGGTGCAGGGCGCAGGGGGGGGGGGGCGCCCTGGGCAGATTTGGAACCTCTTTTTGGCAAAAGTAAACATATACACAGTTGGGCACTGTATATATGTATGAGCCCCCGCCAAGAAAATGCATATTTAAGCAGGACAGAAGCCCGCCGTTGAGGGGGCGGGGCTTCTTCCTCAGCACTCACCAGCGCCATTTTTTCTCCACAGCTCCGCTGAGAGGAAGCTCCCCAGGCTCTCCCCTGCAGCTTCACGGTAGAAGAGGGTAAAAAGAGAGGGGGGGCACATAAATTAGGCGCAAAAACACAATATAAACAGCAGCTACTGGGTTAACATTAAGTTACTGTGTTATTCCTGGGTTATAGCGCTGGGGTGTGTGCTGGCATACTCTCTCTCTGTCTCTCCAAAGGGCCTTGTGGGGGAACTGTCTTCAAAAAGGGCATTCCCTGTGTGTGTGGTGTGACGGTACGCTTGTGTCGACATGTCTGATGAGGAAGGCTATGTGGAAGCAGAGCGGGAGCAAATGAATGTGGTGTCTCCGCCGACACCTGATTGGATGGATATGTGGAAAGTTTTAAATGATAATGTTAATTCCTTACATAAAAGGTTAGAAAAAGCTGAAGCCTCAGGACAGTCAGGGTCCCAACCCATGCCTGATCCTATGTCGCAGAGGCCGACAGGGTCTCAGAAGCGCCCACTATCCCAAATTGTTGACACGGATACCGACATGGATTCTGACTCCAGTGTCGATTACGATGATGCAAAATTACAGCCAAAATTGGCTAAATCCATCCGTTATATGATTATAGCAAGTAAGGATGTGTTGCACATCAGAGAAGAAACCCCAGTCCCTGACAGGAGGGTACATATGTATGCGGAAAAGAAGCCACAGGTAACCTTTCCCCCCTCACACGAGCTAAATGAGTTATGTGAAAAGGCTTGGGAATCTCCAGATAAAAAACTGCAGATTTCCAAAAGGATTCTTATGGTGTATCCTTTCCCGCCACCGGACAGGTTACGCTGGGAATCCTCCCCTAGGGTGGACAGAGCTTTAACACGCTTATCCAAGAAGGTAGCCCTGCGTCACAGGATACGGCTACCCTCAAAGATGCTGCGGATAGAAAACAGGAGGGTACCCTGAAGTCCATTTATACACATTCAGGTACCTTACTGAGGCCAGCGATCGTGTCGGCCTGGGTGTGTAGTGCTGTAGCAGCGTGGACGGACACCCTGTCTGAGGAACTTGATACCTTAGACAAGGATACTATATTATTGACCCTGGGGCATATTAAAGACGCTGTCCTATATATGAGAGATGCTCAAAGAGACATTAGTCTACTGGGTTCTAGAATAAATGCTATGTTGATTTCTGCCAGAAGGGTCCTGTGGACTCGGGAATGGACAGGTGATGCTGACTCAAAAAGGCATATGGAGGTTTTACCTTACAAGGGTGAGGAATTGTTTGGGGAGGGTCTCTCGGACCTGGTCTCCACAGCTACTGCTGGAAAGTCAAATTTTTTGCCATATGTTTCCTCACAGCCTAAGAGAGCACCGTATTATCAAATGCAGTCCTTTCGATCACAGAAAAACAAGAAAGTCCGAGGTGCGTCCTTTCTTGCCAGAGGCAGGGGCAGAGGAAAGAAGCTGCACAACACAGCTAGTTCCCAGGAACAGAAGTCCTCCCCAGCCTCTACAAAATCCACTGCATGACGCTGGGGCTCCACAAGTGGAGCTAGACCCGGTGGGGGCACGTCTTCGAAATTTCAGCCACAAGTGGGTTCACTCCCAGTTGGATCCCTGGGCAATAGATATTGTGTCTCAGGGATACAAGCTGGAATTCGAGGAGATGCCCCCGCACCGATACCTCAAATCGGCCCTGCCAGTTTCCCCCCACGAGAGGGAAATAGTGTTAACTGCAATTCACAAATTGTATCTTCAACAGGTGGTGGTCAAGGTTCCCCTCCTTCAACAAGGAAGGGGTTATTATTCGACCATGTTTGTAGTCCCGAAACCGGACGGTTCGGTCAGACCCATATTGAATTTAAAATCCCTGAACATATACCTGAAAAGGTTCAAGTTCAAGATGGAATCGCTGAGAGCGGTCATCGCAAGCCTGGAAGGGGGGATTTTATGGTGTCTCTGGACATAAAGGATGCATACCTTCATGTCCCCATTTATCCACCTCATCAGGCATACCTCAGATTTGTGGTACAGGATTGTCATTACCAATTTCAGACGTTGCCGTTTGGTCTCTCCACGGCACCGAGAATATTTACCAAGGTAATGGCGGAAATGATGGTACTCCTGCGGAAGCAAGGAGTCACAATTATCCCATACTTGGACGATCTCCTCATAAAAGCGAGATCAAGAGAGCTGGATTCTAAATATTGCAAAGTCGCAGTTGGTTCCTACGACTCGTCTGCCTTTCCTGGGCATGATTCTAGACACAGACCAGAAAAGGGTTTATCTCCCGATGGAGAAAGCTCAGGAACTCATGACACTGGTCAGGAACCTATTAAAACCAAAACAGGTGTCAGTGCATCACTGCACTCGTGTCCTGGGAAAGATGGTGGCATCATACGAGGCCATTCCCTTCGTAAGGTTCCATGCAAGGACTTTTCAATGGGACTTACTGGACAAGTGGTCCGGATCACATCTTCAGATGCATCAGTTAATCACCCTATCCCCCAGGGCCAGGGTATCACTCCTGTGGTGGCTGCAGAGCGCTCACCTTCTCGAGGGCCGCAGATTCGGCATTCAGGACTGGGTCCTGGTGACCACGGACGCAAGTCTCCGAGGTTGGGGTGTAGTCACACAGGGAAGAAATTTCCAAGGTCTGTGGTCAAGTCAAGAGACTTGCCTTCACATTAACATCCTGGAACTAAGGGCCATATACAACGCCCTACATCAAGCGGAGACCCTGCATCGCGACCAACCGGTACTGATTCAGTCAGACAACATCACCGCAGTGGCTCATGTAAACCGCCAAGGCGGCACAAGGAGCAGAGTGGCGATGGCGGAAGCCACCGGAATTCTTTGCTGGGCGGAGAATCACGTAAGCGCACTGTCAGCAGTGTTCATCCCGGGAGTGGACAACTGGGAAGCAGACTTCCTCAGCAGACACGACCTCCACCCGGGAGAGTGGGGACTTCATCAGGAAGTCTTCGCACACATTACAAGTCGGTGGGAACTGCCAAAGGTGGACATGATGGCATCCCGCCTCAACAAAAAGCTACAGAGGTATTGCGCCAGGTCAAGAGACCCTCAGGCGATAGCTGTAGACGCCCTGGTGACACCGTGGGTGTTCCAGTCGGTCTATGTATTTCCTCCTCTTCCTCTCATACCGAAGGTGCTGAGGATAATAAGAAAAAGAGGAGTGAGAACAATACTCATTGTTCCAGATTGGCCAAGAAGGACTTGGTATCCAGATCTGCAAGAAATGCTCACAGAGGACCTGTGGCCTCTTCCTCTAAGACAGGGCTTGTTGCAACAGGGGCCCTATCTGTTCCAAGACTTACCGTGGCTGTGTTTGACGGCATGGCAGTTGAACGCCGGATCCTAGCAGAGAAAGGCATTCCGGATGAGGTCATTCCTACGCTGATAAAGGCTAGAAAGGACGTGACAGCTCAACATTATCACCATATATGGCGAAAATATGTTGCTTGGTGTGAGGCCAGGAATGCTCCTACGGAGGAATTCCAGCAGGGCCGTTTCCTTCACTTCCTACAGTCCGGAGTGAATTTGGGCCTAAAATTGGGTTCCATTAAGGTCCAGATTTCGGCCCTATCCATTTTCTTTCAAAAAGAGTTGGCTTCTCTACCTGAAGTTCAGACGTTTGTAAAGGGAGTGCTGCATATTCAGCCCCCTTTTGTGCCTCCAGTGGCACCTTGGGATCTTAACGTGGTGTTGAGTTTCCTGAAATCCCACTGGTTTGAACCACTCAAAACGGTGGATTTGAAATATCTCACGTGGAAGGTGGTCATGCTATTAGCCTTGGCTTCGGCTAGGCGTGTGTCAGAGTTGGCGGCTTTGTCACATAAAAGCCCCTATCTGGTTTTCCATGCGGACAGAGCAGAATTGCGGACCCGTCCACAATTTCTGCCGAAAGTGGTTTCATCCTTTCATATAAACCAACCTATTGTGGTGCCTGTGGCTACTACTGACTTGGAGGATTCCGAGTTACTTGATGTGGTCAGGGATTTGAAGGTTTATGTAGCCAGAACGGCTAGGGTCAGGAAAACAGAGTCTTTGTTTATCCTGTATGCTTCCAACAAGCTTGGTGCTCCTGCTTCAAAGCAAACTATTGCTCGCTGGATCTGTAACACGATTCAGCAGGCTCATTCTGCGGCTGGATTGCCGCTACCAAAATCAGTTTAGGCCCATTCCACTAGGAAGGTGGGCTCTTCTTGGGCGGCTGCCCGAGGGGTCTCGGCATTACAGCTTTGCAGAGCGGCTACTTGGTCAGGTTCAAACACTTTTGCAAAGTTCTACAAGTTTGATACCCTGGCTGAGGAGGACCTTGTGTTTGCTCAATCGGTGCTGCAGAGTCATCCGCACTCTCCCGCCCGTTTGGGAGCTTTGGTATAATCCCTATGGTCCTTACGGAGTCCCCAGCATCCACTAGGACGTTAGAGAAAATAAGATTTTACTTACCGGTAAATCTATTTTTCGTAGTCCGTAGTGGATGCTGGGCGCCCGTCCCAAGTGCAGAATTCTTCTGCAATACTTGTATATAGTTATTGCTTCAATAAGGGTTATGTTATGGTTGCATCAGGGTTGACCTGATGCTCTGTTGTTTATCATACTGTTAACTGGTTGTTTTCACTTGTTATACGGTGTGATTGGTGTGGCTGGTATGAATCTTGCCCTGGATTACCAAAATCCTTCCCTTGTACTGTCAGCTCTTCTGGGCAGTTTCTCTAACTGAGGTCTGGAGGAGGGGCATAGAGGGGAGGAGCCAGTGCACACCAGAATCTAAATTCTTTCTTAAAGTGCCCATGTCTCCTGCGGAGCCCGTCTATCCCCATGGTCCTTACGGAGTCCCCAGCATCTACTACGGACTACGGGAAATAGATTTACCGGTAAGTAAAATCTTATTTTTTAGAATTATGGTACTTAATATACGTGACAATAGAGAAGTTATCCAAGCACCGAATAAAAGAAATAAATCATTGTTGTACCTGACATACAGCATTAGGTTTGCTTTAATTGTATTGCTTTTTGAATAGCTCCTACAGACTGACAATATGTGAAGCAATGTCAGTGCCCATGGCAGTACCCAGTGTCTGCAGATAAAAACAATATATAATAAAAGAATTTAAATAAAAATAAACCATATGGATACATAATAAATTCATAGTGTAGTGCCCAAGTTTATATAGAATTGGGCATGATTACACATTTGTATTATTCTGACTGATGTATCAATGTATTGAACAAGTTAAATGTCTTTGCATGCCAAATGGTAGAAAGTCAATTGATCTGCTGGAATGTGGTCATATCCACCAGATGTCCAGATACAGATGCTAGAATCCTGTGTATGGGACAGGAATCTGTGCATAAATACAGTAGGGGTAAAGCCTGCCATTCAGGGAAGACACACTGTGTACCCAGGTGTTTCTTCCTGACAAGAACTACAGTTTGTTTACCCAGGAACCAGGTCTATGGCTTTTAAAGCCAGCCATAAAGGTGAAAGTATCAGCCCTCTAGAATGGCTGAGAAACCCCAAAGTGTAAGCTGAGACTCACTCCACTCTGGTTTTGGGAGGGTTAAATATGAAAAGCACAGTCCGAAAGATGGTCATTATCATTGAGGTGGCCAGGGAGAGACTGGAGCCTATAATGTCCAGGATAGGAAGAGATATCTCACTCAACCAGTGTTCGACTGTCCAGGTGATCGGAACATTGTCTTTTTTCCCTTATTTTTATTTCTTGAGATTGTGATTACTGGTGTGACTATTTACACAATTATATTCTTGTAACCGATCTTTTTTCTGTAACTATAAGCTTTGAAGTTTTAACTTAAATTAAAAATCTTTATTTATTTCTGGATTCTGTATTTTCACACCGAAACCCCGAGAGGCTCATGTTTTTACGTATTAATAATTGTGTGTGCAGGTTGGAGCAGAAGCTCACTCTGGGCGTGGTCCCTCAAAGTTGCCTGGCTTGACTTGCGCAGTGCCCAGTACTTACGCTGGTGGCAGTTACCACATTTATTTACCACACGCGTTGAGGTAATCAGTAAGGTGTCATGGGCAGCGGTTCTCAGATTGGCGTATCTGGAGAATTGCCACGCCGGAATCGTGACACATAGGAACACTATCTTGAAGGAAATATTCCTTTGCAGAAATAGCTGCTTCATGTGCTGTATCATAGGTAAAGTATGGATATATTTTTTTATAATGGAAAGCCGGCTAACAAGATTCAAGTGTAATATTAATACTGATGTTAGAATTTAAGCATCACCATAACAGGTCATATTTCTTAGCTCTAACACCTTTAGAAACATTTTTATACTAATATTATACATAAATATTTATACTACATACAATAAAATTCAGACCTTTTCTTTAATAATCTTTGATGTACAAGGTTACTGTTACAATGTTAAGGTCTTACACCAATTACAAGAGATGAGGCCCTCGGGTGAAATGCATTAGCTGGATGAAACTACAGCAATTATTACCAGAAGGGGTTTCCTGCAATGCACCAAGTTGCGTTGCATGGAGAAGTCTGGAAACCAGCAAAGCTTTACTGCTTACTAATGCCGAACCAGCTACCATTGGGACTATACCAATAGGAGAGGAGAAAAAAGACTGGAGGTAGAGTTATACATGTCATACTGTAGCAGCTGCAAGGACAAAGCCACTTGGATCTTACCAGTAAGCACATCAATTGAGAGAGAAGCTGCTCACAGCAAAAACTGCATTGTTCCAACTGAAGTAGTCCAGTCACATCGTAGACTACTAATCAGTAAGGACAGGCAGGTTCCCTCTGTTAAAATAGGCCTATATCAAATTACATTGCATGGTTAAAAGTTTAGAAAGCTGTTCTAAGTGTATTTATATCTGTACTATGCAAAGAACTTATAGTGATTGAGTGCGGTTTACTGACCTTACATTTGTTAGATTTGATTAATACCTTTTGCTGAAGGTGGCGGGGGTTGTAATCAGGATGAACATGTTTGTAGACTTATATATTCAGTATATATATATATATATATATATATATTGTTTGTTTGTTTGTTCCCCCCCATTCCACCCCACTGTGTGCTTTTCCTGTAATGTTTACTTCCACTGATTGCACACCCAGCCATTGTGCTTTACATGCAGGGTACATCATACTACTACACAAGTGTCAGTTTTCCCATATATGCACTGGGCCCTTGTATTGCTCACCTCCCACAGTGTAACCTTCGAAGTGCACCCAACATGGCTGCCTCATCTAGTACGTTTGTGAATGGGATGAAAAATACATGAACCTGGTGGTTTTGTTGGAACCCTCTCTGATCTTTAGGACTCTGAAATCACCCCCATTTTGTGCCATCTCTTCTAGGGGTAGACTATTCCACCCTGGGTAATCCTACGCAATATGGCTGCCGCACCTGGTACCATGTGAGGGTGGAAACCCATGGAAGTTATTACCCAAAATGCCTACACCAATCATGCATTATGCTTTCTGTGCGCTTAAGGTTTTCTTTTATGTCTGTGTGGCTGATCTATTGCTGTATTACTTAAATCTTCTGTATTATGTGCCTTGTTTTTGATATCTGTAAAGTGCCTTGAGTCCTTTTGGAGAAAGAGTGCTATATAAATAAAATTATTATTATTATACACAAGAGATTACTGCTTGCATTACTCTGCTATTTATGCTACTGAAGCACTTTCCAAATTGAAATATATAAATATTTGTCCTCTAGATTTATGGCTATAACATATTTGTTTCCATGCCCTGATACACAGATGTTGGGAAGAAAATTAGTTATTTTTTATTTCATCTCCTAAATATAGAAACTTAAGAAGATTCTTGCTCCTCCAAAGTGTGTATGTATGTATGTATGTATGTATGTATGTATGTATGTATGTATATATATATATATATATATATATATATACACACACACATACATACATACATACATACAGTACAATACTGTGCTACAGTTTTCGGCAGGTGTAAAAAAAAATGCTGCAAAGTAAGACGGTCCTCACCATTGCCCGTTTCTTTCTGCTTCTTCAAAAGAGCTTGAAACCCCAGTCTGCCTTGGAATCTTTGCCTGGGAGAGACCATCCTGATGCAGAATAACTACCTTATGCCTTGTTTCTGTGCTCAGTCTTGCCATGGTGTGTGACCTGTGACATGAAACTGTCTTCCACAACCTCACCATTGTAGCAGAGTTTGGCTGTTTCTCACCCAGTTATAAGCCTCCCACACAGCTGTTTCTGTTTTAATTAATGACTGCGTTTCAACCTACATATGAAAATGATGATCATTATCACATGTTAGGTATGATTGGTTAATCATACACCTGACTATAATCCTACAAAATCATTGACTTTGTGTAAGTGTACCTAGAAGAACTGGTGCTGATTTGAAGGCAAAGGGTGGTCACACCAAATATTGATTTGATTTAGATTTTTATTTTGTTCATTCACTTTGTATTTTATAGATTGATAAAAATAAACTATTAACACTTCTCACTTCTATTTTTTAAAGCATTTTTACTTCTATTTTTGAAAGCATTCTTTCCACACCATCCTAAAACTTTTGCACAGAACTGTATACATATTTTATATATATATATGTATATATATTATGGAAAATATAAATTTGAATATAAATTTGAGCCAATACACGCTTGACCAGCACTGTACTGTGGTGTTGACTTGGTACAAACAGGATTCAAAAATATTTTCAATAGAAGAGGATAATTTTGGCAAACTGTAGTGAATTAGTGTAAAACTTCACTCAGCTCCCTACAGGCTAATGCTGTCTAAAGCACTTTACTATACTTATTATCACTGTAGGTAGCTTACTGCAGCAGTTCTAAAAGTGTGTGTTGCGAGTTAACATACAAGCGTGTCACACACAATTGTGCACAGTGGAGTTCAATGTTGAACACGATGTTGCATAACTATGACAGCGGGGTGCAAGGCCAGCTCACCGTCAAAATTAACCTGGGGGCTTCAAGACGTGTGTCTAAAGCAACAGTTCAGCCCGTATAGCTGCTGTCATGCCACACGTGGCAGTTACCCTGGCTATTAGCTGATGGTCATAATAATGTGACGTGACCGTGTATATATTATATATACAGTTACCCAGTTGAGCAACAAAAAAAAAAAAAGTGGGTCCCAGGGACCCCTCACTTTAAAATAAAATGGGGTCCTACTCCACTCTTTCTAGGTCCCATCGCAATTTATGCTTTTGAGCTCCCCATATGCCATTACACACTTTGGGGATAATTCAGACCGCGTGAATAGTATACCGGCGCCGGGTTTCCGACAGCTGGCATACCGGCAATTATTCTCCCTCCACGACCCCCCTGGAGGGAGAATAAAATAGCGAGCCACCGTACCCGCAGCGAGCCCGCAAGGGGCTTATTTGCGCTCGCCACACTGTCGGTAAGCCAGCGGTCGGGCTCCCGGCGCCGTTATGCTGGTCGCCGGGAGCCCGACCGCCGGTATACCATACTGAACCCTTCAGACCTGATCGCAGCAGCAAATTTGTTAGCAGTTGGGCAAAACCATGTGCACTGCAGGTGGGGCAGATATAACATTTGCAGAGAGAGTTAGATTTGGGTGGGTTATCTTGTTTCTGTGCAGGGTAAATACTGGCTGCTTTATTTTTACACTGCAATTTAGATTTCAGTTTGAACACGCCACACCCAAATCTAACTCTCTGTACATGTTATATCTGCCCCCCCTGCAGTGCACATGGGGGGTAATTCAGACCTGATCACACGCTAGCATTTTCCGCTGCGCTGCTATCAGGTCAGAACTGCACAGGTGCGTCGCTCGGGTACAAAGCGGATCATTGCTGTGCGATGGGTTTTACGAAGAATCCATTCGCACAACCGATTGCAAGGAGATTGACAGGAAGAAGGCGTTTGTGGGTGTCAACTGACCGTTTTTTGGGAGTGGTTGGAACAATGCAGGCGTGTCCAAGCGTTTGCAGGGTGGGTGTCTGACGTCAATTCCGGTCCCGGACAGGCTGAAGTGATCGCAGCGGCTGAGTAAGTCCTGGGCTACTCAGAAATGGCAAAATAGGGATTTTTGTTACTTACCGTAAAATCTCTTTCTCTGATTCCATCTGGGGGACGCTGCGTTGTTACTTGTGGGTTAGAGTGTGTGGATGGGAGTTTGGCACAGAACCTATAAAAACTAACTCCTCCCCCCTCTAACCCCTCCCATCTCCAGCCAACCACTAGATCACTTCAGTTAACTTTTAGCAAAGCCGGAGGAGATAGAATAGAACATGACCAAGTAAACCAGACAAAAGTACGGGAGGGATCGCAGCGTCCCCCAGATGGAATCAGAGAAAGAGATTTTACGGTAAGTAACAAAAATCCCTATTTCTCTTTCATCCATCTGGGGGACGCTGCGTTGTTACTTGTGGGATTTCCCAAAGCAAGCTAATTAGAGGAGGGAGACATGGACGGCATAGCCGTCCGTAAAATCTGACGCCCAACAGAGGCAGACTCCAAACCAAAAGTATGAAAACGGTAGAACTTTGTGAAGGTATGCACGGAAGACCAGGTTGCCGCTCGACATAACTGCTCGACAGACACCCCACCGCGCACAGCCCAAGAGGCCCCAACAGCTCTAGTCGAATGAGCCCTCAAAGTTTCAGGAACAGGTAACGCTGAGAAAACATAAGCCTGCCTAATAGCAGAAGTAACCCAGCGCGCCACTGTATTTTTAGAGGCCGGCCAGCCACGCTTGGGCGCAGCAAACAAAATCAATAAGGTATCCGTAAGCTGAATAGATTCTGTATGGGACAAATAAATGCGTAATGCTCTAACAACATCCAATGAAGCCAAATGGCAATCCCCTCCAGAAGAGTCTGGAACAAACGCCGGAAGAACAATGTCCTGATTCATATGGAAAACCGACACAACTTTAGGCAAAAAGGAAGGCTTTGTACGTAAAACCACTCAATTGTCGTGAAAAACCAACAACGGTGGTCTGCAAGAAAGCGCTGCTAACTCAGAAACACGCCTAGCCGAAGCAATGGCCAAGAGAAAAACCACTTTTAGAGTAAGAAAGCGTAACTCAACAGAATTTAAAGGTTCAAACGGAGGCTTCTGGAGAGTCTGAAGAACAGATTTAAATCCCACGGTGGAACCGGAGCTACAAAAGGAGGCTGAATCCTGAGTACACCCTGAAGGAAAGTCTGAACTTCCGGAATGACAGCCAATCTTTTTTGAAACAGTACCGACAGTGCTGAAACCTGTCCCTTAAGTGAAGACAAACGAAGTCCTTTAGTCAGACCCTCCTGGAGAAAAGACAGCAGACGAGGTAAACGAAAGAGGTGCGGGGACAACCCACGCTTCTCACACCAAGCAATGTAAATACGCCATACCCTGTGATAAATACGAGAAGTGACAGGCTTCCTAGCCTGAAGCATAGTTTTTACCATTGGTCGAGATAAGCCTTTAGCTCTTAAAATGTTGGATTCAAGAACCAAGCCGTCAAAGCCAGACGATCTATACCCTGATGGTGACAAGGACCTTGTAAGAGGAGATCGGGTCGTAGAGGAAGACGGAACGGTTCCCCGACTACCATGCTGCGAAGAAGAAGAGTGTACCACTGACGTCGAGGCCAGTCCGGTGCTACAAGAATGACTGGTAGACCTTCTCTGCGGATGCGTTGAAGAAGACGCTATATCAAGGGAATTGGAGGGAACACATAGCCGAGATGAAATTGCCACGGGGCTGTCAATGCATCAATTAGCGTTGCTTGAGGGTCCTGAGTGCGAGAGCCGTACCGAGGTAACTTTCGGTCGAGGCGGGATGCCATGAGATCGATGTCGGGTGTTCCCCGCTGAGACACCAGGGTCAGAAAGACTTCTTGATGAAGTTCCCATTCCCCCGGATGTATCATGTGACGGCTTAAGAAATCTGCTTCCCAGTTGTCTACCCCTGGAATGTGAATTGCGAATATGGTCGGAATCCACCTCTCCGCCCACTGTAGAATATGTGTGACTTCCTTCATGGCTCTCCAACTGCGAGTTCCTCCCTGCTTGTTTATGTAAGCTACTGCTGTGGCGTTGTCTGATTGAATGCGTACTGGGTGACCCCTGACACTGTCCTGTATCTGAACCAGAGAGTACCGAATTGCTCTTAACTCTAAAATGTTGATCGGTAACTTCGATTCCTGAACGCTCCAAAGCCCCTGGAGATGTAGAGACTGAAACACCGCCCCCCAACCGGTGAGGCTGGCGTCCGTGGTGACCATCATCCAATCCCAGACCGTGAACGGTGCTCCCTTGGTTAAATTGGGACTGTGAAGCCACCAAAGTAGAGACTGTCGAGTCTGAACCGACAGACGGCATAATTGCAAGTCCAGATGCAGACCCATCTGATTCCAAGAGCCCAGAATCTGCGACTGAAGGGCACGAGCATGAAATCTGGCATATGGTACCGCCTCGAACGTTGCTACCATTTTGCCCAACACCTGCATACATCTGAGAACCGATACCCTCGGCAATTGCAACAGAGAGCGAATCCTGGACCTGAGATCCTGAATCTTGTCCTGAGGCAGAAAAACCCTCTGACTCCTTGTGTCGAACAGTAGACGTAGAAACACTATCTCCTGAGAGGGAGTCAGGGAAGATTTTCGGAAATTCACAATCCATCCGAAGGACTGCAGAGTGGTCGTGGTGCGTTGTAGATCCTGTTGAAGAAGTTCCGGCGAGGAAGCTTTTAGTAGTAGATCGTCCAAGTAAGGAGTAATGTTCATCCCTTGACCTCTGAGGACCGCCACCACGTGACCCAATATTTTTGTAAACACTCGAGGGGCCATGGAAAGACCGAAAGGAAGAGCTTGAAACTGGACATGCCAAGGCCCTAGTGCGAACCTCAACAGACATTGATGACCCGACCAAATTGGAATGTGGAGATAAGCGTCCTTTATGTCGATAGATGCCAAATACTCCTCTGGTCCATGGCTGCGATGATCGAACGAATCGACTCCATTTTGAACTTCTGGACAGAAAGATAAGGATTCAGGCATTTTAGATTTAAAATGGGTCGAAATGAACCATCCGGTTTGTTTACTAGAAAAAGACTTGAGTAAAACCCTTGACCGCGTTGAGCTTTGGGAACTGAATGAATTACTCCTTGTTTTAAAAGCGTGGAAGTAGCCTGAATTATTGCTTGTCGTCTGGAGGGATCGATCGGAAGAGGAGTGATGAAGAAACGGTGTGGAACAGGTTCTTCGAGATCCAAAATGTAACCTCGGGTTATGACTCCAGTCACCCACCGATCCGGATGCGACAGGAGCCATACCTCCTTAAACTGCTCCCACCACCAATGATCCCTCCGGCGGAGTCCTCGCGTCATGCTGCAGGTTTGTCGGCAGGCTTGACTGACGCTCTGCGAGGTGCCTGTGCGCCCCTACCACGGTACACGCCTCTACGTGGGAATCTTGAAAAGGCTAGAAAGGACTGGAAACCGCCCCTACTCTGAGTACGGAAGGACCGAAATCTATTCGTTTTTGACTTCTGAGGAGCAACTGGAAGAAACGGACTCTTACCACCCGTAGTATCAGAGATAATTTTCTTAAGCTCTGAACCAAAGAGGAACTCTCCTTCAAATGGAACCGCTGTCAATGTCTGCTTTGAATCAGAGTCAGCGTTCCAAACACGAAGCCAAAGCGTACGCCTCGCTGCAACCGCCAGAGCAGATACCCGTGACTGTAGCGAGACAGAGTCTAGCAAGGCCTCACCAATAAAGGTGACAGCCTCAGAGATCTGTTTAGCCAACTGAATAGCCTCTGATGGGTCATCCGACTGCATGCCAGATACCACCTGGGCCAACCAGTCATCCATGGCTTTAAGGACCCAGGCACTAGCAAGCATTGGACGCAGAGAAATACCTGATAAAGCAAAAATGGATTTAAGAATAGCTTCAATCTTTCGATCTGTTGGATCCTTTAATGTCACTGATTGTACTGAAGGAATTACCGTAGCCTTCGCCAAATGAGAAATAGGAGCATCAACTTTCGGAGCAGTTTCCCAGAATTTTGTGTCTTCATCTGCAAAAGGATACAAAAATCTTAATTTCTTAGGAGCCTGAAATCGTGAATCTGGCTTAAGCCAAGGTTCCTTCAAAATGTCTGCGAAATGAGTATAAGATGGAAAGACTATTACTTGTCTTTTCTGACGCTTGAAGAAGCCTAACGAAGTCTCCGCCTCCGCCGAATCCTGAAGATTAAGAGTCTGACGGATGGCCTCAATCAATAATCTGACACCTGAACTTGTAGATAATTCCTCTTCTTCCCAGGCGGAAGCCTCCTCCCACTCAGACTCCAGTTCACCCTCCTCCAGAGGAGCGGATACCAGTCCTCCCTTAGGAAGGTGATAGCAGGCAACGGATGCTGTCGTTTAGCGGCCGCTGAACTTGAAGCGGTCACAATCTTGTTAATAGACTGTGTTAAGTCTGCAATACTTTTACCCATATTCCTTGCCCAAGGTGGCTCCATAGCCGACTGACCAGAATCAACACCTGACTGGGATTGACGTAAATCAGCAATAGCATCGGCCATGTTCCTGGCCCATAGAGGGACTGACTGATCCGCTGATACACTAGGCTGCTCTACTGTAGGTGTCACGGAGCATGCCGTGCAGAGCGAAGAAGGATCCATGCTACCCTTTGACAACTTTGAACCACACTGAGAACAGGCAAAATATACAGCTGAGCCGGTCTTCTCTTTAGCAGGTTTGTCTGGCTTACTGGCCATTGCTATTTTCTATCAGTGACTTATTAAATAAACAATAACCAAACAACCAGGAAAATTCTATATAATGTTTCCAGAAAAAAACTTTCTACATATGTTGAAATATAGTGTACCCCTCCTGTAAAGCTCACAGTGTGAGTACTAGAATAACGTAAAATTAATCAGATTTCTACAAAATAAACAGCCTAGCAATACTTGCTATTATGCTGCTCCCCGCCTGTGATATATACAGGGTGAGACGCTGGATCCTGTCAGTGCGGTCAGCACAGCGTCCCCCGCTTCCACTCCGGCAGCAAACAAGAAGATGGCGCCTGAAGCTGGGTCCCGCCCCCACAGAGTGAGGACGGCGGACGTGAAGGCGCTGCAGGGCGGGAATGCAAGGCGGGAAGACGTCATCTCCCCTCCTGCGTCTCGCCGCGGCTACCGCTACCCTTCAGTAACCTGAACACCCTACGTCCCCTTCCGTGAAGGGACCTTGCTCAGTTACACTAGCGGCGGTGACCTGAGTGATCCCGTCCGCTAGTGCTGCCAGCACCGCGCTATACGTCTCCTTCCGTGAAGGTACCTCAGCGCTCTGTTCATGCCAAACTAGCGGCGGTGATCTGAGTGATCCCGTCCACTAGTGCTGCCGTATATAAACCCCCCTCCCCCTGTCAAACCGTCCCCCCCACACATATGAGAGGGAGAAGGGGAGAGGCACAAATGGGGGGGGGGGGGGGGGGGGGGGGGAAATTACTGAAAATTTTAGGAAGGTAGCCGCCCACCTCTGCCTACAGATTGTGACAGTCCTACCTTGACAGATTTGTTGCCTCCTCGGATCTGAGCCCGGTATGAGCAAGCTCCAGTGACCTAAGTATGGTGACTCCCCAGAGGCGAAAAGGAATGGGCAAAATGTATAACTGACTAACCCCACTCCTGTTATACTTGTCACTAAGTACAGCTGAAAAATCTAAAAGAAATAAATAAAACCTAACTAAAATCTATAGATAAGGAAATCTGTGCCTGTACTCCTCAGGCACAAAACTAAAACTGAGGTGATCTAGTGGTAGGCTGGAGATGGGAGGGGTTAGAGGGGGGAGGAGTTAGTTTTGATAGGTTCTGTGCCAAACTCCCATCCACACACTCTAACCCACAAGTAACAACGCAGCGTCCCCCAGATGGATGAAAGAGAAATATCTTTTTGTACTGCTCGGCTGCACAGGCGTTCGCACGTTTACACAGCTAAAATACACTCCTTGGTGGGTGGCGACTATGCGAACGCAGGACTGCAAAAACTGCTAGCGAGCAATCAGGTCTGAATTAGGCCCCTGGTTTTGCCAGACTGCTAAGAAAATTTACTGCTGCGATCAACTCTGAATTAGGCCCTATGTACGTCACACCTTTTCAGTACTGACAATACACTGCCTTGATTTAGACAACGGTAGTAACTAAATACAGTTCTAGATCTGTACTTTAATTACATTTTACATCCCGTCTTATGAGAAACAACTTAGCAATGGCAATCTTGGTCCTAAATACCCCAAGACTTTTGTTATGTTACAGGTAATACCATGTTTCATGCCAGCAAGTGCTGACCCACCAACCTGCACACAGCAAGAAGTGACGGAATTACAACCACACACGTCCCATTGATACTTCTGAATAATTAGAGCAAACCCATAAAGTTAATCCCAAAATTGTGTAGGAGTACTTAATACAAGCTCTGATTATGTTCTAACGTCAAAACCAGAAACGGGGGACAGTCCTAGTCATCGTCGGGGGGAAGAGTCCCAGTCCAGGGAGCTGTGCATGGAATCTCCCCCGTACGGGAGGTGTCACACCGCTGCAGAGGCTGGCATGGCGCACACAGGGCTGCTAGGGGATTCACACGCCGCTCACTGCTCCTTGTTGTCATGGTAACCGTGCTACTGTCGATGAATGTTAAGCCCTGTACACACGGGGGAGATGTGTGCTGAGCGATCTAGCAGAGACCGCTCAGCACACATCTCTCCCCCCTCTCAGCACTCAGCGCAATGTGTTCTGATCGAGGGGAGGGCCGCTCATGTCACCCAGCGGTGAAATGAGCGATCAAACTAGATTTGGCATGCATGCCAAATCTAGAGTCTCATCGCTACGGGCATACACACAGAGAGATCCATGCTTAATTTATAAGCAATCTGGTCAGATTGCTTAGAATTTAAGCACGGATCTCTTTGTGTGTATCACCCTTAACTCTTCCAGCAGCTCCCAGTCTGGGCGGCAGCATCAGCAAAGTGGTATCCCATTCACCGGGACACAGTCAGCGCCCAACATCTGCCTATCCATGGAACAATTAGGATGGAGAGACTGTCTCCTATTGGTGCAGTGAGATACAGCGCTTCCTGTGGGACCCACTCAATGTTAAAAGCCGGGTCCCTCACTTCCTGTAGCGCATATTTTGCAATCACTGTATACTTATACGAGCTGAATACTCGTGATTCGCTACGGAATTTCAATTATAATCACAAAGAGATGAAAACAGAAGATCAGCAATTAGACTTACAGCAGGACATGCTCCACCCGCCGCTGACAATCTTTGACAGGCCACACCTCCAGACGGACCTTCCCCGGATTGATGCTGTGAAAAGGTTGGCGTTGAGAGTAATCCTCCTCTGTCTCTGCCCTATCCCACATCTGATGCTGCCCTGCCCAGTGGTGTAAATGCTGGGATGACAGGCCAAGCTCCGCCCGCTATATGTTAAATATGTAAGGTTTGCAGGGATAGGCTGACTCTATTCCAAAAGGCCCTAGGTCTCCTTGCTTAGCTTCTCGCTCTACTTAGGGCTCCTTCTTTGAGGTAAAAAGGTAAATATTTTTGCACAACACTTAAGGTCACTGGGGGAGCTGTCGGTACCCCCTATACACAGCAGATAAGCAGTTGCTGACTGTCAAGCTTTCCTTTAATGCATTTAAGAGTCAAAATATCTCTCTCTCCTTTCCTCCTATTGCTGAGAGGTTTGACAATGTCTAGTTCAAGTGACAGGTTAACCTCTGATAATTGAGACACTGGGCCTAATTCAGCATGGATCGCAAAAGCAAAATCTTTCTCTAGTGGGCAAAACCATGTGCACTGCAGGTGGGGCAAATGTAACATGTGCAGAGAGAGTCAGATTTGGTGGGTTATTTAGTTTCTGTGCAGGGTAAATACTGGCTACTTTATTATTACACTGCAATTCAGATTTCAGTTTGAACACACCACACCCAAATCTAACTCTCACTGCACGTTATATCTGCCCCACCTGCAGTGCACATGGTTTTGCCCATTAGAGAAAGATTTTGCTTTTGCGATCCATGCTTAATTAGGCCCTCTATCCTCTCCTGACTGTAAATAGGTTGGTTAAGTACTTATATCTGAAATCTATAGATATAAAAGGCAAATACCACTGACTCATCATAAAAGCTTCTGAACCATAAGCTGGACTTCCTTGCCAGTGGCAGTTGTACAGCAGTCCATTATTCAAATAGGGCAGCCACACTCAGCGATGTTTGACAGTGTTTAGGGGTGACAGTTGATGTCGCTCCCCTATTTGAATAATGGACTGCTCTGCAACTACCACTGGCAAGGAAGTCTAAGAACAGAGCATTGTGTCCTCCCACCTCTGCGACTTGGTATCGTTCGCACCATGCATTCTTTATAGCCCCGGCTGGGTGGGCTATCTCAACACTCCTCTGTGAGGGGGGGGGGGGGGGGGGGGGGGGATTTCCCAATAATCATCTCATTCCTTTTAACCCCTTTGTGGGTGTAAAGTTGATAAATCCATTCTTAGTGGGTGCCTACGTCACAAAAGCAAGCTACTGTCCAGATTTCAAGTTCCTAGTCCTTATGGTTCAGGAGATTTTGTAAGTAAGGATTTTGTGATGAGTAAGTAGTATTTGCCTTTTATATAGATAAGGTCAATTAACATTTATAATAGGATTTTAATACCTACCGATAAATCCTTTTCTCTTAGTCTGTAGAGGATGCTGGGGTCACTTTAAGAACCATGGGGTATAGACGGGATCCGCAGGAGACGTGCACTTTAAGACTTTCAAAGGAAGGTGAACTGGCTCCTCCCTCTATGCCCCTCCTCCAGACTCCAGTTATAGGAACTGTGCCCAGAGAGACGGACCTTTCGAGGAACAGGATTTATTGTTAAACTAAGGTGAGATACATACCAGCTCACATCTCAAGCACGCCGTACAACATGGCATTCAACACAACGCAAGTCAACGGCATGAACAACATCAGCAACAGGCTGACTATAAACGTAACACAACATGTGTGTAACCACAACTAATAACTGCAGATACAGTACGCACTGGGACGGGCGCCCAGCATCCTCTACGGACTAAGAGAAAAGGATTTACCGGTAGGTATTAAAATCCTATTTTCTCATACGTCCTAGAGGATGCTGGAGTCACTTCAAGAACCATGGGGTTTATACCAAAGCTCTAGAACGGGCGGGAGAGTGCGGATGACTCTGCACCACCGATTGACCAAACATGAGGTCCTCATCAGCCAGAATATCAAACTTGTAGAACTTCGCAAAGGTGTTTGAACCCGACCAAGTAGCCGCTCGGCAAAGTTGTAATGCCGATACCCCCCGGGCAGCCGCCCAGGACGAGCCCACCTTTCTGGTAGAATGGGCCTTCACCGATTTCGGTAACGGCAATCCAGCCGTAGAATGAGCCTGCTGAATCGTATGACGATCCAGCGCGCAATAGTCTGCTTGGAAGCAGGAGCCCCAATTTTGTTGTGAGCATACAGGACAAACAGAGTCTCCGTTTTCCTAAACTGAGCCGTTCTGGCCACATAAATTTTCAAAGCTCTGACTACGTCGAGAAACTTCGATTCCAGCAAGGCGTCAGTAGCCACTGGCACCACAATGGGTTGGTTCAAGTGGAACGACGAAACCACTTTCGGCAGAAACTGCTGACGAGTCCTCAACTCTGCTCTATCCTCATGGAAGATCAAATAAGGGCTCTTGTGAGACAAGGCCGCCAATTCAGACACCCGCCTGGCAGATACCAAGGCCAACAGCATGACCACTTTCCAAGTGAGGAATTTCAACTCCACCTTTTGTAAAGGTTCAAACCAATGAGATTGAAGGAATTGCAACACCACGTTAAGATCCCCCGATGCCACAGGGGGCATAAAGGGAGGTTGGATGTGCAACACGCCTTTCACAAAAGTCTGAACTTCTGGAAGGGAGGCCAATTGTTTTTGGAAGAAAACCGATAAGGCTGAAATTTATACTTTAATGGAGCCCAACTTTAGGCCCGCATCCACACCGGCTTGTAGAAAATGGAGAAAATGTCCTAGCTGAAATTCTTCCGTAGGATCCTTCTTGGATTCACACCAAGACACGTATTTTCTCCAAATATGGTGATAATGTTTAGACGTTACTCCTTTCCTAGCCTGAATAAGAGTGGGGATGACTTCCTTGGGAATACCCTTTCGGGCTAGGATCCGGCGTTCAATCTCCAAGCCGTCACATGAAGTCGCGGTAAGCAGGGCCGGATTAAGGGCTACATGGGCCTGGAGCTGAAAATATTCAAGGGCCTATTGTTGGGAGTGGTGTGATCAGTGCTGTGTGGGTGTGGCTAGAGACATGTGGGCGTGTACACCCCAACATTATCAGCTCCAATGTCTCTCTAAATATTTAAAAATTTAAAATATTGTATAATTTTGTGAGAAAAATAGAAATGCTGTCTTAAAAGTTATGAGTTATTGCTGACGTTGTGGCCAGCTGGTGGTTAGTGATCATCATGCTGCCATGATGATGGGCCTATTTTTGTGTGGAGGCCTGGAGCTGGAGCTCCATCCGCCCCATTGTTAATCTGGCACTGGCGGTAAGTCTTGGAACACGCACGGCCCCTGCTGTAACACATCCTCCCTCAGAGGACAAGGCCAGGGATCTCCTATGAGTAATTCCTTAAGATCTGGATACCTAGCTCTCCTTGGCCAGTCTGGCACAATTAGGATGGCTTGTACCTTTGTTCTTCTTATGATCTTTATTACCTTTGGAATGAGTGGAAGCGGGGGAAAGACGTACACCAACTGAAACACCCACGGTGTCACTAGGGCGTCCACTGCTATTGCTTGAGGGTCTCTCGACCTGGAACAATATCTCTGAAGTTTCTTATTGAGGCGAGACGCCATCATGTCTTTTTGAGGAATTCCCCAAAGACTTGTCACTTCTGCAAAGACCTCTTGATGAAGACCCCACTCTCCTGGGGGTATATTTACTAAAATGGGAGTTCTATTTACGATGGGATGTTGCCCATAGCAACCAATCAGACTCCAGGTATTATCTTCTAGAAGGTGCTAGATAAAGGAGAAGTAAAATCTGATTGGTTGCTATGGGTAACATACCATCTTAAATAGAACTCCCATCTTAGTAAATATACCCCCTGGATGGAGATCGTGTCTGCTGAGGAAGTCTGCTTCCCAGTTGTCCACTCCTGGAATGAAGATCGCTGACAGAGCGCTTGTATGCCTTTCCGCACAACGGAGAACCTTTGTGGCCTCTACCATAGCCGCTCTGCTCTTTGTTCCGCCCTGGCGGTTTATGTACGCTACTGCTGTTATGTTGTCCGACTGAATCAAGACGGACTGATTGTGAAGAAGATGTTCCGCTTGCAGAAGGCCGTTGTGAATGGCCCTTAACTCCAGAACGTTTATGTGTAGACACATTTCCTGGCTTGACCATCTCCCCTGGAAGCTTTCTCCCTGTGTGACTGCTCCCCAGCCTCAGAGACTCGCATCCGTGGCCACTAAGATCCAGTCCTGGATCCCGAACCTGCGTCCCTCTAGAAGGTGAGAGCTGTGCAGCCACCACAGGAGTGAGTTTCTGGTCTTGGAAGACAAGGTTATCCTTCGGTGCATGTGCAGATGGGACCCGGACCACTTGTCCAACAGGTCCCACTGAAACACTCTGGCATGGAATCTGCCAAACTGAATGGCCTCGTATGCCGCCACCATCTTCCCCAGCAACCGAGTGCATTGATGGATCGATACTCTTGGTGGTTTCAGAATTAGTTTGACCAGGTTCTGAATTTCCAGAATCATTCCCAAAAACGACAGCCGTCTCGTCGGAACCAACTGTGATTTTGGCAAGTTTAGGAGCCAACCATGTTGCTGCAGAATTGTCAGGGATAGCGTAACGTTCTGCAGTAATTGTTCCCTGGATCTCGCCTTTATCAGGAGATCAGCCAAGTACGGGATAATTGTGACTCCTTGCTTGCGCAGGAGAATCATCATTTCGGCCATTACCTTGGTGAAAACCTTCGGAGCCGTGGACAGACCAAACGGCAACATCTGAAATTGGTAATGACAATCCTGAACTGCAAACCTCAGGTAAGCCTGATGTGGAGGATAAATGGGAACATGTAAGTAGGCATCCTGTATGTCTACCAACACCATAAAATCCCCCTCCTCCAGACTGGAGATCACTGCCCGGAGAGATTCCATCTTGAATTTGAATTTTTTCAGTTAGAAATTGAGGGATTTGAGGTTCAGGATTGGTCTGACTGAGCAGTCTGGCTTCGGGACCACGAACAGGCTCGAATAAAAGCCTTCTCCCTGTTGCGACGGGGGAACCCTGACAATAACTTGATTGAAACACAATTTTTGTATTGCGGCGCATACGACCTCCCTGTCCGGAAGAGAAGCTGGTAAGGCCGATTTGAAAAATCGGCGAGGGGGAACGTCTTGAAACTCCAGTTTGTACCCCTGGGACACTATTTCTAAAACCCATGGGTCCAGGGCCGAACGAGCCCAGAACTGACTGAAGAACCTGAGACGTGCCCCCACCAGTGCGGACTCCCGCAGAGGAGCCCCAGCGTCATGCGGTGGATTTGGCAGAAGCCGGGGAGGACTTCTGCTCCTGGGAACCGGCCACGGCCGGTGATCGTTTACCTTTTCCCTTTCCTCTAGTAGCAAGGAAGGAAGACCCTCGGCCTTTTCTGGATTTATTGGGCCGAAAGGACTGCATCTGATAGTGGTGTGCTTTCTTTTGTAGTGCAGGCACATAAGGTAAAAATGATGACTTAATCACGGTAGCCGTAGATACCAACTCAGCGAGGCCGTCACCAAACAATACACCACCTTTATATGGTAGAGACTCCATAGCTTTCTTAGAGTCAGCATAAGCATTCCATTGATGAATCCACAATGCTCTCCTAGTTGAGACTGCCATGGCATTGGCCCTTGATCCCAAGAGGCCAATAACCCTCGAAGCTTCCTTTAGGTAGAATGCAGCGTCCCTGATATAACCTAGTGTCAAAAGAATGCTATCCCTATCCAGGGTATCTATTTCAGATGACAAGTTATCTGCCCATCTTTCGACAGCACTACTCACCCACGCAGATGCAATGGCTGGTCTGAGTAGCGTACCCGTGGTGGCATAAATGGATTTCAATGTATTCTCCTGCCTACGATCCGCAGGATCCTTTAGAGCTGCCGTGTCAGGGGACGGAAGAACCACTTTTTTGGACAGCCGTGATAGAGCTTTGTCCACAATGGGGGGGTGACTCCCATTTTCCCTATCCCCAGAGGGAAACGGATACGCCACTGGAATCCTTTTGGGAATCTGAAACTTTTTGTCAGGATCTTCCCAAACCTTTTCACAAAGTGTATTCAGTTCATGAGAGGGAGGAAACGTTACCTCAGGTTTCTTTCCTTTATACATACAGACCCTAGTATCAGGAACAGTAGGGTCCTCGGTGATAAGTAATACACCTTTTATAGCCACAATCATGTACTAAATGCTCTTTGCCAATTTTGGATCTAATCTGGCATCACTATAGCAGACACTTGAGTCAGTGTCCGTGTCTGCCAGCTGGGTAAATGAACGTTTTTGTGACCCCGAGGGGGTCTGGACTTGTCACAACACATCCTCTACGGATTTCTTCCAAGCCTGGTTCTGAGATTCAGATTTATCCAAACTTTTATTTATCAGAGCCACATTAGCATTGAGAGCACTCAAAACATTCACCCAATCAGGTGTCGGCGGTGCCGACAGGGTCACTCCCACAGCCGTCTGCATCCCTAACAGTCTCCTCCTGGGAAGAACCTTCAACCTCACACATGCCGACACACGTGCACCCAGCACACACAGACAGGCGCTTTCAAAATAACTTATATTGCACCAAAAATCATTGTGCCCCCCCGTTTTGCACCCTGTTACTTGTACAGCAGTGTGAGGAAGGACCAGCGTCTCTGCAGCTTCTATGAAGAGAAAATGGCGCTGATGTGAGCTGTGAGGACTAAGCCCCGTCCCCATAATGGCGCGCTTCAGTCCTGCTATTTTTCCAAAATCTTTATACTGGCGGGGGTTTGGACAGAGGTTTAGCACCTTGTCCCCTCTTGCCAGTCACTTTTTTAGAGGTTAATATGCTGCCCAGGGCGCCCCCGCCCCCCGTAGTGCCACTGAGTGTGGGAGCATGGCGCGCAGCGCGGCTGCTGTGCGGTATCTCTGAAGCCGTCACTGAAGTCTTCGGTCTTCTTCTACTCATCTGTCTTCTGACTTCTGGCTCTGCAAGGGGGGGTAAAGGCGGGCTCTGGGAACGAGCATCTAGGCGTACCTAGCGATCAGACCCTCAGGAGCTAATGGTGTCCTGTAGCCAAAGAAGCAGAGCCTTTAAACTCACAGAAGTAGGTCTGACTTCTCTCCGCTAAGTCCCATGAAGCAGGGAGACTGTTGCCAGCAGTTCTCCCTGAACATAAAAAACCTAACAAAGTCTTTTCAGAGAAACTCAGTAGAGCTCCTCAGAGTGCATCCAGTCTGCCTGGGCACAGATTCTAAACTGGAGTCTGGAGGAGGAACATAGAGGGAGGAACCAGTTCACACGCCTTTGAAAGTCTTAAAGTGCCCATGTCTCCTGCGGATCCCGTCTATACCCCATGGTTCTTGAAGTAACCCCAGCATCCTCTAGGACGTATGAGAAAATTATATTTTTAAAATGTGTCATGTACGTATGCGGAGGCCACGGTTCAGGGTGTCAAGGCCTAAAAAAGTTTGGGAGCCACTGACTTGCTGGGTTCACGACCACTAGGGCTTAGTTTATAAATTAAGCAATGTGTGTGGAATAACCAAGCTATAATAAGCGAGAGACATTTTTGTTCCTGATTTCCATTAGGTACATGGTTGGCGTAAATCTTCTTTTCTAAATGGTTTGATGTGTAGCCCCTTCTGTATGATTTTATATTTTTCATTTTTGTGTTTTAAACCCAGTTTCATTGTTTTCATTACACAATGCACCTATTGAGATTTCATAACCTCATACCTGTTGCATTACAATATTTAGTGGCGTCAACAACATCAGTTCTGCTCTTTCATAGCATTTATTATACTTGGTATTATTCCAATGTAGAGCAGTGTTTTGTTGCGCTATATAAAAGCAGCATTTTGTACACCTGCTTTAATAAATTTTAATAGGAAGGGCTTACTAGATTGGATTCAGTATGGTATCCCGGCAGTCGGGATCCCGGCAGCGAGCGCAGCGTGTCCCCTCGCGGGCTCCCTGTGCTCGCCACGCTTTGGGCTCAGTGGCAACCTTTGGTCGTCACAGGGTTATATTCCCCCTCTGATGGTGACATTGAGCACCACCCGAGTGGGGATTCCAGCCAGCAGTCATGGTTCCGTCCGTCGGCATTTCACGGGCATCGGGATCCTGACAGATGGCAAATTGAATCACTCCCATTAGATTGATCATCTAATTCCTTTTTTATTATTATTTTAAGATTACATTTATAAACAACAGTATTAACTTTCCCATATCAAAGTTAAAAAGAAAAAAGAAGAGCAAAGAGAGAGCTTGAAAAAGCACAGAGATTTTTCTTTTGCTTTTAAGCACAGTTTAAAGGAGAAAACACATCCATGTGATGAAGCGTTATTTCCCAACTTTTTGTCAGGTGCCTCAACAGTCCTTTTTGCATTTGTTTTGGGACTGGTCCTAGAATATCTCCAACCCAAGCAGTCTTCTTAGCTTTTCAGTAGCCTCAGTCATAACAATATGAGCTTATGGGTGGTTCAAAGTGTGAGCTGAGGTTGCAAAGTCATTCAGTTACCACTCGTTTTATTTTGTCAGCTAAGCCTTTATTGCAGAGGTTCCCAAACACGGTCCTCAAGGCACCCCAACAGTCCAGGTTTTAGGTATATCCATGGCTCAGCACAGATGGTTAAATCAAATTGCCAGAGGTGCTAATTAAGTCACCTGTGGCCAAGCATGGATACATTTAAAACCTGGACCGTTGGGGGTGCCTTGAGGACCGCGTTTGGGAACCTCTGCTTTATTGTAATAGCTGCACCCATATAAACATCCATATTTATGAAATGGGGGTTATTCAGAGTTGTAAGCAAACCAAAAAAGCAACTGGACAAAACCATGCTGCACTGCAGGTGGGGCGGATGTAAAGCCCCGTACACATGGGGAAGAGGTGTGCTGAGCGATCTAGCTCTGACCACACAGCATTCAGCGCGATGTGTGCTGAACGAGGGGGGGACTGCTCACCCAGCGATAATACGAGCGATCTCACTAGATTTATCATGCATGCCAAATCTAGAGCCGGCGATAGTGACACGCTGGGCCGCGCATTGCTGTTGCCGGCACCCTACAAACGGAGAGATCCATGCTTAATTACTAAGCAATCGAGTCATATTGCTTAGAATTTAAGCATGGATCTCTCAGATTTCAGTTTGAACACACCCCACCCAAATCTAACTCTCTCTGTACATGTAGTCCACCTGCAGGGCAACATGGTTTTGCCCAGTTGCTAACAAACCTGAACAAGGACCAATGTCTTCTTTTTAAAATGGCATTAATATTAAACTAGCTGATATGTCCTGTTTCAGCCAGGCAAGGATTGCTTGGCGGAACATTTTACCCTTTTTTACCCCTTAGAAGTCAAATTTCAATAAATCCCTGCTTAGTGAGTGGCTGCAAATAACGGTCACAGTTATCAGGTAACCCAGCAGGTGCACAGGGAGAGGTCCCCAACTGTCATATTTTCCAGAGCACAATGGGGATGCATTGTAAATGGCAGGTGGACGTTTTGCTACATAGCTCAGAAACAAAGGACCCAATTACAATAACAATATAATTCTGCAAATTTACGGACCAAGACCTTTAATTTGTGCCCTGCTCAGACAATGGCATCACATAAATATGTCATAAAAGTCATCCTTCTGCTATTAATTATATAAATGAAAAACTCCTGGTTGTGCATGTAAATACTCCCGTTCTAAATTTTATGTCCAGAACCGCTGACAAGCAACAGAATGAACAGTTAACGCTTAGTAAATATACCCTAATGTTGAAAGGAAAAAGGAGGTAAGCAAGAATTCACACACCGCTAATTAAACGAACAGGGTACTCCAGCAGCAATTAACGGAGATGTCAGGCTGCTGCCACACTGTTGCTGGAAATTATTATTAAATGACACCTCAAGGAGATTATGGGCCCGATTCAGAAATAGATGCAATGTAGATGTACGCACCACTGCGCATGCGTCTAAGCCGCACTGCGTATGTGCCACAATAGTCTTGCAACTGCGGGCACAGCGAGTTATTCGCAAAGCGTGTGCAAGCCGGGAAGCATCTAAGGGCGGCACTGGGGGAGTGCCACAGCTTACGACAGCGATCCTGTAAGCAGAAATTACTCCAGCGTCTAACTTCCATCAGCCACGACCAAAGCGTTAGCCAGAAGGTAAATGATCGACTGATGTGTGTCCAATGGTTGCATCTTCGTGCACAAGTGGCGAATCCAAAACTCCGCCAGTGAGCATCCTAACACAAAACGTGGCAGATGCAACATATTTATTCATAACTGTTGTGTACGGGCAGGCCCGGCGCTACCCACTCAGCAAAGGGATGCGATGCAGTGCAGGTAGGCGCTAGGCAGGAGAGGCACTCTCCCTGCCCTGCATCCTCGTTGCTGCGTTGCTTGTCCCCCCTACTGCTACAGGCCGCTGTGCCTGTCACACTGTGACAGGCAGCAGCACCGACAGCTTTAAGCGTCCTCTCCCGCTCCCTAACTGTGTGACAGCGCGCAGTGTTTACTCACTGTGCAGGAAGACCCAAAAAGGGGACGGAGCTACACGGAACGGAGGGGTAGAGCTACAAAGGACCAGGCTGATCATGAGGAGGAACAGGAGGATGGACAGCTCCGGCCAGCCAGACTTCCTTTTGGTAAGAAGATGTAAAGAGTGAGTGAGCTTGAGAAAGTGTGTGTGTGTATGTGTGTGTGTGTGTGTGTGTGTGTGTGTGTGTGTGTGTGTATGTATATCTGTGTGTGACTGGGTAGGCAAAATGTGTGTAAGCGGCACTACCACAGGTGGAATTTTGTGTAAGCGGCACTACTACAGGGGGGATATTGTGTAAGCGGCACTACTACAGGGGGGATTTTGTGTAAGCAGCACTATTAGGGGCATTTTGTGTAAGCGGCACTACTAAGGGGGCATTTTGTGTAAGCGGCACTACTACAGGGGGAAATTTGGGGATAAGAAGTACTACTACGTGCAGTGTTACTGTGGCGTAATTTGAAATGGGGGTACTATTGTGTGGCGATGCCCCTTCTGTGTAAGACCACACCCCTTTTTCGGTAAGCAACAAAGACATGCGCTGTCCCTTTGTAAAGTATGGGAGGGAGCAAATTTATAGTTTGCAGGGGGGCGCCGAACACCCTAGCACTGGCCCAGTGTACGGGATCACAGCTGCGGCGTCATTTGTGTCAGTCTCTGTATCAGTCCTAAGGTTATAAACTTTTGTTCTTTATAAAGTTCTGTAACGTTTTATTTCAAAATATATTACAACAGTCACATCAATAAGTTTCATTTTCTTTCACCTGCAAAACTTTACCATGCACAAAAGATACAACACTATTTATAGCGAAGTGCTACATTAATCAAAGTGCAAGTCTAAAAAAGCCCCTTACTGCAAATATATCCCATTATAGTTCTACCACCAGCGGAACAATGCCAGGCTTCCTACCACTTCTTGGAATTGAGATATAGCAGAAGTGATTAACAGCTGTAGTGTTTGTCTGGCAGCGGAATGAGAATATGCTATTCATCAATATCTCTAATTCATTACTACCGCTTCTGTGGTTTATTTGATCAATTATTGACATCTCATTGAAGGTTACACGGATGAATTACTCAACCAGTTGCAAGTTGATGCAGTTGTCTTGCTGGTTGATCTGGAGGCAGCACAGATACAACTGTGGACAATTCTTTCAATTGTGTAGACCCACGTGACCAGTCTGTGCCTGAGGATGGATCCAACATTACAATGCCGTATCTCAATACTCCTGTTCTATGAACTTCGCAATTGTGCTCAGCTGGATGTTGGATGTTCCTTCGTAGATTGTACCTAGGGAAGACAAGGTTTCAATGTCGTATGCTGTCAATATAATGGAGTTAATACCGAAACAACTCTTCACCTGACCAGTTCCATAAACGTTTAAAGCTATTTTAGAACTAAACATTCAGGAGAGGGATGTGATCCTGGGAGAACAACCCAGTCTTAACCTGCCCATAGACACAATGGTTGTGATATTATATACAAAACTTGGCCAAAAATGGTGATGGCTTGAAGACCAACACATTACGGAGGGGAAGAATGGGCAAAGCGGTCAGGCAATTAACGTTTATCTGACAGTTTGTGAAGCCAACGACCAGCTGTACTAAGTAGCCTCCATAAGAAGGGGGGGGGGGGGGGGGGGGGGGGGGACTGGGGGTGCGTATCAGGCCTTGGAAAGATATAAAGGGCCAGATGTATTAACCTGGATAAGGCATAAGGAAGTGATAAACCAGTGATATGTGCAAGGTGATACACGCACCAGCCAATCAGCACCAATATGTAAATTAACAGTTAGGAGCTGATTGGCTGGTGCGTGTATCACCTTGCACATATCACTGGTTTATCACTTCCTTATGCCTTATCCAGGTTAATACATCTGCCCCAAAGTACCAATCAGCTCCTAACTGACATGTCACAGGCTGTGTTTGAAAAATGAGTTAGTAGTTTTCTCTTTCCAAGGTTTGATGCCTCTCCCCCAGGATCAACTGATGAAGCTGAATTTGTCCACCTTAGACTTAGGACATATAATATGAATAACTGCAATAGTTCCAGCCAAATTATATACAGTAGAATTAAGGGCCACAAAAATACAAAGTCGAGCAAAGATAATTTCCCTTTCTATACTCCATGAACACTATCATCCTCCTAACTCGCAACATGGTCTAGAACAAGTTCATATGCCGATACAAATAATGGACAAGATAATGAAAAAAACAATAAAAAGGTTACTTAATAGAACATAGATCTGACATATGGGGTTAGTACGGCTACTGTTCACCATGGCATTAAGAGTTTACACACGTCTGATAATGAACACAAGAAAGTCACGAAACTGATAACTAGCTGACACATTTCAGACTTAGGGGGATGTATGTTAATGTTGCCGCTACATCTGTGCAGATAGTATGTGGATATATGCATATGTTGCAGAAACTGGAACCGGTATTGAGACGCCCACCAGCAGGCTTTGCAAAACCAAAAGACACAGCATCAGTGGCCTATGCCTACTCAGAATGGCAGATAGAACTTAGACGCCGGCGCCAGTGAAACTGCATACAAGGACGCAGCCGCTGGCTCCGACACACCTATAAAACAATTACATTATGCACACTTTTTTCTAACCATCCCCGTTTTCACCCATAAACGTTCCCCAACTGTCACTCAATCTGCATCAAAATCCTCTCTACCAACCGCAGAGGCGTCGGGATGCGTGTTCCATGCAACTCAGACACAGGAGCAGTAATAAAGACATTGGCTAGCTGCGCAAATAGCGTGCAACTCTGAATCGGGCCCTTAGTTCAGGGTCATGATCATAATATCGCATGATCACTGTAAGGGGGGGGGGCGCGCATTATCATCCTGGAAGACACCAGCCTCACAGGGGAATAAATGTTGCAAGTGGGATGAAGATTGCTCAGTACCATTACGCAGTGACCAGCATTTACCTTACTTTCTAGGAGGATGGCTGCACTTAAACCATAATACAGTTCACAGGGCCTCACAGAACCCTCCCCTGTTGAGAACAAGGGTTCTAGAGTCCTTTAGGTTGGTGCCACAGCGGAAGTCATCCATTTGTCGAGAACATACCGAAGAAGGATGAGCCATCTGACCAACACTGTCCCCCCAGCTTGGTAGCCCCACTGGGTCATGCATTCCCAGCTGTGATCAGCCGTTTACATACTGCAGCCTGATATTCTGGTCTGTGAATTTTCAGTGGATCATTTTTTAGGACACCGGCTGCTTGAGCCACAATTTGCAACCTTTAATCAACTGCAGTTGGCGCTTGTCACTGAAGCTTCTTCCAAAATCTCCACCCAAATTACCCCTTTATCAGTCACCGAGATCACCTCTTGCAACCATAATGACAGGCACCGGGGCAGGCCAGCATTTTTATATATATGGCCCTGGCCGCGCTGCGGTGTCATTTGCTTAATACACGAGCCACACCTGTGAGGATTCATTGCTTTCCGTAGCTTGGTATCACTCGGGAGTCTTACTTGTGCACGACATGTACATCTTACCTATCTTGACATCTCTGTAATATTTTTCAATTGGATAGTCCTTAGTGAATCCAACACCACCCATCCATTCCAGACATTTGCTGGTTGTCATTGCAGCCACCTGTGGGTGGACATAGGGAGTTGGTTATTTGCCGTTCCCCAAACATATTACTGTAGCAAGTAACAAACAGGCATTCCACCATGACCAGAACAATGGAGCACCTGCGTTTGAGAGAGAACCTTTATAGTCTGGAAACAGAACCATCCTGTGGAATACTCCAATGAGTATAAAAAAGTGGATTTATGCTCTGTCAATTTCAGGGTAATAAGAACAAATTATTACAAATAATGAGAAATGTAAATACACATTTTCAACTAATTTGAAGCATTGTAAATATTCAGCGGAATATGTATCATGTATGCAGCATTGCCAACAGATGGCGCCACTTAAGAGTTTGGGTATACTGTAATGATAATAAATTAGCAGGACGTTCTCATTAGTCCATTCAATACAATGCGTCTTAAAATGTAAGAGAACGTCAGAGGATAGTCCTCCATGTATAGTCACACAAATGTCTAACAGCAGATGCCCCCTTGTCTGCCAGTTTCAACATTTATTGTAAACGTGCTTATTTAATGTGCTTTATGTATTTGATGTTTCTCTTACGTCCTAGAGGATGCTGGGGACTCCAAAAGGACCATGGGGTATAGACGGATCCGCAGGAGCTTGGGCACACTATAAAGACTTAAAGTGGGAGTGAACTGGCTCCTCCCTCTATGCCCCTCCTCCAGACCTCAGTTAGACTTTGTGCCCAGGAGTGAATGGACACACACTAGGGGAGCTCTACTGAGTTTCTCTAAAAGACTTTGTTAGGTTTTTTTATTTTCAGGTAGACCTGGCTACAGGCTCCCTGCAGCGTGGGAGTGAGGGGAGAGAAGCAGGACCTACTTCTTCTTAGCTTAAGGGCTCTGCTTCTCAGGCTACTGGACACCATTAGTTCCAAAGGGTTCGATCACTTGGTGCGCCTAGCTGCTTGTTCCCGGAGCCGCGCCATCAACCCCCTCACAGAAGCCAGAAGGAAGAAGCCGGGTGAGTATTAGAAGAACAGAAGACTTCAGTGACGGCAGAAGACTTCAGTGACGGAGGTAACATGCAGGGGGGGGGGGAGCGCCCTGGGCAGCAAGTTACTGAGGCTCTTTTAAACAAAAATGGCTGGCTTGAGTTGTTATTCGGTGCCCGGGCACTGTGTCCGCTACCCCCACCAGCATATCGCAGCGGTCCCGCTGCGCGCCATTGCTCCCACACACCAACGGCTGGTATCGGGTGCAGGGCGCAGGGGGGCGCCCTGGGCAGTATGTTTTACATTATTTTTACACTCCCAGAACACATATACAGTGGGTAGCCACTGTATATGGTCCCCTGCCTGCATATAACGGTTTTAATATAGTGGGCTACCGCGCACCGATAAGGGGCGGGGCTTAGCCCTCACAGAAAGAGACAGCGCCATTTTTAATCAATGTCCCCGCCAAAACATGTGTACAGCACAAACAAGGGGGGGCACATATTGTTAGTGTTATGTAGGAATGTATAACACTATTTAATTTGGAAATGGGCATGTACTCATGGTTGTGTATACTCTGTGTGCTCCCTGTCAGATATACACTTGTGTCAACATGTGTGAATGTTCTGTCACTAACGCCTCTGGGGTTCATTGTCGGCATCGCCGACACCTGTTTGGTACTTGATACAGTAGATACTGAGTCAACAGATCGGTTGTGTTATACTTGTTCATTGTAAACACGGTATGGGACACACAGTAGTATGTGGGTGACCCTGTCGGCACCAACTGTTATTACCGGGTGTAAATTGACGTGCTGTAACTAACTTATACCTGTATATATATTTATTTATTTATATGGTTCGGTTCCGTGAGTCTGTAGCTCGAGCACAGACATGGTTATATTTGTGGGGGAATGTTATTAAAATTATATATGTATAATTCCCTCGGACCTCTCGGGGTTGCAAGTATGTTATTTTGCCTGGTTACTACTCCCTGCTGTCGACGATTACTAGGTTTTCTGTCGACTATAATGTTTCCTGGTAGAGCCACAACTGCGGATTCAGTACATGGTCATACACATTCAGAACACATTAATGTCACTTGGGTCCCGAAGGTTCCGGACAATCCGCTTATATGTATGTTATATGTATATATAGGTAGGATATGTGTGTATATGTGTATTACAATATGTATATTCATCTTATGATTTATAAAGAATGCTGAAGTAATAGTATTCTCTCTCATGTGCTGGTCGCTCTGTTGATAAAGCTCGAGGTCGGCCGTGACGAGTGGGTCTCCCGTCCTCTCAAGGAGTCCGAATATTTATTCTTTTCCCGCGGCCGAGAGAATACTGTGAAAATCAACTCCTGGTTGACACGGCGTCCTGTCACAAAGGATCGGATACAGGAAGCTAAGTGATAATAAGAATTTACTCACCGGTAATTCTATTTCTCGTAGTCCGTAGTGGATGCTGGGGACTCCGTAAGGACCATGGGGAATAGACGGGCTCCGCAGGAGACTGGGCACTCTATAAGAAAGATTTGGTACTATCTGGTGTGCACTGGCTCCTCCCTCTATGCCCCTCCTCCAGACCTCAGTTAGGATACTGTGCCCGGAAGAGCTGACACAATAAGGAAGGATTTTGAATCCCGGGTAAGACTCATACCAGCCACACCAATCACACCGTATAACTCGTGATATGAAACCCAGTTAACAGAATGAAATATAACTGAGCCTCTCAACAGATGGCTCAACACTAACACTTTAGTTAGGCAATAACTATATACAAGTATTGCAGACAATCCGCACTTGGGATGGGCGCCCAGCATCCACTACGGACTACGAGAAATAGAATTACCGGTGAGTAAATTCTTATTTTCTCTGACGTCCTAGTGGATGCTGGGGACTCCATAAGGACCATGGGGATTATACCAAAGCTCCCAAACGGGCGGGAGAGTGCGGATGACTCTGCAGCACCGAATGAGAGAACTCAAGGTCCTCCTCAGCCAGGGTATCAAATTTGTAGAATTTAGCAAACGTGTTTGCCCCTGACCAAGTTGCAGCTCGGCAAAGTTGTAAAGCAGAGACCCCTCGGGCAGCCGCCCAAGATGAGCCCACCTTCCTCGTGGAATGGGCTTTCACTAATTTAGGATGCGGCAATCCAGCCGCAGAATGCGCCAGCTGAATTGTGCTACAAATCCAGCGAGCAATAGTCTGCTTAGAAGCAGGAGCACCCAGCTTGTTGGGTGCATACAGGATAAAAAGCGAGTCAGTTTTCCTGACTCCAGCCGTCCTGGAAACATAAATTTTCAAGGCCCTGACTACGTCCAGTAACTTGGAATCCTCCAAGTCCCTAGTAGCCGCAGGTACCACAATAGGTTGGTTCAAGTGAAAAGCTGATACTACCTTAGGGAGAAACTGGGGACGAGTCCTCAATTCTGCCCTATCCATATGGAAAATCAGATAAGGGCTTTTACATGACAAAGCCGCCAATTCTGACACACACCTGACCGAAGCCAAGGCCAATAACATGACCACTTTCCACGTGAGATATTTCAGATCCACAGTTTTAAGTGGTTCAAACCAATGTGATTTTAGGAAACTCAACACCACATTGAGATCCCAAGGTGCCACAGGAGGCACAAAAGGGGGCTGAATATGAAGCACTCCCTTTACAAAAGTCTGAACTTCAGGCAGTGAAGCCAGTTCTTTTTGGAAGAAAACCGACAGAGCCGAAATCTGGACCTTAATGGAACCCAATTTTAGGCCCATAGTCACTCCCGACTGTAGGAAGTGCAGAAAACGACCCAGCTGAAATTCCTCTGTAGGGGCCTTCCTGGCCTCACACCACGCAACATATTTTCGCCAAATGCGGTGATAATGGTTTGCGGTTACTTCTTTTCTGGCTTTTATCAGCGTAGGAATGACTTCCTCCGGAATGCCCTTTTCCTTTAGGATCTGGAATTCAACCGCCATGCCGTCAAACGCAGCCGCGGTAAGTCTTGGAACAGACAGGGCCCCTGCTGTAGCAGATCCTGTCTGAGCGGTAGAGGCCATGGGTCCTCTGATAACATTTCTTGAAGTTCCGGGTACCAAGCTCTTCTTGGCCAATCCGGAACCACGAGTATCGTTCTTACTTCTCGCCTTCTTATTATTCTCAGTACCTTTGGTATGAGAGGCAGAGGAGGGAACACATAAACCGACTGGTACACCCACGGTGTCACTAGAGCGTCCACAGCTATCGCCTGAGGGTCCCTTGACCTGGCACAATATCTCTTTAGCTTTTTGTTGAGGCGGGACGCCATCATGTCCACCTGTGGCCTTTCCCAACGGTTTACCAACAGTAGGAAGACTTCTGGATGAAGTCCCCACTCTCCCGGGTGGAGGTCGTGCCTGCTGAGGAAGTCTGCCTCCCAGTTGTCCACTCCCGGAATGAACACTGCTGACAGTGCTAACACGTGATTTTCCGCCCATCGGAGAATCCTTGTGGCTTCTGCCATCGCCGTCCTGCTTCTTGTGCCGCCCTGTCGGTTTACATGGGCGACTGCCGTGATGATGTCTGACTGGATCAGTACCGGCTGGTTTTGAAGCAGGGGCCTTGCCTGACTTAGGGCATTGTAAATGGCCCTCAGTTCCAGAATGTTTATGTGTAGGGACGACTCCTGACTTGACCATAGTCCTTGGAAGTTTCTTCCCTGTGTGACTGCCCCCCAGCCTCGAAGGCTGGCATCCGTGGTCACCAGGGCCCAGTCCGTATGCCGAATCTGCGGCCCTCTTGAAGATGAGCACTTTGCAGCCACCACAGCAGAGACGCCCTGGTCCTTGGAGACAGGGTTATCAGCCGATGCATCTGAAGATGCGATCCGGACCACTTGTCCAACAGGTCCCACTGAAAAGTCCTTGCATGGAACCTGCAGAATGGAATTGCTTCGTAGGAAGCTACCATCTTTCCCAGGACTCGCGTGCAGTGATGCACCGACACCTGTTTTGGTTTTAGGAGGCCTCTGACTAGAGATGACAGCTCCCTGGCCTTCTCCTCCGGGAGAAACACTTTTTTCTGTTCTGTGTCCTAAACCATCCCCAGGAACAGTAGACGTGTCGTAGGGACCAGCTGTGACTTTGGAATATTTAGAATCCAACCGTGCTGTTGTAGCACCTCCCGAGATAGTGCTACCCCGACCAACAACTGCTCCCTGGACCTCGCCTTTATCAGGAGATCGTCCAAGTACGGGATAATTAAAACTCCCTTTTTTCGAAGGAGTATCATAATTTCGGCCATTACCTTGGTAAATACCCTCGGTGCCGTGGACAGACCAAACGGCAACGTCTGGAATTGGTAATGACAATCCTGTACCACAAATCTGAGGTACTCCTGGTGAGGATGGTAAATGGGGACATGCAGGTAAGCATCCTTGATGTCCAGTGATACCATGTAATCCCCCTCGTCCAGGCTTGCAATAACCGCCCTGAGCGATTCCATCTTGAACTTGAATTTTTTTATATATGTGTTCAAGGATTTCAAATTTAAAATGGGTCTCACCGAACCGTCCGGTTTCGGTACCACAAACATTGTGGAATAGTAACCCCGTCCTTGTTGAAGGAGGGGCACCTTGACTATCACCTGCTGGGAATACAGCTTGTGCATTGCCTGTAACACTGCCTCCCTGCCTGAGGGAGTTGTAGGCAAGGCAGATTTGAGGAAAAGGCGGGGGGGAGACGTCTCAAATTCCAGCTTGTACCCCTGAGATACTACTTGAAGGATCCAGGGATCCACCCGTGAGCGAGCCCACTGATTGCTGAAGTTTTTGAGACGGGCCCCCACCGTACCTGGCTCCGCCTGTGGAGCCCCAGCGTCATGCGGCGGACTTGGAGGAAGCGGGGGAGGACTTTTGCTCCTGGGAACTGGCTGTATGCTGCAGCTTTTTCCCTCTACCTCTGCCTCTGGGCAGAAAGGACGCGCCTTTAACCCGCTTGCCCTTATGGGGCCGAAAGGACTGTACCTGATAATACGGTGCTTTCTTTGGCTGTGAGGGAACATGGGGTAAAAATGCTGACTTCCCAGCTGTTGCTGTGGAAACGAGGTCCGAGAGACCATCCCCGAACAACTCCTCACCCTTATAAGGCAAAACTTCCATGTGCCTTTTAGAATCTGCATCACCTGTCCACTGCCGAATCCATAACCCTCTCCTGGCAGAAATGGACATTGCACTTATTTTAGATGCCAGCCGGCAAATATCCCTCTGTGCATCTCTCATGTATAAGACTGCGTCTTTAATATGCTCTACGGTTAGCAATATAGTGTCCCTGTCTAGGTTATCAATATTTTCCGACAGGGAATCTGACCACGCAGCTGCAGCACTGCACATCCATGCTGAAGCAATAGCTGGTCTCAGTATAATACCTGTGTGTGTATATACAGACTTCAGGATAGCCTCCTGCTTCCTATCAGCAGGCTCCTTTAGGGCGGCCGTATCCGGAGACGGTAGTGCCACCTTCTTTGACAAGCGTGTGAGCGCTTTATCCACCCCAGGGGATGTTTCCCAACGTGACCTATCCTCTGGCGGGAAAGGGTACGTCATTAGTAACCTTTTAGAAATTACCAGTTTCTTATCGGGGGAAGCCCACGCTTCTTCACACACTTCATTTAATTCCTCAGATGGGGGAAAAACTACTGGTAGTTTTTTCTCTCCAAACATAATACCCTTTTTTGTGGTTCCTGGGGTAACATCAGAAATGTGCAACACATTTTTCATTGCCTCAATCATGTAACGTGTGGCCCTATTGGAAGTTACATTAGTCTCATCGTCGTCGACACTGGAGTCAGTATCCGTGTCGACATTTGTGTCTGCCATCTGAGGTAGCGGGCGTTTTAGAGCCCCTGATGGCTTTTGAGACGCTTGGGCAGGCACAGGCCGAGTAGCCGGCTGTCCCATATTTGGTATGTCGTCAAACCTTTTATGTAAGGAGTTGACACTTTCACGTAATTCCTTCCACAAGTCCATCCACTCAGGTGTCGGCCCCGCAGGGGGTGACATCACATTTATCGGCATCTGCTCCGCCTCCTCATCAAACATGTCGACACAGCCGTACCGACACACCGCACACACACAGGGAATGCTCTGACAGAGGACAGGACCCCACAAAGCCCTTTGGGGAGACACAGAGAGAGTATGCCAGCACACACCAGAGCGCCATATAACACAGGGATGAACACTATAACTGAGTGATTTTCCCTTATAGCTGCGCATATATATTATATATATATATATATATATATATATATATATATATATATACACACACACTACTGCGCCTAAATTTAGTGCCCCCCCCCTCTCTTTTTTACCCTTTGTAGTCTTGAAACTGCAGGGGAGAGCCTGGGAGCGATCCTTCCAGCGGAGCTGTGAGGGAAAAATGGCGCCAGTGTGCTGAGGGAGATAGCCCCGCCCCTTTTTCGGCGGGCTTCTCCCGCTTTTTTGTGGATCTCTGGCAGGGGTATTTTTCACATATATAGCCTCTAGGACTATATATTGTGATTTTTTTTTTTGCCAGCCAAGGTGTTAATATTGCTGCTCAGGGCGCCCCCCCCCAGCGCCCTGCACCCATCAGTGACCGGAGTGTGAGGTGTGCATGAGGAGCAATGGCGCACAGCTGCAGTGCTGTGCGCTACCTTGTTGAAGACCGAAGTCTTCTGCCGCCGATTTTCAGGACCATCTTCTTGCTTCTGGCTCTGTAAGGGGGACGGTGGCGCGGCTCCGGGACCGGACGATCGAGGTCGGGCCCTGTGTTCGATCCCTCTGGAGCTAATGGTGTCCAGTAGCCTAAGAAGCCCAAGCTAGCTGCAAGCAGGTAGGTTCGCTTCTTCTCCCCTTAGTCCCTCGTAGCAGTGAGTCTGTTGCCAGCAGATCTCACTGAAAATAAAAAAAACTAAAATATACTTTCTTTTCTAGAAGCTCAGGAGAGCCCCTAGTGTGCATCCAGCTCAGCCGGGTACAAGATTCTAACTGAGGTCTGGAGGAGGGTCATAGAGGGAGGAGCCAGTGCACACCAGGTAGACCAAAAGCTTTCTTTTAGTTGTGCCCAGTCTCCTGCGGAGCCGCTATTCCCCATGGTCCTTACGGAGGCCCAGCATCCACTTAGGACGTCAGAGAAATAGGATTTTAGTACTTACCGGTAAATCCTTTTCTCCTAGAGGATGCTGGGCGCTCGTCCCAGTGCGTACTGTGTCTGCAGTTACGGATTTTGGTTGCACTTTGTGGTGTTTCTTCTCTGTCCGGCTATCGCTGACGTTGTTCATGCCATGGCAGGTGGGTTTTTATTGTTGGTAGGCTGACACACAAGTTGTGTTACATATTCTCTCAGCATATGGCTGTATGGTTTTCATACCGTGGGCTGGTATTCTGTTGAAGGCCACGTCTTGCGGTATGTTCGTGGTGTGAGCTGGTATAACACTCACTGTGTTTAAATTATAAATTCTTTCCTCGAAATGTCCGTCTCTCCTGGGCACAGTTTTCTAACTGAGGTCTGGAGGAGGGGCATAGAGGGAGGAGCCAGTTCACACCCAGTTTAAGTCTTTATAGTGTGCCCAAGCTCCTGCGGATCCGTCTATACCCCATGGTCCTTTTGGAGTCACCAGCATCCTCTACGGACTAGGAGAAAAGGATTTACCGGTAGGTACTAAAATCCTATTTTTGGACAACTTTCAGCTATCTTACCTGCTTACAGTGATAGCAAAGAGAGGCCGAAGGATTCTACAGGAAGAACCCATCCAAAGTTACCTGTAACTCACACGCTGGGACGCTGATAGGTGTTACTCTATTCATCTCTATCCTGTATAGCTCTCTATTCAGCACTACGTGACTATCATGCTTCAAGCTCCAATCCCTTCCTGTTTATCCTTCAAGTAATTTTGGTAGAGGATGAAGTCCAGATGTAAGAACTCTTTTCCTATTTGTTGTAAGGTGAAGGCAGGAGTCCCAAAAGTAGACTTCCCATCTAACAACCATAATTATAAGGAAAGTCAAGAAGCATTAGGACCTTAGTATTAGTAATGAGTTTTAGCTGAATCATGGGCTAAAGGATGAATACAGCATTTCAACTACAATGCAGGGTGACACGATGTATGTCCAACTGGGCAGAACAATATGAGCCGGAGCACCTAACCACTAGGAGCATGGGCAGGTCCAGTCATTACTTTACATACAAGTATAAACTTTATAAGGAGTGCAATTCTGGAGACCAGAACTATAAGTTGGCAATTCAGTATGCAGCCACCAAACACATCTGCTTTGGGGACTTACCTCAGCGGAGAAGTACTTGGCCATGCAAGCCTCCTTCTTGAAGGGCCTCCCTGCTTCCCTAAGCCTTGCTGCATTGTAGGTCAGTAGCCTGGCTGCTTCCAGCTGGGTGGCCACATGGGAGATCTGATGCTGCATACTCTGCACAGAGCACAAAGCAATAGGTCAGAGGAAAAACACACAGGCACAGTAAGAGTCCCCTGATCCTAGATTTCAGAGTAATGGCACAGCATGAATGTTACAGAATGGTAAATGGATGCAATCTAATACACATAATCTAAATGCTCCAGTGAATGGGTGTTTTGGCTTATTGGCCACAGCCAACAGGTCACCAGCAGCGCAGTCAGTGTTGGTGTATATACGTGGTATCACTAGGAACCACTGTGGCAGGAGGACCTGGATAGGCAGAAGACTGGTGCAACGCATGCAGTATTAGTTTCTCTTTCATATGGGCTGTTATGTAGCAATGATAATGTGTGGGAATACAATGACTTTGCTGCTGCAAAGTAACTGACAGCAGCGACCAGAGGATCCGCAGCAGGCCAGCGTCATATACGAGGGATAAAGGTAAAATGAGGACTTCCACTGCAGCGCCGGTAAGATGAGACACAGGAATGAGTAACACCCTCTACTTCCATTACACACAGGCAGATCTATTGGTAAATCTTAAATTCACTTAATATACAGGTTGAGTATTCCTTATCCAAAAATCACACATTTTTGGGTCCCCTACTGAGCTAATGACACATATACATTATATGGTGTAATTATATGGATGGTGTCATGGGTTCCATTCCCACCATGGCCCTAACTATGTGGAGTTTGTATATTCTCCCCGTACCCTGCGTGGGTTTCCTCCAGGTAATCCGGTTTCCTCCCACAATCCAAAAATAGACTGGTAGGTTAATTGGCTCCCAACAAAAATGTTACCCTAGTGTGATTGTGTATGTGTGTACTTGTGGTAGGGAATATAGATTGTAAGCTCCACTGGGGCAGGAACTGATGTGAATGGCCAAATATTCTCTGTAAAGCGCTACGGAATATGTGTGCGCTATATAAAATAACTGATAATTATAAATAAATATTATATATCTATATAATATATCTATATATACACATAATATATATGCAGTTATCTCCGTAGGGGACCCAAAAATGTGGGATTTTGAAAAAGGGATATTCAACCTGTAATACAATACTGGATAATGTAATAGCAAACCTGGAAGTCAAATATCCTCTGCCCAAACTGCTTCCTCTGCTTGGTGTATGGGATGGTGTGATCAAAACAGCCCTGAGCCAAACCCAGCATCTGCAACCATAGAGAGGGGACGGAAGAGAACAATTCTGTGACAGCCACTCCGATAGGAAAGGATTACACACAATATTAAAAGGTGCATATTTGGAATGAAGATTAGAAATAAACATTAGGACATGCACTGTGATAGATTACACCTACTGAAGTGATGATCATCAAGCGCCACAGGGACTGTTCTGTGGCAGTATACATTTCCCTCAATACACTGAATCTAGATTGAGAGTATGGGCCGAATATAATGCAGTGTGAGAAACCCGAAGCTCAGATATTCCATCCAAAGACATACTTTTTATTTTTTAAAGTGGCAATAATTTACAAGGCAATACCAGGATGGTTTTGCATTGTAAAGGATTGCCACTTTAAAATAAAAATATATGACTTCAGCCAGAATCTCAGACCGCACTACATTTGGCCTTATGTTTATAGGCTTAAGGTGCTCTGAGCCTTTATAAACCAAAACCATATTTATTTATATATCACTTTCTAATGAGGGCAATCATACCCATGCAATAACAGATGCCCAGCCATGGTATTATAATCAGTTAATTGGGAGCAGAAGCCCATAAATATGAGCACACGTAAGACTATTAGTATTACTATGAGGCCTGATGACAAATGCCCACCAGTTCCGTTACCTGGGCAGAGATTCCAATCCGGCCTTCATTTAGCATTTCTATAGCATATTTATAGCCTTGTCCCAGCTGACCGAGCACACTGGACTCAGGAACCTGCATAAAGAAATAAAGGATGAGATTCACAGCCAGACACAGGGACATGTAACATTTCCCCAAACACAAACACTCACTGAGCAAAGACAACATAGGAAAAAGGAATTCCCAGTACAATAATGCTGCAATCTGAAAAGGTTTGGTTGCCTCCCATGGTCTAGATTAATAGTTAATCCATTTATTATTTCACAAGGAACAAGTGACATCACCACAGTGCAGTGATGTCACTCATGTGATTTATCCACTTTAGCATTCATTCTACATCTTGCTCCACTGTGTGTAGGTGTTTGCAGTATTATGTATGCCTAACATGACACCTTCACACAGTACATTAACTATGGCTCTATCCTCCTGAATGATTAGGGCTTGCCATGCTGATTGGCATCTGTTTATAGTTTATCTATAGGTTACATTCCTTTAACATAAAAATGCTCACTCTGGGGCAGATGTATTAAGCCTGGAGAAGTGATAAAGCAGTGATAAGTGCAAGGTGATAATGCACCAGCCAATCAGCTCCTAACTGTTCATTTACATATTGCAGCTGATTGCCTGGTGTCGTATCACCTTGCACTTATCACTGCTTTATCACTTCTCCAGGCTTAATACATCTGCCCCTCTGTTTGCAGGCAGGTGGAGAATTTTAGAATGGAACACCATTCACACCTTCTTCCTCTCCAGTCGCATCTCCACAGAGGGTGTAGTAGGGTATGCCGGCGGCCGGGCTCCCGGCGACCAGCATACCGGAATCCCGACCGCCGGCACACCGACAGCTGTGCGAGCGCAAATGAGCCTTTTGCGGGCTCGCTACGCTCGCCATGCTGCGGGCACGGTGGTGCGCTACGCTATGTATCCTCCCTCCAGGGGGGTAGTGGACCCCCAAGAGGGAGAAAAAAAGTGTTGGTATGCCGGCTGTCGGGATTCCGGCGCCGGTATACGGTGCGCCAGGATCCCGACAGCTGGCAAACTGAAGACCACCCCTCCACAGACATACCTTAACACCGTCGAATGTCAGCGCGCACGTTGAAGAAGCCCTGAGTCCTAGTTTATCCTCCTTCTTTCCGATGTGGAATCCTTCAGTTTCCCTGGGGACAATGAAACACGTGATCCCTCGATATCCCTGACACATACAACAGAGAACAAGTTACTATTCCAGTTTGACCTGTTGATTAATATATCTGGAGTCTAACCCCAAAGAATGTTCTTATCAAGTACATATTAACTACTACATCACACACTGCCTCTTGCGTGTTTGTGCCGTGTCACACACGAGAACAGACTGTACTCAACAGAAGTCATAGGAGAGGAGTCTGTGTAATATTTATATGAAATCCCCCAGATTCTTTGTCACTCCTGACAATGGACACTGCCTTGTAATCCCTTAATTAACCTATGTGCCACAGCCACTTGATTAGAAGCGGAAGTTAGAAAAACATACAATTTAAAGTCGTTTCGATTTTGCTTCATTTTTAAGTGAAACTTCTAAAGGAAAAATAATACAGAAAGGCAATATGGAATGGGACGACAAGAGGTCAGACCTAGGGAATACAATACATGTGGTTGTACCCCTAAGGATATATCCAACTACTACCCAGATCATATAATCTAATATAACAATATAAAGATTATGGGGTCTATTCAATTACTGTCGGATTTTTTTAAAAGTCGGAAAACCGCCACTTTCCCACTTTTTAGGTCGAATTTGGATTTGACCTGTTCAATAATGGAGCCGTTTTTGCCGACTTTATAAAAAAATCCAATTTGTCGGAAACACGTGGATCGGCAGATTAGCCGCGGATCCATGCGTTTTGTCGGACTTGTGGGCGATACCAACAGTTTTTTGGCCCGTTTTCGACAATGTCAATCAAACTTTAAAAAAAAAGTCGGATCGGCATTGTCAAAAACGGACAAAAACCTGTCAGAATTGCCCACAAATTGAATACTGAACTGTCAGATCCTCTCCATCTGAGAGGATCCGACAGGCATTGAATAGACCAATTTATCTTGATTACAAAGTAAACGCCACAATTGCTCTGCATCTCTCTATCAGATATATACTGGACATTGTGTGTGGGTTATCCACCCTGGTCCTCATACAACCCCAAGCCATATTTCTATATACATCATATGGTTACTGTTAGAATAATAGTATTGCTCTGCAAGCAGAAAACAGTAGGCTGACTGCCAGTAGATGACATGCCGTACGTGGACATGCTCAATACACCAAGACCACCATGTTTAGTGAGTTGTATTGTACAAATAATTCAATAGATCTTCTGACTGAAATGTCTAAAATGAATTGTGTCGGAACCTTAAGACTGGCTTCACAGTACACAACTTAGCCACGGAGCACTGGCTGAAAATCTTGGCCCTAACTTCACAGAATTTACCATCTCATCCTGTCCACATGATTCCCCTATCAACATGTCTCCTTCATCACCATCTCGACATAGTCATCCTTATTAACTCGCCATCCACAGTCATCATCATTAACCAGTCTATTCTGCAGCACTATTAACCATCTCTCATTATTCCAATAATTCCTCCCCCACGCTGACAGCTGCTTATTTTCCAGAAGGGAACTGACCACACATCAATTCCTCTCCGAGTACTTTCATGACTTTGCCAAGTCTAAGCCCACCTGTTCAGAGAGGAAGAGATCGGTGCTCTTCTGAGAAGTTCATACAGTATATCCCAACTCAGACAGACTATGGCTCCAATGTTTTGGTGCTGTGGCATACAGTTTTGGTTGAGCCCTATTCTACACAATCAGCAACACAAGGAATTAGCTACTAAAATAAGGAACTAAGGGGCAGATGTATTAACCTGGAGAAGGCATAAGGAAGTGATAAACCAGTGCAATGTGATAAATGCACCAGCCAATCAGCTCCTAACTGTTAATTTACATATTGGAACTGATTGGCTGGTGTGTTTATCACCTTGCACATATCACTGGTTTATCAGTTCCTTATGCCTTCTCCATGTTAATACATCTGCCCCTATCTACTATATATTTGAAAAGTCAATAACTTAGTTTATAAGATTTCACAATTCTCTCCCCACAAGAGACAGGATTAGAACTTACAGCGGACAGGTCTGCATTTGCCATCACAAGGAAGACTCCGGCCTGCTCGGAGTTACTGATCCACATCTTGGAGCCATTGATCACATAGTAATCCTTCTGCTTCTCAGCTGTAGTTCTCAGGGAAAAAGCATCACTGCCAGAGCCAGCCTCAGACAGACAGAAACTGCCCACCTACACAGACGATGGAAAAGCAAGCATCAAATACAGAAATCTGCATTCAGATTACAGTGGTAGCAATAATTAATGTGACAAGGCAAAAGGAGGAGCACAGATGGCAGTAATTCATCCCAATATACCATGTGTTATGTCATTGGCTCACAACCTACTCTGGGAGGACCACTTTACCAAGATATGCCCTATTGTTGCCTATTTGCCCAATAGGGGCAACTACTAACAGAAAGGATACAGACACTGGTAACCATACAGGACAAAAGATCTACTGAAATATTGTGGGGTTTGCAAATATGTTTTGTCACTGACACTACTGATTGCAGAAATAGGATATTGATTTTCCTATGAAGACAACAGAATTCTATTAGTAATCATCATTGAAGCACTGACCTTTATTGTTATGTCCTCACAACATAAATGAACACAAATGTAATGTTTCATTGTGTTGGCTCCTAAATATTAATACCAGGAGGACTGCTAAGGAAGCCAATATTAACATTACTTCCCCAAAGCAGCTGGAAACAGAACATTTAAAAAAGGTACTACTACTTACCGTAAAAAAAATAAAAAACTGGATTTTTATTTACTTACCATAAAATCTCTCTCTGATTCCATCTGGGGGACGCAGCGCACTTACGGATGGGGTTATAGTGTTCCCTCTAGAATCTGGGCAGGGCGCCGGAGCTAGAAAGGCATTAGCCGCGGTAGCGCCGAAAAGGGGGCGGGGTCATCACGGCTAATAAAAGCCTCGTGGGCGGCCGGCGGCGTCACTGTTGGGCTTCCCCCATGAATGGATGCCGCAGCATCTTTACGCGCTATAAGGGCAGGAAGCGGGCGGCAGTTTTAGCAAGGCGCCGCAGAAAGGGCAGGGCGGGTTTTGCCCTTAAAAAAAAAAAAAAAAAAAAAAAATCCGTGCAGGGCTAAAACTGCCTAGCACTAGAACTAGGTTAGAGCTTTGGAAGAGAACCTATAAAAACCAACTCCTCCCCCCTCTAATCTCCAGCCTGACCAGTAGATTACCTCAGTTAACATTTAGCAAAGCCAGAAGAGGCAGACAGAATACAACTACGAAACCAGACAAAAATACAGGAGGGATCGCAGCGTCCTCCAGATGGAATCAGAGAAAGATTACGCTAAGTAAACAAAAATCCCTTTTTCTCTTTCATCCATATGGGGACGCTGTGCATGTATGGATGGGATTTCCCAAAGCAAGTTAAATAGAGAAGGGAGAAAACAGACGACAGAGCAGTCTGCAAAATTTGACGCCCAACAGAGGCAGTCTCCAAACAAAAAAGTATGAAAATGGTAAAACCTGGTGAAAGTATGCACGGAAGGCCAAGTTGCCGCTCTACATAGCTGCTCAACTAAAACACCACGACGAACAGCTCAGGAGGCTCCAACAGCCTTAGTCGAATGAGCCCTCAATGAGTCAGGAACAGGTAATGCCGAAGAAACATAGGCCTGCCGAATAGCAGAAGTAACCCAATGCGCCACTGTGTTCCTAGACGTTTGGGCGCATCAATCAAAACCAACAAGGTATCCATACGACGAATAGGCTCTGTACGGGACAACTAAATGCGTAAGGCTCTAACAACAACAACCACCACCAATAACGCCAGATGACAATCCTTTCCAGAAGACTCTGGAACAAACACTGGAAGCACTATGTCCCGATTTATATGTAAAGCAGACACAACCTTTGGCAAGAAGGAAGGCTTCGTACGCAAGACCACTCGATCGTCGTGTAAAACCAACAAGGGTGGTCTGCAAGAAAGCGCCGCTAACTCTGAAACACGCCTGGCCGAAGCAATGGCCAAAAGAAAAACCACTGTGTAAGAAAGCGTAATTTAACAGTTTCTAGTGGCTCACACAGAGGCTTCTGGAGAGCCTGAAGAACCAAATTTAAATCCCAGGGTGGAACAGGAGGAACAAACGGAGGCTGAATCCTGATTACACCTTGAAGTAATGTCTGGACCTCCGGGATGAGAGCCAATCTTTTCTGAAAAAAGTACTGACAATGCCGAAACTTGTCCCTTAAGGGAAGACAAACGAAGTCCTTTAGTCAGACCATCCTGAAGGAAAGACAATATACGAGGTAAACGAAAGAGGTGTGGCGACAACCCACGACGTTCACACCAAGCAATGTAGATATGCCATACTCTGTGATAAATATGAGAGGCGACTGGTTTTCTAGCCTGAAACATAGTTTTCACCACTGGTCGAGAACCCTTTCGCCCTTAAAATGCTGGATTCATGAACCATGCCGTCAGAGCTAGACGATTTAAATAGGGGTGGTGACAAGGACCTTGTAGAAGTAGATCGGGTCGCAGAGTTAGACGGAATGGGTCCTTTGTCACCATGCTGCGGAGAAGAGTGTACCACTGACGACGAGGTCAGTCTGGCGATACAAGAATGACCGGGAGACCTTCTCTGCGGATGCGTTGAAGTAGGCGCGGTATCAAGGGAAATGGCGGGAACACATATCCCAGTTCTCAAGGCATCAATCAGCGTTGCTTGGGGATCCTGAGTTTGTGAGCCGTACTGAGGTAGCTTTTCGGTTGAAAAGCGACACCATAAGGTCGATGTTGGGTGTTCCCAACAGAGACACCAGGGTCAGAAAGACTTCTTGATGAAGTTCCCATTCTCCCGCATGTATCGTGTGACGGCTTAAGAAATCTGCTTCCCAGTTGTCCACTCCTGGAATTTGAACTGTGGAGTTGGTTGGAATCCACCGTTCCGCCCACTGAAGAATATGGGCGACCTCCTTCATGGCTCTCCAGCTGCGAGTTCCACCCCGTTTGTTTATGTAAGCCACCGCCGTGGTGTTGTCTGATTGAATGCGTACCGGATGACCTTGGACGCTGGTTTGCACCTGAATCAGAGCATACCGAATTGCTCTCAACTCCAAAATGTTGATTGGTAACTTTGACTCCTGACCGGTCCAGAGTCCCTGGAAGTGCTGATATTGAAACACTACCCCCCAACCGGTGAGGCTAGCGTCCGTGGTGACCATCATCCAAGACCAAACAGTGAACGGTGCCCCCTTGGTGAGATTGGGTCTGTGAAGCCACCAATGGCGAGACTGCCGAGTCTGAGCCGACAGCCGGCACAATTGCAAGTCCAGATGTGGACCAGTTTGATTCCAAGAGCCAAGAATCTGAGTCTGAGGGGGCCGAGCATGGAATTTGGAATATGGTACCGCTTCAAAGGTAGCCACCATTTTGCCCACTACTTGCATACATCTGAGAACCGAGACCCTCGGCAATTGTAACAGGGAGCGGATTTTGGATTGCAGATCCTGAAGTTTGTCATGAGGTAGAAAAACCTTCTGACTTCTCGTGTCAAATAGGAGACCCAGAAAAACCATCTCCTGAAAAGAGGATTTTGGTACTTACCGATAAATCCATTTCTCTGAATCCTCTAGGGGACACTGGAGTTCCACTTAGACATTAGGGGTGTGAAGTCTGCGAACCGGAGGTGTGGCACAATCTTAAAAATTTGCATTGTCTGCACAGCCGGCTCCTCCCCCTTCACGCCCCTCATGCCTCAGTTTTGAAAATTTGACTGAGAGACGAGGACACGTATGAGAGCCTATGGCGAGGAACCGAATCGTGCAACATGCCCAACAGCATCCAAGAACATCTTTAAACGAAAACAACGCTGTTTGTACGAACTACATGAACAAAAACTATGAACACAGCAGGATTGACAGCACAGAGGCGGGCGTCCAGTGTCCCCTAGAGGATTCAGAGAAATGGATTTATCGGTAAGTACCAAAATCCTCTTTTCTCTTTCATCCACTAGGGGACACTGGAGTTCCACTTAGACATTAGGGGACGTCCCAAAGTTATCCCCCAGGGAGGGAGTGCTGTCTGTTGCCTGCAAAACCAAACGTCCGAAGTTAGAATCTTCGGACGCAAAGGTATCAAACTTATAAAATTTCGCGAACGTGTGGGCTGAGGACCACGTCGCCGCTCTGCAAAGTAGAGTAGTGGAAACCCCTCTGGCAGCTGCCCAGGAGGCACCCACTGATCTAGTGGTATGTGCACTTGTCCGCAATGGAACCTGTTTACCACTGGAAATATATGCTTGCCTAATAGCAAGTCTAATCCATCGAGACAGGGACTGTTTAGAAGCCGGCCAACCCTTCTTTGATCCATCATAAAGTACGGACAAATGATCTGACTTCCGAAAGGACGATGTAACTTGTACGTACACCCTTAAAGCTCGTACCACATCCAATGACACATCCCCATCTGTTAGACTCTGGAAAGATGGGACCACAATTGGTTGGTTTACATGAAAACCCGAAACAACCTTAGGAAGGAAATCTGCTCTTGTACGGAGTTCCGCCCGATCCTCATGAAAAATCAAAAAGGGACTTTTACACGACAAGGCTCCCAACTCAGAGACCCATCTAGCCGAGGCTAAGGCTAGCAACAACGTTACCTTCCAAGAAAGATATTTTATGTCCGTCCGTAGTAACGGTTCAAACAAAGGTGATTTTAAAAATTCTAACACCAAATTCAGGTCCCAAGGTGCCGTGGGGGTACGAAAAGGGGGTTGTATCCTTAGAACCCCTTGCAAAAAAGTTTGAACCTCTGGCAAGGATGCCAACCGTTGTTGAAAAAGAATGGAAAGAGCAGACACCTGAACCTTCAGAGATCCCAGTCGCAGGCCTAATGTCAGGCCTGCTTGAAGGAACAGTAAAAGTCTGGATAAGTGGAAGGATTTCGAATCCCATCCACGTTCCTGACACCAGTCTATATATTTCTTCCAAATTCTGTAGTAATGTCCCGCTGTAACCGGCTTTCTAGCCGCAATCATCGTAGGAATAGCCAATCTTGGTATTCCTCTGTTTCTTAAGATCCGGGTTTCAACAGCCACGCCGTCAAACACAGTCTGTTCAGGTCTGGGTGAAGAAACGGTCCTTGAGATAGTAGGTCCTCTCTTTGAGGTAACCTCCACGGGTCTTCTGACAGTAATCCCTGTAGGTCCGAGTACCAACTCCTGCGTGGCCAATCTGGTGCGATTAGAATTGCCCACACTCGTTCTCGTTTCAACCGTTTCAGTATCCTTGGTATGAGAGGAAAGGGTGGAAAGATGTACACCCTTTCGTAATCCCAAGGAAGTGTCAACGCATCCACTCCTTCTGCTGCAGCATCCCTTATCCTGGATACATATCTGGGCAGCTGGTGGTTCTGCCTCGATGCCATGAGGTCGATTTGCGGAAGACCCCATTTTCTCACTACCATCTTGAAAATCCGCGGATGAAGACACCACTCTCCCGGATGCATGTCTTGTCGACTGAGATAATCTGCTTCCCAGTTTTCTACTCCTGGAATGAATATTGCCGAGAGTATGATGTTTCGCCTTTCCGCCCACAACAGGATCTTTGTTGATTCCTTCAACGCCATCTTGCTCTTCGTTCCCCCTTGACGGTTTATGTAAGCCGTCGTCGTGACATTGTCCGACTGTATCTTTACACACTGACCTATGACCAGGTCTTCGGCCAATAGAAGTGCATTGTAAACAGCTCTTAGCTCGATAAATGTTTATGGGTAATCTGCTCTCTTGAGGCGTCCACCTTCCCTGAAATTGATGGTCTTCCAGGACGGCACCCCAACCTCTGAGACTGGCGTCCGTTGTCCGAATCCTCCAGTCCCAAATACCGAACCTCTTCCCTGCTGCGAGATTCTTGTGCACCAACCACCATGTCAGGGAGATACGTACTTGTGGTTGAAGGCTGATTCTCCGATGAAGCAGCCAATGGAACCTGCTCCTTGAGCAATGAGATTCATCTGAAAGGGTCGGGTATGAAGTCTTCTGTACTGGAGAGCTTCGAAAGACGCTACCATTTTTCCTAAAAGTTGTACACAGAGATGTAGAGACACCCTTGGTGTCCCCAGTACCTGAGTCCCTAACTTCCGTATGTCCTGAATCTTGGATTCTGGCAGAAAAATTCTCAATTTCACCGTGTCCAATATAAGACCTAGGAACTGAATCCGTTGTGTTGGAATGAGGTTGGATTTCTTGAAGTTCACTATCCATCCGTGTTGAATCAGAAATTGGTGAGATGTGTGAGCATCCTTTATCAGCTGCTCCTGAGAAGAGGCTTTGATGAGGAGATCGTCTAGATAAGGTATTATAGTGACTCCCCTTAATCTCAATTCTGCCACCATGACCGCCATGATCTTTGTGAAGATCCTCGGGGCTGAAGATAGACCGAACGGTAGAGCTCCGAATTGATAATGATTTTTCACCAATGCAAACCGTAGGTAAGCTTGGTGGGGGGACCAAATTGAGATATGCAGGTACGCATCCTTTATGTCCATGGATATCATGAACTCCTTGTGTTCTAAACCTGCAATGACCGACTGTATTGATTCCATCTTGAATCTGTAAATTCTTAGAAATTGGTTTAAAACTTTTAAATTTAGAAAATCGGTCTGACTGTACCGTCTGGCTTTGGCACGACAAAAAGACTGGAATAAAATCCCGTTCCTCTCTGAGGGGTAGGAACTGGAACAATGACCTCTGATTGTAGCAATTTTTGAATTGCTGAAAGTAATGCTTTTGCTTTCATAGGGCACCGAGGTAAACCTGTTGTAAAAAACTGACTGTGAGGTCTCTCTTGAAATTCCATCTTGTACCCCTGAGAGATTATGTTGTTTATCCAGCTCTCTGGAGAGGTGTTGGCCCATATGTCCTGAAACCCCTCTAGTCGTGCGCCCACCAGGGGAGACCCCAGGTGAGTTGGGAGACCGTCATGCCACGGTTTTTTCAGCAGGTTTATCCTGCTTTCTGGTCGTTGCCTGTGAGCGGCCTCTACCTCTGCCTCCACGTGCCGGTCCACCAAAACCTCTTCCTCGGCCTCGAAAGGACTGAGATCTGAAGGAATTAAACGTTGGTCCCGAATAACCTCTCTTAACCTGTGGAGTGGTTCTTGTATAAGGAGTAGGCAGGAATGTGGACTACCCAGCTGTAGCTTGGGAAATCCACTTGTACAATTCTGGACCGAAAAGCGTGTCACCCGCAAAGGGAATAGCTTCCACTGCCTTTTTAGTGTCAGAATCTCCTTGCCATTCTCTAAGCCATAAAATTCTCCTTGCTGATATGGCCGATGCGGAGATGCGCGATGCAATTCTACTGGCATCCTTAGATGCCTGACATAAGTATGAAGCGGATTCTCGAATGTGTTCCGCCAGATATGTAATTTCTTCCAAGCTATTTTCCTCTTCAATAGCTTGTAAAAGACGGCTGGCCCATGCTCCCATGGCCTTGTTCACCCAAGCACAGATGAGAGTAGGTCTCTGTGCTGCACCTGCTGCTACAAAAATCGACTTTAAAGCTGTGTCAACTTTACGATCTGAAACATACTTTAAAGTCGTTACATTAGGTATCGGTAAAATAGTCTTTTTTGATAATCTTCCTAGGGATGCATCCACTACCGGTGGATTTTCCCATTTATCCATTATCCCCTTAGGTAAAGGATACGTTACCTGAAACCTTCTTGGGAATTGGAAGCGTTTATCAGGTTGTTTCCAGGCCTCCTCCATTTGATTTTGGAGGGACTTAGGAATTGGAAACACTGCTGAGCGTGGTTTCTGGGATTCGAATAAGTCGAATTCCTCAGGTTCTTTAACCTCTTCATCTTTAAAATCCAGTATTTCCTTAACTGCTTCAATTAAAGAAACAATACCGGAGATCGCTGAATCCTCTTCTGTGGAATCAGCATCCAGGTTAGGTTCAATTAACTCACCTTCCTCCGTATCTATAAGGAGACCCTCCTCTTCCTCCGTTACCTGAACAACAGGAAGGGGTCTTTTAACCGCTTTGCGCACAATTGTGTCTGGTTGTGTGGGTGGCGTTAATCTGATGAGAAATTCCTCCATTGTCTTTGAGAATCCCGCAGCCCACTCTGATTGTTGCTTGCGTGATTCCGCCATCTCTTTGGATATTCTGTCCGTAAGAACATCCTCCCATGACCGTGATGGGACATTGCTCCCCGGTTGTGTGCCCTTGTCTACGCAGGAATCGCACAACCCTGTACTGCCAATCCTAGTGCTTTTCTTATTACATTTCGTACACACGTAATAGGCTTTTGATGTCTTGGTTGCTGCCTTAGACATGATTCGCACTTTTAGTTGACAATTAAACAACGCTTTCACCTTTTATTCAGGAAAAGAAAGCTTGTACTATATGACGGGAGTGAAGTGTTTGGAAACGGCTGTAATTTTTTTTTTTTTTTTTTTTTTTTTGGTATGCAAATAAAAAAAACTTATTTTACAAATTAAAAAAAAATATTAATTAATAATCAAAATCTAAAACACCAGCCGGTTATCAGCCCTCTCAAACCCAGCTGTCAATCAGCTACGATGATAGGGTTGTCCACGTACTCCCAGTATTTTCCTCAGGATCTTTGATCAGAAGTCCCTTGAAAATATAAATAATAATAATTATTCCACAGGAGATCCTCATTTAAGCTATATAATTTTTCACCCGCAGAGGGAGTCTGAGTATAACCCTTATTCATTGTTATATCTATACGAGGGGGAGGGATTACTTTCCCTCAGGATGGCGCCTAAATGTAAAACTAAAATGGCCGCCACTGAATTTTTTTGTAAAGATCCTTGCTCCCCTGCTGTATTCCCCTAGATACACTGCCGCTGCCCCCCCTTGGCCGCCACTAACCCTTCTCATCGTCTCACGCGCCGCACCGGGAGCTCTGTGTATTCCCCCGTACGGCGCGTGCTTCCCCGCCGTTCGGGCAACACCTCTCTGTTCCTCCGTCCGGCGCGATCTGTGTGAGCGGCCCTAGCTAGGCGCGCAGCCCAGCTGCGCCCGACACAGCCCTGGAGACCGGAACTCTCCCCGCTGCTCGGCGCTGTCTTATGCTGCATGCTGACTGAAATCAGTGGAGACCAGGGTATTACTCCGGTTCTCCTAGTGGGGGGGGTGGGGGGAATTACCCAATGTTATGCTGACAGAAATCAGTGGAGACCAGGTGATAACTCCTGTTCTCCTAGAGGGGGGGAAATTAGCCAATGTTAATAAAAATATGAGGCTTGTTTATTTCTAACCACTATGCAGGGGTTTAAATATTATTCTAGGGCCCTTATAACAACCAGTACTCACTCAGTCTGTCTACAGAGGATCTCCTGAGGAGAGATGCCGATCCCTTCAGAAGGGATCTTTGTCTCTCACCTATATTCAGGATTTTTGTCCCCCTTTTCTTAGGTTGACTCAGCCTGTCAGTTAAAAATTGACTTTTTTCAGTCAGGAGCTATCTGCTCCTACGTGCTGACACCTCAAGCACAATTTTCAAAACTGAGGCATGAGGGGCGTGAAGGGGGAGGAGCCGGTTGTGCAGACAATGCAAATTTTTAAGATTGTGCCACACCTCCGGTTCGCAGACTTCACACCCCTAATGTCTAAGTGGAACTCCAGTGTCCCCTAGTGGATGAAAGAGAAGAGGGAGCAATGAAGATTTCTGGAAATTCACAATCCATCCGTATAGGTAATCTACTGGTCAGGCTGGAGATGGGACGGGTTAGGGAGAGGGGGGGGGGGAGGAGTTGGTTTTTATAATTTCTGTGCCAAACCTCCCTTCCCACACACTAACCCCATCAATACATGCGCAGCATCCCCCAGATGGATGAAAGAGAAATATATATATATCCTGGAATATTCTACCTACAGACTCAGACAAGGGCAATATGGTGTTTCAAAGATATTTTGTGAAATGTCATACTCTTGGCAAATACAATTTGTCATTTTACAATATAAATGTTGCCCACAGGGGGCACTGTTCCACTGCATTCTACAGCTAATATTTATATGGGTTGTTTTCAGTAGCTTCCATTTAAGTTAATATTAAAAAAATCAGATGAATAGAAAAAAAGAAAAGAAAAAGAAGATTATACAGTTCACTTTGTAGAGTAATCTATTTCCACTTAGGGATATATTCAATAAGAGTCGGGTCCATTACGACATGTAGTTGTCGTAATGGACCAGACAACCCCTACTCAAAATAGCAGCCAAATCCAAGTGTCGAATCAGAGCAGCGGAGGAGACGGAGTGGATGGGGGAGGAGACGGGGGAGCAGCGGCTGCAGGAGCGTAACAGGTGGCTCACGGCAGCGTCCACCCGGCTCCAACAAGCCGGACCTCGCTTGCTGGAGCCGGGTGGACGCTGCCGCTGGGTTCCTGCTCTCCCCACTGCTCCCCCGTCTCCTGCTCTCAGCTCACTCATCTCAATATGACTTTTTTTAAAGGTGGATTGAGATAGTCGGAAACGGGGCTAAAACCTGTCGGGTTTGGCCCCGCTTCAGACAATGCATGCTGATCGGCGGCTTCACATGCATTCCGACAAGTCGGGTTTCCCAACTTGTCGGAATAAATGAGGCCGTAATTAATAGGTCGGAACCCCTTCCGACCTAAAACTGTCGGAAGCTGCCATCTTTCCGACAACGCAGCAGCTTCCGACAGTTATTGAATTATACCCCTTAGTCTAACAACCAGCTGTAACATAAGGAATAAACTAATTTTCTGGTCAGCCTCGTGTGAAGGTATGAAACATTTATATTAAGTACAAAAACGGTCCATTTAGAGCAGTGGTTCTCATCTCCAGCCCTCACATACCCGAACATATCATGATTTCTGGACTACTATTTGTGGAAACAGGTGGAATAAGTACTGTCCCAACAAAATAGATTAACTCACCTGTGCATGATTAAAGAAATCATGACCCATTGGGGATAATTGTGGACTGGAACGGAGAACCACTAAGAGTACCAGAAGAAATTGTGAGTACAGAATTGAAATAATGTTAATGATAACATTTTTGACCAGGATAACGAAGAAGTTTCCTCCCTTCAGCTTCTCACCATGTCCTTGCACAGCCTGGGAAGGTAAGTCTCTTTCTGTTCCTCTGTTCCAAGTCGCTGGAATAAAGCGTTGATGAGCGTGTTCTGAATGTCACACATAACTGACACAGATGGGTCTACTTTGGCTAGTTCCTCAATCGCCAGAATGGATGAGAAGAAAGATGCTCCAGTGCCACCGTACTTGGGGTCCACCTCTAAACCCATAAGCTGAAAGAGGGACAACAATATCACACACATGGCTAATCCTGTTTTTACATTATGTACCATATCAGTGCAAATAAATCTATGTAGAAAAGCAATGTACAACTACTTCTGGCTAAATTTCGTCAGTAAAAGATAACATACCTCTTCCCTTAAGTTACCAACAATATATTATACTAAAACACAGCGCTTGCTACCACCAAAAAAAGATAGATAGAGATAGATAGATAGATAGATAGATAGATAGATATACATACATACATACATACATACACACATCCAAGAAGGATTCCTGCGTCTCCCACTGGTGACACTGTATCACCCAAGGTAAACAATATGGAAAAAGACAGTATACACTATCAAGGGAGCGCTTAAATCGTATTGGATTTTAAATATATTTATTTTATTTTGTTCATATTCCTTTTATAACATAAAACATAAAACCATATGTAGATACAAATTGATATATTCAAATAATCCGATCCACATGCAATATCCACATACAAGAACTCCTATAAAATTGCCCTTTAAAAATAATAAAAAGTGTCCATGAGTTGTCTTTTGTATATATACTTAATAGCAATTGCTACATGAACAGCTGTTCCTTGTAAGTACCGGAATGTAAAGTGCAGTTTATTGATTTTAGCCACTTTGATCCAATTATTAGAGTTTATCAGGGGGAGAGCGCTGTGTATTGTGCTGTCCACAGCGGTATGCTACGACCCCAATTAGTATATCGTCATATTGAAACTCTTTAGCCGGAATAAAGGTGTAGATCAGTAGCTTTACTCACTTGTGAGCTTACTTGTTGCTAACAGGGAGAGTCCGCTATGTTGATTATTAGCTGCGGCAATGCACTTCACCCCTGTGCTGTCTAGCAACTGTATAAATCACTGGTTACTCACGGCTGCAGCGGCTTTGAAATAGACAGGGTGCGGACCTCCTTTGCTCGGTCTCGCTATAACCTTTGCCCTGTTTGATGGTTTTTCGGTGCTCACTGGAACTGGATAACAGCGGGCAGTAGCTTGCAGATGCTGGTGCCTTCCTTACGCGTTTCTCTGCTAAATAGGCTGGCGGTTTTCGTCTGACGAAACCGCCAGCCTATTTAGCGGAGAAACGCGTAAGGAAGGCACCAGCATCTGCAAGCTACTGCCCGCTGTTATCCAGTTCCAGTGAGCACCGAAAAACCATCAAACAGGGCAAAGGTTATAGCGAGACCGAGCAAAGGAGGTCCGCACCCTGTCTATTTCAAAGCCGCTGCAGCCGTGAGTAACCAGTGATTTATACAGTTGCTAGACAGCACAGGGGTGAAGTGCATTGCCGCAGCTAATAATCAACATAGCGGACTCTCCCTGTTAGCAACAAGTAAGCTCACAAGTGAGTGAAGCTACTGATCTACACCTTTATTCCGGCTAAAGAGTTTCAATATGACGATATACTAATTGGGGTCGTAGCATACCGCTGTGGACAGCACAATACACAGCGCTCTCCCCCTGATAAACTCTAATAATTGGATCAAAGTGGCTAAAATCAATAAACTGCACTTTACATTCCGGTACTTACAAGGAACAGCTGTTCATGTAGCAATTGCTATTAAGTATATATACAAAAGACAACTCATGGACACTTTTTATTATTTTTAAAGGGCAATTTTATAGGAGTTCTTGTATGTGGATATTGCATGTGGATCGGATTATTTGAATATATCAATTTGTATCTACATATGGTTTTATGTTTTATGTTATAAAAGGAATATGAACAAAATAAAATAAATATATTTAAAATCCAATACGATTTAAGCGCTCCCTTGATAGTGTATACTGTCTTTTTCCATATTCTTCCCTTAAGTTGTCAGGTCATGAGATATACAGGCCATAAGCAAGGGGTGGGGAACATCAGGCGCGTGGGCCTTATACGACCTGGAAAAGCATTTGGTCTGGCCCGTGGACCTTCCAAGGCAGCCACAGAGTGTACAGAGCAGTCTGCCATGCACAGCATCATGGGATATGTAGTTTTCTTGCACCGTATACAGTATGCAGTGTGAGAAAACTACATCTCACCGCCCGGAGCCATGTGTAGCGGACAGCTTGTCCGCCGCACACGACTCTCCGAGCAGTGATGTGAGGCAGCTTTGGAGAGGGACCTTAGTGGAGGTCTGCTCTGCTGGCTGCGGGAGGAATGGCTGTACTGTGGTGTGGAGTGGACCCAGGACCTGGACTGGTGGTCTGCAGTAGTCTGAATGGTACCTGTCCTGCAATGGTGGGGAGTGCCCAACTGGCACTATACCGGGGCATTGTGTGTATCTGGCATTATAAGTAACTGGCAATACTAGGGGCATTAGTGCGGGCACTATGTGTAAGCAGCTATTATGAAGCACTAATGTGGGCAATATGTGCAAGGCCATGCCTACTTTCCCAGGAGCACAAATGCATTGGAAGGGGGGGGGGGGGGGGGGGGGGGGGGGAGGGCTTCAAAAAATAGGATTTTGGTACTTACCAGGTAAATCCTTTTCTTTGAATCCATAGGGGTCACTGGAGTACTCTTGGGGGATATGGACGGTTTCCGCACGAACAAGGTACTGAATACTCAAATTTAGAACTCTCCTCCCCTCCATATCCCAGAGTACCTCAGTGTTTTTTACTGAGCCGAACAGGAGTGATAGAGAGGTTGACAATGGAGAATAACACATAACAGAACGGACAACAATAAAGTTGACACATAACGTGACTGACAACGAAACAGTTGGCACCATAACCGATAGAACTTGAAACTTGAACCAGGCGGTGAGAATGTGTTACCGAAAGATCCCCTGAACTTACCACAAACCAGGTAAAACTGCTCTGGGTGGGCGTCCAGTGCCCCCTATGGATTCAAAGAAAATTTTTTACCTGGTAAGTACCAAAATCCTATTTTCTTTTTCATCCACTAGGGGTCACTGAAGTACTCTTGGGACGTACCAAAGCTTCCCCCGTGGGCGGGAGAGCTGTTTGGCACCTGTAACACTAGGCGGCCAAAGCTAGATGCTGATGCCGCAAACGTATCAAACTTGTAAAAGCGCACAAACGTGTGCACTGATGACCATGTAGCCGCACGGCCAAGCTGCGTCGTAGAAGCTCCACGACCAGCTGCCCATGAAGTTCCCACAGAACGTGTGGAATGAACTGTTACTGAAGTAGGCGGCTGTAACCTAGCATGAAGGTAAGCCTGACGTATAGTCAGTTTTATCCATCTGGATAAGGTCTGCTTAGAAGCTGGCCAACCTATCTTGGCAGCATCATAGAGAACAAACAACGTATCCGTCTTACGAACTGTAGACGTTCGGAATACATAAACGCGCAATGCTCGTACCACATCCAGAGTTCCAGAATGTCCAGTTAACACAGGAACTACTATTGGTTGATTGATGTGAAAAGATGACACTACCTTTGGTAAGAAAGCGGGATTTGTCCGAAGTTCCGCTCTGTCATCATGAAACACCAAATACGGTGGCTTGCATGACAAGGCACCCAAATCTGAAACACGCCTTGCCGAAGCTAAGGCTAGTAGAAAAATTGTTTTCCAAGTGAGAAACTTAATATCCACTTGTTGTAAGGGTTCAAAATATGAAGACTGTAAGAAATCTAAGACCAGATTCAAGTCCCATGGCGCTGTAGGTGGAATGAATGGAGGCTGTACTCTGAGGACACCTTGTAGAAAAGTGTGTACAGACGGCAATAGAGCCAATCGTCTTTGAAAGTAAATTGACAAAGCAGATACCTGCACCTTAAGTGTAGATAAACGCAGACCTCCATCTAACCCCGTCTGTAGAAATAACAAAAGACGGGATAACTTGAAAGATGATGTCGGAAACTTCCGATCTTCACACCAACCGATATAGGCACGCCAAATCCTGTAATAATGAGCCGCCGTAACTGGCTTCCTAGCACGTAACATGGTTGGTATAACCGATTCTGCAATGCCCTCTCGTCTTAAGAGGGAGGTCTCAACAGCCACCCCGTCAAACGCAGCCGCGCTAAATCTGGGTAAAGGAACGGACCCTGTTGTAACAGGTCCGGACGTAGTGGGAGCGGCCAAGGATCGTCCGCGAGTAGGCCGCGGAGATCCGAGAACCAAGCTCTCCGAGGCCAATGAGACGCCACTAGTATGACTGTGGCGGACTCCCTTTTGATCCGTTTTAGCAACAGAGGGAGCAGCGGTGGAAACAGGTACACGAGGCTGTACGGCCACGCGATTGTGAGAGCATCCACCGCCACTGCCTTGGATCCCGCGTTCTGGACACATACTGGGGCGTTTGGTGGTTGTGGCGAGATGCCATCAGGTCCACTTGAGGGCAACCCCACCTCTGGACCAACATGTGAAACACGTCTGGATTTAATGCCCATTCTCCTGGATGAAAATCCCGACGGCTGAGGTAATCCGCCTCCCAGTTGTCCACTCCCGGAATGAACACAGCCGACAATATCACTTGGTGATGCTCGGCCCAATTGAGGATCCGAGCTACTTCCCGCATTGCCATGCGGCTTCTTGTTCCTCCTTGTTTGTTGATGTATGCGACCGCCGTCGCATTGTCTGACTGCACCTGGACAGGCTGAGACCGAAGTATGTGCACTGCTTGTCGCAGCGCATTATAAATTGCCCGGAGTTCCAGGACATTTATAGACAGCAATCTTTCGTGATCCGCCCAGAGACCCTGGAGATGACAATTTTGAACTACAGCTCCCCAACCTCTGAGACTCGCGTCCGTCGTTAGAATTATCCAATACCAGGCGTCGAACCGTTTCCCAGCTGTTAGATTGTGTACTTTGAGCCACCAGAGTAGAGATACCCTGGCCCGTGGCGACAACCTTACCCTGTGGTGAATCTGCAGATGCGAGCTCGACCACTGTGCGAGCACATCTAGTTGAAAAGGACGTGAGTGAAATCTTCCGAACTGAAGCGCTTCGAAAGCCGCCACCATTGTGCCTAAGAGGCGAATGCACAAATGTACCGAGACTGTGCGTGGCTTGAGCACCAATTGAACCAGATGACGAATGATCTGCACTTTCTGTTCTGGTAGGTAAATTATTTGATTTACCGTATCGAGAATCATAACTAGGAATTGCAGTCGTTGAGACGGAATCAGATGTGATTTCTTGAAGTTGACAATCCAACCGTGCTGAACTAGTACATCGTACGTTAGCAACGCATGTTGGAGGAGCATCTGTTGTGACGGAGCTTTGATGAGCAGATCGTCCAAGTACGGAACTATTATCACTCCCAGGGATCTGAGATGAGCTATCATCACAGACATCACTTTGGTAAATACCCGAGGCGCTGACGAGAGGCCAAACGGTAGAGCCTGAAACTGGTAATGGTTCTGCCGTATCGCAAAAACGCAAGAACCGCTGATGAGGTGGCCAAATCGGAATGTGTAAATACGCATCTTTGAGATCCAACGCAATCATGAATTCCTGTGGCTCTAAACCTGCAATTACCGACCGCAGAGATTCCATCTTGAATCTGTAGTAAGTGACGTACTGATTGAGGCCCTTCAAGTTCAATATTGGCCTGACCGAGCCATCCGGCTTTGGTACCACAAACAGACTGGAATAATAACCCTGCCCTTGTTGGTGCACAGGGACCGGAATCAAAACTGCTGACTCCAGCAGAGACTGAATGGCAATTTGCAGAACTGCCCTTTTGTCGTCCGACACAGGCAGTCCTGTCTTGAAAAACCGCAGTGGCGGGAGACAGTCGAACTCTATTTTGTAACCTTTTAACACTAAATTGCAGATCCACCCATCTGTGGACGTCTGGAACCACGCCAAATGGAACGTCTGAAGGCGTGCTCCCACAATTGGAGATCCAAGATGGGCTGGGAGTCCGTCATGCCACTGGCTTGTCGGTGACCTTAGCGTTTTGACGACTGGCGTTGGTTTGTTGGAAACCATGCCCCCCGACCTCGTCTACCGGGCGTGGCTGGTCCTCTACCACGGCCTCGAAAGGGCTGAGGCCGAAAGGATTTGAACGCCGGGCCCGAGTATTTCCGTCTAGGTACAGTCGGAGGCAATGGCAAGAAAACAGACTTACCACCCGTGGCCTCAGCAATCCATTTGTCCAATTCAGAACCAAACAATTTCTCGCCCCCGTAAGGTAACGCCTCTATACCTCGTTTGACCTCCGCCTGCCAAGAGCGCAGCCAGAGTGCTCGTCGCGCTGTAACTAGCGACGATGAAAGGCGAGAAGTGAGCTGACAGACGTCAGTAGAAGCTGCACATAGATAATCAGCAGCTTCCCAGATTTGATCAGCGAGAAGTATAAGGTGATCGTCATGTAGGGCAGACTTGAGTTCTGTTATCCATACCATGAGCGCCTTAGTTACCCAAATGCCAACCAACCCAGGTCTAAGCAACACTCCTGCTGCTATATACATGGACTTCAGCATAGCTTCTATTTTACGGTCTGAAGGGTCTTTAAGCGTAGTAGCCGTTGGGACTGGTATGGTTAATTTCTTCGTAAGCTTAGACACAGACGAATCCACTAATGGCGGATTCTCCCATGTAGCTGTCACAGACTCTGGAAACGGGTAACTAGACTTAAATCTGCGAGGTATAGAAAACAGTTTATCCGGATTCTTTCGCGTTTCCAGTAACATCTTATTAAGAGATTCCGAAACAGGAAAACACATCGGAGTCCTCTGTCGTTTAGCAAAGACGACTTCATCATTTGTCAGAGGCTCCCCAGTCTCCGTAAACTTCAGAGACTGACGCACCGCCCTGATGAGATTATCAATGCCTGGGCTGTCAAAATCTTCACTATCTGACTGCTGGTCTACTTCGCCCTCCTCACCGTCATCTTGCGCAGTGAGGTCTGGCATAGAGTCGTCAGAATGCAACATAGCAGAAACTGGTAAATCATAAGACAAATTAAATTTATCCATACTACCCAAAATGGACTTGGACTTTTGGCAAGGCTGAGACCCCTCCGGTAGTGCTAGCGGTCTCACCCTAGACTTGGATCTTGCCGCTTCCCGATCCTGTCGAGCAGCGGCCAATTCCGATTGCAATCCAGCCATGACATCTGCTAGTATAGCCCATGGAGGGTCCGGGGATCAAACCGGCTTTGAAACCGGAGCAGAAATCCTATTCGTGGCTGAATCCACAAAACATACTGTACATGTGGTAGATCCATCCGGTAACACACTGTCACAGACATGGCAGGGGAACTGCTTTGTTGTTTTCGCCGGTGCCTTACTCATTATGCAGACAGACAATACAATAGACAAAGACAGACAACTTGCACGACTCAGTAAAACAGTACCAAGGTGTTAATCTTATATATATATATATATATATATTCACAGAATGAGAATCCGGGAAGCCGCACTGACACTCTCAGAGGTATAGTCCAGGTGTCCGGTCAAGCAGGTAAATATATCATCACATGTCCACGCAATCACATAGACAGGACCAGCACACTGTAGTTTTTGTCAAGAAATGCTGTATTATAAACGTGAATAAAGTTACAAGGCTCGTCATATACTCATCGTTTGATCAGCACAGGGAAACACAGTAGACCACCCAAACAGCCGTTTTCGGACTTAATCCTTCATCAGGGGAATAGCCTTACAAAGTGCCATAGTGCCATGTGCAAAATAAGCCTGTATAAAGTGCCAAAAAATCTGTTCACTTGTGTGCTCTATTTAAACACACTTAATGGAGCTTACCTGCTACACCTGTGACCGTCACCACTCCCTTCCGTTCAGACCCGTCACACCGCCCGGCCGGGGTGCACCGCAGCCGGAACGCACGCCAGCGAACCACCCGGCCGGATGTCCGGACACGCGACACGCACGCGTCACCCAACCGGAAGTCCGGACCCGTGAACCGCACCGTGCGTCCCACCAGCGGCGCAGACACCAGCCGTTAAGAGCAGCAAAGTCAAAATCAAAAGTGAGCGTGTCCGGGACACATTGCAGCTGGTCACATCCACAACAGTATACACAAGACTTATCATAAAAACCTAATCATATTCACCAGCAACCAACCCAGTGAATACTCCTCGATACTGTTCTGTATCGGGTCCATATATTTATGAACCGTCAACTACAATGATTAAAGAAGGACAACGGTAATCATTTAGCCCGATGCAAGACAGTATCGACAGAGTTAACATATACACATTACCGTTGTCCTTCTTTAATCATTGTATTTAATCATCATCCCCACACAGCAGGGCGCCCGTCCCCCCAGCATACCTGACTCCAGAAGCGATGGCTGTGACGGGGCTTTTATCTGTAAGCTCCGTCCAGCTGTAGCAGCAGTCAGGGAGTGAGCTGCGTGTGGCCGTGAGGGTGCTCTTTGTGAGGACCGACACGCCATGCGCTGCTCCGTGCAGCGGCACTATCCCGGACCCACGTTTTTACAGAAACTGGGAAGGGATGTGCTGGTTGTACAAAAAGTAAAAGTTAAAATATTCAAAAGCAGTGTGGAGAACTCCACACCAGCCTTGTTGCTACGAGGAGCACAGAAAAAACACTGAGGTACTCTGGGATATGGAGGGGAGGAGTTTTCTAAATTTGAATATTCAGTGCCTTGTTCCTGCGGAAACCGTCCATATCCCCCAAGAGTACTCCAGTGACCCCTAGTGGATGAAAAAGAAAAATGGCCTGCAAAGGATGTTAAAAATAATCCAAATAGCCCTTAGGAGAAAAAAGGTCCCCCCACCCCTGCCATAAGCAATCACTGTAGCAGCTATATCTTTGTAGGCGCACCCACTGGCGCTGATTCAGAGATGGAAGCAAAAAAAAAAAAAATAGAGAAATAGAAGGAAAAAAAATAACTTTGCACCTGGCCAAACTATATTGGTGGGCTACGGGCTGGTTTAGTCAGACAGTGGTTGGTGATGGAAAACTGCAAGCTGGTAAGTCAACAGGGTGGCATAGGAACTCCATTCTGTCACAGATAGAAACATATTTATACAGTTTTTGGCTTCTAGCATTACTTACATAAGGTCATTAAACTACAAACAACTATACAGACCCCAAGTTCAAACATTCCCTTTATGATCGAGTCATCCATTTTGGAGTTGGCATCCATAGTTTTTACAAGTGGGGCGATCCGATCCTGGGCAAATTTTTGTACTGTGAGTAAAAAAAGAAACGACATAGGAGGTAATTCAGAGTAGATCGCAGCAGGAAATTTGTTAGCAGTTTGGCAAAACCATGTGCAGTGCAGGGGGGGCATATGTAACATGTGCAGAGAGAGTTAGATTTGGGTGGGGTGTATTCAAACTGAAATCTAAATTGCAGTGTAAAAATAAAGCAGCCAGTATTTACCCTGCACAGAAACAAAATAACCCACCCAAATCTAACTCTCTGCAAATGTTTTATCTGCCCCCCGCTGCAGTGCACATGGTTTTGCCCAACTGCTAACAAATTTGCTGCTGTGATCAGGTCTGAATTACCCCCAAAGACCAGAGAGGGCATCAAGAATCATAAAAGGCAGTAAGTTGAAAGCTAAAATGTTTAAATCAACCTTTACAGGAACATCTTTGTAAACTAAACAATGGACTTGAGGAAGGTAAATTCAGTTTTGTCTGAGCTTTATAAGGACATACTGATACATTGTTTCAGTTAAAGACACATAGGGGGAGATGTACTAAGCCTGAAAAGTGATAAATTTCACAGTGATAAACTACCAGCCAATCAGCTCCTAACTACCATGTCACTGGCTGTGTTTGAAAAATGACAGTTAGGAGTCGATTGGCTGGTACTTTATCACCGTGATATTTATCACTTTTCAAGGCTTAGTACATCTGGCCCATTATACCATAATCACGTGTGACAATTAGACCATGACAACGCTACTTTAACACCACATCTACAGGTGGGAGCACCAGATCTATCCCGGAGATCTGGTGCGCTTCTTTAAAAAGGGGCACTTTTGGACCTGGTCGGTCTCTAATTACCCATGTCTCTCATCATGGCCTCTTCTTCTGTGAACGTCTCCAAGGGAGGGTAGGTGGTGCTGTCATTGGGTGCTGGAGCCAAGGTATCCGCTTTAGAAGATTTCAATCGGTAATGCAGATTGTGGGATGGCGCCAAGCAGCACGGCAGCCCCCTGCCCAGTATCTAAAGCAAAGGGGAAAAATATAAAAGGTGAACTTTGCCCCGCATCAGCGTGAATGGCCTGTGTTTTACGAAACATTGGCCAAACATGGGAAACTTTCCAACTGTGCATATACAGAAACAGGAGAGTCCCCGGCCTTTTAAGGTCAAATTAAGCAGAAGAAGCGATTTGTGATTGTGCTACAGTGCTCTGTGTCAACGGGTAAAAACTACTTAATAAACAAAATAATAAATAGAACAGTCCATGCAGACAGTAACACTTCAAAGATAAAATGTAAGAGAACACACATATATATATATATATATATATATATATATATTTACGCCTCCTACTACCTGTGCACCTGTAAGTGGTCCCGTTGCTGACCATCTGACTGTAATAATGTATGCCTTGCCCTATATCCCCCCCAATAGATGCCTCATATAGGAATACAAGTTGCCCACTGTGCAATAGATTACTGGTGTGACAGCTGCCCCCTCTCCATAGGAGCTGATGCTGGGGGCAGCATTACACAGAATTGAATACAATGACAGTGTATCTCCCTCACCTGGGCTGCCCCTCTGCGACACAGGACACCAGCAGCAGCCATGGTCTCAGTCTCTGTGAGTGTCACCTTAGAGCGCCTCAGCACTACCAGCAGTCAGCTCTCGCGAGATCTCAGGCGGTCCGCCTCCAGGACGGCAAAAGTCGTGGCTGCCGGGACGAGTGTTCTCGCGAGATTGCGGCCCAAGCTTCTCTCTGGGGCTGCTCATACCGCCGTGTCCTGTCAGTGTGTGTGTACACTATACGCTCTCAGGACACGGAGCGGCCGTTGCCTTACCGCTATAACGGTCCGTATACATTGATCGCCGAGCGAGTGTCAGTGACCGCCGCTGGGACTACAAGTCCCAGCATGCAGCGCGTCCAATGAACGCGTCGACGGGCACACACGTGGCCATGGGGGGCGGGGCGTGTTGTGCGCCTGCGCGCCGTGTTGTGCCTGGGCCCCAACAACAGTGGGCAGCAGCATCGGTGAGGAGGACGGGCAGTGGCGCTAACCCTGGCACCCCTCGGTAGGCTGGAGGCGGCATGATGTTCCCGGCCCTAAGGAGCTCCCGGTAACGGTGAGAGCGAGTATCCGGAGGGGGCGGGGCCTGCGTGACGTCACGGCAGACAACCCTTAATCATAACAATACACTATACATGTATGTGACATATATGCACTGTGTGTAATCTCCATGCATGCGTTTTACTTATACTGGCTGCAGTCCACGCGTTTCTATGTGTCATGGCTGTACTTCTGTAGTCTGCATGTATCTTATCTGTACTGTATGCAGTCTCCATATACTGTATGTGTCATATCTGTAATCTGTGTGTGTCATATGTATATATTGTGCAGTCTCCATGTATGTTATCTGAACTGTATGGAATGTCCAAGCTTGCATGTGTCATATCTGTAATCTCCTTGTATGTAGGTTGGTGTGTGTGTGTGTGTGTGTGTGTGTGTATATATATATATATGTGTGTGTCATAACTGTATTGTGTAACCTCCAGATATGCTTGTGTCTTATGTGTACATTATTAATTTACATGCATGTATGCATTTATTATTATTATTATAATCTTTTATTTATACGGTGCCAACTACAGAGTACATAAACAATTACTCAAAACAGGAAAACTGCGACTTACAGTTGAAGACAATATAGGACAAGTACAGGGTAAATAAACATTGCTAAATTAGCAAAAAAACACTGAACTAAGTATCATGGTGGTAGACAACCAAGACTTGGTGCCGTTGAAGACGGTTTTAGTAAGCGAAGGATAAACACATGAGGGTTGAGGACCCTGCTCGTGAGAGCTTACTGTACTGACTATAATACTCATGTCATATCTGAACAGCTATCTCTATGTCCTCATGTCTAATCTGTACTGTGTGTAATCCCCATGTATATGTGTACATATCATATATGTACTGTATTTTCTCTAATCTCCATGTGTTTGCTCACATCACTAGGAACATGTAATAATAGTATGGAGGTCATATGCTGCATACCAGCAATAATACTCTCTCCAGGTACATGTTGATCGCTTCCTGCCACTTACAGCATGGAAACCACCGCCTGCCATTCTGCGTTACCCACGGTGGTTACATTTGGTGACCTGATTCAACTACATAGTTGCAAGTTACAGACTTTACACATTGTCATCACTCAGATTGTTGTCACTGATCTATTGTGGGTGCTGTGAGCAATTATAACTCATTGACACGCTTGGTTTGATGGTTGGCTGATTATGGGCCTGTACTTGATGCGAGTACAGATGTGGACGCATCTAGTGGTTGTTGGCAAACTGCACATCATGCATGCCCACCATACTAGAGCTTCCGCGCAGCACGTTCTCTCTTTGTGTAATATGAGCATTTCTAGGGTTTAACTGTGTGGCTACCTTGCAAGTGCACACAAAGCATCCGTTTGTGGGTGTGTAGCCAGGCTTCCATGCTATTCTGAGACTGATGAATCTTTTGCACCCAGCATTTGGCTGGTGTTAGTGCCTATATTAATGATGGCTGTCGACGCAGAAACACTAGGTTGCGTGCCTATACCCATGAAGCTGTACGGACACTCACGTTAGTGAGTGCTAATGCACGCTGCCTCTCCTGCCAACTGATTACCTCCTCCCACCTCTACCTACAGGATTTTACACGTGCTGCTCCCTGTCTCTAGAATTCTCCACCTCTCTACAAAACTTCAAACAGGCTGTCAAGAGTCACTTCTTCACCAAACCCAGCCAACTCTCCTCCTAACCCTCTGCGCTCACTGTCTACCCCTTGTGTGTCACCCCGGTCTGTTAGCCCTGCACCTTTTAGATTGTAAGCTCGCAAGAGCAGGGCCTTCTCCCCTCATGTGATTTTCCTTTTCTTACTTACACTATCCCTTTCATGGCACCTAACCCCTGGTTTTCCATACATGTCCTATATTGTCTTGAAGTGTAAGTGCTGTTTTCTTGTTTTGCTGTATTCTTTATGTACTCTGTAATGGGCACTGCGGATCCCTTCTGGCGTTATATAAATAAAGGATAATAATAATATAAAGTAATGACTTGTTTACACACTGATAGATATATCTGCAGATCAATTGATCTGCAGATATATCTATGGACGGATCAGGCAGTGTGCTGTGCAAACACATTGCCTGATCCGTCGGGGACTGACGTCATGAACTGGGCGGGCGTGTACACACGCCAGCCCAGTTCAGCTGTCAATCACCGCCGGCTGCCGCAGCATGTGTCCCTGCGGTCGGCTGGTCGCCCGTATACACACAGCGATGCGCCAATATATCGGTAGATATATTGGCCGTCGGCTGTGCTGCAGGGCCAACGCGATATGTCTGTGAACGACTGAGTTCACAGACATATCACCAGTACACACTGGCCGACAGACCCGCGATATATCAGCCAGTGTGTATGGGCCTTAAGACTCAGGCCATATCTCTGTATACTCAGTAGAGAGATTGGGCCTTATTCTGAGTCCGCCCAAGATAAGTGATGCATGGAAAACACCACCTCTCAACTAGCAGGACTGTAGGGAATTCAGAGAGGAGATGTATCAAACTTTGGAGAGAGAAAAAGTACCAGCCAATCGGCTTCTAACTGCCATTTTACAGGCTGTGTTTGAAAAATGTAGGAGCTGATTGGTTGGTACTTTATCTCTCTCTCCAAGGGATTGATAAATCTCCCCCTCGGACACTGGCATGCAAGAGTTAATTATCCCCCAGACATCTCATCAATATCCCATTCTCCTACAGTGGCAAACGCAGGATTTGCATGGGGGCGGGTTTACAGAACTGGGTGGAGCCAATCACGGGGGTGGAGACTGAGGTGACCCAGTATATGCTGGGTCCGTAAAAATAGTGTGTCTGTGTATATATACATACACACATATCTACACATATATATATATATATATACCGTATATACACCTATATATATATATATATATATATATATATATAGCATATTAATCATGCATATATATATATATATATATATATATATATATACACACATACACAGTACATGTATATATACACATGTGTATATATATATATATATATATATCATATGTGTGTGTGTGTTTATATGTATGTATATACGTGTGTGTGTGTGTGTGTGTATATATATATATATATATATATATGCATGCACATGGATATATACTGTATGTACTATAATTTAAATAAAGTAAACTTTTATTAAGCACTTACAAGTGCCACCAGGAAGACAGCAGGCTGCAGAGGACGCTAGACAGCCATTAATAATACTCATGCAGCAATTTAAAAAAATAAAAAAAAAATTGGTGGAGGGGGGTTTCTGGGTGCTCGGAAACCCCCCCTGGGTGCGCCACTGTCCTAAATTATGTCAACCAGGTTCATTTGGCCTGTAATATATTAATGCACTTTTTTGCAGAGACTAAAAACCTTTATTTTGAATTCAGTGCCGCTGGGCTGGACCCCATAACAAGGAATCACAGCATGGGGGTAATACTGAAAATGGGCAGTGACCGGCAGGGAATAATAAGGTGTGGTGTATTAGAAGTACTGCTGCACTGTATTTATGTAGTACACACTACAAGTTGTAGAACAATGATCAGTAACTACAGCCTTAAGTGTGCTACAAAGCTTACCTGTTCTTAAAGACCGTAAATTCGTTAACCCACAAGAATCCAAATCTCAGCAGTGTATTTATAAAATGTCTTAACAGAGATGTCCATCCATAGGAGTATTTTACATGTGGCACCCTTTCCTGCACCAATCAGCGTTTCCAATTACAGAAGTGTCACCTGTTAGGCTAGACACACCCTGACATTGGCTGTGCATTTGTAACGCATATAAATACACATGTAAACTTGCTTTGTTGTATTTGTCTGTGCATTCAGTGACACTGTGTTTCTTAAATAGCATCTGTGACTAAATGTGAACTCGTTTTTTCAAGCCGTAAACATATGTGGCAGTACTCATGGGAAATGTCTCCGATCTGCATCTCATTGTGTTTACATTGCTTGTCTATTTGGGGTGAATGCAAGCTTTCGAAGCGTTCACATGTCAGATGCACTGAAATTAAACAAAAGGCGTTCAGAAGAATGTTCGGCTGTGCAATGCAAATTAAACACGTGTAAAAAGGCAAATATGTATGGTACAATGAGTTTTATGTTGACGGCTGCTTACAAGTGATAATTTAATAGCAGTTTTACCAGTATTGTGTACTTAGCAAAGTTAGGATGTGTACACACGGTGAACTTGAACTCCCCGGAGCCCAGCACCACCGATTTTGACTAATGGGCCCTACAGACACGGTGATATGCCGCCGAGCTGCCCGATCGCCGATACGGCAGACGGGCGACCCGGCGGCGGGGGGGCAGTGAAGGTGGGAGTGAAGTTTCTTCACTCCCCCCCCCCCGTCACCGTAGAAGTGCAGGCAAATATGGACGATCTCGTCCATATTGGCCTGCATGCACAGCCGACGGGGCACCAGCGATGAACGAGCGCGGGGCCACGCATCGTTCATCGCTGGTGCCTCCACACTGACAGATATGAACGTTATCTCATTCATTAATGAACGAGATCGTTCATATCTTGCAGCGTGATCGCCCAGTGTGTAGGGCGCATAACTTTTCTTGAGATATGGACTATGTGTGCTTACGATTTTGGCTGATGTGAGATGTAATTGACATGTGAGATGAACTAGATAGTACACCGATCTAGCAAGGATTGACTTGCCTGCACAGTCTATCTTTTCTTGCGATGCCGACCTGGCGGGACCGCGCAACGGATTCGCAAGGTGACTTTCACTTTGCGATCTGCACTAACTTTTCTTGCGATTTTGACTATATAGTCAAAATTGAAAGGAAATATCTCACTGTGTGTACACACCCTTAGGATGTTAGAACCAGAAAGACAGGGGACCTAGGTATCGGACCCCTGTGGTTTAATAGTAAATCCTCATGTGAATATCTTTTTAGTATACTGTAGTTTCTCCTTTTTTTAGCTGCTTGTAAAATTTCACAATTATATTTTTACAGGGTTGGCTGGTTTAAACCAAACTAACAACCCCCCCCCCCCCCCCTCTTTATCACACATACACACTTATTATGCTGTGACTACAGGCAAGACGCCGTGACTTCTTACAAATAAAGCCTGATATACTAAAAAAATAGTGTTTTTATTCAAAACTTTAAATGCCGGTAGCATGCCCAGTGGTAATACATAACCTTTTGTGTGTGTTTCTCTAAAAGGTGCTTTAGCACTTTCCACTTTGTATTAATTTTTATTTCATTATAAGTAATAAGTAGGACTAATGCTTAACATTAACTTGTTCTTATTTTTAATTTAATCTATATCTGAGTGCACTTTTTATGTTTTAATATGTTTAATCCATCTACATATATTAAGCTTTATTGTCAAACAACTAAGAGAGGAGGACTCTGGTGTTGGGACATATTCAGATGTAATAGGAATAATCGGCAGTAAAAAAAAATAGTTTAATTGACAGATGTAAAATAAATCATATCAAAGGCCAATAACTTTGGATTGTTAATGTTAGAAAGCATTAAAACATGTTTGATCAAGGATTCTAATACATAGCAATGTTTTGCAGTACAGGTTGAGTATCCCTTATCCAAAATGCTTGGGACCAGAGGTATTTTGGATATCGGATTTTTCCGTATTTTGGAATAATTGCATACCATAATGAGATATCATGGCGATGGGACCCAAGTCTAAGCACAGAATGCATTTATGTTTCATATACACCTTATACACACAGCCTGAAGGTAATTTTACCCAATATTTTTAATAACTTTGTGCATTAAACAAAGTGTGTCTACATTCACACAATTCATTTATGTTTCATGTACACCTTATGCACACAGCCTGAAGGTCATTTAATACAATATGTTTAATAACTTTGTGTCTTAAACAAAGTTTGTGAACATTGAGCCATCAGAAAACAAAGATTTCACTATCTCACTCTCACTCAGAAAAGTCCGTATTTCGGAATATTCCGTATTTCGGCTATTTGGATATGGGATACTCAACCTGTATTAATATAATAAGCAGGATTCTATTTTTTTCCATTAAAACTTTCATGTAAAAAAATGGTTTAAACAAAAAAAGCTGGTTTAAAAAAAACCAAACGGTTTATTCTCGTTTATAAACTTTTTTCAACCCTGATTTTTTTTTTTTTTACCTTTATACATTTTTTCTTTCCCTGACCCCCTGTTCCCCAAGATGCTGTTACAGAAGTATTCGTAGTGGCATACGGATTATCACTATACTAATCTCAGAACTGTGTAAAACAGATCTAGCAGAGTATAGTATTTATGTATTGTCTGTGGTTTTAGAGTGTTACTGTTGCAGTTATTATTTTTCCCCATGTGCCCTGATGTTTTTTTTACTGTTCAGTGGGAGGAATTCAGTTGTTTTGGGCATCTAAGAATCCTGTCTAAACGGAACTGTTTAGACGCCCAAACAATTGTCACTATTCATTTGTTGTTTGGGCGCCCAAACAAACAGGGTTTAGCCGCGTACAAAGGCTAAACCCGTCTAAACTCCTGCTTTGGACGCCCAGAGTGCCGGGTTTGGACACATTTTTTTCTCACACCTCAGGAATCTGCGAGAAAATGTATCCTCCGCGGCTGCAGGACAATTGAATTGCTGCCATTTGGCTCCCTCTAGTGGCGGCTGGAAAAAAAAAAAAACATTTGAATCGGCCCTTGTCTCTTGGGTTGGGTTTGGGATACCGGCAGTCAGGATGGCGGCGATCAGAATACTGACAGCGGCATCCTGACTACTTGAAATCCCGGCAGGGACGCAGGAGGCAGCTAACCCTAACCTCCCCTGCCCACAGCCCAACCCTTATTCAGGCAGCCGGGATCCCAACTATTTTCCGTCTATAGCCCTGGTAGCAGAGATAAGAAAATGTACAGCTATGGTTTCTATGGCTGCAAAGATTCAGTGGCAAACTATGGCCTTGGCTGCTTCGCGTGGAGTTATCACCATCATTATCACTATCCCTTTCCATATGTAATACTGCTGAATAAATGCATTTATTTCATTAAGTGGCCAGCACGCACCCCCTTCCAAATCCTCACCCTGTCTTGAATTGATTTCTTTGTTTATGGCACTGTACGTATGTATTGGCAAATACAATCAAAGGGTTCCGGTATGAATGGTCGACAGTCATTAGGTCGACCACTATTGGTCGACATTGACATGGTGGACATGGACACATGGTCGACACATGAAAATGATCGACACATGAAAGGTCGACACATGAAAAGGTCGACATGAGTTTTTTAAACTTTTTTGTGTCGTTTTTTGCGTAAAGTGACTGGGAACCCCAATTAGTGCACCGCTTCGCTCGCCATGCTTCGGGCATGGTGCCTTCGCTTCGCTCGGCACAGATTACCGTTCCAATCGTAGTCCACTTGGATCGTAAAGTATGGAAAAGTTCCCCAAAAGAAAAAAAAGTTAAAAAACTCATGTCGACCTTTTCATGTGTCGACCTTTCATGTCGACCATTTTCATGTGTCGACCATTTGTCAATGTCGACCAATAGTGGTCGACCTAATGACTGTCGACCATAACATGGTCGACAATGTGAACGGATACCCAATCAAAGTGTGCTTTTTATCACTTCTGCACAATGGGTGAATAGAGAGAAATATTTCCCCAAATACAGTAAAACCTGTTGGCTGTGAAAGACCTGCACTGACAGATAATCTAAATCAACAAAACATTAGAGGAAATAATTAATGTTAGAAAATATAAACATAAAAGTAATTAAGAGACATTATTGCAGAATTAAAGGTACAGGGCATCAAAACGTTTGGGACAGTGTTCCTTGAAATGTCTGAAGTATACGTGAGGAGCCATTGCCCACCTCTACAGACTGTTCTTATATCAACGTCTCCTCTGTAACTAAAACACATAGTAACGCATGGCAAGGCTTTCCAGCGTTGTGGGATGATGGGCTAGGAATTTTGAGCCTGAAGCCTCGCTGTATGGACACACAGACACTGGCGTGTTGTGTAAACCTAGCATAGGGCTATCAGTGTGCAGAGTATACTGCACTCTGTGTCCTTGTAAATGGATAGGCACACTGCAGTGCTTGTGTGGGAGCTGTGCGTCCTCAGACATTGCATCGTTCCTCACAGCCTCTCCTGTGCTTACAGAAGCCACAAGGAAGACAAACTCTTCATCAGCCTTTACGTCCAAATCAGTTCTATGGTTTCACTGTTCTAGTTTGCTTAACTTATCCATGGAACGCATGGTTGGGGTAGTGGTTAGCATTACTGTCTTGCTGAGGTCTTAGGTTCAACTCCGAGCAAATCCATGTGTGGAGTTTGTATGTCTCCCCTGTGTTTGCGTGGGTTTACTCCCAGTTCTCTCCCATTATCCAGTTCATACTGGTAGGCTGATTGGCTTCTGACAAAATGAACCCTAATGTGTATGTGTGTGCCTCGGTCTGATAGGAAATACAGGGGTCAGTTCAATTAGGCGCGACTAGGTCCCCCCACGGATTATGTTCAGCTATATTTTGCACCTACAGTACCACCAGACTCATTAGTTTTTGTTTACAGCCCCATACGGCTGTGTATAAAACCTCACAAATCCGTGGCGAGATTAGGCCGTAAGGGATTTGCGGCCTGCTGCAGTCACCGGTATTTCTACTCTATTGCAACGGCAACTGCTCCTAACCAAACTGACCCCCATAGATTGTAAGCTCTACTGGCGCAGTGAGTAAAGTGGGTGGTCCAGGCAGTCGATAACCCGATTCTCGCTGAATTGCATCATCATAGCCATGCCCCCTCAACACATCATAACGCCGCCTCACCCCCTGCTGAGCCGACCTGGCCGCTCTCTCAGGATGTCGGCAACTATCGGCAAAACCATGCTGCACTGCAGGTGGGGCAGGTGTAACGTGCAGAGAGAGTTAGATTTGGGTGAGGTGTGTTCAAACTGAAATTTAATTTGCAGTGTAAAAATAACGCTGTCTAACATTTGTGGGCTACATGCAAAAGCAGCCAGTATTTATCCTGCACAGAAATAATATAAATGTATTTGCTGCCCCTGCTTGGCAACATGGTTTGCTCCACACACACAGTTGCTTTTTTTTTACTTTACTTCCAAACATGAATCAGGACCACTGTACATATTCTGGCACATGGGTGCTGCCAGTTACCCTGCACTGACTGCAAGGGCAGAGGAGTAGTAGAGCAGTTGGACTTGCCTGTACTGGCATAACAAATGGAGGCGTAATGTTGACCACTCTCTTCTCATACAAATACTACAATCCCTAGGTATTCAGGACACAGCCCTTTCCTGGTTCTCATCCTACTTATCTAATCGCTCCTTTTGTGTTCGCTTCTCTGATTCCACCTCCTCTTCGCTACCTCTTTCAGTTGGAGTACCGCAAGGCTCAGTGGGGCAGATGTATTAACCTGGAGAAGGCATAAGGAAGTGATAAACCAATGATATGTGCAAGGTGATAAAGGCACCAGCCAATCAGATCCTAACTGTTAATTTACATATTGGATCTGATTGGCTGGTGCCTTTATCACCTTGCACATATCACTGGTTTATCACTTCCTTATGCCTTCTCTAGGTTAATACATCTGTCCCAGTCTTAGGGCCTCTGCTTTTCTCTATCTATACCACATCTCTTGGCAAACTAATAAACTCTTTTGGATTTCAGTACCATCTGTATGCGGATGATACTCAAATCTACCTATCCTCCCCAAATTTGTCACCATCTCTACTGGGCCATGTCACTGAATGCCTTTCTGCCATTTCATCTTGGATGACATCTTGCCACCTCAAACTTAATATTTCAAAAACAGAATTAATTATATTTCCACCGGCCAATAGTAGGTACCACCCTGATATCTCTATCACTGTTGAGAACTCGGCAATCATCCCTACCCCACAAGCTCGCTGCCTAGGTGTCATTCTTGACTCTGAACTGTCCTTTGTTCCCCACATTCAATCTGTCTCAAGATCATGTTACATACATCTAAGAAACATATCCAAAATACGACCATATCTTACACAAGACACAGCAAAAACTCTAATCCATGCTCTCATTATCTCCCGCATTGATTATTGTAATAGTCTCCTGACCGGTCTTCCCAAACATAGGCTCTCACCACTACAATCCAATGCAGCTTTGAGGCTAATCTTCCTCGCTAGACGTTCATCGTCTGCAGATCCGCTCTATCAGTCCCTCCATTGGTTACCAGTATTCTATCATATTAAATATAAAATACTTTTACTGACATATAAGGCTATTAACCAAACTGCACCAACATACATCTCTCCACTCATCTCAAAATATCTCCCTACCCGACCTCTTCACTCTGCACAAGATCTACGTCTCTCATCCACACGCATTGTTCACACTCAAAATTACAGGACTTTATCCGAGCTTCACCCACTCTGTGGAATGCCCTCCCACGCACAGTAAGACTCGCCTCTAGTCTCCAAACCTTTAAACGTTCCCTGAAAACTCACCTCTTCAGAGAAGCCTATCAAATTCCAGACCCACCCACATAACCTTCAGTGCTTCCCTATCTAATTACATCCTCTCTGTACAGTATACATAACATCACAGATTTTGTCTTTCGTTACTCTCACACCCTCCTGACACTTTGCCAAAATTGCTGGGTGATCATATCATACAACCCATTAAGAACCTAGCAATCTGGTGGACCATTATGCAATAGGTAGCATCTATCCTTGTGTATCTATGCCTATTTCCCTATAGATTGTAAGCTTGCGAGCAGGGCCTTCCTACCTCTATGTCTGTCTGGTTTTTACCCAGTTTTGTTCTATTACTGTTGTTCTAATTGTAAAGCACAACGGAATATGCTGCGCTACATAAGAAACTGTTAATAAATAAAATAAATAATCCACGTCTTTGACCTATAGTTGCAGTTAGTCCTTACTTTCCTACTCTGCAGTGATTGGTGCAGCATTATATGTGTGTATGTGTTACTTCCTATGACTGTGTACAATAATACTTCCTCTCTCCATCAGGCAGGGGGCAGTGCAGGAACAGACAAGAACTGAATATGGGTGAGAAAAAGCCAGAGCCGCTGGACTTTGTAAAAGATTTCCAGGAATATCTGACACAGCAGACGCATCACGTCAACATGATTTCTGGATCTGTGAGTGGTGACAAGGAGGCAGACACCTTACAAGGAGGTAAATGGTACATGGCTATCAGCTCACAGCACAATGCAATGTAGTTACTAAGGCTAGGTATATCAATCATACTTCACATCCAATTCCAGTGATTATTCTTGTGATAGAGGCCTCTTGTGCTGGGAGCCTGTTCCAAGCATCTACTACACGTTCAGTATTTGTAGACAAAGGCTGCATGTTAAATTCTGCATGATAAAGAATTCTATTAGAAGAAGAGATAAACACGCCAAACTAATTCAGCCTCCTATACCCCATCACCATAAATATACCCCTATTCCTCGCTTCTTGCTGTGCAGGGCTTCAGTGGGAAGTCTGAAGGGGTAATCCCACAGCAACAAGGGATAGGCTCACCTGGTTGGAATGATTACTGCTCAAGCAGAATTTACCAAAGCTTGTTGAGAGATAAAGTGCTAACCAATCAGCTTCTGTCATTTTAAAGGCTGTGTTCAAAAAATGCCAGGATCCGATTGGTTGGTATTTTCTCTTTCTCCAGGCCTTGATCTCCCCCAGAATACCAATAGGTGGCAATGGCAATCCCAATGCTGTAGTGCAGGACTCCTCAGACAGGATCTTGCAGTGATTAAAGGCTGCCACATGCCAAGTATTTGTGAGAGTAGTCCTTCAATGTAGCAGCCCTGATCCCTGCTATTTCTCTCGACTGGAATCCGGCCTCCAGTTTGGTAGCGCATGCTCTGCTATCCAGCAAGAAGATGGGTTATTGCTGTGGGGGTGACAGTTTTACCTCACCAAGGCTTTTCCCCAATACCATGCACATAGATAGTTTTACTGGTTCTTTAAGATGGAACCGTGATGAGATATTTACCCCCAGTACTTCAGCGGCCTCCAGTGTCCAGCTGCCAGAGTCAGACTAGGTTTCAGTCTCTGTGCTGCCTATGCCTTTTACTTCATCAGACATCATTCCATGATAGGATTACTAATCATTTCTCATATGACCACAACATTTGTATCCTGAATACTGTGTATCTCTGTGCTGACAATTTCCCCGTGGCAGAGGGGTGCTATTCATTGACTCACTTTCTATGAATCAGGGCCACAAAACCACGATGTGCTCACCGCTAACTCTCCGTGCCTTGCTCTACCGGCAGCTGGGACAGACAGTGATCAGAATGGGCTGGACCACCCGTCTGTGGAGGTGTCCCTGGATGAGAGTGCGGGGATGCTGGTGGATGGCTTTGAGAGGACATACGATGGGAAACTAAAATGTCGTTACTGTAACTATGCCAGCAAAGGCACCGCTCGCCTCATAGAACACATTCGCATACACACAGGTAGGACCCTGTCTGTGTATGCATGGGGGAGGATGTAGCTTTGTGCGTGTGCATGACAGTCTTGCTCATCTTGGCCCCATCTTGCATGCTGAAGCCAGAATACATGAGCTACTTATGGAAACAATTCTGGATACATAATAATATCTTGAACTATAACCAGGTTATTTCCCAATTACATTTGAGTTTGTCCTCCTACACTTTTTGCATCAGACCGTATCTTTCAGTCTGAATGAGCAGCATGTTTCAGCGGCAACAGGGAAAAGGAAAGTGGTTGCTACCTTACCTCATACAGCAGCATTGAATCCTAGATTTGTTTGACAAACCAAAAGAAGGACCAAATTGCTTCCACTTAAGAAACATCAGGATTCTTTCCTGACACACAGTTCTTTTTTGTTTGGCTTGCGTTGGCCTTGTGGTTTAGTGGAACCCCACAACATTGGTAACCTCCTCCAGCCCACAAACCCTGCTTTTATTGGTGCCACTTCTGTGTATGCCAAACCTCTGATTGACAAACTCTTAGTGACCCTTTCCTTGGACTTCCTGCTGTTACGGAGAACGAAGCACCAAATTTGTGTATTTTATGTTCGCATTGCCTGTGTAGAAGTGTTCCTCTAGTTCAGGGGAACTCCAGCACTCAAATTGCTGTGCAACTACATATCCCGGCATGCCCTGCCACTGTGTAGCTGTTAAGGCATATTAAAACAGTGGCAAGGCATGCTGGGATGTGTAGTTCCACAGCAGCTGGAGTGCCAGATGTTGCCTACCTCTGCTCTGGTCAGATGAGAACCCGTTAAGAGCTGAGTCATGCCCCACACTAGGTAGCCATTTCTAAGCTTTTACTAGGAAAAAGAGAAAATACAGGTGCACACTCTATAGTACTAAGTACTGATAATCAGAATAATTATCTAAACTCTGCAATCTAACATAGGGCAAAATTGAGGTGCACAGCATAATGTTTGGCTAAAACTATAGGGGCTCACCAACTGCGACCAGGTGACCTCATCTGGTGGGTCCATAACACTAAGTTTAAAGTCCAGGGCACAGAACCCCCCCCGGTCAACAACCCCAAGGCATCAAACTAGTGAGATGTTAAGGTGTTACATAAGTAAGAAGCATAAGTTATGTGTTAAGGTTGTTACATAGGTGAGAAGTAATAATTAGAATGTTAAAAGCTGTTACATAGGTAGCAAAATAATGAGCCCTAAATCTGCCCCTGCCTTCAAGTGTACACAAACTAGAATATATGGGAGGGGGACCTTGGACTACACACCCTAATTCTAAAAGTAATAAGAGGTGCTATCATGCTGATAGTAGTTCTACACAGACAAAACAAACAAACAGATGCACGCTGTATAGTACTAAGGACTGCTAATCTGAATAATAATAAATTCTATCTAACATATGGAAAAATTGAGGTTGCTTAGCATAAGTTTGGGCCAAAAATATATGGGCCCACCACCCGCGACCTAGGTCCTTCCCCCCATATTCTTAGTTTTACTAGCCTGTAGAACCTTTTTTAACCTCTCACCCCTGAAGCCAGAGGTCTTAGGGCCCAATTCCAAGAGCTAGGGTATTGCACAGAAATTGTGATGTGTAGAAATGTTAATGCAGCAGGCAGAATCTGTAGGAGCATCTGCGCTCAAAGTACAGCGTCTGTAGACAAGCAACGCAACCATCGGTCATCAGTGCAAGCTGAAGCTTACTCAGAATGACCGCCAGAACTGCTCAAAAGGGGCCATGAAATCGTGTCCAAAAACGCAGACCCTGTCCTTGGCAATCCCAGAAAAGGTGTGTGGGGGGGGGGGGGGGGGGGGTACACTTGCGCATAACGGGTCCTGACATTCGGAGGCGCCCCACCATCGGACATGTACATAAAGTATCGGGTTTACTTACATCTGAATCAGGCAACCAAAGAAGAAATAAATATTCACACTACGCAAAAGGTTTCAGCGAGCGGTCAGTGATACAAATCTCAGGGTAATCTCAAGTTGTCCTTAGCAGGTGTCATACCCAATGTGGAGAACACATTAATGCCTCAAATCTTTCCAAAAATAGCCAGTTACGAGAAACTATCAATTAGGAAGTTTTTGCATGACAAAATCATGGAAAAACAACATAATTAATGTATTAATTTATTAGTTTTACGCTCAGTGTGTTTGGCTTGAATGTTTGTGTGTCATTTTGAGTGTCCATTGTAAAAGTATATGTACCGAATTGTGTTCTTACAGTAGCACAGCTAGTCTGCTTGTGATGCAGAAATATCTGGGTGTATACCTGTGTGAGCATAGGGAAATATGTTTTTGGTTTTCAGAATATCGTATTCAAGTGCTTTGCTGAGTAGGGAAATGTGTTGCCCACTACAATGCATGCACACAGCATAGACTCAGAGCACGGACAATGTGTAATTTTGTGGTTTATATCTTGTTCAGGTGAGAAGCCACACCGCTGCCACCTGTGTCCCTTTGCCTCAGCCTACGAGCGACACTTAGAGGCTCACATGCGATCCCACACTGGGGAGAAGCCTTACAAGTGTGAGCTTTGTTCCTTCCGCTGCAGCGACCGCAGCAACCTGTCCCATCACCGCCGCCGCAAACACAAGATGCTGCCTATCAAAGGAACACGCCCATCCCTTGGCAACAAAAAAATGTGGGGTGTCCTTCAGAAGAAAGTCAGCAGCTTGGGCTACAGCCGCCGAACTCTCATTAACCTCAGCCCGCCATCCATGGTGGTGCATAAGGCAGACTATCTAAGTGACTTCTCTCATGAGATACCCAACATCCAAAGTGAGGCCTATGAAAATCTACACAAGGTATCACATGCAGCAGGAGTATTGTCAAGGGACCGCCAAGAGCTCATGGTGGACAATCCCTTAAACCAGTTATCCACACTGGCAGGTCAACTATCCAGCCTTCCGCCAGACACCCATAACCCTGCCTCCCCAGACACAGGACCTTGCCCTGATGAGAAACCCTTCATGATCCAACAGCCTCCGGCACCAGCCTGTGCCTCTGCCGTCTCCACCAGTGTTCCCCAGAGCTCCTCCCCAGCCAGCCCGGAGGTCCGTCCAGCTCACAATCACAGGAACTGTAGCCCTATGGCCGGGCCCAGCAGTGAGCGCAGCGGACGAACCAGCACGCCCAGCATTAGCAACAGTCAACCCAGCACGCCAGCCCCGACTCTACCAGTGCAGGACCCTCAACTTCTGCATCACTGCCAGCACTGTGACATGTACTTTGCAGACAACATACTGTACACAATCCACATGGGTTGCCATGGTTTCGAAAATCCTTTCCAATGCAACATCTGCGGTTGCAAATGCAAAAACAAGTATGACTTTGCTTGCCATTTTGCTCGAGGTCAGCACAGCCAACACTGACTTCGAGTGGCCTTTTTACCCCTCCCCCCTTTTTGTTTTAGATCACTCCTCGGGAGACGGTCTGTCTATAGAGTGCCTGTCATTTGAGGAATATATATATATAAGATGTAAATATGTATGTGTCTCATTTGATCCCTTGAGCTGACTTGAAGATGGGAAGCGCAAGTTGGCTTTCTTATCAGTATTGAGGGAAGGGACTGAAGGAGTGGTTGGGAAGGTCATGGGTGTAGATTGCTTCTGGGAGGCCAAATACCTATAAGACGGACTTTTAATCTTGGAAGAGTGTGATATTTGTGGATAAGGCACCTAATGTTTAGCTGTCTTACCAAACGTCTTCTGTCCCGATGTGCCTCAAGGTAGAGAGCATTGGGGGACCTGCCATACAATAATTCATTTCAATTGTGAGTAACGCCATCATTATTGTACCTAAAGGAGGTAAAAAAAAAAAAAAGTGACAGTTGGAAGTATTCATGAATGTTGTAATCCCCTTCAGTAATGCTGTGTGCTCATTTTACTTGTGCAAAATTGGGAGAACACATTTAACTATATAGTGGCCTCTTTCCATGAATTAGAGGGAGTTGAACTAACTTAAGTCTACCTATGATGGTTTCCATCAGAAACAAGTGTTTGTATGTTATTATATATAGATATAAATTAATTTGTCCTCACCGGTTGTAAAATGTCTGTATAGATCTATTCACTGGGTGTTTAGTGTTTCTCCAAAGATTCAGACTTCTTTGTAAACCATCTTGTTTAATAAGTGCGTATTGTCCCCCCTCTTCCCCAGTGTCCTCAACTTCTGCTCACATATCATGGATTGATACTTGCATCTTTCAGGATGGATTTTAACCTTTAAAATAAACAGGAAATGAAAGTCTTGTTTAAAAGTCTTCTTTAATAGCAAGAAGGTAGCAGCGTCTTGTGGTAACCTACGAATCTGCAACAACCGCTAGTGACTATGAAAACCTGAGCTACAGGAGCTAAGCGCCAATCGGGAGATACTTCAACCTTTACACTTGCTTTTGTTTCAGATCTGGTACAGTTTACACAATGTATATGCTTATCAAGCTGAAACCATCCACAGTAACTGTTGTCTTTTACAGAAGCTACATTAAGAGTCATTGATCTTTCATAATTGTTTTTATGAGTAACCAGATGCCTAAAACACAAATGTAAAATTACAGACTAGTACAAGTTTAGGTTTCTTAGGGTTTTTAAGAAGGAACGCTTGATGTTGTATGAGAGAATATTGTAGATAGCTTTAGGCACATAAGAGACATTCCCCAAGATACAGAGGGGTCTATTCATGAAGCAGTGAAAAGTGGAGAAGTTGCCCATGGCAACCAATCAGCTGCTCAGTACAATTGTACAGTATGCAAATATTAAATGTTACTTGAATGCTGATTGGTTGCCATGGGCAACTTCTCCACACTTTTCACTTCTTTGTGAATAGATGCCATAATCCTTAAAGGGGGAAATACAAATGGTGTATCTTCCCAGGAGCCTGCCATATAGCATAATTTGCTGTATATGAAAACAGACAGTGGGGCAGATGTATTAAGCCTGGAGAAGTGATAAGTGGAAGGTGATTACATGAAAAATGACAGTTGGGAGCCGATTGGTTGGTTCGTTATCACCTTCCACTTAAAACTTCTTTATCACTTCTCCAGGTTTAATAAATCTGCCCCAGTGCCATGTATTAATGAGAGCTGCAGATACTTGTGATGAGGATTTATGCAGTGGGCATTTATCTATTTGCATCAGTATTCCTGTCCTGGGCACACACAAGCAGAACTATGCAGGTGGTGGCGGGTGAGACAGTACAGATCCTATTTTCCAGCCTGCTTGGCAAACAAAGAAATGACTGCTCATTCAATCTATTAGAGCATGTTTGCTGGATTTCTTTAACCATGCACATGTGAGTATCTATTTTGCCGTTTCCACAGACAAACCCTGAAAACGTGACCTGTTGGGGGTATATGAGGACTGGAGATGAGAAATACTGCATTAGAACATACCCTCTTTGTAATTTAGTGACACAGTGTTTCAGTAGACAAAATTGCTGGATGTGCGGCAGGTATCACTCTACTGAAGGACACAATGGGGAGACTGAGTCAGGGCAGTAGTTTGCAGGAATGTAGACTACATGTGATCATCCAGAAGGTGAATCAGGACCACTTACTGAGGCTGCAGTCACCTCACTAGGGGCAGGAGAGATTACGCCTTCCCTATTCCCTGTATCAAGTGTTAAACAGTGTAACTGTTAACAACTTTTGTCAATAAAGTTGCATTTTCCAGTAGTAAAAAAAGGGTGGTAGAAGCAGTACTACTGGGTAGCTCCAGATCCAGGGTCCCAGGTGTGCTGCCAGAATCCCATTGGGCCAGACCCACTTACTTGTGCAGGACCCCACTGATCCTGCACTCCTTAGGCACGCGGACACATAACACATACGTAGGACCTAATACACCCTGCACAGTTAAAGCTAGGATATTTGAGAGATATTCAAGCCAGTCCCCCATCTGGTCTACTTTGACTACCAGCCACCATTTTGGGCTTGCCCACAGGGCGCACTTGTCCCCTTGAGCACTGCAGGCAAGCCTTAATCTTATTCTTCCCACCCTTGCTGCCATTTCCTCCCAGTGACCCCAGTAAGCAAACTGTAAAGAAGAAATGGCAACATTTTAGTAGTGCAATAACAGAGATGGCTCCTTCAACTGGCCCTGATTCAGATGTGGACCCAAATATGCAAATGCCACAAGAGGCTTCTTGTGTAGAGAAACGCCCACTGCCGGTTTCTCTGATCTGCTGCCTGGTCCAGGGGACGCTGCATTGGATCAACATCTTGACCATCAGTCCTCTGCGCAAGCCTAAAGTTGCTCAAAATGGCTGACACAACGATACTGACGAATTCAGTGAAGATGCATGCGAAGACACAGCCACTGGCTTCGACACGCTTACATTTTTGGCTACCCTCCCCATAGCCGCAACCAAACACCTATAACCTGTCAATCAAGCTGCAGCGACCGGAGCCTCATCATGATACATGGGCACTACAGCTCCCATGTAGGTGTAGTCCCAAAACATCAGTCAATAGCGACTGTCTTGGGACTGCAGACATGTCTGAGTCAGGCCCACTGTGGTTTAGGGACAGGCAATATAAATTAGGGATGGCCCTCAACCATCAGTGATGCATAATCGATGGTTTAAGGCCGATATCAAATGGTTTTGCCATTGATGGGAGAGAACCAGATGGTTTAGCATAAACTAATGTTTTTTTTGCAAGGTGGCGGGACACTGATTTAGATCTGCCCCTGGCACCTGCAAAGCCCCGCCCCCTGGCTGTGATTGGTCCGCGGGTCATTCACTGTAATAAAATGGATTACCATCGATGGTCACCCATAGCATAGTTGGTGGCCATTCCTAATATAAAATAAGAATTTACTCACCGGTAATTCTATTTCTCGTAGTCCGTAGTGGATGCTGGGACTCCGTAAGGACCATGGGGAATAGCGGCTCCGCAGGAGACTGGGCACAACTATAAAGAAAGCTTTAGACTACTGGTGTGCACTGGCTCCTCCCACTATGACCCTCCTCCAGACTTCAGTTAGGATACTGTGCCCGGAAGAGCTGACACAATACGGAAGGATTTTGAATCCCGGGTAAGACTCATACCAGCCACACCAATCGCACCGTATAACTCGTGATACAATACCCAGTTAACAGTATGATAACAACTGAGCCTCCCCGCACTTGGGATGGGCGCCCAGCATCCACTACGGACTACGAGAAATAGAATTACCGGTGAGTAAATTCTTATTTTCTCTGACGTCCTAAGTGGATGCTGGGACTCCGTAAGGACCATGGGGATTATACCAAAGCTCCCAAACGGGCGGGAGAGTGCGGATGACTCTGCAGCACCGAATGGGCAAACTCTAGGTCCTCCTCAGCCAGGGTGTCAAACTTGTAGAATTTAGCAAATGTGTTTGACCCCGACCAAGTAGCTGCTCGGCAAAGTTGTAGAGCCGAGACCCCTCGGGCAGCCGCCCAAGAAGAGCCCACCTTCCTCGTGGAATGGGCTTTCACTGATTTAGGATGCGTCAGTCCAGCCGCAGAATGTGCAAGCTGAATCGTACTACAGATCCAGCGAGCAATAGTCTGCTTTGAAGCAGGTGCACCCAACTTGTTGGGTACATACAGGATAAATAGCGAGTCAGTCTTTCTGACTCCAGCTGTCCTGGAAACATAAATTTTCAGGGCCCTGACTACGTACAACAACTTGGAAGCCTCCAAGTCTTTAGTAGCCGCAGGCACCACGATAGGTTGGTTCAGATGATAAGCTGATACCACTTTAGGAAGAAACTGGGGACGAGTCCTCAATTCTGCCCTATCCATATGGAAAATCAGATAAGGGCTTTTACATGACAAAGCCGCCAATTCTGATACACGCCTGGCCGAAGCCAAGGCCAACAGCATGACCACTTTCCACGTGAGATATTTTAATTCCACGGTTTTAAGTGGCTCAAACCAATGTGACTTTAGGAAATCCAACACCACGTTGAGATCCCAAGGTGCCACTGGAGGCACAAAAGGGGGCTGAATATGCAGCACTCCCTTAACAAAAGTTTGAACTTCAGGCAGTGAAGCCAGTTCTCTCTGGAAGAAAATCGATAGAGCCGAAATCTGGACCTTAATGGAACCCAATTTTAGGCCCATAGTCACCCCTGACTGTAGAAAGTGCAGGAAACGGCCCAGCTGAAATTCTTCCGTTGGGGCCTTCCTGGCCTCGCACCACGCAACATATTTACGCCATATGCGGTGATAATGGTTTGCCGTTACTTCTTTCCTAGCTTTAATCAGCGTAGGAATGACTTCCTCCGGAATGCCCTTTTCCTTCAGGATCCGGTGTTCAACCGCCATGCCGTCAAACGCAGCCGCGGTAAGTCTTGGAACAGACAGGGCCCCTGCTGCAGCAGGTCCTGTCTGAGCGGCAGAGGCCATGGGTCCTCTAAGATCATTTCTTGAAGTTCCGGGTACCAAGCTCTTCTTGGCCAATCCGTAACAATGAGTATAGTTCTTACTCCTCTTCTCCTTATTATCCTCAGTACCTTTGGTATGAGAGGAAGAGGAGGGAACACATAAACCGACCGGTACACCCACGGTGTCACTAGAGCGTCCACAGCTATCGCCTGCGGGTCTCTTGACCTGGCGCAATACTTTTCTAGCTTTTTGTTTAGGCGGGACGCCATCATGTCCACCTGTGGCCTTTCCCAACGGTTTACAATCATTTGGAAGACTTCTGGATGAAGTCCCCACTCTCTCGGGTGGAGGTCGTGCCTGCTGAGGAAGTCTGCTTCCCAGTTGTCCACTCCCGGAATGAACACTGCTGACAGTGCTAACACGTGATTTTCCGCCCATCGGAGAATCCTTGTGGCTTCTGCCATCGCCGTCCTGCTTCTCATGCCGCCCTGTCGGTTTACATGGGCGACCGCCGTGATGTTGTCTGACTGGATCAGTACCGGCTGGTTTTGAAGCAGGAGTTTTGCCTGACTTAGGGCATTGTAAATGGCCCTTAGTTCCAGAATATTTATGTGCAGGGAAGTCTCCTGACTTGACCATAGTCCTTGGAAGTTTCTTCCCTGTGTGACTGCCCCCCAGCCTCGAAGGCTCGCATCAGTGGTCACCAGGACCCAGTCCTGTATGCCGAATCTGCGGCCCTCTTGAAGATGAGCACTCTGCAGCCACCACAGCAGAGACACCCTTGTCCTTGGAGACAGGGTTATCAGCCGATGCATCTGAAGATGCGATCCGGACCACTTGTCCAACAGGTCCCACTGAAAGGTTCTTGCATGGAACCTGCCGAATGGAATTGCTTCGTAGGAAGCTACCATCTTTCCCAGGATCCGAGTGCAGTGATGCACCGACACCTGTTTTGGTTTTAGGAGGCCTCTGACTAGAGATGACAGCTCCTTGGCCTTCTACTCCGGGAGAAACACTTTTTTCTGTTCTGTGTCCAGAACCATCCCCAGGAACAGTAGACGTGTCGTAGGGACCAGCTGTGACTTTGGAATATTTAGAATCCAGCCGTGCTGTTGTAGCACCTCCCGAGATAGTGCTACCCCGACCAACAACTGCTCCCTGGACCTCGCCTTTATCAGGAGATCGTCCAAGTACGGGATAATTAAAACTCCCTTCTTTCGAAGGAGTATCATCATTTCTGCCATTACCTTGGTAAAGACCCTCGGAGCCGTGGATAGACCGAACGGCAACGTCTGGAATTGGTAATGACAATCCTGTACCACAAATCTGAGGTACTCCTGGTGAGGATGGTAAATGGGGACATGCAGGTAAGCATCCTTGATGTCCAGTGATACCATGTAATCCCCCTCGTCCAGGCTTGCAATAACCGCCCTGAACGATTCCATCTTGAACTTGAATTTTTTTATATATGTGTTCAAGGATTTCAAATTTAAAATGGGTCTCACCGAACCGTCCGGTTTCGGTACCACAAACATTGTGGAATAGTAACCCCGTCCTTGTTGAAGTAGGGGCACCTTTACTATCACCTGTTGTGAATACAGCTTGTGAATTGCCTGTAACACTGCCTCCCTGCCTGAGGGAGTGGTTGGTAAGGCAGATTTGAGGAAACGGCGGGGGGGGAGACGTCTCGAATTCCAGCTTGTACCCCTGAGATACTACTTGAAAGATCCAGGGATCCACCCGTGCGCGAGCCCACTGATTGCTGAAATATTTGAGACGGGCCCCCACCGTACCTGGCTCCGCCTGTGGAGCCCCAGCGTCATGCTGTGGACTTAGAGGAAGCGGGGGAGGACTTTTGCTCCTGGGAACTGGCTGTATGCTGCAGCTTTTTCCCCCTACCTCTACCTCTGGGCAGAAAGGACGCGCCCCTAACCCGCTTGCCCCTATTGGGCCGAAAGGACTGTACCTGATAATACGGTGCTTTCTTTGGCTGTGAGGGAACATGGGGTAAAAATTTAGACTTCCCAGCTGTTGCTGTGGAAACGAGGTCCGAGAGACCATCCCCGAACAACTCCTCACCCTTATAAGGCAGAACTTCCATGTGCCTTTTGGAATCTGTATCTCCTGTCCACTGCCGAGTCCATAACCCTCTCCTGGCAGAAATGGACATTGCACTAATTTTAGATGCCAGCCGGCACATATCCTTCTGTGCATCCCTCATGTATAAAAGTGCGTCTTTAATATGCTCTACGGTTAGCAATATAGTGTCCCTGTCCAGGGTATCAATATTTTCCGACAGGGAATCTGACCATGCAGCTGCAGCACTGCACATCCATGCTGAAGCAATAGCTGGTCTCAGTATAACACCTGTGTGTGTATATATAGACTTCAGGATAGCCTCCTGCTTTCTATCAGCAGATTCCTTCAGGGCGGCCGTATCCGGAGACGGTAGTGCCACCTTCTTTGACAAGCGTGTGAGCGCTTTATCCACCCTAGGGGATGTTTCCCAACGTGCCCTATCCTCTGGTGGGAAAGGGTACGCCATTAGAAACCTCTTAGAAATTACCAGTTTCTTATCAGGGGAAGCCCACGCTTCTTCACACACTTCATTTAACTCCTCAGATGAAGGAAAAGCTACTGGTAGTTTTTTCTCTCCAAACATAATACCCTTTTTTGTGGTACCGGGGGTAACATCAGAAATGTGCAACACATTTTTCATTGCCTCAATCATGTAACGTGTGGCCCTACTGGAAGTTACATTAGTCTCATCGTCGTCGACACTGGAGTCAGTATCCGTGTCGACATCTGTGTCTGCCATCTGAGGTAGCGGGCGTTTTAGAGCCCCTGATGGCTTTTGAGACGCCTGGGCAGGCACAGGCTGAGAAGCCGGCTGTCCCACATTTGGTATGTTGTCAAACCTTTTATGCAAGGAGTCGACACTGTCGCGTAATTCCTTCCACAGCACTATCCACTCAGGTGTCGACCCCGCAGGGGGTGACATCACATTTATAGGCATCTGCTCCGCCTCCACATAAGCCTCCTCATCAAACATGTTGACACAGCCGTACCGACACACCGCATACACACAGGGAATGCTCTGACAGAGGACAGGACCCCACAAAGCCCTTTGGGGAGACAGAGAGAGAGTATGCCAGCACACACCAGAGCGCTATATAACACAGGGATCCCACTATAAATGAGTGTTTTCCCTTATAGCTGCTTATTTTATATATACTGCGCCTAAATTTAGTGCCCCCCCCTCTCTTTTTTATCCTTGTGTAGCTTGACAACTGCAGGGGAGAGCCAGGGAGCGTCCTTCCAGCGGAGCTATGAGGGAAAAATGGCGCCAGTGTGCTGAGGGAGATGGCCCGCCCCTTTTCCGGCGGACTTCTCCTGCTTTTTCTGGAATTCTGGCAGGGGTATTTTTATACCTATATAGCCTTCCTGACTATATATGGTGTAGATTTGCCAGCCAAGGTGTCTTATATTGCCCTCAGGGTGCCCCCCCCCCCAGCGCCCTGCACCCATCAGTGACCGGAGTGTGAGGTGTGCATGAGGAGCAATGGCGCACAGCTGCAGTGCTGTGCGCTACCTTGTTGAAGACTGAAGTCTTCTGCCGCCGATTTTCCGGAACACTTCTTGCTTCTGGCTCTGTAAGGGGGCCGGCGGCGCGGCTCCGGGAACGAACACCAAGGTCGGGTCCTGCGGTCGATCCCTCTGGAGCTAATGGTGTCCAGTAGCCTAAGTAGCCCAAACTACCACCAGTTAGGTAGGTTCGCTTCTTCTCCCCTTAGTCCCTCGCTGCAGTGAGTCTGTTGCCAGCAGATCTCACTGTAAAATAAAAAACCTAAATATACTTTCTTTCTAGGAGCTCAGGAGAGCCCCTAGTGTGCATCCAGCTCAGCCGGGCACAAGATTCTAACTGAAGTCTGGAGGAGGGTCATAGTGGGAGGAGCCAGTGCACACCAGTAGTCTAAAGCTTTCTTTATAGTTGTGCCCAGTCTCCTGCGGAGCCGCTATTCCCCATGGTCCTTACTGAGTCCCAGCATCCACTTAGGACGTCAGAGAAATAACAATAATCCCTTTCTGTTTTAACACACAGACACATCTTAAGTAAATTAAAGATACGTGCGCAGTCTGATGTAGGTAAACACGAAGTTCTGCCATGAATGACCTACATACTGAACATGTGAAGGGGAGAAGTAGCGTTTTCATAGTGGATCAATGTTTGCTTTGGGCTTAGCGTCATTACGCTAGTGCAAGTCAAATGTGTAATATACACCAATTAACAAGAGACTGTATAAATCTTTACTATGAGGTAGCAGGATTTGTCAGACAATACTCCTGTGATTGACAATACTGCACCTCGTCCGTATGCAAATATCGCTCCAATATGTGGTCTTTTTCTGCCTTAAAAAAGGACTGTACATCAAATATATCATCTGTCCTCAGAGATTGGATAGTCTTCCCGGTCAAACTTTGCCTTAAATGATCCAGGGATCTAGACTTTGCATGCTGGAGCTCCTTAGCCAACTGTTTAATATTCTGTGCAGAAACAGAGCCTTAAATAAAAAAGGAAACAAAAACACAATATGGTAAATATAATACCACCTCTATGCTGATGACACACAACTCTACCTCTCCTCTCCTGATCTGTCCCTCTCTGTCCTCTCCCAGGTTTCCAGCTGCCTCTCCACCATCTCCACCTGGATGTCTGAGTTCTCTCTGAAGCTGGACATGGACAAAACTGAACTCCTCATCTTTCCTCCATCCAGAGTAACACCCCCTACCAATATCTGGATCACTGTTGACAACACCACCATCTCCCCTGTTCCCCAACTCTGCTGCTTGGGCGTCACTCTTGACTCCTCCCTCTCCTTTGCACCCCACATCCAAGCTCTGGTGCAATCCTGTCGGTTCCAGCTACGCAACATTGCTCGCATCAGGCCATTTCTCTTCCAGAGTGCAACTAAACTTATCATCCACTCACTGGTCATCTCACAACTCGACTACTGCAATGTTCTCACTGGCCTCGCTTGCTCCCATCTTGCTCCCCTCCAATCTGTCCTGAACTCCGCAGCTAGACTTATCTTCCTCTCCCACCGCTCCACATCTGCCACTCCCCTTCGACAAAATCTACACTGGCTCTCATTCCCCTACAGAATCCTCTTCAAACTCCTCACCCTCACAAACAAGGCCATCTCTAATTCCACTGCTCCCTACATCTCCAACCTCCTCTCCCTTCCTACTCCCTCCCACCCCCTACGGTCGACCAATGACTGTCGCCTCTCCACTGCCCTGGTCACTGCTTCCCATGCACGAGTTTAAGACTATGCCCGTGCTGCACCCCTTCAGTGGAACGCACTCCCCCGCTCCATTAGACTCTCCCCGACTTTGCAAAGCTTCAAACAGGCACTAAAAACACACCTATTCATCAAGCATACCCTTCCGATGCATAACCTATTCCTGAGGCCGCTCCTCCATTCCCCTGCCTCATGCTTGAACATCTCAGCTTTGCTTAAATACTGCCATCAGGCTACCTCCCACTTGCTTGCACCTCATGTCATCTGTCTGTCGACCCGACCCACTAGATTGTTAGCTCTTAAGAGCAGGGCCCTCTGTCCTCTTGTTATTGAAGCCCTCTTCCTAACACATTTCACTCACAGCCCTCTCCTACTCAGCCACCATCTTTACCCGCTTTTTCTCCTGCTGGTAAAGGCTCATCTCTATCGATGGTCACCAGCCCCTAGTAGTACGCTGATCACTCCCTCACTACTTACATCTTAGCTGTATTATGTAGTGAGAATTGTGGTGCTCTTTGTTACCTGTACTTTATTTCTGATATTTATTTACTGTAATGCTAAGTTTTGTCTCCCTGTACTGTCCTTTGTACGGCGCTGCGAAACACTTGTGGCGCCTTATAAATAAAATGTAATAACAACAACAACACCACAATAAAACTCTTAAGGGGGGTACACATGGAGCAATTTTTGCTTAATATCTAAAGGCGGTTACACACGGAGCAACGTTTACTTAATTTCTAAGCAATCCGACTAGATTGCTTAGAAATTAAGATCACATTGCTCTGTGTGTAGGGGTGCCGGCGACAACGATGCGCGGTCCCGCGTGTCGCTATCGCCAGTGCTTGGCACAATCTGGCAGGTTGCTCATTTCACCGCTGAGCGGACCCCTGTGTCGTCGCCCCCCCCCCCCCCCCCCCCCCCTCCCCGCTCAGCACGCATCTCCCTCCACATCTCTCGTCTGTACGGCCCTCAAGCAATCTGACTAGTTTTCTTAGAAAAGAAGCATACATCGCTCCATGTGTATGCCCCATAGCGATACGTGGCCCCACGCCTCGCTATCGCCGGTACTAGATTGGCACAATCTAGAGTCAGGTCGCTCACTTCACCGCTGAGTGCTGAGCGGTCTGTGATAGATTGCTCAGCACACATCTCCCTGTGTGTATGACCCCATTATGATCAAATGAAAATATAAAATAGTGTTATCCTTTAAACATTAACTTTGGTGGAATTTTTACATTTAACTCAATTTGACACAAAAGGCCAAATCAATTGGACGCAATACTTGCGCTATGACCTCATACGTTAAAATTCTGCAGACATTACAACAAATAAGACCGGAATGCATGCAGTTCAATTAGAAATGACTAATCAGAGATACTGCCCAATATTGTGACATTTTGACATGAATATAACGGGATCAGTACGAGATCCCGCTGGACAGTATCCCGGCGGTCGGAATACAGACACCGGGATCCCGACCGGCACAATCCCAACAGGGGGGCGAGCGCAACACAGCCCCTTGCAGGCTCGCTGCGCTCGCTACACTAATTTATTCTCCCTCTATGGGTGTCATGGACACCCACAGAAGGAGAATATGTCTGGATTGTGCTGGTCGGGATCCCGGTGTCGGTATTCTGACCGCCGGGATCCCGTCCGGCGGGATCTTGACCGCATCCCGAATATAACAACTTTGCACTAATTCTGGAGCTATAAACTAAAATCCGGCGCTTCTCCCCACGTTATCATAAAGCTATTTTCTAAGATCGCAGCGGCGGGACCTAATTAGCAGCTAATTGAATCGGGCCATAAGAATTGATCAATATTTCCTTGATACTTTACCAAGGAAAAGGAGCTAGTAACCTGGGTTAATTACAGAAAATATTAACATTAGGGTCTAAAGTTAAAATGCAGCATGGCATCCCGCGTGGCACTGTCGCACCCTGCATTTGCAAATGTGTATGCACTTGCTGATATAGGGTCCCGTTGCGCACTGGCTCAGCTGGGTAAACACGTAGTCCAGTGTGTACCCAATATTACATTATGTTTACACTCATTTGCTGTAATATACTGCCACCTTGTGGTCACTATTCCACATTACCAAGTTTACAGTGTTACAGTGATACCGGGTGTGGTTCATCAAATCGACAGTATCTAGGTCGACAATGTTTAGGTCGACCACTATAGGTCGACAGTCACTAGGTCGACATGGATGGAATGTCGACAGGGTTTCTAGGTCGACATGTGCTAGGTCGACAGGTCTAAAGGTCGACATGAGGATTTTTATTTTTTTTTTGTGTAGTTTTCTTCGTACAGTGACCGGGATCCCAAATTAGTGCACCGCGTCCCCTCGCATGGCTCGCTTCGCTCGCCATGCTTCGGGCATGGTGCCTTCGCTCCGCTACCGCTTCGCTCGGCACACTTTACCGTTCCAATCGTAGTCCACGTGGATCGTTAAGTATGAAAAAATTCAAAAAAATAATTTAAAAAAAAAACCTCATGTTGACCTTTAGACCTGTCGACCTAGCACATGTCGACCTAGAAACCCTGTCGACCTTCCATCCATGTCGACCTAGTGACTGTCGACCTATAGTGGTCGACCTAAACATTGTCGACCTAGATACTGTCGATCTTCAGACCGGATCCCGTGATACCGTATCTTCATGTTTACTGTGTACCACAACATTGTTAAGACTGTTTCTCTTAAAACCGGTTCAGTTCTCTAGCTGTACCTATATTCTCTTCTCTAGTGCCTTCCATGTTAAGCTATATTTTGTGATAAGTCTGTCTGGGGCGGTATCCCGTCTCTAGGTCGACAGTAACTAAGTCGCCAGGGTCTCTAGATCGACATGAGTTTTTCACATTTTTTTTTATCTTTTTTTTTACTTTTTCTACTTAACGATCCACACGGACTACGATTGGGAATAGTAACCTGTGCCAAGCACAGTGGTAGCGGGGCGAGGCACCTTGCCGATACCATGGCGAGTGAAGCGAGCCATGCGAGGGGACACGGTGCACTAATTGGGGTTCCCGGTGACTAAATGGAGAAAACTACACACAAAAAACTCATGTTGACCTTTTGACCTGTCGACCTAGACCAAGTCGACCTACAAACCCTGTCGACCTAGTTACTGTCAACCAATAGTGGTCGACCTAGTTACTGTCAACCCTCCATACCACACCCATCTGGTGCCCCCCAATGGGAGGCATGCTCTCCATTATCTCCTCTATCTACTATTTTAGCTGGGGAGAGAGTAATGTATCCAGTATCCGACGCTGCAGCCTTTGCAATCCAGTTGGCGATACCACTATCAGAAATTCTGATTCCCTACATAGATTCCAGATTTAACCGCATGATGGCCCCCATTCCGAGTTGTTCGCTCGTTATTTTTCTTCACATCGGTGCGATTTTCCGCTAACTGCGCATGCGCAATGTTCGCACTGCGGCTGCGTCAAGTAAATTTGCTAAGAAGTTTGGTATTTTACTCACGGCATTACGAGTTTTTTTCTTCGTTCTGGTGATCGGAGTGTGATTGACAGGAAGTGGGTGTTTCTGGGCGGAAACTGACCGTTTTATGGGTGTGTGTGAAAAAACGCTGGCGTTTCTGGGAAAAACGCGGGAGTGGCTGGAGAAACGGGGGAGTGTCTGGGCGAACGCTGGCTGTGTTTGTGACGTCAAACCAGGAACGAAACTGACTGAACTGATCGCAGTGGCAGAGTAAGTGTCGCGCTACTCAGAAACTGCTAAGAAATTTCTATTCGCAATTTTGAGAATCTTTCGTTCGCAATTCTGCTAAGCTAAGATACACTCCCAGTAGGCGGCGACTTAGCGTGTGCAATGCTGCTAAAAGCAGCTAGCGAGCGAACAACTCGGAATGAGGGCCCATGTCACTATATGCCCGTGACACAGTTCATTTGAAAGGCTGAGGTTTAGGCGCCACCATGGGAGGTTAGGCTGTGGGGAGAGGGGGGGTTTGGGTTAGGCACCACTGGGGGAAGGTTAGGCTTAGGCACTAAGGGAGGAGGGTTAGGTTTAGGCTGTGGGAAAGGAAGGGGTGGGTAAGGTTTAGGCAACAATGCGGGAGGTTAGGGTTAGGCACTAAAGGGGGAGGTTAGGGTTAGGCTGCAGGAAGAGAGGGTTAGGAGTAGGGGAGAACATAGCTAGCTCACCCGTTGGGATTCCATTTCTCGGGATGATGACGTAGATATACTGAACGCCGGCATCCTTACCACCGGTAAATCATACCCGACCCCTACATTCTACTCTTTCCGTTACACACTGAGCTGCTGCATTGGTTTATCAGCCAGGGACTGAAGCCCATATTAATAGCCCACTTCTATTTTGGAGCCCACTAGGAGCTGTAATTTGATTACACTATATTGTCTTGTTTATACTAGGCCTACGATCATCCCTTTTTGACTATCCTTGTGGATTATGACAAGTTTTGTTTGTACCACTGATACTAGTCCTTTGTTTACAATATTTATTATATATTTATTTTATATATCTGCTTAAGACCCTTATACCTGTGTACTGAACAATTGTCTTTATAGTGTAACACTGTGCAATTTATAACGCATTTATTTTGGTAACACTACATATCTAGGTTATGATAAAGACTATTTCCGAATATATAACTCCTGCACGGATATTACTATGGAACAGTTTACACCCTTAATTGATCCTATTTTTTACGTTTTTATTTTCTATATCCTAACAGGGTTACAGTCATAGGCGTTTCTATAATGGGTGCAAGGTGTGTGGTGCACATGGGTCCAGGAAAGACCACACTGCACCCATTTATTATACTTACCCCTCCGGAGTCCTGCGGCGACGGTCCTGCACTGCAGACACATATCACTTGAAAAATGGCTGCCGCAGCCATTTCTGGGTGATTGGCGCATGCGCACTAGAGATGTCCCCAGGAACAAAGGCACGGGCGCCATGTTCCCTGAGACCTGCGCATGCGCAGTAGACTTTGGCATAACGCCGGAGTCTACTCGATGCCAGAGTGAAGGTGGCCCACAACGGAGGCTGCACATGCGCCCTCGTCTCTCTTAAAACGCCCCTTGTTACGGTAGTTTCTCTACGGTATGATTACGGACTCTCTCTACTCCCTTTTGTTTAGTTACTCTTCTACTCTTTCGTTCTCTCAGTGTTTGTTCATAATAAGCCTGGCCCTCTCTGGTATCCACTCCGGAGACGGTCACATTTTGGTTGGATAAGGAAAATTAGAAAAGTGACTGAGGCATTGAGTTTGCCATTTTATGGTTGAAATTGTGTTTTTTTACTATAAACACGTTTTTAGTTTTTTTTTAGTTTTTTTATTATTATTTTTTTTTATTACTACCACTTTCTTTATATATTGCTCATGCCAGTATTGCCTGGATGTATCCTTATTTTCTCTGTATAACTTGTAGCGTCACCTTAATTATCTTTGTTTAATCTCAGATAGGACTCTTTAATTTCAATAGTACCGTTGTGTCATGCTTCAATAAAAACTTTATTTAAAAAACAAAAGATAAGACGACGAAATCTAGTCCACAGAGGCTGGTTGTGTAAAGAATTAATACACAACAGAAAGAAATGATGTATGGTTTATATATGCCATGATACATTTATATTATTACTACCTTTCATGGCCTGCATGGTCTCTGAAATGAGCCTTCGTACACTTTGATCTGCCTGATGGACGATACTGGCTGCACAGATTTCACGATCTCTATCCTATTAACAAATGAACAAAAGTTGGAAAATAATACTGTGAAACAAGATCAATAGTGGAACTGGTATCCGAGGCTCGTCAGATATGTCCGCCACATACTCCGATTAAGCAGATTAAGGCGCGCTGCCATTTCTATAAACATGATTCAATTGTAATGACGCCAAAACATAACTAAAAACTAATACCCCTTTCTCTGACGTCCTAGTGGATGCTGGGAACTCCGTAAGGACCATGGGGAATAGCGGCTCCGCAGGAGTCTGGGCACATCTAAAGAAAGCTTTAGGATCACCTGGTGTGCACTGGCTCCTCCCCCTATGACCCTCCTCCAAGCCTCAGTTAGATTTCTGTGCCCGACGAGAAGGGTGCACACTAGGGGCTCTCCTGAGCTCTTTGTGAAAGTTTTAGTTTAGGTTTATTATTTTCAGTGAGACCTGCTGGCAACAGGCTCACTGCATCGAGGGACTAAGGGGAGAAGAAGCGAACTCACCTGCGTGCAGAGTGGATTGGGCTTCTTGGCTACTGGACATTAGCTCCAGAGGGACGATCACAGGTTCAGCCTGGATGGGTCCCGGAGCCGCGCCGCCGGCCCCCTTACAGAGCCAGAAGAGCGAAGAGGTCCGGAAAATCGGCGGCAGAAGACGATCCTGTCTTCAGATAAGGTAGCGCACAGCACCGCAGCTGTGCGCCATTGCTCTCAGCACACTTCACACTCCGGTCACTGAGGGTGCAGGGCGCTGGGGGGGCAGCGCCCTGAGACGCAATAAATCGATAAAAACCTTATATGGCTAAAATAAATGCATCACATATAACTCCTGGGCTATATGGATGCATTTAACCCCTGCCAAAACATACAGAAAAACGGATGATAAGGACGCCGAGAAAGGGGCGGAGCCTATCTCCTCAGCACACTGGCGCCATTTTCCCTCACAGCTCAGTTGGAGGGAAGCTTCCTGGCTCTCCCCTGCAGTCACTACACTACAGAAAGGGGTTAAAAAAGAGAGGGGGGCGCAAATTAGGCGCAGTATAAACAATACAGCAGCTATAAAGGGAAAAACACTTATATAAGGTTATCCCTGTATATATATAGCGCTCTGGTGTGTGCTGGCAAACTCTCCCTCTGTCTCCCCAAAGGGCTAGTGGGTCCTGTCCTCTATCAGAGCATTCCCTGTGTGTGTGCTGTGTGTCGGTACGTTTGTGTCGACATGTATGAGGAGAAAAATGATGTGGAGACGGAGTAGAGTGTCTGTAATAGTGTTGTCACCCCCTAGGGGGTCGACACCTGAGTGGATATACTGTTGAAATTGCGTGACAGTGTCAGCTTTGTATAAAAGACAGTGGTTGACATGGGACAGCCGGCTACTCAGCTTGTGCATGTCCAGACGTCTCATACAGGGGCTCTAAAGCGCCCGTTACCTCAGATACAGACGCCGACACGGATACTGACTCCTGTGTCGACGGTGAAGAGACAACCGTGATTTCCAATAGGGCCACACATTGCATGATTGAGGCAATGGAAAATGTTTACACTTTTCTGATAATATGAATACCACCAAAAAAGGGGTATTATGTTTGGTGAGGAAAAACTTCCTGTAGTTTTCCTGAATCTGAAAAATAAAATGAGGTGTGTGATGATGCGTGGGTTTCCCCCCGATAACAATTGATAATTTCTAAAAAGTTATTGGCAGTATACCTTTTCCCGCCAGAGGTTAGGGTGCGTTGGGAAACACCCCCTACAGGGGATAAGGCGCTCACACGCTTGTAAGAACAAGGGCTCTACCCTCTCTTGAGATGGCCGCCCTTAAGGATCCTGCTGATAAAAAGCAGGAGGGTATCCAAAAATGTATTTACACACATACTGGTGTTATACTGCGACCAGCAATCGCCTCAGCCTGGAGGTGCAGTGCTGGGTTGGCGTGGTCGGATTCCCTGACTGGAAATATTGATATCCTAGATAAGGACAGTATATTATTGCCTATAGAGCAATTAAAAGATGCATTTCTATATATGCATGATGCACAGCGGAATATTTGCCGACTGGCATCAAGTATAAGTGCGTTGTATTCTACCAGTAAAGTGGTCAGGGATTCCAAACGGCATTTGGAAGTATTGCCTTAAAAAAGGGGATGTACCCTAGGTCGCCTCTCAAAATAAGACGCCGTATTATCAGGCGCAGTCCTGGTTGGCAAGCGGACAAAAGGGTTCCTCTTTTCTGCTCGTGACAGAGGGAGAGGAAAATGGCTGCAGAGATCAGCCAGTTCCCAGGAACAGAAACCCTTTTCCGCCTCTGCCAAGCCCTCAGTATGACGCTAGGGCTTTACAAGTTCAGGCACGGTGGGGGCCCGTTCTCAATGAATTTCAGTGCGCAGTGGGCTCACTCGCAAGTAGACCCCTGGATCCTTCAGGTAATATTTCAGGGGTACAAATTGGAATTCGAGACGTATTCCCCTCGCCGTTTCCAAAAGTCTGTTTTACCGACGTCTCCCGCTGACAGGGAGGCAGTTTTGGAAGCCATTCACAAGCTGTATTCCCAGCAGGTGATAATTAAGGTACCCCTCCTGCAACAGGGAACGGGGTATTATTCCACACTATTGTGGTACCGAAGCCAGACGGCTCGGTGAGACCGATTTTAAAATCTAAAATCTTTGAACACTTACATACAGAGGTTCAAATTCAAAATTGAGTCACTCAGAGCAGTGATTGCAAACCTGGAAGAAGGGGACTACATGATGTCTCGGGACATCAAGGATGCTTATCTTCATGTCAAAATTTACCCTTCTCACCAAGGGTATCTCAGGTTATGGTACAGAACTGTCACTATCAGTTCAGACGCTGCCGTAGGGATGGTCCACGGCACCCCGGGTCTTTACTGAGGTAATGACCGAAATGATGATTTTCCTTCGAAGGAAGGGAATTTTAGTTATCCTTTACTTGGACGATTCCCTGATAAGGGTAAGATCCAGGGAACAGTTGGAGATCGGTGTAGCACTATCTCAGGTAGTGTTGCGGCAGCACGATTGGATTCTCAATATTCCAAAATCGCAGCTGGTTCCGACGACTTGTCTTCTGTTCCTAGGGATGATCCTGGACACAGTCCAGAAAGAAGGTGTTTCTCCCGGAGGAGAAAGCCAGGGAGTTATCCGAGCTAGTCAGGAACCTCCTAAAACCGAACCAAGTCTCAGTGCATCAATGCACAAGGGTTCTGGGTAAAAATGGTGGCTTCCTACGAAGCAATCCCATTCGGCAGATTCCACGCAAGACTTTCCAGTGGAACCTACTGGACAAATGGTCCGGGTCGCATCTTCAGATGCATCAGCGGATAACCCTGTCACCAGGGACAAGGGTATCCCTCCTGTGGTGGTTGCAGAGTGCTCATCTTCTAGAGGGCCGCAGATTCGGCATTCGGGACTGGGTCCTGGTGACCACGGATGCCAGCCTGCGAGGCTGGGGAGCAGTCACACAGGGAAGGAATATCCAGGGCTTATAGTCAAGCCTGGAGACATCACTTCACATAAATATCCTGAAGCTAAGGGCCATTTACAATGCTCTAAGCTTAGCAAGACCTCTGCTTCAAGGTCAGCCGGTGTTGATCCAGTTGGACAACGTTACGGCAGTCACCCACGTAAACAGGGTGCCACAAGAAGCAGGAGGGCAATGGCAGAAGCTGCAAGGATTCTTCGCTGGGCGAAAAACCATGTGATAGCACTGTCAGCAGTTTTCATTCCGGGAGTGGACAACTGGGAAGCAGATTTCCTCAGCACGACCTCCACCCGGGAGAGTAGGGACTTCACCCAGAAGTCTTCCACATGATTATAAACCGTTGGGAAAAACTCGACAGGTATTGCGCCAGGTCAAGGGACCCTCAGGCAATAGCTGTAGATGCTCTGGTAACACCGTGGGTGTACCAATCAGTGTATGGGTTCCCTCCTCTGCCTCTCATACCCAAGGTACTGAGATTGATAAGATGGAGAGGAGTAAGCACTATATTAGTGGCTCCGGATTGGCCAAGAAGGACTTGGTTACCGGAACTTCAAGAGATGCTCACGGAGGATCCGTGGCCTCTACCTCTAAGAAGGGACCTGCTCCAGCAAGGACCTTGTCTGTTCCAAGACTTACCGCGGCTGCGTTGACGGCATGGCGGTTGAACGCCGGATCCTGAAGGAAAAAGGCATTCCGGATGAAGTCATCCCTGTCCTGATAAAAGCCAGGAAGGATGTAACCGCAAAACATTATCACCGCATTTGGCGAAAATATGTTGCGTGGTGCGAGGCCAGTAAGGCTCGACGGAGGAAATTCAACTGGGTCGATTCCTACATTTCCTGCAAACAGGAGTATCTATGGGCCTGAAATTGGGGTCCATTAAGGTTCAAATTTCGGCTCTGTCAATTTTCTTCCAAAAAAGAACTAGCTTCAGTCCCTGAAGTTCAGACATTTGTTAAAGGGGTACTGCATATACAGCCTCCTTTTGTGCCTTCAGTGGCACTTTGCGATCTCCAGGTGGTTTTTGGGTTCCAAAAGTCACATTGGTTTGACCCACTTAAATCTGTGGAGTTAAAATATCTCACAGAAAAAGTGGTCATGCTGTTGGCTCTGGCCTGGGCCAGGCGCGTGTCAGAATTGGTGGCTTTATCCTGTAAAAGCCCTTCTCTGATTTTCCATTCGGACAGGGCGGAATTGAGGACTCGTCCTCAGTTTCTCCCTATGGTGGTTTCAGCGTTCACCTGAACCAAACCTGTTGTGGTGCCTGCGGCTACTAGGGACTTGGAGGACTCCAAGTTGCTAGACGTTGTCAGGACCCGGAAACTATATGTTTCCAGGACGGCTGGAGTCAGGAAATCTGACTCGCTGTTTATCCTGTATGCACCTAACTAGCTGGGTGCTCCTGCTTCTAAGCAGACGATTGCTCGTTGGATTTGTAGTACAATTCAGCTTGCACATTCTGTGGCAGGCCTGCCACAGCCAAAAATCTGTAAATGCCCACTCCACAAGGAAGGTGGGCTCATCTTGGGCAGCTGCCCGAGGGGTCTCGGCTTTACAACTTTGCCGAGCAATTACTTGGTCAGGAGCAAATACGTTTGTAAAATTCTACAAATTTGATACCCTGGCTGAGGAGGACCGGGAGTTCTCTCATTGGGTGCTGCAGAGTCATCCGCACTCTCCCGCCCGTTTGGGAGCTTTGGTATAATCCCCATGGTCCTTACGGAGTTCCCAGCATCCACTAGGACGTCAGAGAAAATAAGAATTTACTTACCGATAATTCTATTTCTCGTAGTCCGTAGTGGATGCTGGGCGCCCATCCCAAGTGCGGATTGTCTGCAATACTGGTACATAATTATTGTTACCAAAAAAAATTCGGGTTATTGCTGTAGTGAGCCATCTTTTCTAGAGGCTCCTCTATTATCATGCTGTTAACTGGGTTCAGATCACAAGTTGTACAGTGTGATTGGTGTGGCTGGTATGAGTCTTACCCGGGATTCAAAATCCTTCCTTATTGTGTACGCTCGTCCGGGCACAGTATCCTAACTGAGGCTTGGAGGAGGGTCATAGGGGGAGGACCCAGTGCACACCAGGTGATCCTAAAGCTTTCTTTAGATGTGCCCAGACTCCTGCGGAGCCGCTATTCCCCATGGTCCTTACGGAGTTCCCAGCATCCACTACGGACTACGAGAAATAGAATTATCGGTAAGTAAATTCTTATTTTCACATCACCAAAATAACCCAGTATATTGCTGGGTCGACCCACGTGGAGGTGCGATGTGAGCAGCCTGGCATTTCAACCCGGTAATAAAGGAGGGCTTTACGCAGGTTATTCCCATGTCAGGTGCTGTGTGAACGGGTTACCTGGTTCGATGCGATCCGGGACCCGTTCACACTATGGAGGAGGCGGTGTGGATATGATCTCATCTCCAAGTGCCGCCTCTGCACCCGCCCCCTGATGACATCAGCACCGCCTCCGATGGAAACCCGACTCAGTATATTGCCAGTCTGAAAGGGGTCTCATGGCAGGTCGCACCCAGGAAGGACCCGTGTACAATTAGCGATGTGAAAAGGGTATTCACTAATATACAGCACATAGGGGGTAATTCCAAGTTGATCGCAGCAGGATTTTTGTTAGCAATTGGGCAAAACCATGTGCACTGTAGGGGAGGCAGATATAACATGTACAGAGAGAGTTAGATTTGGGTGGGGTGTGTTCAATCTGCAATCTAATTTGCAGTGTAAAAATAAAGCAGCCAGTATTTACCCTGCACAGAAATAAAATAACGCACCCAAATCTAACTCTCTCTGCACATGTTATATCTGCCTCCCCTGCAGTGCACATGGTTTTGCCCAATTGCTATCAAAAATCCTGCTGCGATCAACTTGGAATTACCCCCATAGTCTTTGCAAAAAAAGAAAAAGAAAAATTCAATATAGAAAAATGCAAGGTTATGCATTTCGGGACTAAAAGCAAACTTGCATCCTACATATTAAACGGGGAAAGTCTAGGGGTAATGGTACTGGAAAAAGATTTGGGAGTACTCATTTATAATAGGCTTAATAACCGTACACAATGTCAAAATGCAGTAAAGAAGGCAAGTAAGGTGCTAGCGTGCATAAAACGGGGAATTGAGACAAGGGACGAGGATGTAATCCTGCAGCTGTATAAGGCACTGGTACGTCCGCACCTGGAATATTGTGTTCAGTTTTGGGCACCATTGTATAAAAAAAAAAAGATATCTGTGAACTTGAAAAGGTTCAAAGGCGAGCTACTAAATTGATTAAAGGGCTAGAGGGACTGGATTACGAGGAAAGGCTTACTAGGTTGAACATGTATACACTGGAAAAGAGGCGTCTAAGAGTAGACATTATTAATATCTTCAAATAAGTAAAGGGGCATCACCAAGAATTATTTATTAAAAGAACGCTGTTTAGGACACGTGGGCACTCGCTGAGGCTGGAGGAGAGGAAATTCCAAGCGCACTGTTAGGGCAATAAGGATTTGGAATTCACTGCCAGGGAAGGTGGTAATGGCGGACTCTGAAAATTCATTTAAAAAAAGGAATGGATAAATTTCTGATTGAAAATGATATCCAAGGTTATAACATTTAAAATACTGACGTTGTTAATCTGGGTGTAACATGATTTATAGTTGTTAAATAGTCATAAAACATTACTTCAGCAGGTACATTATAATCAACTCAACTTAATACAGGTTGAACACGATGGGCATTTTGCCTCTATTCAACCTCAATTACTATGTTACTATGTCTATGCTGAACAGCGGAAATGTCACATCATAAAGATAACTGTGGTATGGGAGGGTGTTGGGGAGAGTGATCAAAGCTTAGGAAAAGATAAATTATAAACCGTTCAGGTCCTGTCACTTGGAATTCAATTGGTTAGTACTTTACCTCTCTCCACTTTATCTCTTTCCAAACTTTGATTAATCTACCCCTGGGATAATACAGCTGCAATATTAATATATTTATAAATTCTGGAATATTATATCTGTATAATGTCAGAAGGGGCGCCAGAATGTTTAAAGTTTGGGGGGCGCACGTAGAGAAAACAAACACATTTTTGGCGCCCGTATGGTGCCAGCCTCCCCTCCCTCTCTAACCCCCCCCCCCAAATACGGGGGTGCGCTTAACTCCGGATCCCCATGGGCAGCTTTTTAATATGCATTTGTAGAATACAATTAAACTTCCCTAAACCAGGGGTTCTTAATCACTGGGCGGAAACCCATGAACAAGGTCATTATTCTGTACTGTACTGAATGATAAAAGGGACACTCCCTGCGAGATGAAATGCATTATTAATGCAAAACAAAATCAGTTGCCTTAAAGCTGGAAACCCCTTTTCAAATACTTAAACCCGTCCTTACCGCAATCAGGAGTAACTGCCCATTATATTATAACGGCGGCAGACTGGTGCTGTGGTTCTCAAGGCTGGAGGACTAGATGGCTCGCACTGCTAAGCCATGAAAGCATTTCCATATAGCGCCATTGTAGAGCTATGGATGGGCCATCTGCTGTATACAGGAGCTCTTCTTTTAGAAGAAACTATTGGAAGATGGACAACCATCCTGGCTAAAGATCATTTGATCTACCCCTAACTATTAGTGGACAAATGGTCATGATACGGACATCAGACAGTTTGAGCAGAACATGTGGTAGACATAAAAGTGCCATTAGGTACATCAAAATAAAAACTGTTCAATATAACATTCCTGGAAGCACAGAAAACAAAAGTCCATACTGTCCCCTACCTTCTCCTCATGGTCATCCTCCAGTGGTGTCACAGGGCTCTCCAAAGCTCGATTCAGCAAATCAGTGATTCTTGTACTGTAATAGTCACATACAACATACAATAAAAGATGGAACTACGCAGCAATACAGCAAACAACGGTTCTCCTAAAATCACACGTTCCCGGGCCAGTCTGAAGGATTATGTATGAAAAGTTAGGCAAATGACTACATCTGCAAAATACCAATGAAATGCATGTGCAGGGGTATCTTATGAGGGGAGGAGGAGTGTGTGCAGTGTCCGAGCGCCGCCCTCCTGCCAGCTCATGGTCAGTGCAGACTAAAGCAGCTGCCACAGAATGGAAGTATACTGAGTGCAAGGTGTTCTGTGTGGGCCCATCTGGACTCGGACCCATGGGCGTCGCACACCCTGCACCTATTATAGACAGGAAGCAGTCAGGATCCCGGCTGTCGGTAACCTGGCAGTCAGAATACTGACACCGGGATCCCGACACTAGTCTGAATGCCAACACCAGCATTCAGAAAGGGGGCAACGTCTCAGCACCGGAATACCGACAACCGAGACCCCGAACTAGGAGGCACCGTGCCGCTACAGAGGTAAGCCACGGGGGAGAAGGGGAGGGGGGGACTTGAGGTTAGGTTTAAGCTGCAGGTGGGGAGGGTTAGGGTTAGGCTACGGGGAGGGAGGGTTAAGTTTAGGCACCTATGGGGGGTGGTTAGGGTTAGGCACAAAGGGAAGAGGTTAGGGTTAGGCTGCGGGTAGGGGGGTGGGGAGATGGTAGACCACCCTTAACTCACCCCTGTCGGTATTTTAAACTCTGGGATCCCGACGTCTGTATTTTGCACGCTGGGACACTACTCACCGGGATATCATACTGATCCCCTATTAGATATCCCAATGTGCATGGGAGACCGCTTAGTGAATACTTCACTTATTCAATATTCAGAGTATGACAGGGACCTGGTAGAATCCAACCTAGGGACACTGCTTCACCCCTACTGCGGCTCATCAGTGTAGGATATAGGGTTTCACACTTGGCACGTGAACGGCGACAGAGACAAGCTCACTTCATAACAAAACACAACTGCATGTTTCACAGACGATTAACCTCCCCGCCTTACTCATCCACTGCGACGCCTTGGGAGCTGTCAAGGATCAAACTGTTTTTCTCCCATGTGTTTTTCTCGGGATTAGGTTTCTCTATTTTTGTGTCCATAAGCAATATTGTTTTGTCCATGATAGGATGGGGCCTGCTCCTATTCCTCAGCAGGCAGCACTCCATGGCACAGTGCAGATATAACTGGCAAAATCCCAAGGAATCTGAGAAATGATGAAAATACAGCCTTTTGTTAATGTATAATTAGAACAGTTCGCTGCAGTCTGATGCATCCGATATCTGGCAAGCAGTTTATATATCGTTTCCATTTGTAAACAAAGTATCCATCAAACTGGAAAACTGGAGGGGAAAATCACAAATATATATCAATACAGTGCATCAGGAAAGTATTCACAGCGCTTCACTTTTTCCACATTTTGTAATGTTACAGCTTTATTCCAAAATGGAATAAATTATTTTTTCCCCTCAAAATTCTACACACAATACCCCATAATGACAACGCGAAAAAAGTTTCTTCGAGATTTTTGAAAATTTATTACAAATAGAAAACTAAGAAATAAGTATTCACAGCCTTTGCTCAATACTTTGTTGATGCACCTTTGGCAGCAATTACAGCCTTAAAGTCTTTTTGAATATGATGCCACAAGCTTGGCACACCTATCTTGGGGCAGTTTCGCCCATTCCTCTTTGCAGCACCTCTCAAGCTCCATCAGGTTGGATGGGAAGCGTCGGTGCACAGCCATTGTCAGATCTCTCCAGAGATGTTCAATCATATTCAAGTCTGGGCTCTGGCTGGGCCACTCAAGGACATTCACAAAATTGTCCAGAAGCCACTCCTTTGATATCTTGGCTGTGTGCTTAGGGTCGTTATCCTGCTGAAAGATGAACCAACGCCCCAGTTTAAGGTCAAGAGCACTCTGGAGTAGGTTTTCATCCAGGAGGTCTCTGTACATTGCTGCATTCATCTTTCCCTCTATCCTGACTAGTCTCCCAGTTCCTGCCGCTGAAAAACATCCCCACATCATGATGCTGCCACCACCATGCTTCACTGTAGGGATGATATTGGCCTGGTGAGGAGCGGTGCCTGGTTTCCTCCAAACATGATGCCTGCCATCCACGCCAGAGTTCAATCTTTGTCTCATCAGACCAGAGAATTTTGTTTCTCATGGTCTGAGAGTCCTTCAGGTGCATTTTGGCAAACTCCAGGCAGGCTGCCATGTGCTTTTTACTAAGGAGTTGCTTCTGTCTGGCCACTCTACCATACAGGCCAGATTGGTGGATTGCTGCAGAGATGGTTGTCCTTCTGGAAGGTTCTCCTCTCTCCACAGAGGAATGCTGTAGCTCTGACAGAGTGACCATCGGGTTCTTGGTCACCTTCCTGACTACGGCCCTTCTCCCACGATCGCTCAGTTTAGACGGCCGGCCAGCTCTAGGAAGAGTCCTGGTGGTTCCGAACTTCTTCCCTTTACAGATGATGGAGGCCACTGTGCTCATTGGGACCTTCAAAGCAGCAGATATTTTTCTGTGCCCTTCCCCAGATTTGTGCCTCCAAGACAATTTTTTCTCTACAGACAATTCCCTTGACTTCATGCTTGGTTTGTGCTCAGGCATGCACCGTTAGTGTTCCTTCTAGGCTGTTTTAGCAGGGTGCTGCACCATGCCCATTTTTGAAATGTGAAAAAGCACAGAGCAGGATCATAAATAGCCCCCTTGTATACAGAATGCAACAGAGTGCATGTTACAATGTAGTTGTCTACTCCTTGCCTACCTCTGAAATTGGAAACAGTTCCTATCCTTATTGAACTGGATGGCAGAGGAGGCACTGTAAATGGCATCACTGCTGTGGCTGCCGACATAACTTAGCAATCTGATATAGAGGGAAAGAACAGGGTAAGCAGTGAGCATGTACTGCTTACACTATTTCCTTAGTAGAAGAACAGACTTTTATTTTGTACCTATACTGTATATTTTAACCCTCTGCTTAACTTTTCTGTTTTATAACACATAGGGATTATAACTACTTCATCAGTGCAGGAGGCATTTATTATTATCTACTTATTATGTGTATATACTGTAGCCGTTCTTTCAAGAAGACTGGACAAATATACTATTTTTCTCAGTACAGATGTTGGGTGTTACATGGGTGTCCTATGTGTATGTAGCGGTAAATGATACATTAAAGGGAAAATATATATATAAAAACTATAAACATATGCGCTATGCTTTGTGCGCAAAGAGTCACATCAAAAATGTGCCCTTCAAAATGAAAATGTGCCCTCCTCAATGATCAGCACCCTGCCCTAAAAAAATCTTAGAATGAACACTACACTGTCAAGTGTGGGACCTTATATAAACAGGTGTGTGCATTTCCAAATAATGTCCAATCAACTGAATTTACCATAGGTGGACTCCAATTAAGCTGTAGGAACAGCTCAAGGATGATCAGTGGAAACAGGATGCACCTGAGCTCAATTTAGAGCTTCATGGAAAAGGCTGTGAATACTTATGTACATGTGATTACTTAGTTTTTTTATATTTTATACAAAAAAAAGGTAAATATACAATTGCGCAAAAAGACCATAATCATGAATTCAAAAAATGATAATCACTCTCAGAGTATTATCCATCAATTGTTTCCAGCACGATGTTTATTTAGTGCAAGGTCATAATACAAAGAATGGCTTGAAAAGGTCTTCAGGATAAGCAAATATCCACTTTAAAAATCCACATATGGCATAATCATGTGAAAAGAAATAAATAGCATATAGTGCAAACAGCTTTTTAAATTATTAAAAGGTTTTAATTTTACATAAATGCACTCACAAACATATAAGATAAGCAGGCATACAACTCGTCAGTATGTGTATGGGGGCAGTCTATACTCATCAAGACCAGGTGAGATATAAAACACCAGGCAGAATTCCATTCTCCACAGGTCCCAATAGAGTCCAGAGCAAGAAGTCCCCACCAATTGCTGGCATGTAGTCCGCACTGCTTTGCCACACCGCTTAACGCATTTCTGACCTCACTATGTTCTTCCTCAGAAGCGTTTGTGGCTCAGCTCAAATGATCCCCTATTTATACCTATTCTAATTAATCTAAATCACACACACACATGTAACTCCAAATCCGCGTGAGGACGTCCGACTTCCGCGTTCCAAATAAAACCACACGATCATTATCTGCTTTCGCCCGGATCTGATGTATCAGTAGATGCTCCCACATCACATAGTTTCCGTCAGCAGAAATGACATCTCGCGTCATGTGTTCCATATTGCGCTCCACATCGCATATGCGCACAGACTTATAGGTGATAATCCATGGCGGACATATAAATCAGTTCCATCTTTGTGTCCCAATCGATTAGGTACACTCAATCAATTCATAGATACATGATATAAAAGGGAGAACACAATAAAATATATTTTTTTGTGTAAACTGTTTTTTTATTAATTAAAGCAGCAGACAAATCATTACAGCAATACTTTTCCAAAGAAGGGGACAAAAACATCTCATATCATATATGTCAATACAATACGTTTAAAGCACCCAAAGTATGGAAATAAGTTGACTGCATAACTTATAACATCAGAACATATAGGAAGGAACATTTTAACAAAACAGCTCAGAAAAATAGGAAAGGAAAGTAAGAGAGAGGGAGGATAAGGAAGAAAAAGAAGGGGAAAAATAGTAAAGGTAGAGTCAGGTGAGAGTGTCTGCGCAGAAAGGACGATCACTTTTAAAAATAGGGGGGGGAACTTTAACAGTTAGGGAACTGAGACCCATTGGAAGGACACCTTACACAGAACATAGGGAGGGTTATGTAGCCATGTAGGACCGGTACACAGGAGATTCCTTAAAGTCGTACCAGGGAAACCAGATAGCTATAAAGTTAACGGTTTTCCCAGATGAGAAAGAGATCAGGTCCTCCATGTCTAGAAAGTAATCGATCTTTGTAAACCATGATTTAATCGAGGGTGGTGAGGTGGATCTCCAAAGAGTTGGAATAACCGCTTTTGCAGCGTTGCTAAGGTGTCTCAATAGGGAGTGTTTATAGGAGAGCGCCCCCGCGGAGGTGTGATTGAGGAGCCAAAAACCCGGGTCTTTCGGGATTACATCCCCCACTATCAGTTCGGAACACCTAAATACCTCTGCCCAAAATGGGGTTATAAGAGGGCAATCCCACCAAATATGCACAAAGCTCCCTGGGGCATTTCTACATCTCCAGCACAGGTTCGAGAGGGAGGGAAACATTTTATTAAGAACAAGAGGAGTCCTATACCACCGGTATATGAGCTTATAGAGGGTCTCTAATGTCGATAGGCATAAAGAGCTCGCCTGGGTGTTACTAAATACGGAATCCCAATTGATCTGTGTAGGTAGCCCTATCAGATCCTTCTCCCAGGAAGCCATGAAGGTAGGAGGTTGCGGAAAAAAGTTTTCCATAATAAGCACATAAATTTGTGAGATAGTGTCAGGAATCGACTCACCAAGCTGACATCTGTCCGCCGTTGCGGACTCCGACCTGGCTCCCTGCGGTCACCTGTCGTCCGTGTCCCTGCCTCTGGACGCCATCACGGGCCTGGGAGCGCTCCTGAGACAGCAGGCGTGTAGCACGCCGCGTTCCCGCTAGGCCGCGGCATGGGCGCCGCCATGACAGTTCACAACAACCAGCATACAGCGGCCAATCCGGTGCTTGGCCGCACCCACTTTCCCTCACTCATCCAATGCCTGTGCACCAAGGGGTACATAAGAGACTGCAGGATCAGTCTGCAGGCATCCTGGACTTTGTGTCACTCCTGCGACCCATGTGAAAGGATCTGTACCTGTTCCTTCCGTGTTCCTGGCTCTCTACTGAAAGACTTGTACTCCTGGTTACTCTGCACAGCTCCGTGGAACTTCAAGGCCCAGCAATACCTGCAACTTCAAACAGGCTTCACACTCATCACCACCTTGTGTGCTTCAGCCTTGCAGTTGAGACTGACTCCAGGTGTGTTCCATTCCTCCACCTGTGATACAGCTTGCTGCTGTCAGTGCTTCACCACCTGCACTGTGGATAGTCAGACTCCTGCCTCTGCTACCAGGTTTGCCATTCAACATCTCACTGCCAAGTTTCATGTTTAAAACCTGCACTGGTTTCCAAACCAGAATCATCTCTGCAAGCACCTGTTCTTCTGTTTATCATATTACCGGTTATTATTTCTCCAGTCATCTGTCATCCTGTTGCCATAGACTTTCAGCTATTACGCTGTGTGATTGACATTTCCATTTGTTATTATTATTTCTGCTGCCATTCTGTTTATATCATCTGCTAATAAATATCATTGCGCTCATGCGCAGGAACGTTATCAAGCCTCCTCGTTTTCTCCCAGCTACCTCCACTGACCCACTAGCGCCCCCTCCGGGGACACAGCCAAAACACAATCTGACAGTAAGTCCAGGATCGATGGACTCGGATGGTGGACGGAGTGTGGGGTCAGAGGCCTTGCAAAATCTGGTCTCCCGTCTGGATGGTCAAGAGGCTGCGCAGCAGCAGATGTTTCAATTCCTGCAAGGGATGTCCTCCCGGATAGATACACTACAGCAATCCCTGCCTAGTGTACTCACTCCTACTGTTCCTGTTACTCCAGCACCTGCCAGTGCTGTGAGTTCCTCTATGCCGGCTGCATCAGCTCCAGTGTCACGTCTGCACCTGCCCGTGCCAAGCAAGTATGATGGCAGTCCAAAGTTATGTCGCGGGTTTCTCAACCAATGTGAAATCCAGTTTGAGTTGTTGCCACATAATTTCCCCACGCCAAGATCCAAGGTTGCCTACATCATCTCCTTACTTTCTGGATCTGCTCTGAGCTGGGTGTCTCCTCTGTGGGAACGTGCTGACCCTCTGATTAACAACTACACAGACTTCGTGTCAACCTTCAGACGGATCTTTGACGAGCCTGGTCGTGCAACATCAGCTTCCGCTGACCTGATTCAACTTCGTCAAGGTACCCGTAGCATGGGACAATATGTCATTCAGTTCCAGACGTTGGCCGCAGAGATTCAGTGGAATAATCAGGCCCTGGTAGCAGCTTTCTGGCATGGACTTTCTGACCGGATCAAAGATGAACTGGCGACCCGCGACCTTCCTGTACAATTGTCTGAATTGATTTCCTTGTGCATTAAGTTGGACTCTCGCATCCGCGAACGCAATGATGAACGCGCTCGGAGTGAGCCACGCAGATCAAGGATGATACCTTCAGTACAGTTCCAGTCTCCTTCTTCTGACGAGCCTATGCAGGTAAATAGGTCCCGCCTAACTCCTGAAGAGCGGGCAAGAAGAATGCGTGAGAGACTCTGTCTGTACTGTGCGGCTGCGGGCCATCAGATTAACTCCTGCACAGTGCGTTCGGGAAACGCCAGATCCTGACTTGTAAAGGAGGAGTCAAGTTGGGATCTTTTAGTCAAGCTCCTTCTAGTCAAGACCTTATCCTTCCTGTGACGTTAGAGACTTCAGTTGGGCTCCAGTCCGCATCAGCATTAGTGGACTGTGGAGCTGCAGGTAACTTCATCACCCAAGCTGCGGTAAATAAATTTTGCTTACCTATATGTGAACTTTCCTGTCCAGTTTATATTACCGCTGTGGATGGTAGTCGAATCTCCAAGGGGAATATTTCTCATCAAACTGCCCCAGTGGTTCTGGGAGTTGGATTCCTACACTCTGAACTGATTAAGTTCTTAGTCATCCCTCAAGCCACCCAGGAGATCGTCTTGGGCATGCCCTGGCTCCAGCTACATAATCCACAGTTTGACTGGTCAACGTTGCAGCTTACCTCATGGGGTTCACATTGCCATCAGTCCTGTTTAGCCCAAGTGTGTCCCATAAAGTCTACCGAAGTTAAGACACAGTCAAGTCTCCCAGCAGTTTATCAAGATTTCTCAGATGTCTTCAGTGAGAAGGCCGCTGATGTCCTACCGCCCCATAGGGAATGGGATTGTCCCATCGATCTCCTTCCTGGCAAGAAGCCACCTAGGGGGCGCACCTACCCGTTGTCTGTTCCTGAAACCGAGGCGATGAGTGAATATATCAGGGAGAATCTACAAAAGGGATTCATCCGCCCTTCATCATCACCCGCTGGTGCAGGTTTCTTCTTTGTTAAAAAGAAGGATGGAGGACTGCGTCCATGCATTGACTACCGGGGTCTCAATGACATTACCATTAAAAATAGTTATCCATTACCACTCATTACCGAATTATTTGACAGAGTTAAAGGAGCCCGCATCTTCACCAAGTTAGATCTCCGCGGTGCCTACAATCTCATCAGAATCCGGAGTGGTGACGAGTGGAAGACAGCTTTTAACACTCGAGATGGCCATTACGAATACCTGGTAATGCCATTTGGGTTGAGTAATGCTCCAGCAGTGTTCCAACACTTTGTGAACGAAATCTTTCGTGATGTCCTGTATAAGTACCTCGTTGTTTACTTGGATGATATCCTCATCTTCTCCCAAGACCTTCCATCTCATCGTCTACAAGTCCGTGAAGTCCTCCGACGTCTTCGTGAGAACCGGCTCTACGGTAAACTTTCTAAATGCACCTTTGAAGTTCCCTCTATACCCTTCCTGGGTTATATAATTTCCGGATCGGATCTTCAGATGGAGCCGACAAAATTGGAAGCTATTGCCAATTGGTCCATTCCAAATTCTCTCAAGTCTATCCAGCGGTTCCTGGGTTTTGCCAACTACTATAGGAAATTTATTCGGGGATTTTCCACTCTCATCGCTCCTATTACCAACCTGACTCGGAAAGGGGCAAACCATTCCAACTGGACAGAAGAAGCCTTAGCAGCCTTCCAGAAGATCAAACTGGCCTTTATGTCTGCCCCAGTTCTGTCTCAGCCAGATGTAAACAGACCGTTCGAGTTGGAGGTGGACGCCTCTACAGTTGGGGTTGGAGCTGTTCTTTCCCAGAAGGGAACCGATGGGAAAGTCCACCCTTGTGGATTTTATTCTCGCAAATTCCTTCCTGCAGAAGCTAACTACTCCGTTGGAGATCAAGAACTATTGGCGATCAAGCTGGCTCTCGAGGAATGGAGATACCTCCTAGAAGGGGCCAAACATCCGTTCAACATCTACACGGATCATAAAAACCTGCTATACTTAAAGGCAGCTCAGTGCCTTAATCCTCGCCAGTCCAGGTGGGCTATGTTTTTCTCACGTTTTAATTTTAAGCTTCATTTCCGCCCAGGTTCGCAGAATGTTAAAGCTGACGCTTTATCCCGATCTATGGAATCCGAAGAGGAAACGCCTGACTCAGTGCCTCATTCCATCCTGAGTCCAGTGGTGTTCGCTGCATCTCAAGTCTCCCCAGCTCCTCCTCCTGGTAAGACTTTTGTTTCCCCAGAACTCCGTCCCAAGTTGCTATCTTGGGCTCATCAATCCAAGTTCACCGGTCATCCTGGTGTCCTGAAGACCTTCAAGTTTCTCTCTGAGACGTACTGGTGGCCTAAGATGAAGGCTGACATCAAGGATTTCGTGGCATCCTGTCCTAAGTGTGTGCAGCATAAGACTCCTCGTCAGTCTCCAGCAGGTCAGTTACAACCATTGTCTGTTCCTAGTCGTCCCTGGTCACACCTGTCCATGGATTTTATCACCGACCTTCCTCCTTCTCAGGGATACAATACCATCTGGGTTGTAGTGGACAGATTCACCAAGATGGCTCATTTTGTTCCTCTCCAGGGTCTCCCTTCTGCCCCGAAACTTGCCCAAATCTTCCTACGGGAGATTTTCCGCTTACATGGTCTACCCTCGGAAATAATATCCGACCGGGGGGTACAGTTTGTAGCGAGGTTTTGGAGGGCCCTCTGTTCTGCCATGCAAGTCAAGCTGAAGTTTTCATCATCGTACCATCCTCAGACGAATGGGCAGACAGAGAGGGTTAATCAAGAACTTGAGACGTTTTTAAGATTGTATGTTTCATCCTCCCAGGATGACTGGTTCGATCTGCTCCCATGGGCCGAGTTTGCCCACAACTTCCGCTATCATACTGCTACGGAAACAACACCATTCTTCGCAGTATATGGGCAACATCCCCGTGTTCCAGACTTCCAAGAACTCCCTCATATGGATGTTCCTGCTGCCACTACTGCTCTGACTCAGTTCTCATTAATTTGGAGAAAGATTCACGTGTCTCTCAAAAAGGCCTCCAGCCGGTACAAGTACTTTGCCGACCGCAAGAGACGTGCGGTTCCTAACCTGAAACCTGGGGACAAGGTTTGGCTGTCAACCCGTAACCTCCGTCTTAGGGTTCCGTCCATGAAGTTTGCACCCCGTTTCATTGGTCCTTTCCCTGTCGAAAGAGTCATCAACCCTGTGGCCTATAAACTGAAGTTACCACCTTCTCTTCGAATACCTAACGCTTTTCATGTTTCTCTCCTCAGACCTCTAGTCCTGAACCGTTTTCAGAGTGCTCTTCCAGTTGGCCCCAAAATTCGAACTCAGCGGGGCGTGGAATTCGAGATTGGCAAAATTCTGGACTCTCGTTGCCGGTATGGACGTCTCCAGTACCTGGTCGATTGGTCCGGTTATGGCCCAGAGGAAAGAAGTTGGGTAAATTCATCGGATGTCCATGCTCCAAGGTTGGTCCGTGTCTTCCACAGCACTCATCCATCCAAGCCACGTGGGTGTTCGGTGTCCACCCTTAAAGGGGGGGGTACTGTCAGGAATCGACTCACCAAGCTGACATCTGTCCGCCGTTGCGGACTCCGACCTGGCTCCCTGCGGTCACCTGTCGTCCGTGTCCCTGCCTCTGGACGCCATCACGGGCCTGGGAGCGCTCCTGAGACAGCAGGCGTGTAGCACGCCGCGTTCCCGCTAGGCCGCGGCATGGGCGCCGCCATGACAGTTCACAACAACCAGCATACAGCGGCCAATCCGGTGCTTGGCCGCACCCACTTTCCCTCACTCATCCAATGCCTGTGCACCAAGGGGTACATAAGAGACTGCATGATCAGTCTGCAGGCATCCTGGACTTTGTGTCACTCCTGCGACCCATGTGAAAGGATCTGTACCTGTTCCTTCCGTGTTCCTGGCTCTCTACTGAAAGACTTGTACTCCTGGTTACTCTGCACAGCTCCGTGGAACTTCAAGGCCCAGCAATACCTGCAACTTCAAACAGGCTTCACACTCATCACCACCTTGTGTGCTTCAGCCTTGCAGTTGAGACTGACTCCAGGTGTGTTCCATTCCTCCACCTGTGATACAGCTTGCTGCTGTCAGTGCTTCACCACCTGCACTGTGGATAGTCAGACTCCTGCCTCTGCTACCAGGTTTGCCATTCAACATCTCACTGCCAAGTTTCATGTTTAAAACCTGCACTGGTTTCCAAACCAGAATCATCTCTGCAAGCACCTGTTCTTCTGTTTATCATATTACCGGTTATTATTTCTCCAGTCATCTGTCATCCTGTTGCCATAGACTTTCAGCTATTACGCTGTGTGATTGACATTTCCATTTGTTATTATTATTTCTGCTGCCATTCTGTTTATATCATCTGCTAATAAATATCATTGCGCTCATGCGCAGGAACGTTATCCAGCCTCCTCGTTTTCTCCCAGCTACCTCCACTGACCCACTAGCGCCCCCTCCGGGGACACAGCCAAAACACAATCTGACAGATAGTATGCGTGGGAGAGCTGTGAGAGACGCATAGTTTTTCGAACCCTGTGAGGTCTCTGGTTATGTCAGGAAGGTTCTTGGAAGATGTTATGAAATGATGGACCTGCAGGAACTTTCGGAACTAGGTATGTTCCAATGAGACTGGATATCTGAAAATGAGCGCACCCTACCCGAGCTCACCAGCTGACCGACCCTGAAAATTCCTGCCTCTGCCCACGGAGCAAATGCTGTCCCATGGAGACCCGGAACAAACTTGGAGTTATGGAGAAAGGAGGTTAAAGGGGACCATTTTGGGGATATATGGCTCTGAGATCTCAACGTGGCCCATAATTTAAGCGTGGGGGAGACCGTGGGATGAATAACCCTCGGGAGGATAGGAAGCCAAGGTGCAATTTCAATATAATGTGGAAGACATCCCTCCTCCAGAAGAACCCATTGTTTGCGATCTTTAGCCCGAGACCATTCCAGAATCCTATTCAAGTGTACTGCATGATAGTAGTTGAGAATATGCGGGAGTTGTTGCCCCCCTTGATGCTTTCTCCTGAATAATATATCATGTCTAAACCTGGGTGTTTTGCATCCCCAAACAAATGCCCGAATAAGATTCTGGACGTCCCGAAACCAAAGTATTGGGATGTGTACTGGAAGGGTCTGGAGAAAGAATAATATCCTAGGGAGGGCATTCATCTTGACAACATTAATCCTGCCAAACCATGATAATCTTAATTTCTTCCATTTCTGGAAGTCCAGGCGAAGCTTCGCCAGCAAGGGGCTGAAATTCAGGGAGAATAATTTGGATAAATCGTTGGACAATAGCACCCCCAAATATTTTAATTTGTGATCGTGCCACACAAAAGGGAAGGCATGTTTCAGACCCTCGACTACAGCAGGAGGGGTAGTTAAATTCATAGCAATGGATTTGGAATAATTTATTTTGAAGTTAGAGAGGGTTCCGAACTTCTCAAACTCTACCATCAGGTTTGGCAAAGAGGTGACTGGTTTTGAAATTATAGCAAGTAAATCGTCGGCATATAAAGCCAATTTATATTCAGTCCCTTTTACCAGCAAGGCCGAGATATTCGATTGGCCCTAATACTTCGGGCTAATGTTTCCATACAAAGGACAAAAAGTAAAGGGGATAGTGGGCAGCCCTGTCGTGTGCCATTGGAAATAGAAAAGGAATCTGAAAGGGAGCCATTAATCCTAATTTTGGCGGAAGGGGAAGTATAAAGAGATAGGATTCTATGAAGACAGGTATTACCGAGCCCGAGATGCTTCAGTATGCCAGACAAAAAGTCCCAGTCTACCCTGTCAAACGCTTTTTCAGCATCGGTCGACAGTATGATTGAGGGGGACGAAAGCTGGCCAGCATAGTGAATCATGTTGAGCACTTTAGAGGTGTTATCTCTGGCTTCTCGGCCTAAAACAAATCCCGTCTGATCTCCATGTATCAAACCAGGCAATAGTAGTTTAAGGCGATTTGCAATCAGTTTGGCAAATAGTTTTATATCCATATTCAATAGTGAAATTGGCCGATAACTGGAGCAAAGACTGGGGTCTTTACCCTCTTTAGGTAAAACTGCAATATGGGCTTCTAGTGATTGCGGGGAGAAGGGCGAGTGTTCTGATATAGTATTGAAGGCTCTCGTGAGTAGGGGGACCAATTTGTCCTTGAAAGCTTTATAATAAGCAATGGTATACCCATCAGGGCCTGGACTCTTGCCATTGGGAGAAGATTCAATGACTTTCATAACCTCTTCATTAGAGAAAGGGGCATCTAGATCCTCTGCTTCTTTTGTGGATAGTTTGGGGAAGTCTAAGGCCCGTAAATAGTCAGCTATGGCTGTTTGATGGGACGACTTGTCCGCTCTTCCCGTCGGACCTGCAATGTTATATAGAGTGGAATAATATGCCCTAAATGCCTTAGCGATATGAGGTGTCTCATGTTGGGGCTGACCGTGACTATTTTTAATTCTATGGATAAAAGTTAGAGCACGTTGCTCTCTAAGGGCTTTGGCCAGTAATTTCCCAGGTTTGTTACGCCATTTCCCAGGTTTGTTACCCCCAGGTCTGCTACGGCACTTCCGATAAGAAAATTTGATTCTTTCAGAGAGTAGCTTATTCAGATCAGCCCTAGCAGCTTCAAGATCAGCATAATGTTGTGGGGTTTGGGATTTCTTGTGTAAAAGCTCGAGAGATTGTATCTTAGATAATAATTCTCCCCGGAGTTTCTCCATCTGCCTTTTACGGATAGATCCTATCTGGACACAAACCCCTCTAATAACACATTTATGTGCTTCCCAGACTGAGACTTTAGAAATGTCATCTAGGTCATTGGTACAGATATAGGAATCTAAGGCGTTGTCGATTCGAGACCGACAGTCCGCGTCCTGCAAGAAGGTGTCGTTAAAACGCCAGGACCATTGACGATGTGTGTTGGGAGGCAGGCGTAATGTGAGGTTAACTGGGGCATGATCTGACCATACAATTTGTCCTATAGAGGCATTGGAAAGAAGGTGTAGGTGTCGGTGACTCAGAAACAGGTAATCAATTCTAGAATATGTCTGGTGTGGGTGTGAGAAAAAGGAATAATCTGTTTCGGCAGGATGTGTCAGTCTCCATGTGTCAATCAGCTGGTGGTCGAGCAGGGTGCGCCTCACCCGCCTATGTTCCCTCTCTGACCTGCAAGAAATCTTTTTAGAATTGTCCTGGGTGGGATCTAGGGTCCAATTTAAGTCGCCTCCCATCACCACCACCCCCTCCAAGAGAGGCTCCACGTTTTCCAAAACTGAGGACAGAAAGGAGGGTTGTTTAGCATTTGGAGCATATATGTTTAAAAAAGAAAAACGTTGGCCGTATATATCGCATTTCACCAGCAACCCTCTACCTTCAGCTAGTCTATGAGAGGTAACATTAAGAATAGGCAGGTGGCGAGCCAATAATACAGCCACGCCTAATGTCTTACCAGCAGAATTATTAGACAGGAAAACATGAGGATAGTAGTGACATTTTAGGGACGGCACATGCCCCATCTTAAAATGCGTTTCCTGAATAAAAGCAACGTCAACTCTCTCATCTCTAAGCCATTTGAGGAGTTTAGACCTTTTCTCAAGAACATTCAACCCTTTAACATTAAGGGTAGTGACATGCAGATCATTCATCCCCATCGGTACGACAGACCTAAGGGCATTGGAATAAGCATCCCTACGACAGACACTGGAGAGGGGAAAGGAGGAGCAGCAAGGGAAGGAAATAGAAAGAGAAGGAAAGCAGAGAAAAGAGGAAAAGAAGATGCAGCGTGGAAAACCACGCTGTGAGGAATCATGATATTAAACAGAGATGACAATCCCAAAAAGAGGACAGCTGCAAAAAGGACAGGAGCGGAATCCTGCCGACTCCCAGTCCAAAGAAACAGGGGATGCAGCATGATGGGGTCCTACGGGGACCGACAGCGACCATCCACAAATTATAAGCTAAACAAATATAAAGTATTACCGAGGAATGTGCATAGGCACAGGCGAAACATATAGAAAAAAATTTAAATCAAAATTGAAGATAAAAAATAATCAGGAAATATGCAAACTTATATATACATGTATATATATAAACTTACAACTATCTATCAAGGTTTCATAAAGGCTGAGCAATAATGTATATGAGTATCGTCGCAGAAATGATGAATGTGGCTTAACCAAAAACAAGATATCATACCGACGATACTCCATTACCCATCCATGAAACCATTACAACATCACAAAATTACCAAATTACAAAAACCGATCTCACGTGTGAGCAACACATATCACTATTTAAGGAAAAGAACCAAATGTGTGACATAAGTAACAGGAGACTTCCTGTCGGCATGAGACGACACCTCCCCCTCAGGGAGGCTCAAAGGAGCGAGAACTAGGAGTAGTTCCCCGCATCCGTGGGGAACGCACTTGTTGCCATGCGTCATCTGGGGGAAGCACAACAGGTAAGTCCGGTATGTGATGAAAAGCTTCCCAGTCTGGCAACGATACTGGAGGTATAATACAAACAAAATGGGGTAGTTCACAAGCGCTACAACATGAACAGAACAGGGCCTCTGTAACGCTGTCCTAATATTTAGATATCCCCTCGGTCAGGTTCGCACCTGTAGACTGACCTCCTCTCACAGGGGGGAAAACATAGAAAGGTTTCTTTTGCACCACCACGAATACACTCGATTCCAGGGGTTATCCTCTCCCTCAGTGTGAGTGCTCACCTTATTATAGGTCCCTATATGCCTTGAAAGGTGTCTTTCTCTCTGGGCTTCTTATATCTTTATGTGTTCACAACATTTAGGGGTCACAATCTCCCTTCAATAAGACGCTCACCTTAACAACAGGCCCTATGTTCCTCGAAAGGTTTCTTTCACTGTCTCCCTCCACCAGACTCTTCTATGAGGTCTTGTAGATTTTTTTCAAGATGTATATTTTTCCTCAAACATGAGATCCATTCAAAAAGATATATTAAAAGGTTTTATTCCACATACAAAAATCCATCGATGGAATATGACATACAACAATAAAAAACACTAATATAAAAACCACCCTGAATGGGCGGACTGGGTTTTTCCTTAGGCACTACCCCTCAGAAGCCGGTCAGAGGAATTCCTCTCAGAAAAAAACATAAATATCTCTGATCCTTAAGTCTCCATATAGGGTAGTGATAATGTAAGTAAAACCTTACCGCCTAAGGGCTAAAAAGTGCTGGTGCCAACGCGTTTCGGATAAAAATCCTTCCTCAGGGCATGTCACAGGACTAACCCAGTCGGCCTTTTAAACCCCACTGAGCCATTCTCCTCCCCTCTTCCACCAATCAGAAAGAAGAGTGATGTTTTCATATATTCAAATGCATATTTGTAATCAACATTTTTCCATGTGCCTTATTTCCATCCTAAGACATCATTCTGGACATAAATAAACCTGAACTATGTTTAAAAACAAAGAAAAGAACATAACGAATCTCAATTGGTGAGAGCTAAAGTCCGTTCTGGAGTATCCATCCATATCCTCATCCATAGTCCTTGTATATAATCAGCGTTCCACGAACCGGATTCTCAACCCGTGATTTTGATATAGCCTCCGCTCACCGGCATGTATTACTTCCCTTGCATAAAGGTCAGGGTCCGTCCACATCAAAAGTCCCCATTGACCACGTTTTTCGTTCCTAGAGACGGAGGAAAGTCACCGGTGGTTCCTGCAGACCTTCCGATGACGTATTTCCGGTCTGGTGGAACGCAAAATCGGAAGTCATTGGAACGCATCCGTTTTTTCAATATTCACAGAATCGACGCACTCCCATCGTTTCCCAAATGTAAACAAACACATGTAGGGGGCAAAATACAAAGAAAAACAGCTATTAGTGACCGTAATTTTTGTTTATAATTTGGAAAAAGAAAGAAAAAGAGAAAGAAATGCATATTTCAGGGTTTATCGCATTATTATCAAAAGAGACATTTCACTAAGATACAGATTTAAAACCTTTTATGCATATATGTGGATTCTATTACAATTTAATTAACTTGTATCACATATAGTTTTCCTTATACATTCCCTCATAGGAACCATTTCATTTCAAATTCGACGTTCAGCCCCCTAGGGACTAACGTCTTAAGCTCGTATATGGCCCTCATTTCCATCTTTGCCAATTTTGCCTTCCCATCATTAGTCCTCCAACCTGGTGTTATCACTTTAATTCCACAGAAACTAATTAGATGTTTAATGTTACACTCATGTTTTTGACTGAAATGAAACGACACATTATGGGATTCAAGTCCCCTCTTGATGTTACGGATGTGTTCAGCCATCCTTATTTTCAACATACGTGTGGTCCTCCCTATATATTGGGACCCACACGAACATTCAAGAAGATACACACAATTTTTTGTATTACATGTAATGAAATCTTTTATATCATACACCTTATTTGTCTGTGTGGATCTATATTGTGTGACCTTGCTTTCTTTATTTTTGCACGCTCTACACATTGTGCAGAGCCCACATCTAAAAAAACCTTTAGATCTATTTCTAGTGAGCATTTTAGGTACCGACACAACACTACTGACAACACTTTCTTTAAGGTTTTTAGCCCTTTTATATATAAACCTGGGAAACTTGGAGATCACTTCCCGTAAGCATGGATCCTTTCCTAAGATTGACCAGTGTCTCCTAACTATTTTTTCCACTTGTTCGTGTTGACTGTTGTATGCGGTAACAAAGGTTACATCACCCATAAATTTGTCCTTAGTGATAGGACCTTTGGTCAACATTTCTGCACGATTATAAGTGCCAGTTGTGTCCATGGCAGTTTGCACACCATCCCGATCATAACCCTTTGCAAGGAATTGTTTCTGCAATAAGCGTGCTTGCTCCCAATACACCACCTCATCCGAGCAATTCCTTCTAATTCTTTGGAATTGACTGATGGGAATACTCTTCAACCAATTACGGTGGTGGTTACTTGTATGATCTATATATGAGTTGCAGTCGGTTGGTTTAATGTAGTTACTAGTTTTCAACTGGTCATTCTCCACATATATACGTAAATCCAAGAAATTGACCTCCAACGCTAACGTTAAAATAAGATTTTACTTACCGATAAATCTATTTCTCATAGTCCGTAGTGGATGCTGGGGACTCCGTCAGGACCATGGGGAATAGCGGCTCCGCAGGAGACAGGCACAAAAAGTAAGCTTTTAGGATCACATGGTGTGTACTGGCTCCTCCCCCTATGACCCTCCTCCAAGCCTCAGTTAGGTACTGTGCCCGGACGAGCGTACACAATAAGGAAGGATCTTGAATCCCGGGTAAGACTCATACCAGCCACACCAATCACACCGTACAACCTGTGATTTGAACCCAGTTAACAGTATGATAACAACGAAGGAGCCTCTGAAAAGATGGCCCACAACAATAATAACCCGATTTTTGTAACAATAATTATGTACAAGTAATGCAGACAATCCGCACTTGGGATGGGCGCCCAGCATCCACTACGGACTATGAGAAATAGATTTATCGGTAAGTAAAATCTTATTTTCTCTAACGTCCTAGTGGATGCTGGGGACTCCGTCAGGACCATGGGGATTATACCAAAGCTCCCAAACGGGCGGGAGAGTGCGGATGACTCTGTAGCACCGAATGAGAGAACTCCAGGTCCTCCTCAGCTAGGGTATCAAATTTGTAGAATTTTACAAACGTGTTCCCGCCTGACCACGTAGCTGCTCGGCAAAGTTGTAAAGCCGAGACCCCTCGGGCAGCCGCCCAAGATGAGCCCACCTTCCTTGTGGAATGGGCATTTACAGATTTTGGCTGTGGCAGGCCTGCCACAGAATGTGCAAGTTGAATTGTACTACAAATCCAACGAGCAATAGTCTGCTTAGAAGCAGGAGCACCCAGCTTTTTGGGTGCATACAATATAAACAGCAAGTCAGACTTTCTGACTCCAGCCGTCCTGGAATTATATATATATATATATATATATATATATATATATACACACACTCACTTTTCCCATGGCTGAAAAAAGAATTAAACCAGCACTCACGTTTTAGTTGCAGAAAAAAAAGGGTTTTTTAATCCTGAAAAGACATCAAGGATACACCCCACTGTTTACAGTACGCCCCTAGTGGGGTGTATCCTTGATGTCTTTTCAGGATTAAAAAACCCTTTTTTTTCTGCAACTAAAACGTGAGTGCTGGTCTAATTCTTTTTTCAGCCATGGGAAAAGTGAGTGTGTATATTGATTATTAGGACCTTGCACCAATTATTTTTTGACTTTAGACATAGAGTGCTGTCACTTTGTTATATTTTATATATATATATATATATATATATTTTCAGGGCCCTGACAACGTCTAGCAACTTGGAGTCCTCCAAGTCCCTAGTAGCCGCAGGCACCACAATAGATTGTTTCAGGTGAAACGCTGACACCACCTTAGGAAGAAACTGGGGACGAGTCCCAGTTCTGCCCCGTCCGAATGGAAAATCAAATATGGGCTTTTGTAAGACAAAGCCGCCAATTCTGACAATCGCCTGGCCGAGGCCAGGGCCAACAGCATGGTCACTTTCCATGTGAGATATTTCAAATCCACAGATTTGAGCGGTTCAAACCAATATGATTTGAGGAATCCCAACACTACTTTGAGATCCCACGGTGCCACTGGAGGCACAAAAGGGGCTGTATATGCAATACTCCCTTGACAAATGTCTGGACTTCAGGAACTGAAGCCAATTCTTTCTGGAAGAAAATCTACAGGGCCGAAACTTGAACCTTAATGGACCCCAATTTGAGGCTCATAGACACTCCTGTTTTCAGGAAGTGCAGAAATCGACCTAGTTGAAATTTCTTCGTGGGGCCTTCCTGGCCTCACCCACGCAACATATTTTCACCACATGTGGTGATAACGTTGTGCGGTCACCTCCTTCCTGGCTTTGACCAGGGTAGGTATGACCTCTTCCGGAATGCCTTTTCCCTTAGAATCCGGCGTTCAACCGCCATGCCGTCAAACGCAGCCGCGGTAAGTCTTGGAACAGACATGGTACTTGCTGAAGCAAGTCCCTTCTTAGCTCCTGAGGCCATTAGTCCTCTATGAGCATCTCTTGAAGTTCCGGGTACCAAGTCCCTCTTGGCCAATCCGGAGCCACGAGTATAGTTCTTACTCCTCTACGTCTTATAATTCTCAATACCTTGGTTATGAGAAGCAGAGGAGGGAACACATACACCGACTGTTACACCCACGGTGTTACCAGGACATCCACAGCTATCGCCTGAAGGTCTCGTGACCTGGCGCAATACCTGTCCCGTTTTTTGTTCGGGCGGGACGCCATCATGTCCACCTTTGGTCTTTCCCAACGGTTCACAATCATGCGGAAAACTTCCCTATGAAGTTCCCACTCTCCCGGGTGGAGGTCGTGCCTGCTGAGGAAGTCTGCTTCCCAGTCGTCCACTCCCGGAATGAACACTGCTGACAGTGCTATCACATGATTTTCCGCCTAGCGAAAAATCCTTGCAGTTTTGCCACTGCCCTCCTGCTTCTTGTGCCGCCCTTTCTGTTTACGTGGGCGACTGCCGTGATGTTATCCCACTGGATCAATACCGGCTGACCTTGAAGCAGAGGTCTTGCTAAGTTTAGAGCATTATAAATTTGCTCTTAGCTCCAGTATATTTATGTGGAGAGAATTCTCCAGACTTGATCACACTCCCTGGAAATTTTTTCCCTGTGTGACTGCTCCCCAGCCTCTCAGGCTGGCCTCCGTGGTCACCAGCATCCAATCCTGAATGCCGAATCTACGGCCCTCTAGAAGATGAGCACTCTGTAATCACCACAGGAGAGACACCCTTGTCCTTGGATATAGGGTTATCCGCTGATGCATCTGAAGATGCGATCCGGACCATTTGTCCAGCAGATCCCACTGAAGAGTTCTTGCGTGAAATCTGCCGAATGGAATCGCTTCGTAATAAGCCACCATTTTTACCAGGACTCTTGTGCAATGATGCACTGACACTTTTCCTGGTTTTAGGAGGATCCCGATTAGCTCGGATAACTCCCTGGCTTTCTCCTCTGGGAGAAACACCTTTTTCTGGACTGTGTCCAGAATCATCCCTAGGACCAGCAGACGTGTCGTCGGAACAACTGCGGTTTTGGAATATTTAGAATCCACCCGTGTTGTCGTAGAACTACTTGAGATAGTGCTACTCCGACCTCTAACTGTTCTCTGGACCTTGTTCTTATCAGGAGGTCGTCCATTTTCTTTGAAGACGAATCCTCATTTCGGTCATTACCTTGGTAAGGACCCGGGGTGCCTTGGACAATCCAACGGCATCGTCTGAAACTGATAGTGACAGTTCTGTACCACGAACCTGAGATACCCTTGGTGAGAAAGGCAAATTTTGGGACATGGAGGTAAGCATCCCTGATGTCCCGGGACACCATATAGTCCCCTTCTTCCCGGTTCGCTATCACTGCTCTGAGTGACTCCATCTGGATTTGAACCTTTGTAAGTGTTCAAATATTTCAGATTTAGAATAGGTCTCACCTAGCCTTCTGGCTTCAGTACCACAATATAGTGTGGAATAATACCCCTTTCCCTGTTGTAGGAGGGGTAATTTTATTATCACCTGCTGGGAATACAGCTTGTGAATTGTTTTCAATACTGCCTCCCTGTCGGAGGGAGACATTGGTACAGCAGACTACAGGAACCTGCGAGGGGGAAACGTCTCGACATTCCAATCTGTACCCCTTGGATACTACTTGTAGGATCCAGGGGTCCTGTACGGTCCTAGCGTCATGCTGAGAACTTGGTAGAAGCGGTGGAGGGCTTCTGTTCCTGGGAATGGGCTGCCTGCTGCAGTCTTCTTCCCTTTCCTCTATCCCTGGGCAGATATGACTCTTATAGGGACGAAAGGACTGAGGCTGAAAAGACGGTGTCTTTTTCTGCAGAGATGTGACTTAGGGTAAAAAACGGTGGATTTTCCAGCAGTTGCCGTGGCCACCAGGTCCCATGGACCGACCCCAAATAACTCCTCCCCTTTATACGGCAATACATCTTTGTGCCGTTTGGAATCTGCATCACCTGACCACTGTCGTGTCCATAAACATCTTCTTGCAGATATGGACATCGCATTTACTCTTGATGCCAGAGTGCAAATATCCCTCTGCGCATCTCGCATATATAGAAATGCATCCTTTAAATGCTCTATAGTCAATAAAATACTGTCCCTGTCAAGGGTATCAATATTTTTAGTCAGGGAATCCGACCAAGCCACCTCAGCTCTGCACATCCAGGCTGAGGCGATCGCTGGTCGCAGTATACCACCAGCATGTGTGTGTATACTTTTTAGGATATTTTCCAGCCTCCTATCAGCTGGCTCCTTAAGTACGGCCCTATCTGTAGATGGTACCGCCACTTGTTCTGATAAGCATGTGAGCGCCTTATCCACCCTAAGGGGTGTTTCCCAACGCGCCCTAACTTCTGGCGGGAAAGGGTATACCGCCAATAATTTTCTATCGGGGGAAACCCCGCATCATCACACACTTCATTTAATTTATCTGATTCAGGAAAAACTACAGGTAGTTTTTTCACATCCCACATAATACCCTCTTTTGTGGTACTTGTAGTATCAGAAATATGTAACACCTCCTTCATTGCCCTTAACGTGTGGCCCTAATAAGGAATACGTTTGTTTATTCACCGTCGACACTGGATTCAGTGTCCGTGTCTGGGTCTGTGTCGACCGACTGAGGTAAATGGGCGTTTTACAGCCCCTGACGGTGTTTGAGACGCCTGGACAGGTACTAATTTGATCGCCGGCCGTCTCATGTCGTCAACCGGCTTGCAGCGTGTTGACATTATCACGTAATTCCATAAATAAGCCATCCATTCCGGTGTCGACTCCCTAGAGAGTGACATCACCATTACAGGCAATTTGCTCCGCCTCCTCACCAACATTTTCCTCATACATGTCGACACACACGTACCGACATACAGCACACACATAGGGAATGCTCTGATAGAGGACAGGACCCACTAGCCCTTTGGGGAGACAGAGGGAGAGTTTGCCAGCACACACCAAAACGCTATAATTATACAGGGACAACCTTTATATAAGTGTTCCTCCCTTATAGCATTTAATATATATTCATATCGCCAAATCAGTGCCCCCCCTCTCTGTTTTTAACCCTGTTTCTGTAGTGCAGTGCAGGGGAGAGCATGGGAGCCTTCCCACCAGCATTTCTGTGAGGGAAAATGGCGCTGTGTGCTGAGGAGAATAGGCCCCGCCCCCTTTTCGGCGGGCTTCTTCTCCGGAGTTTGTGATGTCTGGCAGGGGTTAAATACATCCATATAGCCTCAAGGGCTATATGTGATGTATTTTTCGCCATACAGGTATTATACATTGCTGCCCAGGGCGCCCCCCCCCGCGCCCTGCACCCTCCGTGACCGCTGTGTGAAGTGTGCTGACAACAATGGCGCACAGCTGCAGTGCTGTGCGCTACCTGATGAAGACTGAAAGTCTTCTGCCACCTGGTTCCGGACCTCTTCAATTTTCAGCATCTGCAAGGGGGGTCGGCGGCGCGGCTCCGGGACGAACCCCAGGGCGAGACCTGTGTTCCGACTCCCTCTGGAGCTAATGGTGTCCAGTAGCCTAAGAAGCCAATCCATCCTGCACGCAGGTGAGTTCACTTCTCTCCCCTAAGTCCCTCATAGCAGTGAGCCTGTTGCCAGCAGGACTCACTGAAAATAAAGAACCTAAAAACTTTTTCTAAGCAACTCTTTAAGAGAGCCACCTAGATTGCACCCTGCTCGGACGGGCACAAAAACCTAACTGAGGCTTGGAGGAGGGTCATAGGGGGAGGAGCCAGTACACACCATGTGATCCTAAAAGCTTACTTTTTGTGCCTGTCTCCTGCGGAGCCGCTATTCCCCATGGTCCTGACGGAGTCCCCAGCATCCACTAGGACGTTAGAGAAAAGTTAAATGTATATTATGTTGATTGGTATTCAAAAATTCACAAAAACTGTCAAGCGAGTGTCGGTCCCCACTCCAAACAAAAATGACATCATCTATATAGCGACTCCAGGACACCAGACTGGCACCAAACTCATGGCCACTCCAGACTTGTTGATCCTCCCAGTGGGCCATGAAGAGATTTGCATAGCTCGGCGCCAGTCTGGTGCCCATCGCCGTGCCTGTCAATTGTATATAGAATGATCCATCAAACCAAAAAAAGTTGTTATGTAAAATAAGTGAAGTACCCTCCAAGACAAAATTACTCCTATCTGTCGGCATATTTTCTTTAACCATAAAGTACTTGAGTGCCTCTAGGCCTAACTGGTGATTGATAACGGTATATAAGGACGTCACGTCCGCGGTGACTAACAGAAAACCAGGTTTCCAATCCACCCTCATAAGTTGGTTGATGGTGGCTATAGTGTCTTTCAAATATGAACGTGTATTTTTGACCATAGGTTGTAAAATATGATCGATATAGCTGGACAAATTCGACAAACTCGAATTTGTACCTGCTACTATCGGACGTCCTGGGGGTGTTTCATTGTTCTTATGAATCTTAGGCAAGATATATAGCACTGGTATAGAGGGATTTTCAATTGTTATATACTTAGACTCTTCTTCCGTAATTGTACCTTGTGCAAGATATAAGGCTAAAAAGGTTTCTAATTTTTTACTGATGTTCTCAGTAGGGTTCCCCCTTAATTTTTGGTACGTGGAGACATCCATCAATTGCCTCATCACTTCCTTATTATACGCCTCCAGATCCATAATAATAATGCTCCCCCCCTTATCCGCGGGTTTTATTACTATCTCTTTGTTGTTCCTAAGACTCGTGATGGCTTTCCTTTCTTCCTTTGTAAGATTTGTTTGTCTGTTGGGTTTAAATACCACGCTCTCCAAATCTGCTTTAACTGCTTTTTCAAACGATTCTATAAAGCTGCCTTTCTTATGTCTAGGATAAAATGTCGATTTTCTTTTGAATTTGGTTATAGTGGTGGTATTACCCACAGTACTCCCCTCTGGGATTTCACTAAAGAACCTTTTTAAGGTCAATTTTCTAACAAACTTCTCGATGTCTATTAAGACATCAAACTTGTCACACCTATTAGTCGGGGAAAATTTTAAACCCTTTTCTAGGATGGTCTTCTCATGTATAGTGAGAACATATTTACTCAAATTATAGATTTTAGTATTTCCTTTTTCTTTTTCATTCCTCTCCTGATCTTCATTTATTATGGGCCTCTCCTTCATTTCCCCATTTTTATCTTCCCCATTCCTTCTTCTTTTATTAAGACGGCGTCTCTTACCACCTCTCTTTCCCCGTTTTCTGATAACCACTATCTCCTTCTCGGGGGTTTGTACCACCCCTTCTCTAAAAAAGCCGAGGAGGTGGAGGGTGTAGAATCCTGAAATCTGGAGGATTCCTCAAGTGTCATGTCATTAGTCCTCCATCTCTGATCCCTATATCTATTCCCCGTTGTCTCTCCCCTATAACTACTGGGGTTCTGGGTTCTGGGTTCTTTCCTGCCTTCTTTTGAAACTACCCTCCTCTCTTTCCCTTTCTGAATTCATCCTATTATTTCTGTTAGTCCTCTCTTCATAGTTATATCCAGTTGTCCAGTTGTTTGTATCGTCTCTATTTTCATTAGTGCGATACCTATCTCTTACATATGTATCACCTCTTCCTCTATTGTTATAAGGGGGGACATCCTTCCTTCCCATAAACCTACCCACTCTTTTTCGGGGCGATCTCCTTGGCAGACCTTTTGGGTGTGTGTCTACGACATCCCTATTTGCCTGTTCCAGTAATTCTGTATCTGTAGTTTTTTTGTCATTGAGATCCCTATTATATTTTTTCTGTTTTTTATCCCTTATTTCTTTTTCATTTTTAGTAATCCTAATAGTGATTGTCGCTTCTATTTCTTTATACTCTTTTGACCCCACATAAGGTTCTGCCAATGACCTATACGTCTCTATTTCCTCCTCTACCTCTTGTAGTTCTTTTTTCTTTTCTCCAATAATTAGTTCCATCAATGAGAAGGAGCATGAGTCTATAATCTTATGCCAAGCATCAACAAACACCCCTGATTCTCTTTGAAAAGAGGGGGATTTGTTGATTCTTAGGCCTCTGGGTATTAATCTATCCTTACAGTACCTTTCCAAAGAGACCACTTCCCACCATAATTTCCCTTCTTTAATAAGCAATTTCTCCAACTTATACATGACATTATCAAGATTGGTATCTACCAATTCCTGGTGGCCATTGTTTCCAAACACATCTTCCATTTGAATTTTCCTTTGAGTTCTATGTGAGAACATTATTTAAACGGGCAGCAAGACACAACACCAAGAGTGTGCAACAAATACCAAATTCAAAATATGAGAGATGTAACTTGCGCCCTGCAGCCGCTTTGCACTAAACCCCCAAAGATCACAACTCTTTGATACACATACAATACAAACAAAATGGGGTAGTTCACAAGCGCTACAACATGAACAGAACAGGGCCTCTGTAACGCTGTCCTAATATTTAGATATCCCCTCGGTCAGGTTCGCACCTGTAGACTGACCTCCTCTCACAGGGGGGGAAACATAGAAAGGTTTCTTTTGCACCACCACGAATACACTCGATTCCAGGGGTTATCCTCTCCCTCAGTGTGAGTGCTCACCTTATTATAGGTCCCTATATGCCTTGAAAGGTGTCTTTCTCTCTGGGCTTCTTATATCTTTATGTGTTCACAACATTTAGGGGTCACAATCTCCCTTCAATAAGACGCTCACCTTAACAACAGGCCCTATGTTCCTCGAAAGGTTTCTTTCACTGTCTCCCTCCACCAGACTCTTCTATGAGGTCTTGTAGATTTTTTTCAAGATGTATATTTTTCCTCAAACATGAGATCCATTCAAAAAGATATATTAAAAGGTTTTATTCCACATACAAAAATCCATCGATGGAATATGACATACAACAATAAAAAACACTAATATAAAAACCACCCTGAATGGGCGGACTGGGTTTTTCCTTAGGCACTACCCCTCAGAAGCCGGTCAGAGGAATTCCTCTCAGAAAAAAACATAAATATCTCTGATCCTTAAGTCTCCATATAGGGTAGTGATAATGTAAGTAAAACCTTACCGCCTAAGGGCTAAAAAGTGCTGGTGCCAACGCGTTTCGGATAAAAATCCTTCCTCAGGGCATGTCACAGGACTAACCCAGTCGGCCTTTTAAACCCCACTGAGCCATTCTCCTCCCCTCTTCCACCAATCAGAAAGAAGAGTGATGTTTTCATATATTCAAATGCATATTTGTAATCAACATTTTTCCATGGAAAAACATCACTCTTCTTTCTGATTGGTGGAAGAGGGGAGGAGAATGGCTCAGTGGGGTTTAAAAGGCCGACTGGGTTAGTCCTGTGACATGCCCTGAGGAAGGATTTTTATCCGAAACGCGTTGGCACCAGCACTTTTTAGCCCTTAGGCGGTAAGGTTTTACTTACATTATCACTACCCTATATGGAGACTTAAGGATCAGAGATATTTATGTTTTTTTCTGAGAGGAATTCCTCTGACCGGCTTCTGAGGGGTAGTGCCTAAGGAAAAACCCAGTCCGCCCATTCAGGGTGGTTTTTATATTAGTGTTTTTTATTGTTGTATGTCATATTCCATCGATGGATTTTTGTATGTGGAATAAAACCTTTTAATATATCTTTTTGAATGGATCTCATGTTTGAGGAAAAATATACATCTTGAAAAAAATCTACAAGACCTCATAGAAGAGTCTGGTGGAGGGAGACAGTGAAAGAAACCTTTCGAGGAACATAGGGCCTGTTGTTAAGGTGAGCGTCTTATTGAAGGGAGATTGTGACCCCTAAATGTTGTGAACACATAAAGATATAAGAAGCCCAGAGAGAAAGACACCTTTCAAGGCATATAGGGACCTATAATAAGGTGAGCACTCACACTGAGGGAGAGGATAACCCCTGGAATCGAGTGTATTCGTGGTGGTGCAAAAGAAACCTTTCTATGTTTTCCCCCCTGTGAGAGGAGGTCAGTCTACAGGTGCGAACCTGACCGAGGGGATATCTAAATATTAGGACAGCGTTACAGAGGCCCTGTTCTGTTCATGTTGTAGCGCTTGTGAACTACCCCATTTTGTTTGTATTGTATGTGTATCAAAGAGTTGTGATCTTTGGGGGTTTAGTGCAAAGCGGCTGCAGGGCGCAAGTTACATCTCTCATATTTTGAATTTGGTATTTGTTGCACACTCTTGGTGTTGTGTCTTGCTGCCCGTTTAAATAATGTTCTCACATAGAACTCAAAGGAAAATTCAAATGGAAGATGTGTTTGGGAACAATGGCCACCAGGAATTGGTAGATACCAATCTTGATAATGTCATGTATAAGTTGGAGAAATTGCTTATTAAAGAAGGGAAATTATGGTGGGAAGTGGTCTCTTTGGAAAGGTACTGTAAGGATAGATTAATACCCAGAGGCCTAAGAATCAACAAATCCCCCTCTTTTCAAAGAGAATCAGGGGTGTTTGTTGATGCTTGGCATAAGATTATAGACTCATGCTCCTTCTCATTGATGGAACTAATTATTGGAGAAAAGAAAAAAGAACTACAAGAGGTAGAGGAGGAAATAGAGACGTATAGGTCATTGGCAGAACCTTATGTGGGGTCAAAAGAGTATAAAGAAATAGAAGCGACAATCACTATTAGGATTACTAAAAATGAAAAAGAAATAAGGGATAAAAAACAGAAAAAATATAATAGGGATCTCAATGACAAAAAAAACTACAGATACAGAATTACTGGAACAGGCAAATAGGGATGTCGTAGACACACACCCAAAAGGTCTGCCAAGGAGATCGCCCCGAAAAAGAGTGGGTAGGTTTATGGGAAGGAAGGATGTCCCCCCTTATAACAATAGAGGAAGAGGTGATACATATGTAAGAGATAGGTATCGCACTAATGAAAATAGAGACGATACAAACAACTGGACAACTGGATATAACTATGAAGAGAGGACTAACAGAAATAATAGGATGAATTCAGAAAGGGAAAGAGAGGAGGGTAGTTTCAAAAGAAGGCAGGAAAGAACCCAGAACCCAGAACCCCAGTAGTTATAGGGGAGAGACAACGGGGAATAGATATAGGGATCAGAGATGGAGGACTAATGACATGACACTTGAGGAATCCTCCAGATTTCAGGATTCTACACCCTCCACCTCCTCGGCTTTTTTAGAGAAGGGGTGGTACAAACCCCCGAGAAGGAGATAGTGGTTATCAGAAAACGGGGAAAGAGAGGTGGTAAGAGACGCCGTCTTAATAAAAGAAGAAGGAATGGGGAAGATAAAAATGGGGAAATGAAGGAGAGGCCCATAATAAATGAAGATCAGGAGAGGAATGAAAAAGAAAAAGGAAATACTAAAATCTATAATTTGAGTAAATATGTTCTCACTATACATGAGAAGACCATCCTAGAAAAGGGTTTAAAATTTTCCCCGACTAATAGGTGTGACAAGTTTGATGTCTTAATAGACATCGAGAAGTTTGTTAGAAAATTGACCTTAAAAAGGTTCTTTAGTGAAATCCCAGAGGGGAGTACTGTGGGTAATACCACCACTATAACCAAATTCAAAAGAAAATCGACATTTTATCCTAGACATAAGAAAGGCAGCTTTATAGAATCGTTTGAAAAAGCAGTTAAAGCAGATTTGGAGAGCGTGGTATTTAAACCCAACAGACAAACAAATCTTACAAAGGAAGAAAGGAAAGCCATCACGAGTCTTAGGAACAACAAAGAGATAGTAATAAAACCCGCGGATAAGGGGGGGAGCATTATTATTATGGATCTGGAGGCGTATAATAAGGAAGTGATGAGGCAATTGATGGATGTCTCCACGTACCAAAAATTAAGGGGGAACCCTAGTGAGAACATCAGTAAAAAATTAGAAACCTTTTTAGCCTTATATCTTGCACAAGGTACAATTACGGAAGAAGAGTCTAAGTATATAACAATTGAAAATCCCTCTATACCAGTGCTATATATCTTGCCTAAGATTCATAAGAACAATGAAACACCCCCAGGACGTCCGATAGTAGCAGGTACAAATTCGAGTTTGTCGAATTTGTCCAGCTATATCGATCATATTTTCAACCTATGGTCAAAAATACACGTTCATATTTGAAAGACACTACAGCCACCATCAACCAACTTATGAGGGTGGATTGGAAACCTGGTTTTCTGTTAGTCACCGCGGACGTGACGTCCTTATATACCATTATCAATCACCAGTTAGGCCTAGAGGCACTCAAGTACTTTATGGTTAAAGAAAATATGCCGACAGATAGGAGTAATTTTGTCTTGGAGGGTACTTCACTTATTTTACATAACAACTTTTTTTGGTTTGATGGATCATTCTATATACAATTGACAGGCACGGCGATGGGCACCAGACTGGCACCGAGTTATGCAAATCTCTTCATGGCCCACTGGGAGGATCAACAAGTCTGGAGTGGCCATGAGTTTGGTGCCAGTCTGGTGTCCTGGAGTCGCTATATAGATGATGTCATTTTTGTTTGGAGTGGGGACCGACACTCGCTTGACAGTTTTTGTGAATTTTTGAATACCAATCAACATAATATACATTTAACTTTTAACGTTAGCGAGGTGGAGGTCAATTTCTTGGATTTACGTATATATGTGGAGAATGACCAGTTGAAAACTAGTAACTACATTAAACCAACCGACTGCAACTCATATATAGATCATACAAGTAACCACCACCGTAATTGGTTGAAGAGTATTCCCATCAGTCAATTCCAAAGAATTAGAAGGAATTGCTCGGATGAGGTGGTGTATTGGGAGCAAGCACGCTTATTGCAGAAACAATTCCTTGCAAAGGGTTATGATCGGGATGGTGTGCAAACTGCCATGGACACAACTGGCACTTATAATCGTGCAGAAATGTTGACCAAAGGTCCTATCACTAAGGACAAATTTATGGGTGATGTAACCTTTGTTACCGCATACAACAGTCAACACGAACAAGTGGAAAAAATAGTTAGGAGACACTGGTCAATCTTAGGAAAGGATCCATGCTTACGGGAAGTGATCTCCAAGTTTCCCAGGTTTATATATAAAAGGGCTAAAAACCTTAAAGAAAGTGTTGTCAGTAGTGTTGTGTCGGTACCTAAAATGCTCACTAGAAATAGATCTAAAGGTTTTTTTAGATGTGGGCTCTGCACAATGTGTAGAGCGTGCAAAAATAAAGAAAGCAAGGTCACACAATATAGATCCACACAGACAAATAAGGTGTATGATATAAAAGATTTCATTACATGTAATACAAAAAATTGTGTGTATCTTCTTGAATGTTCGTGTGGGTCCCAATATATAGGGAGGACCACACGTATGTTGAAAATAAGGATGGCTGAACACATCCGTAACATCAAGAGGGGACTTGAATCCCATAATGTGTCGTTTCATTTCAGTCAAAAACATGAGTGTAACATTAAACATCTAATTAGTTTCTGTGGAATTAAAGTGATAACACCAGGTTGGAGGACTAATGATGGGGAGGCAAAATTGGCAAAGATGGAAATGAGGGCCATATACGAGCTTAAGACGTTAGTCCCTAGGGGGCTGAACGTCGAATTTGAAATGAAATGGTTCCTATGAGGGAATGTATAAGGAAAACTATATGTGATACAAGTTAATTAAATTGTAATAGAATCCACATATATGCATAAAAGGTTTTAAATCTGTATCTTAGTGAAATGTCTCTTTTGATAATAATGCGATAAACCCTGAAATATGCATTTCTTTCTCTTTTTCTTTCTTTTTCCAAATTATAAACAAAAATTACGGTCACTAATAGCTGTTTTTCTTTGTATTTTGCCCCCTACATGTGTTTGTTTACATTTGGGAAACGATGGGAGTGCGTCGATTCTGTGAATATTGAAAAAACGGATGCGTTCCAATGACTTCCGATTTTGCGTTCCACCAGACCGGAAATACGTCATCGGAAGGTCTGCAGGAACCACCGGTGACTTTCCTCCGTCTCTAGGAACGAAAAACGTGGTCAATGGGGACTTTTGATGTGGACGGACCCTGACCTTTATGCAAGGGAAGTAATACATGCCGGTTAGCGGAGGCTATATCAAAATCACGGGTTGAGAATCCGGTTCGTGGAACGCTGATTATATACAAGGACTATGGATGAGGATATGGATGGATACTCCAGAACGGACTTTAGCTCTCACCAATTGAGATTCGTTATGTTCTTTTCTTTGTTTTTAAACATAGTTCAGGTTTATTTATGTCCAGAATGATGTCTTAGGATGGAAATAAGGCACATGGAAAAATGTTGATTACAAATATGCATTTGAATATATGAAAACATCACTCTTCTTTCTGATTGGTGGAAGAGGGGAGGAGAATGGCTCAGTGGGGTTTAAAAGGCCGACTGGGTTAGTCCTGTGACATGCCCTGAGGAAGGATTTTTATCCGAAACGCGTTGGCACCAGCACTTTTTAGCCCTTAGGCGGTAAGGTTTTACTTACATTATCACTACCCTATATGGAGACTTAAGGATCAGAGATATTTATGTTTTTTTCTGAGAGGAATTCCTCTGACCGGCTTCTGAGGGGTAGTGCCTAAGGAAAACCCCAGTCCGCCCATTCAGGGTGGTTTTTATATTAGTGTTTTTTATTGTTGTATGTCATATTCCATCGATGGATTTTTGCATGTGGAATAAAACCTTTTAATATATCTTTTTGAATGGATCTCATGTTTGAGGAAAAATATACATCTTGAAAAAAATCTACAAGACCTCATAGAAGAGTCTGGTGGAGGGAGACAGTGAAAGAAACCTTTCGAGGAACATAGGGCCTGTTGTTAAGGTGAGCGTCTTATTGAAGGGAGATTGTGACCCCTAAATGTTGTGAACACATAAAGATATAAGAAGCCCAGAGAGAAAGACACCTTTCAAGGCATATAGGGACCTATAATAAGGTGAGCACTCACACTGAGGGAGAGGATAACCCCTGGAATCGAGTGTATTCGTGGTGGTGCAAAAGAAACCTTTCTATGTTTTCCCCCCTGTGAGAGGAGGTCAGTCTACAGGTGCGAACCTGACCGAGGGGATATCTAAATATTAGGACAGCGTTACAGAGGCCCTGTTCTGTTCATGTTGTAGCGCTTGTGAACTACCCCATTTTGTTTGTATTGTATGTGTATCAAAGAGTTGTGATCTTTGGGGGTTTAGTGCAAAGCGGCTGCAGGGCGCAAGTTACATCTCTCATATTTTGAATTTGATACTGGAGGTATACCCAAGGTCGTGAAGAAGGCCTGTAATTCCGAGGGTCTGGAGAGACTCGCGACCTTGCCGCCATGAGAAACCTGAAGGGAAAAAGGGAAGCCCCATCTATATTTCAGTTCAAGTTTCCTGAGAGAGTCTGTAAGAGGCTTCAAGACTCGACGCTGCTGCAAGGTCGACCAGGCGAGATCAGGAAATATCTGGATCTTGTCTCCTTGGAAGGTAATACTGTCCAGCTGACGGGCCGACCTCATTATTTCCTCTTTTTGGGCATAGTAGTGAAGCCTGCAAATCACATCGCGTGGCCTGTCAGACGACAAGCCGCGAGGACGGAGGGCTCGGTGGGCTCTATCAAATATGATGACTTTGTTCGGATCCAGGTCGATTAGTTCTCCAAATATTGTAGTTAGAACCTTTGCCAGGTCAGCCTGTTGAACGCTCTCAGGTAGGCCCCGGACTCTAATATTATTTCGCCGGCCGCGATTATGCATATCTTCGATCCGTGATTTTAGGAAAGAGATATCGTCCCTTTGATGTGACAGCACCTCCCGGAATTTAGTCAGAGAATCCAAGCTAGACGTCTCATGGCGTTCCAGAACATCAACACGGGTCGCAATTTGAGACATGTCTTGTCGGAGCGCTGTCACTTCCTGAGTGATAGTGGAAAGCAAACGATTCTCCAAGGCCAGAAAATCTTGCTTCGTGGGAAGCGATTTTACATGAGAAGATCTCGCCTATCTCCGCAGACAGAGAGGGGGCCTGTGGAGGCTGTGGAGTCCCTGGGGACGCCATGTCGTCTAACAGCCCGTGTAGGTTCGGGGAGGCTGGGACCGTGGAAGAAGTAGCGGGGATTGAGATTGGAGTATTTAAGAACTGGCGTAGGTCCGACGAATGTCGGTTCGCAGGGGATGAGATCGCGTCCGGCTTGGTCTTGGCCTTTTTTTTCCTTATCCCTCTCACCATGAGATCGGTCTTCAAACAAAGCAGAGCAGTATTACACTTTCACATATCCTCGGCACTATTACAGCATGTGGACCTGTCGCCGCGCCAAAGCCCCCACGCGGCCTTAGGGCAACATCAGGCAGGCAGACACATAGCTAGGGAGCCTCACAGCACCAGGACATCTGGCTTGATCCAATCGAGGTGCAAATACGGGACGCTAAGCGTCGCAAAGTGTGCGGCCGTAACACCTCTCCGCGTGCTTCGTGGACCTTCCTGGCCAGAAAGGGTGTTATATATATATATATATATATATATATATATATAAATAGCGGCAGCGGGTGATAGCCTGTGTTAAGCACCGAAAGCAGGGACTGAGTGAGGGGTGCTTTTGTGGATGGCAGCGAGGTCACCACCTCTAATTTAACATACGGCCCTACAGCCACCCCCCCCCCCCCCGCTGGGGCACCGCAGATCCCCGGCCCGGGGACCGCACTTACTGTCAGATGCCCAGCGGGAGAGAGACAGCCAGGAGCAGCCCTCCTGTGAAGATGGCCGCCGGGCGCCCGCCGGCCCCGTCACGTGCGGCGAGTCTCCGGATCCCCAGTACGCAGGAGAGTGTGGTTAGCGGAGGACAGCTTCTTGTAGCAGCGGCCGGCGGTGGCGTGTAGCACGGAGCTCCGGAGGAGACCCGCGGCCCGAACTGGAGGGTCCCGGAGCCGCCGTCGGCGCGGGGAGGTAATCGAGGCCCCGGCTTTGTGAGCCCCGGAGGCCAGAACCCGCAGGAGCAGTTAAAACTGCTCCCCGATTCCGCGGTACCTCCGGTGGCACAGTAGGGGGATCAGGAGGGACAGGGGGGACGCCGAGGTGTCCAGATAAGTCTGCAAGGGGGGGTTTAAATGATTAAAGGAGCTCTGGATCTCAGGAGCTCCACCGGAACGCAGCTGCCTCCTTCAGCAGCCAGGCCACGCCCCCCACAATAAAATATATTGATATATTAGTACAGTTGCAAAAATCTAAAAAAAAAAAAAATAAGATTTTACTTACCGATAAATCTATTTCTCGTAGTCCGTAGTGGATGCTGGGGACTCCGTAAGGACCATGGGGATATAGCGGCTCCGCAGGAGACAGGGCACAATAATAAAAGCTTTAGGATCAGGTGGTGTGCACTGGCTCCTCCCCCTATGACCCTCCTCCAAGCCTCAGTTAGGATACTGTGCCCGGACGAGCGTGCATAATAAGGAAGGATATTGAATCCCGGGTAAGACTCATACCAGCCACACCAATTACACCGTACAACCTGTGATCTGAACCCAGTTAACAGTATGATAACAACGAAGGAGCCTCTGACAAGATGGCTCACAACAAGAATAACCCGATTTTTGTAACAATAACTATGTACAAGTATTGCAGACAATCCGCACTTGGGATGGGCGCCCAGCATCCACTACGGACTACGAGAAATAGATTTATCGGTAAGTAAAATCTTATTTTCTCTGACGTCCTAGTGGATGCTGGGGACTCCGTAAGGACCATGGGGATTATACCAAAGCTCCCAAACGGGCGGGAGAGTGCGGATGACCCTGCAGCACCGAATGAGAGACTCCATGTCCTCCTCAGCCAGGGTATCAAATTTGTAGAATTTAGCAAACGTGTTTGCCCCTGACCAAGTAACTGCTCGGCAAAGTTGTAAAGCCGAGACCCCTCGGGCAGTCGCCCAAGATGAGCCCCCTTCCTTTTGGAATGGGCTTTTACAGATTTTGGCTGTGGCAGGCCTGCCACAGAATGTGTAAACTGAATTGTATTACAAATCCAGCGAGCAATCGTCTGCTTAGAAGCAGGAGCACCCATCTTGTTGGGTGCATACAGGCTAAACAGCGAGTCAGATTTTCTGACTCCAGCCGTCCTGGAAACATATTTTTCAGGGCCCTGACAACGTCAAGTAACTTGGAGTCCTCCAAGTCCCTAGTACCCGCAGGTACCACAATAGGTTGGTTCATGTGAAAAACAGAAAACACCTTAAGGAGAAATTGAGGACGAGTCCTCAATTCTGCCCTGTCAGAATGAAAAATTAAGTAAGGGCTTTATATATGATAAAGCCGCCAATTCTGACACACGCCTGGCTGAAGCCAGGGCTAATAAAATATCTCACATGGAAGGTGACGATGCTAAGTCCACAGTGGTGAGTGGTTCAAACCAATGTGACTTTAGGAAACTCAAAACAACATTGAGATCCCAAGGTGCCACTGGGGCACAAAATGAGGCTGTATATGCAGTACCCCTTTTACAAACATCTGAACGTCAGGCACTAAAGCCAGTTCTTTCTGGAAGAAATTCGACAGGGCCGAAATTTGAACCTTAATGGACCCTAATTTTAGGCCCATAGACAGTCCTGTTTTCAGGAAATGTAGGAAACGACCCAGTTGGAATTCCTCTGTAGGGGCCTTCTTGGCCTCACACCACGCAACATATCTTCACCAAATGCGGTGAAAATGTTTTGCGGTTACATCCTTCCTGTCTTTGACCAGGGTAGGGATGACTTCATCTGGAATGCCCTTTCAGGATCCGGCGTTCAACCGCCATGCCGTCAAACGCGGCCGCGGTAAGTCTTGGAACAGACAAGGCCCCTGCTGGAGCAGGTCCTTTCTTAAAGGTAGAGGCCACGGGTCTTCCGTGAACATCTCTTGAAGTTTCGGGTACCAAGTCCTTCTTGGCCAATCCGGAACCACGAGTATCGTTCTTACTTATCTCCCTCTTATGATTCTCAGTACTTTTGGTATGAGAGGCATAGGAGGGAACACATACTCTGACTGGTACACCCACAGTGTTACCAGAGCGTCCACCGCTATTGCCTGAGGGTCCCTTGACCTGGCGCAATATCTGTCTAGTTTTTTGTTCAGGCGGGACGCCATCATGTCCACCTTTGGTTTTTCCCAACGGTTTACAATCATGTGGAAGACTTCCCGATGAAGTCCCCACTCTCCCGGGTAGAGGTCATGCCTGCTGAGGAAGTCTGCTTCCCAGTTTTCCACTCCCGGAATGAACACTGCTGAGAGTGTTATCACATGATTTTTCGCCCAGCGAAGAATCCTTGTAGTTTCTGCCATTTCCCTCCTGCTTCTTGTGCCGCCCTGTTTACGTGGGCGACTGCCGTGATGTTGTCCCACTGGATCAATACCGGCTGACCTTGAAGCAGAGGTCTTGCTAAGCTTAGAGCATTGTAAATTGCCCTTAGCTCCAGTATATTTATGTGGAGAGAAGTCTCCAGACTTGATCACACTCTCTGGAAATTTTTTCCTTGTGTGACTGCTCCCCAGCCACTCAGGCTGGCATCCGTGGTCACCAGGACCCAGTCCTGAATGCCGAATCTGCGGCCCTTTCATAGATGAGCACTCTGCAGCCACCGCAGAAGAAACACCCTTGTCCTTGGAGACAGGGTTATCCGCTGATGCATCTGAAGATGCGATCCGGACCATTTTTCCAGCAGATCCCACGGAAAGGTTCTTGCGTGAAATCTACCGAATGGGATCGCTTTGTAAGAAACCACCATTTTTCACAGGATCCTTGTGCAATGATGCACTGATACTTTTCCTGGTTTTAGGAGGTTCCTGACTAGCTCGGATAACTCCCTGGCTTTCTTCTCCGGGAGAAAACATCCTTTTCTGGACTGTGTCCAGAATCATCCCTAGGAACAGTAGACGTGTCGTCGGAAAAAACTGCGATTTTGGAATATTTAGAATCCACTCGTGCTGTCGTAGAACTACTTAAGATAGTGCTACTCCGACCTCCAACTGTTCTCTGGACCTTGCCTTTATCAGGAAAGCGTCCATATTTCTTTTAAGAAGAATCATCATTTCGGCCATTACCTTGGTAAAGATCCGGGGTGCCGTGGACAATCCAAACGGCAGCGTCTGAACTGATAGTGACAGTTCTGTACCACGAACCTGAGGTACCCTTGGTGAGAAGGCAAATTTGGACATGTAGGTAAGCGTCCCTGATATCCAGTGACACCATATCGTCCCCTTCTTCCTGGTTCGCTATCACTACTCTGAGTGACTCCATCTTGATTTGAACGCTTGTATGTAAGTGTTCAAATATTTCAGATCTCACCGAGCCGTCTGGCTTCAGTACCACAATATAGTGTGGAATAATACCCCTTCCCTTGTTGTAGAAGGGGTACTTTGATTATCACCTGCTGGGAATACAGCCTGTGAATTGTTCCCAATCCTGCCTCCCTGTCGGAGGGAGACGTTGGTAAAGCAGACTTCAGGAACTTGTGAGGGGGAGACGTCTCGAATTTCCAATGTACACCTGGGATACTACGTGTAGGATCCAGGAGTCCACTTGTGAGTGAGCCCCCTGCGTGCTGAAACTCTTGAGATGACCCCCTACCGCACCTGAGTCCGCTTGTACTGCCCCAGCGTCATGCTGCGGACTTGGCAGAAGCTGTGGAGGGCTTCTGTTCCTGGGAATGGGCTGCCTGCTGCAGTCTTCTTCCCTTTCCTCTACCCCTGGGCAGATATGACTGGCCCTTTTGCCCGCCTGCCCTTATGGGGACGAAAGGACTGAGACTGAAAAGACTGTGTCCTTTTCTGCTGAGATGTGACTTGGGGTAACAAAAGGTGGATTTTTCAGCTGTTGCCATGGCCACCAGGTCCGATGGACCGCCCCTTTATACGGCAATACTTCCATGTGCCGTCTGGAATCTGCATCACCTGACCACTGTCGTGTCTTCGTCTGGCAGATATGGACATCACATTTACTCTTGATGCCAGAATGCAAATATCCCTCTGCGCATATCGCATATATAGAAATGCATCTATAGTCAATAAAATCTTGTCCCTGTCAAGGGTATCAATATTTTCAGTCAGGAAATCCGACCAAGCCCCCTCAGCGCTGCACATCCAGGCTGAGGCGATTGCTGGTCGTAGTATAACACCAGTATGTGTGTATATACTTTTAGGATATTTTTCAGCTTCCTATCAGCTGGCTCCTTGAGGGCTGCCGTATCTGGAGACGGTAACGCCCCTTGTTTTTATAAGCGTGTGAGCGCCTTATCCACCCTAAGGTGTGTTTCCCAACTCGCCCTAACTTCTGGCGGGAAAAGGTATACCGCCAATAATTTTCTATCGGAGGAAACCCACGTATCATCACACACTTCATTTAATTTATCTGATTCAGGAAAAACTACAAGTAGTTTATTCACACCCTACATAATACCCTTATTTGTGGTACTTGTAGTATCAGAAATATGTAACACCTCCTTCATTGCCCTTAACATGAAACGTGTGGCCCTAAAGGAAAATACGTTTGTTTATTCACCGTCGACACTGGAGTCAGTGTCCGTGTCTGTGTCAACCGACTGAGGTAAATGGGTGTTTTTACAAGCCCCTGACGGTGTCTGAGACGCCTGGACAGGTACTAATTTGTTTGCCGGCCGTCTCATGTCGTCAACCGACCTTGCAGCGTGTTGACATTATCACGTAATTCCTAAATAAGCCATCCATTCCAGTGTCGACTCCCTAGAGAGTGACATCACCAATACAGGCAATTTGCTCCGCCTCCTCACCAACATCGTCCTCCTACATGTCGACACACACGTACCGACACACAGCACACACACAGGGAATGCTCTGATAGAGGACAGGACCCCACTAGCCCTTTGGGGAGACAGAGGGAGAGTTTGCCAGCACACACCAAAAACGCTATAATTATACAGGGACAACCCCTTATACAAGTGTTTTCCCTTATAGCATTTTTATATATGTAATCATATCGCCAAATAAGCGCCCCCCCTCTCTGTTTTAACCCTGTTTCTGTAGTGCAGTGCAGGGGAGAGCCTGGGAGCCTTCCTCACAGCAGAGCTGAGCAGGAAAATGGCGCCGAGTGCTGAGGAGAATAGGCCCCGCCCCCTTTTCGGCGGGCTCTTCTCCCGGAGTTTGTGAGATCTGGCAGGGGTTAAATACATCCATATAGCCTCAAGGGCTATATGTGATGTATTTTAGCCATAAAAAGGTATTATACATTGCTGCCCAGGGCGCCCCCCCCAGCGCCCTGCACCCTCAGTGACAGTTGGTGACTGTTGGTGAAGTGTGCTGACAACAATGGCGCACAGCTGCAGTGCTGTGCGCTACCTTATGAAGACTGAAAGTCTTCTGCCGCCTGTTTCTGGATCTCTGGACCTCTTCAACTTCGGCATCTGCAAGGGGGGTCGGCGGCACGGCTCCGGGACGAACCCCAGGGTGAGACCTGTGTTCCGACTCCCTCTGGAGCTAATGGTGTCCAGTAGCCTAAGAAGCAAATCCATCCTGCACGCAGGTGAGTTTACTTCTCTCCCCTAAGTCCCTCGTAGCAGTGAGCCTGTTGCCAGCAGGTCTCACTGAAAGAAAAAAACCTAACTTAAACTTTTATTCTAAGCAGCTCAGGAGAGCCACCTAGATTGCACCCTTCTCGGCCGGGCACAAAAATCTAACTGAGGCTTGGAGGAGGGTCATAGGGGGAGGAGCCAGTGCACACCACCTGATCCTAAAGCTTTTATTATTGTGCCCTGTCTCCTGCGGAGCCGCTATATCCCCATGGTCCTTACGGAGTCCCCAGCATCCACTAGGACGTCAGAGAAATTTAAATCACGTTGTCATTATGGGACATTGTGTGTAAAATTTGAGGGAAAACATTCATTTATTCCATTTTGGAATAAGGCTGTAACATAACATAATGTGGAAAAAGTGAAGCACTGAATACATTAAACGCTGTGAATGCACTAAAAAGCGGGTACTTACATTTGCGTGCCAGCTGATACACCTCATACCGCATGCTCTGGTAGTAGAAATTATCATCAAGTATAACGTAGATATGACTGAGCTTCGGGGAGATCAAGAAGTGGTGGGAATCTGACCGTGCAGCAGAGATGACGCCTTGCCCCTCCAGGCATTGAACAAATCGGTCCCACTGTCCTCCAGTCAGACCACCTGGGGCTTTTAAAGTTGAGCTGCTGAGCAGAGCCACTATAAGATGCTCAATGAACTGGAGAAGGTGCTGACGAAGCTGCTTCCAGAGGGACATCTGGCAGATAAGACAAAAGTGGATATACTTATATGCAGATAAGGTCTTAGTCACACATGTGCCTTGCAAAACAGACCACGGATTAGAGGACTAATTTATATTTCTACACAAACTCGATGGTTTGCGTACAAATACTATGTTTGGGGGTCTGCACAGGCACAAAACCCGTTCTGTGCATGTGCTGAACGGGTCTTGCGATGTCGCTCACAGCTCCGTCAGTGTTTGAAGGCATGACAGGTCCAGAGTCTGTGACGCAGACGTGTCCGGATCCGACGGTGAGCCTGGGTAAGCTTCAGCTCACACAGTCTGGCCGATGCCTTGAAGCATCATGAATCACGTGCGCAGACGCAGAAATCGGATCTTGCTAATGCTAACAGGATCTATCTCCTATAGACACTATGGGGGAGATTCAAATGTTTGAAAAGTCGGTTGGGTGTCTGTTTTTTCCTGTCTATTGGCCCTCTGTCATTTGCTGCTCTGCTTAGCAGAACAGCGGTGAATAGAAACTGCGCACGGCATCTATTCACAGGGAGAGAGGGACAGGAGGCATGGCCAGCAGCTCACAGAGAACTGGGCATGCCACGAGGCCACTCCCTAGCAGTAAGACCGTCCCCTCTCATAACAAGGCCACACCTGTTCCGGGGCAAGCGCGCCCATGGCGCGCAAGGGTCCCGATCTTCTGGACCCAAAAGTTGGGAGGTATGGCACACCCGCCAATGCACTACAGATATATCGTTCATCGCTCGAACATGAGACATATCTTTCTACAATTATGGCGTATACCCAGCTTAAGACACATGCTACGCTAAAATCAGTTCTGAACTACATGCAATGTCAGACCCTCCAACATGGCCCTTTTTATCAGGTACAAAATGCTCCACTCCTGGGCTACTTCCCTAATGCATACCCTCCAACTCAGTGGCGTCACAAGGGGGGTGCGGACGGCTCCCGAGTGTCACCCGCCGAGGGGTGACACCAAGATGCCGGCTCCTGCACAGTGACAGGAGCCGAGTGCTGCACTGTTATATTATGTGCAGCGCTCGGCTCCTGTCACTGTGTAGGAGCCAGCACTGCAGGGACAGCACCCCTGGGAGTCAGCCCTCCCCTCCCATGCCCCTTTCCCTATACTTTCAATGGAAGTTTGGAGAGCCAAAAATCAATACAGACCATAAAAAAATAAGAATTTACTCACCGGTAATTCTATTTCTCGTAGTCCGTAGTGGATGCTGGGACTCCGTAAGGACCATGGGGAATAGCGGCTCCGCAGGAGACTGGGCACAACTAAAAATAAGAATTTACTTACCGATAATTCTATTTCTCATAGTCCGTAGTGGATGCTGGGGACTCCGTCAGGACCATGGGGAATAGCGGGCTCCGCAGGAGACAGGGCACATCTAAAAAATAAGATTTTACTTACCGATAAATCTATTTCTCGGAGTCCGTAGTGGATGCTGGGGTTCCTGAAAGGACCATGGGGAATAGCGGCTCCGCAGGAGACAGGGCACAAAAAGTAAAGCTTTTCCGATCAGGTGGTGTGCACTGGCTCCTCCCCCTATGACCCTCCTCCAGACTCCAGTTAGGTACTGTGCCCGGACGAGCGTACACAATAAGGGAGGATTTTGAATCCCGGGTAAGACTCATACCAGCCACACCAATCACACCGTACAACTTGTGATCTAAACCCAGTTAACAGTATGATAACAGCGGAGCCTCTGAAAGATGGCTTCCTTTAACAATAACCCGAATTAGTTAACAATAACTATGTACAACTTATGCAGATAATCCGCACTTGGGATGGGCGCCCAGCATCCACTACGGACTCCGAGAAATAGATTTATCGGTAAGTAAAATCTTATTTTCTCTATCGTCCTAGTGGATGCTGGGGTTCCTGAAAGGACCATGGGGATTATACCAAAGCTCCCAAACGGGCGGGAGAGTGCGGATGACTCTGCAGCACCGAATGAGAGAACTCCAGGTCCTCCTTAGCCAGAGTATCAAATTTGTAAAATTTTACAAACGTGTTCTCCCCTGACCACGTAGCTGCTCGGCAAAGTTGTAATGCCGAGACCCCTCGGGCAGCCGCCCAAGAGGAGCCCACCTTCCTTGTGGAGTGGGCCTTTACAGATTTAGGCTGTGGCAAGCCTGCCACAGAATGTGCAAGTTGGATTGTGCTACAGATCCAACGAGCAATCGTCTGCTTAGACGCAGGAGCACCCATCTTGTTGGGTGCATACAATATAAACAACGAGTCAGATTTTCTGACTCCAGCTGTCCTTGCAATATATAATTTTAATGCTCTGACAACGTCCAGTAACTTGGAGTCCTCCAAGTCACTTGTAGCCGCAGGCACTACAATAGGCTGGTTCAGATGAAATGCTGACACCACCTTAGGGAGAAAATGCGGACGAGTCCGCAGTTCTGCCCTGTCCGAATGGAAAATCAGATATGGGCTTTTGTAAGATAAAGCTGCCAATTCTGACACTCTCCTGGCAGAAGCCAGGGCTAGAAGCATGGTCACTTTCCATGTGAGATATTTCAAATCCACCTTTTTTAGTGGTTCAAACCAATGAGATTTTAGGAAGTCCAAAACCACATTTAGATCCCACGGTGCCACTGGAGGCACCACAGGAGGCTGAATATGCAGCACTCCCTTAACAAAGGTCTGGACTTCAGGGACTGAAGCCAATTCTTTTTGAAAGAAAATCGACAGGGCCGAAATTTGAACCTTAATAGATCCCAATTTGAGACCCATTGACAATCCTGATTGCAGGAAATGTAGGAATCGACCCAGTTGAAATTCCTCCGTCGGAGCACTCCGATCTTCGCACCACGCAACATATTTTCGCCAAATTCGGTGATAATGTTGCACGGTTACTTCCTTCCTTGCTTTAATCAAAGTAGGAATGACTTCTTCCGGCATGCCTCTTTCCTTTAGGATCCGGCGTTCAACCGCCATGCCGTCAAACGCAGCCGCGGTAAGTCTTGAAACAGACAGGGACCCTGCTGAAGCAAGTCCCTCCTTAGAGGTAGAGGCCACGGATCTTCCGTGATCATCTCTTGAAGTTCCGGGTACCAAGTCCTCCTTGGCCAATCCGGAACCACTAGTATCGTTCTTACGCCTCTTTGCCGTATAATTCTCAATACTTTTGGTATGAGAGGCAGAGGAGGAAACACATACACCGACTGGTACACCCAAGGCGTTACCAGCGCGTCCACAGCTATTGCCTGCGGATCTCTTGACCTGGCGCAATACCTGTCCAGTTTTTTGTTGAGGCGAGACGCCATCATGTCCACCATTGGTCTTTCCCAACGGGTTACCAGCATGTGGAAGACTTCTGGATGAAGTCCCCACTCTCCCGGGTGAAGATCGTGTCTGCTGAGGAAGTCTGCTTCCCAGTTGTCCACTCCCGGGATGAACACTGCTGACAGTGCTATCACATGATTCTCTGCCCAGCGAAGAATCCTTGCAGCTTCTGCCATTGCCCTCCTGCTTCTTGTGCCGCCCTGTCTGTTCACATGGGCGACTGCCGTGATGTTGTCCGACTGGATCAATACCGGTTTTCCCTGAAGCAGAGGTTCTGCCTGGTTTAGAGCATTGTATATTGCTCTTAGTTCCAGAATGTTTATGTGAAGAGACGTTTCCAGGCTCGTCCATACTCCCTGGAAGTTTCTTCCTTGTGTGACTGCTCCCCAGCCTCTCAGGCTGGCGTCCGTGGTCACCAGGATCCAATCCTGTATTCCGAATCTGCGGCCCTCCAATAGATGAGCACTCTGCAACCACCACAGAAGAGACACCCTTGTCCTTGGAGACAGGGTTATCCGTAGGTGCATCTGAAGATGCGACCCTGACCATTTGTCCAACAGATCCCTTTGGAAAATTCTTGCGTGGAATCTGCCGAATGGAATCGCTTCGTAAGAAGCCACCATTTTTCCCAGGACTCTTGTGCATTGATGTACAGACACCTTTCCTGGTTTTAGGAGGTTCCTGACAAGCTCGGATAACTCCTTGGCTTTTTCCTCCGGGAGAAAAACCTTTTTCTGAACCGTGTCCAGAATCATCCCTAGGAACAGCAGACGAGTTGTCGGCATTAACTGGGATTTTGGAATATTCAGAATCCACCCGTGCTGTTTTAGCACTTCTTGAGACAGTGCTAATCCCATCTCTAGCTGTTCTCTGGACCTCGCCCTTATTAGGAGATCGTCCAAGTATGGGATAATTAATACGCCTTTTCTTCGAAGAAGAATCATCATCTCGGCCATTACCTTTGTAAAGATCCGAGGTGCCGTGGACAATCCGAACGGCAGCGTCTGAAACTGATAGTGACAGTTTTGTACAACGAACCTGAGGTACCCCTGGTGTGAGGGGTAAATTGGAACGTGGAGATACGCATCCTTGATGTCCAAGGATACCATAAAGTCCCCCTCTTCCAGGTTCGCTATCACTGCTCTGAGTGACTCCATTTTGAACTTGAACTTCTTTATGTACAGGTTCAAGGACTTCAGATTTAGAATAGGCCTTACCGAGCCATCCGGCTTCGGTACCACAAAAAGAGTGGAATAATACCCCTTCCCTTGTTGCAGAAGAGGTACCTTGACTATCACCTGCTGAGAGTACAGCTTGTGAATGGCTTCCAACACCGTCTCCCTTTCGGAGGGGGACGTTGGTAAAGCAGACCTCAGGAAACGGCGAGGTGGATCTGTCTCTAATTCCAACCTGTATCCCTGAGATATTATCTGCAGGATCCAGGGATCTACTTGCGAGTGAGCCCACTGCGCGCTGTAATTTTTGAGACGACCGCCCACCGTCCCCGAGTCCGCTTGAGAAGCCCCAGCGTCATGCTGAGGCTTTTGTAGAAGCCGGGGAGGGCTTCTGATCCTGGGAAGGAGCTGCGTGTTGCTGTCTCTTCCCTCGACCTTTGCCTCGTGGCAAATATGAATAGCCCTTTGCTCTCTTATTTTTAAAGGAACGAAAGGGCTGCGGTTGAAAAGTCGGTGCCTTTTTCTGTTGGGGAGTGACTTGAGGTAGAAAGGTGGATTTCCCGGCTGTAGCCGTGGCCACCAAATCTGATAGACCGACTCCAAATAACTCCTCCCCCTTATACGGCAAAACTTCCATATGCCGTTTTGAATCCGCATCGCCTGTCCACTGTCGCGTCCATAAAGCTCTTCTGGCCGAAATGGACATAGCACTTACCCGTGATGCCAGTGTGCATATATCCCTCTGTGCATCACGCATATAAAGAAATGCATCCTTTATTTGTTCTAACGACAGTAAAATATTGTCCCTGTCCAGGGTATCAATATTTTCAATCAGGGATTCTGACCAAACTACCCCCGCACTGCCCATCCAGGCAGTTGCTACAGCTGGTCGTAGTATAACACCTGCATGTGTGTATATACTTTTTTGGATATTTTCCATCCTCCTATCTGATGGATCTTTAAGTGCGGCCGTCTCAGGAGAGGGTAACGCCACTTGTTTAGATAAGCGTGTTAGCGCCTTGTCCACCCTAGGAGGTGTTTCCCAGCGCTCCCTAACCTCTGGCGGGAAAGGGTATAATGCCAATAATTTCTTTGAAATTATCAGCTTTTTATCAGGGGCAACCCACGCTTCATTACACACGTCATTTAGTTCTTCTGATTCAGGAAAAACTATAGGTAGTTTTTTCATACCCCACATAATACCCTGTTTAGTGGTACCTGTAGTATCAGCTAAATGTAACGCCTCCTTCATTGCCAAAATCATATAACGTGTGGCCCTACTGGAAAATACGGTTGATTCGTCACCGTCACCACTGGAGTCATCGCCTGTGTCTGGGTCTGTGTCGACCGACTGAGGCAAAGGGCGTTTCACAGCCCCTGACGGTGTTTGAGTCGCCTGGACAGGCACTAATTGATTGTCCGGCCGTCTCATGTCGTCAAACGACTGCTTTAGCGTGTTGACACTATCCCGTAGTTCCATAAATAAAGGCATCCATTCTGGTGTCGACCCCCTAGGAGGTGACATCCCCATATTTGGCAATTGCTCCGCCTCCACACCAATATCGTCCTCATACATGTCGACACACACGTACCGACACACAGCAGACACACAGGGAATGCTCCTAATGAAGACAGGACCCACTAGCCCTTTGGGGAGACAGAGGGAGAGTTTGCCAGCACACACCAAAAGCGCTATATATATATCAGGGATAGCCTTATAATAAGTGCTCCCCTATAGCTGCTTTGTTATATAAAAATATCGCCATAAATTTGCCCCCCCTCTCTGTTTTACCCTGTTTCTGTAGTGCAGTGCAGGGGAGAGACCTGGGAGCCGTCCTGACCAGCGGAGCTGTGAGAGGAAATGGCGCCGTGTGCTGAGGAGATAGGCCCCGCCCCTTTTCCGGCGGGCTCGTCTCCCGCTATTTTGAGAAATCAGGCAGGGGTTAAATATCTCCATATAGCCTCTAGGGCTATATGTGAGGTATTTTTAGCCTTTATAGGTACTATTTTGCCTCCCAGGGCGCCCCCCTCCCAGCGCCCTGCACCCTCAGTGACTGCCGTGTGAAGTGTGCTGAGAGGAAAATGGCGCACAGCTGCAGTGCTGTGCGCTACCTTTAGAAGACTGCAGGAGTCTTCAGCCGCCGATTCTGGACCTCTTCTGTCTTCAGCATCTGCAAGGGGGCCGGCGGCGCGGCTCCGGTGACCATCCAGGCTGTACCTGTGATCGTCCCTCTGGAGCTTGATGTCCAGTAGCCAAGAAGCCAATCCATCCTGCACGCAGGTGAGTTGACTCCTTCTCCCCTCAGTCCCTCGCTGCAGTGATCCTGTTGCCAGCAGGAATCACTGTAACATAAAAAACCTAGCTAAACTTTCTCTAAGCAGCTCTTTAGGAGAGCCACCTAGATTGCACCCTTCTCGGCCGGGCACAAAAATCTAACTGGAGTCTGGAGGAGGGTCATAGGGGGAGGAGCCAGTGCACACCACCTGATCGGAAAAGCTTTACTTTTTGTGCCCTGTCTCCTGCGGAGCCGCTATTCCCCATGGTCCTTTCAGGAACCCCAGCATCCACTAGGACGATAGAGAAAAGCTTTTAGGTCACATGGTGCGTACTGGCTCCTCCCCCTATGACCCTCCTCCAAGCCTCAGTTAGGTACTGTGCCCGGACGAGCGTACACAATAAGGAAGGATCTTGAATCCCGGGTAAGACTCATACCAGCCACACCAATCACACCGTACAACTTGTGATCTGAACCCAGTTAACAGTATGATAACAAAACGAAGTAGCCTCTGAAAAGATGGCTCACAACAACAGTAATAACCCGATTTTGTAACAATAACTATGTACAAGCATTGCAGACAATCCGCACTTGGGATGGGCGCCCAGCATCCACTACGGACTATGAGAAATAGAATTATCGGTAAGTAAATTCTTATTTTCTCTAACGTCCTAGTGGATGCTGGGGACTCCGTCAGGACCATGGGGATTATACCAAAGCTCCCAAACGGGCGGGAGAGTGCGGATGACTCTGCAGCACCGAATGAGAAAACTCCAGGTCCTCTTTAGCCAGAGTATCAAATTTGTAAAATTTTACAAACGTGTTCTCCCCTGACCACGTAGCTGCTCGGCAAAGTTGTAATGCCGAGACCCCTCGGGCAGCCGCCCAAGATGAGCCCACCTTCCTTGTGGAGTGGGCCTTTACAGATTTAGGCTGTGGCACGCCTGCCACAGAATGTGCAAGTTGGATTGTGCTACAGATCCAACGTGCAATCGTCTGTTTAGACGCAGGAGCACCCATCTTGTTGGGTGCATACAATGTAAACAACGAGTCAGTTTTTCTGACTCCAGCTGTCCTTGAAATATATATTTTTAATGCTCTGACAACGTCCAGTAACTTGGAGTCCTCCAAGTCGCTAGTAGCCGCAGGCACCACAATAGGCTGGTTTAAGTGAAATGCCGAAACCACCTTAGGGAGAAATTGAGGACGTGTCCTCAATTCTGCCCTGTCCGAATGGAATATCAGATATGGGCTCTTGTATGACAAAGCTGCCAACTCTGAAACTCTCCTGGCAGAAGCCAGGGCCAACAGCATGGTTACCTTCCATGTAAGGTATTTTAATTCTACCGATTTTAACGGCTCAAACCAATGAGATTTGAGAAAATTTAGAACCACGTTCAAATCCCACGGTGCCACTGGAGGCACTATTGGGGGTTGTATATGTAGTACACCTTTGACAAAAGTTTGTACTTCAGGCACTGACGCCAATTCCTTCTGGAAGAAAATTGATAAGGCCGAAATTTGAACTTTAATGGACCCCAATTTTAGGCCCATAGACAATCCTGCTTGCAGGAAATGTAAGAATCGACCCAATTGAAATTCTTCCGTTGGAGCCTTCTTGGCCTCACACCACGCAACATATTTTCGCCAAATGCGGTGATAATGTTGTACAGTCACTTCCTTTCTAGCCTTAATCAAGGTAGGAATAACTTCCTCTGGAATGCCCTTTTCTTTTAGAATCCGGCGTTCAACCGCCATGCCGTCAAACGCAGACGCGGTAAGTCTTGGAACATACAAGGTCCCTGCTGAAGCAGATCCCTTCTTAGAGGTAGAGGCCACGGATCCTCCGTGAGCATCTCTTGAAGTTCCGGATACCAAGTTCTTCTTGGCCAGTCCGGAGCCACCAGTATCGTTCTTACTCCTCTTTTCCGTATAATTCTCAGTACCTTTGGTATGAGAGGCAGAGGAGGGAACACATACACTGACTGGTACACCCACGGTGTTACCAGAGCGTCCACAGCTATTGCCTGAGGGTCTCTTGACCTGGCGCAATACCTGTCCAATTTTTTGTTGAGGCGAGACGCCATCATGTCCACCTTTGGTTTTTCCCAACGGTTCACAATCATGTGGAAAACTTCTGGATGAAGTCCCCACTCTCCCGGGTGAAGGTCGTGTCTGCTGAGGAAATCTGCTTCCCAGTTGTCCACTCCCGGGATGAACACTGCTGACAGTGCTATGACATGATTCTCCGCCCAGCGCAGAATCCTTGCAGCTTCTGCCATTGCACTCCTGCTTCTCGTGCCGCCTTGTCGGTTTACGTGGGCGACTGCCGTGATGTTGTCGGACTGGATCAACACCGGCTGACCCTGAAGCAGCGGTTTTGCCAGACTTAGAGCATTGTAGATCGCTCTTAGCTCCAGTATATTTATGTGAAGAGACGTCTCCAGGTTTGACCACACGCCCTGGAAGTTTCTTCCCTTTGTGACTGCTCCCCAACCTCGTAGGCTGGCATCCGTAGTCACCAGGACCCAGTCCTGTATGCCGAATCTGCGGCCCACTAACAGATGGGCAGTCTGCAACCACCACAGGAGAGACAACCTTGTTCTCGGTGACAGTGTTATCCGCTGATGCATGTGCAGATGCGATCCGGACCATTTGTCCAGCAGATCCCACTGAAATGTCCGTGCATGGAATCTGCCGAATGGAATCGCTTCGTACGAAGCCACCATCTTTCCCAGGACTCTTGTGCATTGATGTACTGACACAGTTCCTGGTTTTAGGAGGTTCCTGACAAGTTCGGATAACTCCCTTGCTTTCTCTTCCGGGAGAAATACATTTTTCTGAACCGTGTCCAGAATCATACCCAGGAACAGCAGATGCGTTGTCGGGGTCAATTGAGATTTTGGAAGATTTAGAATCCACCCGTGTTGCTGAAGCACTACTTGTGTTAGCGCCACACCGACTTCCAGCTGTTCTCTGGACTTTGCCCTTATCAGGAGATCGTCCAAGTAAGGGATAATTAATACGCCTTTTCTTCGTAGAAGAACCATCATTTCGGTCATTACCTTGGTAAAGACCCGAGGGGCCGTGGACAAACCAAACGGCAGCGTTTGAAACTGATAATGACAGTCTTGTATCACGAACCTGAGATACCCTTGGTGTGAGGGGTAAATCGGGACATGTAGATAAGCATCTTTTATGTCCAAGGACACCATGAAGTCTCCTTCTTCCAGATTCGCTATCACTGCCCTGAGTGACTCCATCTTGAACTTGAATTTCTGTATGTACAGGTTCAAGGATTTCAGATTTAGAATAGGCCTTACCGAACCGTCCGGTTTCGGTACCACAAATAGAGTGGAATAATACCCCTTTCCCTGTTGTAGGAGGGGTACCTTGACTATCACCTGCTGAGAATACAGCTTGTGAATGGCTTCCAAAACCGACGTCCTTTCTGAGGGAGACGTTGGTAAAGCAGACTTTAGGAACCGGCAAGGGGGAAACCTTTCGAACTCCAGCATGTAACCCTGAGATATTATCTGCAGGACCCACGGGTCCACTTGTGAGTGAGCCCATTGATTGCTGAAAATCTTGAGTCGACCCCCCCACCGTTCCTGGGTCCGCTTGTAAAGCCCCAGCGTCATGCTGATGGCTTTGTAGAAGCCGGGGCGGGCTTCTGTTCCTGGGCAGGGGCTGCGTGCTGCCCTTTCTTACCCTTTCCTCTGCCTCTCGGCAGATAAGACTGTCCTTTTGGTCGCTTTTTATAGGAGCGAAAGGACTGCGGCTGAAAAGACGGTGTCTTTTTCTGTTGTGAAGGGGTCTGAGGTAAAAAGGTGGATTTGCCGGCAGTTGCCGTGGTCACCAGGTCCGAAAGACCGACCCCAAACAATTCCTCTCCTTTATATGGCAATACTTCCATATGCCTCTTGGAATCCGCATCACCTGACCACTGTCGCGTCCATAAACTTCTTCTGGCAGATATGGACATCGCGCTTACTCTTGATGCTAGAGTACAAACATCCCTCTGAGCATCTCGCATATAAAGAAAAGCATCCTTTAATTGCTCTAGAGTCAATAAAATACTGTCCCTATCCAGGGTCTCAATATTTTCAGTCAGAGAATCCAACCACACTACCCCAGCACTGCACATCCAGGCTGAGGCTATTGCCGGTCGCAGTATAACACCAGTATGTGTGTATATACTCTTCAGTGTAGTTTCCAGCCTCCTATCTGCTGGATCCTTGAGGGCGGCCGTATCAGGAGACGGCAACGCCACTTGCTTTGATAAACGTGTGAGCGCCTTATCCACCTTAGGGGGTGTTTCCCAGCGCGCCCTAACCTCTGGTGGGAAAGGGTATAATGCCAATAACTTCTTTGAAATTAGCAATTTTCTATCGGGGGTAACCCACGCTTCATCACACACATCATTCAATTCCTCTGATTCTGGGAAAAATACAGGTAGTTTTTTCACCCCCTACATAATACCCCTTTTTGAGGTACCAGCAGTATCAGAGATCTGCAACGCCTCCTTCATTGCCGTGATCATATAACGTGTGGCCCTATTGGAAAATACGTTTGTTTCTTCACCGTCGACACTAGATTCATCTGTGTCGGTACCCGTGTCGACTGACTGAGGTAAAGGACGTTTTACAGCCCCTGACGGTGTCTGAGACGCCTGAACCGGTACTAACTGGTTTGCCGGGCGTCTTATTTCGTCAACTGACTTTTGTAGTGTGCTGACATTATCACGTAATTCCATAACTAAAGCCATCCATTCCGGTGTCGACTCCCTAGGGGGTGACATTACCATCATCGGCAATTGCTCTGCCTCCACACCAACATCGTCCTCATACATGTCGACACACACGTACCGACACACAGCAGCCACACAGGGAATGCTCTAATCGAAGACAGGACCCCTTAGCCCTTTGGGGAGACAGAGGGAGAATTTGCCAGCACACACCAAAAGCGCTATAAATGTATATAAACAACCCTAGAAGGTGTTGTTTACTATATATGCGCTCTTAATATATAAATATCGCCAATTTATGCCCCCCTTCTCTTTGTTACCCTGTTTCTGTAGTGCAGTGCAGGGGAGAGTCCTGGGAGCCTTCCTCACCAGCGGAGCTGAGCAGGAAAATGGCGCTGAGTGCTGAGGAGAATAAGCTCCGCCCCTTTTTCGGCGGGATTTTTCTCCCGGTTTTTAAGAAACTGGCCTGGGTCAAAATACATACATATAGCCTTAATGGGTATATGTGATGTATTTATTTTGCCACTAAAGGTAATTATATTGCTGCCCAGGGCGCCCCCAGCAGCGCCCTGCACCCTCCGTGACTGAGTCAGTGAGCCGTGTGACAACAATGGCGCACAGCTGCAGTGCTGTGCGCTACCTTCATGAAGACTGTGGAGTCTTCTGCCGCCTGTTTTCCGGACCTCCGTTCTGCCGTCTCTTCAGCGTCTGTAAGGGGGATCGGCGGCGCGGCTCCGGGACGAACCCCAGGCTGACCTGTGTTCCGACTCCCTCTGGAGCTAAGTGTCCAGTAGCCTAAGACTCCAATCCATCCTGCACGCAGGTGAGTTGGAAATCTCTCCCCTAAGTCCCTCGATGCAGTGATCCTGTTGCCAGCAGGAATCACTGAGATTGAAACCTAAAAAAAAACTTTTCTAAACAGCTCTTTAAGAGAGCCACCTAGATTGCACCCTCTCGGACGGGCACAAAAACCTAACTGAGGCTTGGAGGAGGGTCATAGGGGGAGGAGCCAGTACGCACCATGTGACCTAAAAGCTTTTTTAGATGTGCCCTGTCTCCTGCGGAGCCCGCTATTCCCCATGGTCCTGACGGAGTCCCCAGCATCCACTAGGACGTTAGAGAAAGAAAGCTTTAGACTACTGGTGTGCACTGGCTCCTCCCACTATGACCCTCCTCCAGACTTCAGTTAGGATACTGTGCCCGGAAGAGCTGACACAATAAGGAAGGATTTTGAATCCCGGGTAAGACTCATACCAGCCACACCAATCACACCGTATAACTCGTGATACAATACCCAGTTAACAGTATGATAACAACTGAGCCTCTCAACAGATGGCTCAACAATAACCCTTTAGTTAGGCAATAACTATATACAAGTATTGCAGACAATCCGCACTTGGGATGGGCGCCCAGCATCCACTACGGACTACGAGAAATAGAATTACCGGTGAGTAAATTCTTATTTTCTCTGACGTCCTAAGTGGATGCTGGGACTCCGTAAGGACCATGGGGATTATACCAAAGCTCCCAAACGGGCGGGAGAGTGCGGATGACTCTGCAGCACTGAATGGGCAAACTCTAGGTCCTCCTCAGCCAGGGTGTCAAACTTGTAAAATTTAGCAAATGTGTTTGACCCCGACCAAGTAGCTGCTCGGCAAAGTTGTAGAGCCGAGACCCCTCGGGCAGCCGCCCAAGAAGAGCCCACCTACCTCGTGGAATGGGCTTTCACTGATTTAGGATGCGGCAGTCCAGCCGCAGAATGTGCAAGCTGAATCGTACTACAGATCCAGCGAGCAATAGTCTGCTTTGAAGCAGGTGCACCCAACTTGTTGGGCGCATACAGGATAAATAGCGAGTCAGTCTTTCTGACTCCCGCTGTCCTGGAAACATAAATTTTCAGGGCCCTGACTACGTCCAACAACTTGGAAGCCTCCAAGTCTTTAGTAGCCGCAGGCACCACGATAGGTTGGTTCAGATGAAAGGCTGATACCACCTTAGGGAGAAATTGGGGACGAGTCCTCAATTCTGCCCTATCCATATGGAAAATCAGATAAGGGCTTTTACATGACAAAGCCGCCAATTCTGATACACGCCTCTTTCCACGTGAGATACTTCAATTCCACGGTTTTAAGTGGCTCAAACCAATGTGACTTTAGGAAATCCAACACCACGTTGAGATCCCAAGGTGCCACTGGAGGCACAAAAGGGGGCTGAATATGCAGCACTCCCTTAACAAAAGTTTGAACTTCAGGCAATGAAGCCAGTTCTTTCTGGAAGAAAATCGATAGAGCAGAAATCTGGACCTTAATGGAACCCAATTTTAGGCCCATAGTCACCCCTGACTGTAGGAAGTGCAGGAAACGGCCCAGCTGAAATTCCTCCGTTGGGGCCTTCCTGGCCTCACACCACGCAACATATTTTCGCCATATGCGGTGATAATGGTTTGCGGTTACTTCTTTCCTAGCTTTAATCAGCGTAGGAATGACTTCCTCCGGAATGCCCTTTTCCTTCAGGATCCGGTGTTCAACCGCCATGCCGTCAAACGCAGCCGCGGTAAGCCTTGGAACAGACAGGGCCCCTGCTGCAGCAGGTCCTGTCTGAGCGGCAGAGGCCATGGGTCCTCTGACATCATTTCTTGAAGTTCCGGGTACCAAGCTCTTCTTGGCCAATCCGGAACAATGAATATAGTTCTTACTCCTCATCTCCTTATTATCCTCAGTACCTTTGGTATGAGAGGAAGAGGAGGGAACACATAAACCGACCGGTACACCCACGGTGTCACTAGAGCGTCCACAGCTATCGCCTGCGGGTCTCTTGACCTGGCGCAATATCTCTCTAGCTTTTTGTTTAGGCGGGACGCCATCATGTCCACCTGTGGCCTTTCCCAACGGTTTACAATAAGTTGGAAGACTTCTGGATGAAGTCCCCACTCTCCCGGGTGGAGGTCGTGCCTGCTGAGGAAGTCTGCTTCCCAGTTGTCCACTCCCGGAATGAACACTGCTGACAGTGCTAACACGTGATTTTCCGCCCATCGGAGAATCCTTGTGGCTTCTGCCATCGGCGTCCTGCTTCTCGTGCCGCCCTGTCGGTTTACATGGGCGACTGCCGTGATGTTGTCTGACTGGATCAATACCGGCTGATTTTGAAGCAGGGGTTTTGCTTGACTTAGGGCATTGTAAATGGCCCTCAGTTCCAGAATATTTATGTGTAGGGAAGTCTCCTGACTTGATCATAGGCCTTGGAAGTTTCTTCCCTGTGTGACTGCCCCCCAGCCCCGAAGGCTGGCATCCGTGGTCACCAGGACCTAGTCCTGTATGCCGAATCTTCGGCCCTCTTGAAGATGAGCACTTTGCAGCCCCCACAGCAGAGACACCCTGGTCCTTGGAGACAGGGTTATCAGACGATGCATCTGAAGATGCAATCCTGACCACTTGTCCAACAGGTCCCACTGAAAGGTTCTCGCATGGAACCTGCCGAATGGAATTGCTTCGTAGGAAGCTACCATCTTTCCCAAGATCCGCGTGCAGTGATGCACCGACACCTGTTTTGGTTTTAGGAGGCCTCTGACTAGAGATGACAGCTCCTTGGCCTTCTCCTCTGGGAGAAACACTTTTTTCTGTTCTGTGTCCAGAACCATCCCCAGGAACAGCAGACGTGTCGTAGGGACCAGCTGTGACTTTGGAATATTTAGAATCCAGCCGTGCTGTTGTAGCACCTCCCGAGATAGTGCTACCCCGACCAACAACTGCTCCCTGGACCTCGCCTTTATCAGGAGATCGTCCAAGTACTGGATAATTAAAACTCCCTTCTTTCGAAGGAGTATCATCATTTCGGCCATTACCTTGGTAAATACCCTCGGAGCCGTGGATAGACCAAACAGCAACGTCTGGAATTGGTAATGACAATCCTGTACCACAAATCTGAGGTACTCCTGGTGAGGATGGTAAATGGGGACATGCAGGTAAGCATCCTTGATGTCCAGTGATACCATGTAATCCCCCTCGTCCAGGCTTGCAATAACCGCCCTGAGCTATTCCATCTTGAACTTGAATTTTTTTATATATGTGTTCAAGGATTTCAAAATGGGTCTCACCGAACCGTCCGGTTTCGGTACCACAAACATTGTGGAATAGTAACCCCGTCCTTGTTGAAGTAGGGGCACCTTTACTATCACCTGCTGGGAATACAGCTTGTGAATTGCCTCTAACACTGCCTCCCTGCCTGAGGGAGTTGTTGGCAAGGCAGATTTGAGGAAACGGCGGGGGGGGAAACGTCTCGAATTCCAGCTTGTACCCCTGAGATACTACTTGAAAGATCCAGGGATCCACCCGTGAGCGAGCCCACTGATCGCTGAAATTTTTGAGACGGGCCCCCACCGTACCTGGCTTCGCCTGTGGAGCCCCAGCGTCACGCTGTGGACTTAGAGGAAGCGGGGGAGGACTTTTGCTCCTGGGAACTGGCTGTATGCTGCAGCTTTTTCCCTCTACCTCTGCCTCTGGGCAGAAAGGACGCGCCTTTAACCCGCTTGCCCTTATTGGGCCGAAAGGACTGTACCTGATAATACGGTGCTTTCTTTGGCTGTGAGGGAACATGGGGTAAAAATGTAGACTTCCCAGCTGTTGCTGTGGAAACGATGCCCGAGAGACCATCCCCGAACAACTCCTCACCCTTATAAGGCAAAACTTCCATGTGCCTTTTAGAATCTGCATCTCCCGTCCACTGCCGAGTCCATAACCCTCTCCTGGCAGAAATGGACATTGCACTTATTTTAGATGCCAGCCGGCAAATATCCCTCTGTGCATCCCTCATGTATAAGAGTGCGTCTTTAATATGCTCTACGGTTAGCAATATAGTGTCCCTGTCTAGGGTATCAATATTTTCCGAAAGGGAATCTGACCACGCAGCTGTAGCACTGCACATCCATGCTGACGCAATAGCTGGTCTCAGTATAACACCTGTGTGTGTATATATAGACTTCAGGATAGCCTCCTGCTTTCTATCAGCAGATTCCTTCAGGGCGGCCGTATCCGGAGACGGTAGTGCCACCTTCTTTGACAAGCGTGTGAGCGCTTTATCCACCCTAGGGGATGTCTCCCAACGTGACCTATCCTCTGGCGGGAAAGGGTACGCCATTAGTAACCTCTTAGAAATTACCAGTTTCTTATTGGGGGAAGCCCACGCTTCTTCACACACTTCATTTAATTCCTCAGATGGAGGAAAAAATAAGAATTTACTTACCGATAATTCTATTTCTCGGAGTCCGTAGTGGATGCTGGGGTTCCTGAAAGGACCATGGGGAATAGCGGCTCCGCAGGAGACAGGGCACAAAAAGTAAAGCTTTACGATCAGGTGGTGTGTACTGGCTCCTCCCCCTATGACCCTCCTCCAAGCCTCAGTTAGGTACTGTGCCCGGACGAGCGTACACAATAAGGAAGGATTTATGAATCCCGGGTAAGACTCATACCAGCCACACCAATCACACCGTACAACCTGTGATCTAAACCCAGTTAACAGTATGATAACAGCGGAGCCTCTGAAAAGATGGCTCACAACAATAATAACCCGATTTTTGTAACTATGTACAAGTAATGCAGATAATCCGCACTTGGGATGGGCGCCCAGCATCCACTACGGACTCCGAGAAATAGAATTATCGGTAAGTAAATTCTTATTTTCTCTATCGTCCTAGTGGATGCTGGGGTTCCTGAAAGGACCATGGGGATTATACCAAAGCTCCCAAACGCGCGGGAGAGTGCGGATGACTCTGCAGCACCGAATGAGAGAACTCCAGGTCCTCCTTAGCCAGGGTATCAAATTTGTAGAATTTTACAAACGTGTTCTCCCCCGACCACGTAGCCGCTCGGCAGAGTTGTAATGCCGAGACCCCTCGGGCAGCCGCCCAAGAAGAACCCACCTTCCTTGTGGAGTGGGCTTTTACCGATTTTGGCTGTGGCAGGCCTGCCACAGAATGTGCAAGCTGAATCGTACTACAAATCCAGCGAGCAATAGTCTGCTTAGACGCAGGAGCGCCCAACTTGTTGGGAGCATATAGTATAAACAGCGAGTCAGATTTCCTGACTCCAGCTGTCCTTGAAATGTATATTTTTAAAGCTCTGACAACGTCCAACAACTTGGAGTCCTCCAAGTCGCTTGTAGCCGCAGGCACTACAATAGGTTGGTTCAGATGAAATGCTGACACCACCTTAGGGAGAAAATGCGGACGAGTCCGCAGTTCTGCCCTGTCCGAATGGAAAATCAGATATGGGCTTTTGTAAGATAAAGCTGCCAGTTCTGACACTCTCCTGGCCGAAGCCAGGGCTAGTAGCATGGTCACTTTCCATGTGAGATATTTCAAATCCACAGTTTTTAGTGGTTCAAACCAATGAGATTTGAGAAAGTCCAAAACAACATTGAGATCCCACGGTGCCACTGGAGGCACCACAGGGGGCTGTATATGCAGCACTCCCTTAACAAAAGTCTGGACTTCAGGAACTGAAGCCAATTCTTTTTGGAAGAAAATCGACAGGGCCGAAATTTGAACCTTAATAGATCCCAATTTGAGACCCATAGACAATCCTGATTGCAGGAAATGTAGGAATCGACCCAGTTGAAATTCCTCCGTCGGAGCACTCCGATCCTCGCACCACGCAACATATTTTCGCCAAATGCGGTGATAATGTTGCGCGGTTACTTCCTTCCTTGCTTTAATCAAAGTAGGAATGACTTCTTCCGGCATGCCTTTTTCCTTTAGGATCCGGCGTTCAACCGCCATGCCGTCAAACGCAGCCGCGGTAAGTCTTGAAACAGACAGGGACCCTGCTGAAGCAAGTCCCTTCTCAGAGGTAGAGGCCACGGATCTTCCGTGATCATCTCTTGAAGTTCCGGGTACCAAGTCCTTCTTGGCCAATCCGGAACCACTAGTATCGTTCTTACGCCTCTTTGCCGTATAATTCTCAATACTTTTGGTATGAGAGGCAGAGGAGGAAACACATACACCGACTGGTACACCCAAGGCGTTACCAGCGCGTCCACAGCTATTGCCTGCGGATCTCTTGACCTGGCGCAATACCTGTCCAGTTTTTTGTTGAGGCGAGACGCCATCATGTCCACCATTGGTCTTTCCCAACGGGTTACCAGCATGTGGAAAACTTCTGGATGAAGTCCCCACTCTCCCGGGTGAAGGTCGTGTCTGCTGAGGAAGTCTGCTTCCCAGTTGTCCACTCCCGGGATGAACACTGCTGACAGTGCTATCACATGATTCTCTGCCCAGCGAAGAATCCTTGCAGCTTCTGCCATTGCACTCCTGCTTCTTGTGCCGCCCTGTCTGTTCACATGGGCGACTGCCGTGATGTTGTCCGACTGGATCAACACCGGTTTTCCTTGAAGCAGAGGTTCTGCCTGGCTTAGAGCATTGTAGATTGCTCTTAGTTCCAGAATGTTTATGTGAAGAGACGTTTCCAGGCTCGACCACACGCCCTGGAAGTTTCTTCCTTGTGTGACTGCTCCCCAGCCTCTCAGGCTGGCGTCCGTGGTCACCAGGATCCAATCCTGTATGCCGAATCTGCGGCCCTCCAATAGATGAGCACTCTGCAACCACCACAGAAGAGATACCCTTGTCCTTGGAGACAGGGTTATCCGCTGGTGCATCTGAAGATGCGACCCTGACCATTTGTCCAACAGATCCCTCTGGAAAATTCTTGCGTGGAATCTGCCGAATGGAATTGCTTCGTAAGAAGCCACCATTTTTCCCAGGACTCTTGTGCATTGATGTACAGACACCTTTCCTGGTTTTAGGAGGTTCCTGACAAGCTCGGATAACTCCTTGGCTTTTTCCTCCGGGAGAAAAACCTTTTTCTGAACCGTGTCCAGAATCATCCCTAGGAACAGCAGACGTGTTGTCGGAATTAACTGGGATTTTGGAATATTCAGAATCCACCCGTGCTGTTTTAGCACTTCTTGAGACAGTGCTAATCCCATCTCTAGCTGTTCTCTGGACCTTGCCCTTATTAGGAGATCGTCCAAGTATGGGATAATTAATACGCCTTTTCTTCGAAGAAGAATCATCATCTCGGCCATTACCTTGGTAAAGACCCGAGGTGCCGTGGACAATCCGAACGGCAGCGTCTGAAACTGATAGTGACAGTTCTGTACGACGAACCTGAGGTACCCCTGGTGTGAGGGGTAAATTGGAACGTGGAGATACGCATCCTTGATGTCCAAGGATACCATAAAGTCCCCTTCTTCCAGGTTCGCTATCACTGCTCTGAGTGACTCCATCTTGAACTTGAACTTCTTTATGTACAGGTTCAAGGATTTCAGATTTAGAATAGGTCTTACCGAGCCATCCGGCTTCGGTACCACAAATAGAGTGGAATAATACCCCTTTCCTTGTTGTAAAAGGGGTACCTTGACTATCACCTGCTGAGAGTACAGCTTGTGAATGGCTTCCAAGACCGTCACCCTGTCGGAGGGGGACGTTGGTAAAGCAGACTTCAGGAAACGGCGAGGTGGATCCGTCTCTAGTTCCAACCTGTACCCCTGAGATATTATCTGCAGGATCCAGGGATCTACCTGCGAGTGAGCCCACTGCGCGCTGAAATTCTTGAGACGACCCCCCACCGCCCCCGAGTCCGCTTGAGAAGCCCCAGCGTCATGCTGAGGCTTTTGTAGAAGCGGGGGAGGGCTTCTGTTCCTGGGAAGGAGCTGCCTGTTGCTGTCTCTTCCCCCTTCCTCTGCCTCGTGGCAGATATGAATATCCCTTTGCTCTCTTGTTTTTAAAGGAACGAAAGGGCTGCGGTTGAAAAGTCGGTGTCTTTTTCTGTTGGGGAGTGACTTGAGGTAAAAAGGTGGATTTCCCGGCTGTAGCCGTGGCCACCAAATCCGATAGACCGACACCAAATAACTCCTCCCCTTTATACGGCAAAACTTCCATATGCCGTTTTGAGTCCGCATCGCCTGACCACTGTCGCGTCCATAAACTTCTTCTGGCCGAAATGGACATAGCACTTACCCGTGATGCCAGTGTGCAGATATCCCTCTGTGCATCACGCATATAAAGAAATGCATCCTTTATTTGCTCTAAAGACAGTAAAACATTGTCCCTATCCAGGGTATCAATATTTTCAATCAGGGACTCTGACCAAGCTACCCCAGCACTGCACATCCAGGCTGTCGCTATAGCTGGTCGTAGTATAACACCTGTATGTGTGTATATACTTTTTTGGATATTTTCCATCCTCCTATCTGCTGGATCTTTAAGTGCGGCCGTCTCAGGAGAGGGTAACGCCACTTGTTTTGATAAGCGTGTGAGCGCCTTGTCCACCCTAGGAGGTGTTTCCCAGCGCGCCCTAACCTCTGGCGGGAAAGGGTATAAAGCCAATAACTTCTTTGAAATTAGCATTTTTTTATCGGGGGCAACCCACGCTTCATCACACACCTCATTTAATTCATCTGATTCAGGAAAAACTATAGGTAGTTTTTTCACACCCCACATGATACCCTGTTTTGTGGTACCTGTAGTATCAGCAATATGTAACGCCTCCTTCATTGCCAAAATCATATAACGTGTGGCCCTACTAGAAAATATGGTTGATTCGTCACCGTCGCCACTGGAATCAGTGCCTGTGTCTGGGTCTGTGTCGACCGACTGAGGCAAAGGGCGTTTTACAGCCCCTGACGGTGTTTGAGGCGCCTGGACAGGCACTAATTGATTGTCCGGCCGTCTCATGTCGTCAAACGACTGCTTTAGCGTGTTGACACTATCCCGTAATTCCATAAATAAAGGCATCCATTCTGGTGTCGACCCCCTAGGAGGTGACATCCCCATATTTGGCAATTGCTCCGCCTCCACACCAATATCGTCCTCATACATGTCGACACACACGTACCGACACACAGCAGACACACAGGGAATGCTCTTAACGAAGACAGGACCCCACTAGCCCTTTGGGGAGACAGAGGGAGAGTTTGCCAGCACACACCAAAAGCGCTATATATGACAGGGATAGCCTTATAATAAGTGCTCCCTGTATAGCTGCTTTAATAATATAGTTTTGCCACAATTTTGCCCCCCCCTCTCTTGTTTTACCCTGTTTCTGTAGTGCAGTGCAGGGGAGAGCCTGGGAGCCTTCCTGACCAGCGGAGCTGTGTAAGGAAAATGGCGCTGTGTGCTGAGGAGATAGGCCCCGCCCCTTTTTCGGCGGGCTCGTCTCCCGCTCTTTAGTGGATTCTGGCAGGGGTTAAATATCTCCATATAGCCCCCGGAGGCTATATGTGAGGTATTTTTAGCCAAAAAAGGTTTTAATTTGCCTCCCAGGGCGCCCCCCTCCCAGCGCCCTGCACCCTCAGTGACTGCCGTGTGAAGTGTGCTGAGAGGAAAATAGGGATTTTTGTTTACTTACCGTAAAATCTCTTTCTCTGATTCCATCTGGGGGACGCTGCGCCATTACTTGTGGGTTAGAGGTGTGTGGTTGTGGAGTTTGGCACAGAACTATTAAAACCTGACTCCTCCCCCCTCTAACCCCTCCCATCTCCTTCCTGCCTAGCCAGCACCTCAGTTAACGTTTAGCCAAGCCAAAGGAGATAGACCGAAAACAATTAACTGGTTAAACCAGACAACATATGGGAGGGATCGCAGCGTCCCCCAGATGGAATCAGAGAAAGAGATTTTACGGTAAGTAAACAAAAATCCCTATTTCTCTTTCATCCATCTGGGGGACGCTGCGCCATTACTTGTGGGATTTCCCAAAGCAAGCAAATGAGAGGAGGGAGACATAGACGGCATAGCCGTCCGCCAAATTTGACGCCCAACAGGGGCAGTCTCCAAACCGAAAGTGTGAGAACGGTAAAACCTTTTTAAAACGTATGCACAGACGACCAGGTCGCCGCCCTACACGACTGCTCAATAGACGCAGCCCCGCGAACATCTCAAGAAGCTCCAATAGCTGGAGTCGAAGGAGCTTGAATCGAGTCAGGAACTGAAACATTAGAAGACTCTGTGATGGTCGTAGTTACCCAACGAGTCACTGTGTACTTGGAATCCGGCCAATCTCATTTGGACGCAGCCATTAAAAACCAACAATGCATTCGTACGACGGATAGAATTCGTACGAGATAAATAAATCCGTAAGGCCCTAAGCACATCTAAGAGAGCCAATGGGAATCCTCCCCGGAAGGAGGAGGAGTAAACGCTGGAAGGACAATGTCCTAATTTAGATGAAACGCTGACACAACCTTCGGAGGAAGGAAGGTTTTGTTCGCAGAACCACCCGATCATCATGAAAATCCAACAAGGGTGGTCTGCAAGAAAGAGCTGCCAATTTAGATGCTCATCTTTTGGAGGAAATTGTCAATCGGAAGACATTGAACGTTATATACCGCAATTGTACAGATTCCAAAGGTTGAAATGGAGGTTTCTAAAAAAAAACCGTAAGGACTAAGTTAAAGTCCCAGGGAGGAACAAAAAAAAAAAGGTGACTGAATCCGAAGAACTCCCTGAAGGAACGTCTGAACTTCTGGAGTGATAGCCAGTCTCCTATGAAGAAGAGTCGACCAAGTAGAAACTTGACCCCATTAGTGAAGAAGTCTGAGATCTTCATTGAGATCCTCCTGAATGCAGGATAACAGACGAGGAAACTCTAAACACATCCGGTGTTAAACCACGCTTTTCACACCAAGCAATGTAAATTCCAGAAGCCACCGGTTATCTTTACTCAACAGGACGAGAAAAAACCTTTTTCCCCTTAAAATATTGGATTCAAGAACCAAGCCGTCAAAGTCAGCCGACCAAACCTGTGTGGTGACATGGTCCTTGAATCATAAGATCTAGAGCAGAGAGGGTCGGGATGGTTCCTCGACGACCCTATTGTGCAGAAGAGTGTACCACTGTCATCGTGGCCAATCTGGGTCCACCAGAATGATTGGAAGACCTTCTCTCTGAACGCGTTGAAGCCGACGTGGAATCGGTGGAAATGGTGGAAACACATATCCCAGTTGAAAGTGCCACAGCGCCGTCAGTTCATTGATTAGAATTGCTTAAGGGTCCTGAGTACGCGACCCTTAGAGAGGAGGTTTATTGTTGAGACAAGACGCCGTTAGATCTACATCGGGCATCCCCCACCGGGCTACTAGAGTCAGAAACACCTCCTGGTGAAGCCCCCTCTCTCCCTTATGCACCGTGTGACGGCTTAAGAAAACCGCTTCCCAGGTCTCGACTCCTGGAATGTGAATCACGGGTATAATCTGAACCCAATGTTTTGCCTAAGTGAGAATCTGAGCGACTGCCTTCCTGGCGGTCCAGTTTTGAGTTCCTTTATTTAAGTAACTGCCGTGGCGTCGTCGGGTTGAACCCGTACTGGATTACCCTTTACCATGGTTTGAATCCGAAGGATGCCTACCGGACTGCCCTCAACTCCAAGATGTTGATCTGTAACTTAGACTCGACTGTTTCAGAACGTCTGAAAGTAAGGAGTCTGAAACACCGCCCCTCAACCTCTGAGGCTTGCGTCTGTGGTGACCATCCCTCAAGAGCAAATCGTGAACGGTACCCTTTTTGGTCAAATTGGGCTGTGAAGCCACCAGCGAAGCGACCGACGAGTCTTTACAGACAAGCGGATTAGCTGTAATTCGAGATGAGGTCCTGTCCGTGAGGAAGAAACGCTTTCTGGTTGGTAGCGTCGAATAAGAATCCCAGAAATATCATTTTCTGGGAAGGAAGTAAAGATGACTGTGGAAAAGTTATTATCCATCTGAATGACTATAGAGTCTCTATCGTGAGACGCAAGTTCTGGTGAAGGATTCACTCTGACAGTCCTGATGAAAAGATCATCTAAAAACGGAGTAATGCTGACACCCTGTGAATACCTGAGGAGCCGTGGATAGACCAAAGGGAAGAGAAACTGAAAATGGCAAGGACCGACTGCGTATCTCAGACAAGATTGACGACCTGTCCAAATAGGAACATGCAGGTAGACGTCCTCTACGTCCACTGAAGCCAAATATTCCCCTGGTTTTATGTAGCGATAATCGAATGGATGGATTCCATTCTGAACTTTTGGGTTGAGAGATATGGATTCAAACCCTTTTGGCCGAAACGGTTTGTCCACAAGAAAAAGACCTGAGTAAAATCCCGACCTCTCTACTGAGAGGGAACTAGAAGAATCACTCCATTTAGTAAGAGAGTGGCTGTTGCATAAAGAAGAGCTCAACGTCTGGAGGGAGCGTTTTTGGAGAGGAGTGACGAACACACGATATGGGATTGGTTCCTCGAGATGTAACATATAATCTCTGGATATGACCTCCGTCACCCACAGATCTGGTTTTGACAGGAGCCACACTTCCTTGAACTGCCGTAACCGAGCCCGAATCGTCATTGATCCCTCCAGAGATCGTTAACCGTCATGCAGTAGGTATGTCGGCAGGTTTACTGGCTGGTCTAAGAGCCGCCTGTGTTCCTCTACCTCTGAATGCCTCTCTTCGTGGGAACCTGGAGAAAGAACGAAAGGGATGGAAACTACCTCTGTCCTGTGTACGAAAGGACCGAAACCTCGTGGTCTTCGGTCTCTGAGGAGCAAATGGAAGAAAAGGGCTCTTGCCCCCTGTAGTCTCTTCTGTAATTCCGACCCAAAAAGAACTCACCTTCAAAGGGTATCGCCGTCAAGCTCTGTTCCGAGTCAGAAACGGCATTCCCAAACCCGAAATCAAAGAGACCGTCTTGCTGTCATGGTCAAGGCAGAAATACAGGATTGTAGCGCAGTAGACTCTAACAAGGTCTCATTTTTCTAATTGAATGACTTCCGATGGATCGTGGGACTGCATTCAAGATACAACCTGTGCCAGCCAGTCATCCGCGGCCATGAAGACCCAAGTGCTAGCTAGAATTGGGAGTAGAAAATTCCTGATAAAGATAACATAGATTTAATCATTGTTTCAATCTTCCTATCTGTAGGATCTTTCAACTAAAACGTACAAACCTCACAGTTTGGGCCATGGTGGGAATTGAACCCACGACCTCAGCGCCCTAAGGCAGCAATGCCAAGCATCACACCAGCAGCACTGCCCATGTACAAAAAGAATAACCGTAGCTTTTGTTAAATGTGAATAGGAGCGTCTACCTTTTGGGTCTGTTTCTCAACATCTTGTATCCCCCTTATATAAATTAAAATTTATTTTGGGGCTGGGACAGGAGAATCCGACTTAAGTCAGGGCTCTTTCAAATATCCGCAAAGTGTGAATAAGGGGGAAAGACAGTAACTTGTCTTTTTTTTTTTTTTTTTTTTTTTTTTTTGTGTTTTGAAAAAGGCAGAGGAAGAACCCGCCACCTCCGAACTCTGAATATTAAGAGTTTGACGGATGGCTTATATCAGAATCTAACACCTGAGCTAGTAGAAAAACTCCTCATCCTATTATCCCACTCTGGGTCTACTTCCCCATCCTCCAGTGGGAATGTTTCCAACTACTCCTCCGGAAAAGTTATAGCGGGCAACGGCTGCGGCCGTTTTGTAGCAGAAGAACTGCCGGCAGAGTTAACAAATTTGTTTAGAGACTGAGCCCATATTTCGAGCCCATAGAGCTTCCACTGTAGCCATAGAGGCATAGACTGATCCGCGGAACTTTCCTGCTGGTCCGCCACAGATGCCCCAGAGCATGAAACACAGAGTACCTGCGTCCGGGCTTCCCTTTGCTAGCTATGATCCCCATAGTGAGCAGGAAAAAATAAACCACCGAGGCGGTCTTACCCTTTGTAGATTTCATAAGTAATTAATTCATTTATTCTCTTTTCCAATACTTTGACATATTGTTGTATATTGTAATATACTATGAATCATACTGTGTTCAATGCATATTATATATTGCAAAAATTACCTCCCCTAAAAGTATAGCATGACACAATGTAAATCTACAGTGAATTTATACTGTGTCCCAAAATATACTTGCTGTTAGGTGATCAGCCTTTGTTGTGAGCGCTGCACAGTGTCCCCCGTACTGCCTCTGGAGAAGATGGCGGCCGGAGCCCTGCATACCTGGACGAGAGTGCGCGCGTGGTAGTGGAGGGCGGGAGTCCGTCCCTTCTTGAACAATGAAGCGCCTGTCAGCTTCAGTAGGCGCGCTGCAGCCGAAAGTCTGCGGCTCTCGCGTGCCGCCACCCCAAGTTGTTCTGTTCAGGTAGCGAGCACAGCGTCCCCCTGTCACTGTAGATGGTATCATGACGTGCGCGCGGGCAGAACAGAGCGGGAAGCCGTCCCTGCTCTCCTCTCGCGACCAACCGGAAGTTCGGGCCGCCGCGCGTTGCTAAGTATAGCGACTGTTGCGGCGGCTTCTCCGGGATCCCCGTCCCGTCCCCACAGCCCTTCAGACAGTACTGCGGCTGTATGGGTACAGGTCTCCGGCACAGCTCCCGCTGGCGGGCTTGCGCCGGGGGTGGGGGGGGGGGGGGGGGGGGATGTGGGGAAGGGAGATAAAGTAAAAATAATACTAAAATTAGTAAAATAAATAAATATTAATAAATAATAAATAATAAAAACCGTTAGGGACAGCCCAATACTGCCAGTGACAGATTGTGGCTGTCCAGTACCTCTTTGATCTGTCGTGTGAATCAAAAGGCCCCAGTGACCAAGGTATGGTGGCCCTTTCTGACAGCATCCTTGTTCCATTTATACCTGTCACCTGTAAACAGGGACTAGGTATAGAAAAATAAAGAAAAATAAAGAAAAAATAAAGAAAAATTAGGAGAAATAAAAACTGTGTCTGTACTCCACAGGCACAAAACTAAAACTGAGGTGCTGGCTAGGCAGGAAGGAGATGGGAGGGGTTAGAGGGGGGAGGAGTCAGGTTTTAATAGTTCTGTGCCAAACTCCACAACCACACACCTCTAACCCACAAGTAATGGCGCAGCGTCCCCCAGATGGATGAAAGAGAAATGGCGCACAGCTGCAGTGCTGTGCGCTACCTTAAGAAGACTGAGGAGTCTTCTGCCGCCGATTCTGGACCTCTTCTCGTTTCAGCATCTGCAAGGGGGCCGGCGGCGAGGCTCCGGTGACCATCCAGGCTGTACCTGTGATCGTCCCTCTGGAGCTAATGTCCAGTAGCCAAGAAGCCAATCCATCCTGCACGCAGGTGAGTTCACTTCTTCTCCCCTAAGTCCCTCGTTGCAGTGATCCTGTTGCCAGCAGGACTCACTGTAAAATAAAAAACCTAAGCTAAACTTTTCTAAGCAGCTCTTTAGGAGAGCCACCTAGATTGCACCCTTCTCGGCCGGGCACAAAAATCTAACTGAGGCTTGGAGGAGGGTCATAGGGGGAGGAGCCAGTACACACCACCTGATCGTAAAGCTTTACTTTTTGTGCCCTGTCTCCTGCGGAGCCGCTATTCCCCATGGTCCTTTCAGGAACCCCAGCATCCACTAGGACGATAGAGAAACAACTGGTAGTTTTTTCTCTCCAAACATAATACCCTTTTTTGTGGTACTTGGGGTAACATCAGAAATATGCAACACATTTTTCATTGCCTCAATCATATAACGTGTGGCCCTATTGGAAGATACATTAGTCTCATCGTCGTCGACACTGGAGTCAGTATCCGTGTCGACATCTGTGTCTGCCATCTGAGGTAGCGGGCGTTTTAGAGCCCCTGATGGCTTTTGAGACGCCTGGGCAGGCACAGGCTGAGAAGCCGGCTGTCCCACATTTGGTATGTCGTCAAACCTTTTATGCAAGGACTCGACACTGTCACGTAATTCCTTCCACAGAACCATCCACTCAGGTGTCGACCCCGCAGGGGGTGACATCACATTTATCGGCATTTGCTCCGCCTCCACATAAGCCTCCTCATCAAACATGTCGACACAGCCGTACCGACACACCGCATACACACAGGGAATGCTCTGACAGAGGACAGAACCCCACAAAGCCCTTTGGGGAGACAGAGAGAGAGTATGCCAGCACACACCAGAGCGCTATATAACACAGGGATCCCACTATAAATGAGTGTTTTTTCCCTTATAGCTGCTTATATTATATATACTGCGCCTAAATTTAGTGCCCCCCCTCTCTTTTTTACCCTTATGTAGCTTGACACTGCAGGGGAGAGCCAGGGAGCGTCCTTCCAGCGGAGCTGTGAGGGAAAAATGGCGCCAGTGTGCTGAGGGAGATAGCCCCGCCCCTTTTCCGGCGGACTTCTCCCGCTTTTTCTGGAATTCTGGCAGGGGTATTTTTACACCTATATAGCCTTCCTGACTATATATGGTGTAGATTTGCCAGCCAAGGGGTCTTATATTGCCCTCAGGGCGCCCCCCCCCCAGCGCCCTGCACCCATCAGTGACCGGAGTGTGAGGTGTGCATGAGGAGCAATGGCGCACAGCTGCAGTGCTGTGCGCTACCTTGTTGAAGACAGAAGTCTTCTGCCGCCGATTTTCCGGAACACTTCTTGCTTCTGGCTCTGTAAGGGGGCCGGCGGCGCGGCTCCGGGACCGAACATCAAGGTCGGGTCCTGCGGTCGATCCCTCTGGAGCTAATGGTGTCCAGTAGCCTAAGAAGCCCAAGCTACCACCAGTTAGGTAGGTTCGCTTCTTCTCCCCTTAGTCCCTCGCTGCAGTGAGTCTGTTGCCAGCAAATCTCACTGTAAAATAAAAAACCTAAATTATACTTTCTTTCTAGGAGCCCAGGAGAGCCCCTAGTGTGCATCCAGCTCAGCCGGGCACAAGATTCTAACTAAAGTCTGGAGGAGGGTCATAGTGGGAGGAGCCAGTGCACACCAGTAGTCTAAAGCTTTCTTTTAGTTGTGCCCAGTCTCCTGCGGAGCCGCTATTCCCCATGGTCCTTACGGAGTCCCAGCATCCACTTAGGACGTCAGAGAAAAAGGTACTGTACCTGCCAAAAAGGTACAGTTGGAGGGTATGATATAGTACCAGCATATTCCATAGCGCTCTATGATAACATTATGAACAGCTGATCCAAATACTTCTGGTACTTAAATGAAATACAAAATACTAATCAGGAGTGTAAACAGCAAAAACCATTCTGTTTAGATAGTATGATGATCATTAGTGTGCACTGTGCACATTTTCTGTGAGGCATGTATAAACACAGTGCATAGTGTTAACAGGAATTATATATTCACATTTTTCCCAACTTGATTTTAGCCATAACCATTTACAAACTCCAAAGGGATAATATAGGAATACAATGCAATGTGAGTGACTTGTATTACAAGCGGTGATTGGCTGGCATAGGAAGCGGCCATGTGTCACAGTCTCTGATTGGCTATGTCACCTACTTCGCTTCCGCCCTCAGACGGGCAGGAAGTAGCTCCAGAGTCACCGGCTGTCTCCCACTGAGCGGCGGCATCAGTGATCAGGTCATCGTACGTTACCACAACCACGGAATACGCGTTGATGCTGTTCTTCAGCCTCCGGGCTAACGTGGATTTCCCTGCCCCGGGGAGCCCGCAGAGCACGCACAGCCCGACATGCCAGTTCTTGGCCGGCTCATCCATGGTGTCGTCATAATCGTGCGCGGCCAGAGAATGAGTGACAGCCGCTCTACATCAGGCACAGGGTAGATGCTAGAATCAAGTGGGCTATGTGACACCTGACATAGCTCCGCCGTCAAAGAACCTGCTGAGATTTGTAGTTCACGTTTTTTCTATGGAATAGAGGAATACATATTATATAGATTTATCCTGTCATAGCCAGTCTCTGGCTGCTGGCTGGGACTTGTAGTTCTGTTGCAGCTGCAGAGCCACACATGCATGCACTTCATTGCCCTCAAGAGCCTCCGGTTGCGGCCAGGGCATGCTGACATCTTCAGTTCCACAACTGGAGGGTTGCAGTTTGGTTACCGAATTTAAATGTAACATCTGGCAGAGAAGGGGGTGATTCGATTAGGGGTGGTGTTCGGTCAATGCCTGCAGTGTGCATTTGGAACGCTGATTTTGCAACTGAATTGCGCATTTTACTTTGCAGCCTTATAGAGGTGCTTGTTCATTTAAAACATGCAGTTTTTGTGGTAAACTAAAACGCAAAAACAGTGGCGCTGAGATTTGAGAGTTCTTTCTGAGGGGGTGATTCAGACCAGATAGTCGCCGCCTCCAGGGAGTGTAAGTCGCTGTGCAAGTGTACGATCCTATGTGTAAACTGAGCTGCTAAAATCCATTGTGTCCAGTCTCTGCGCAGCCCAGGACTTACTCCTACAGTGTGATCACAACAGGCTGATCGGGGCCAGAGCCGACGTCGCCCTCCCTGAAAACACTTGGGCTCGCCTGCGTTTTTCCGGACACTCCCAGTAAATGGTCAGTTGCCACCCACAAACGGCCTCTTCCTGTCAATCACCTTGCGTCAATCGGAATTTTCGCACCATCCTGTCGCTGACCGGCGATCCCTGTTGTTGTTGTCCGGCGCACGTGCGCATTGCGGTGTATGCGCAGTTATGGGCTGATCGCCCGCTGTGCAAAAACACACAGCAGCGATCAGGTCTGAATCAGGCCCCAATCCAATTAATTTGCTAATGAAGAGAACCGTGGTGGTTTGTATACAATATTTAATTAAAAAAATAACAGAACAAAAAAGATATATAAAAACCACTGAAGAAATTATATATTAACAAATAATTGAACAGTTATCTAGGGACTGAAAAACAACGAATAGTAAATATGGTAGGACTCCTCTAATGGTAATAACTCCTCAGAGGAAACTGGGCTTGGGTAACCTGAAATTGGAATAAAGCTCCTCCGTGAAAGGTTCCCTGTGTTATTTGTGATGGGAACACAATAGGAGTTGTAATATACTGTTAATAGAAAAACACATAAACCATTCCTAACAGAGGTTTTTCCAATGTAATTAGAAACAGGCCTCATTGTGAAGTATGCACAACTGGTCATGTTCAGACTGCACAGCAAAAATCCTTTGAAGTGTAAATAGATAAAATTAACCATTTATATATATTTTACATGTGTTTCTATCAGTATAGAGCTACAACTCTAATTACAACAACTTCTACCTCACATAATGGGGGTAATTCCAAGTTGATCGCAGCAGGAATTTTGTTAGCAGTTGGGCAAAACCATGTGCACTGCACGGGAGGCAGATATAACATGTGCAGAAAGAGTTAGATTTGGGTGGGTTATTTTATTTCTGTGCAGGGTAAATACTGGCTGCTTAATTTTTCACTGCAAATTAGATTGCAGATTGAACACACCACACCCAAATCTAACTCTCCCTGCACATGTTAAATCTGCCTCCCCTGCAGTGCACATGGTTTTGCCCAACTGCTAACAAAATTCCTGCTGCGATCAACTCGGAATTACCCCCATAGTACTATGGGGATAATTCAGACTGCATCGCTGCGATCGCCTGGTGCGATTACCTCTGCCTGATTGACAGGCAGAGACGGTCGCAGGGCAGAAGGGGGCGTGCCAATGGTGTTAAAACGCCGTTGACAGGGCACGGTCCCAACAACGGAGGTGTGTCCGGACGGTTGGGGTGGGGGATGTCACATGCAGCTGCTGTGACCCAGGACGCGGCGAGTAGCGGCCTGCCAGTGCGCAGGAGATGCGCTGGCAGGGAGCTACTTGTCAGGTACAAAAGCATCGCCGCCGTGTGATGCTTTTGTACCTGTGCAGGGGGCAGAGCCAGACATGCCGGGCGGACTAGCCCTGTGCTGGGCGTCACCCCGCATGTCTGCGACACTGATCGTAGCACATCTATGATCAGCTCTGAATTAGGTCCTTTAAACCTTAATCAATTATTCTGATTACCAGTGTTCTTAGAGTGTGCACCTGCATTTTTTCTTTATAAACAACATGTATAAACATAGGCTCTCACCACTACAATCCATTTTGAATGCAGCTGCGAGGCTAATCTTCCTTGCCAGACGTTCATCGTCTGCAGATCCGCTCTGTCAGTCCCTCCATTGGTTACCGGTATTCTACCGTATTAAATATAAAATACTTTTACTCACATACAAGGCTATTAACCAAACTGCACCAACATACATCTCTTCACTCATCTCAAAATATCTCCCTACCCGACCTCTCCGCTCTGCACAAGATCTACGTCTCTCATCCACACGCATTACTTGTTCACACTCAAAATTACAGGACTTTATCCGGGCTTCACCCACTCTGTGGAATGCCCTCCCACGCACAGTAAGACTCGCCTCTAGTCTCCAAACCTTTAAATGTTCCCTGAAAACTCACCTCTTCAGACAAGCCTATCAAATTCCAGACCCACCCACATAACCTTCAGTGCTTCCCTATCTAATTACATCCTCTGTAGAGTATTCATAACATCACATATCTTGTCTTTCTTTAGTCTCACACCCTCCTGACACTTGGATAACTTTGTGGGGTATCATCATACAACCCATTAAGAACCTAGCAATCTGGTGCACCATTATGCAATAGGTAGCATCTATCCTTGTGTATCTATGCCTATTTCCCTATAGATTGTAAGCTTGCGAGCAGGGCCTTCCTACCTCTATGTCTGTCTGTTTTTACCCAGTTTTGTTCTATTACTGTTGTTCTAATTGTAAAGCGCAACGGAATATGCTGCGCTATATAAGAAACTGTTAATAAATAAAAATAAATAAATATTTATTAAAAATTTAATTTATTTATTTACATTTAGCTTATATACAATTTAAATGTATGTATGAGAAAAGACAATATATACAGCGCTTGAAAAAACTGGATATGGAAAAAACAATTATGTTTTATTAAATGAAATATGTTGCAACAATTAGTTAAAAATTAATTCATAGATGTACATCAATTATAAAATGATATTTATATAAAGTTATTGGGCAAGCACAGCACAGCAATATAGTTTGGTATATTACCATATGAGAAGTTGAGAGATCAATTGGTGCATATACTCCTAGGAACTTGTGCCACAGTCCTGGGGGCAATTTTCAATGCTGGCAGATGTAAGTCCACAAAATTCTTTAAGGACAGACCTTTGGTAATATACCAAACTATATTGCTGTGCTGTGCTTGCCCAATAACTTTATATAAATATCATTTTATAATTGATGTACATCTATGAATTAATTTTTAACTAATTGTTGCAACATATTTCATTTAATAAAACATAATTGTTTTTTCCATATCCAGTTTTTTCAAGCGCTGTATATATTGTCTTTTCTCGTAACTCTCAGGGGCTAACTACCCCTTTCTCTACAGCTGCTCAACGAGAAGCATCACACCTTAAAAGCGCCGAACCTATTACCTTGGTAATCTTCTAAATGTATGTATATACACATTGGTGGCCAGTGACTGAGGGAACATTCTAGTAACTCCTCTCACTCCCAGCTGTCAATCTAGCAGTGGGGTGCTTGCCAGTGGGTGGGGCTTAAGATGGTGATTGCCAGTGGGAGGAGCCTATTAGTGAGATGAGGCGATTGCCAGTGGGCAGGGCCTATCGCCCAGACTGTGCTGGGGTGATTGCCAGTGGGCGGAGCTGTACCTCACTGCAGGGTATAAAAGAGCTGTCAGTTACAGGTGACAGCCAGTCTGGTGATCCCTCCCTCTAGTGCTTGCGTTCCCTGTGACCTGGCTGCCATAACTGGAAACATCTGAGCTGGAAACATGCAGCCAGGCACAGGGGAGTAAAGCCAGAGAGGGAGCAGGGAAGCATGGCCGGAGACACAGCTACCAGTCTGCAGCCCCCCTGTGCTTAACTCCCCGCTCATAGTGCTGCTGTAGTAGAGCTGTAAACGGGCACTGTCAGTGGGGGAGTGATGCCAGGATGGGTGCTAGCTGCCTGAGTGGAGGTGACAGCCAGGCAGCTGCAGCAGAGAGTGTCCCAATGCTGACAGCCAAGTGGCTGCAGTGAAAGCAGGTAGCAGGAACTGCTGATATCAAAAAGCCGGCTTCAGTGATAGGTGTGAGAGAGAGCATCCACTGGCCACCAATAGGATAGTGCAGAGTGGAGTCGGGGGAGTGTCTACAGTCAGCTAGCAGAGTGAGAAGCTGAGAGATATAGGGATGGCCATCGGTGGGTTGCACATCGATGTTTGCTATCGATGATATCATCAATGAGAACCATAGATGGTACTTAAACCATCCATGGTGAACCATCGATGGTTTGCACCACTCGATGGCCACTGCTGGGAGGTGCTGGCCGGGCCTTGGGCCAATAAAAATCGGGGGTAGGGTTTAGTTGGGGGCGAGGCTAAGCTCCAGTAAAAAAAAAAAATTTGGTTATACTCAGCCATCGATGGCAGGGAACCGTTGGCTCTCTGTCATCGATGGCAAAACCATCACCCATCAGTAGTTAGCCATCAATGTCTTGCAACTATCGATGGTCGATGGCCATCCCTAGAGAGAAACGAGGGACTGAACAGCTGGAGGGTGATATCAAAGCAAGCACACTGCACCCCTCACTTGTAACCAGAGTCTAGGGATAAGGTTGGCCCTAGTTAACACCACAAGCAAGGTCAGCCATTCTGCATACACATACAGAGGCTTAATACAAACTCCATGAGTGGAAGAAATTCATTCTATAGCCTCTGACAACAGACTTACCCTTAGCAAACCAGATCCTTCTGTTGGCCACATGCAGCCTTGCTTGGTAGTGGTTACCTATCTAATCTGCAAGTTCTCCAGTAACCGTAACAATATAGACAGCTGTACCTACGAAGGCTACCAAGGAGTTGGAAAGAGGACACTTTGTGTTTAGTCCAAGATTGTTAGTCAGTATCCACTAAGGATAAATTAATGCTACCTATTGGTGGAAACTTTCATTCATAGTTGTGGGCAATTCCAAAGTAACGGATATAACTCTCATAAAATGTTTGTGATAAATATCTGGATTGCTTCAAATTTAAAATGCACATAAAGAAGCAAATTTTACCACAACTGGTGAATAAAAATATGAAGTGTGAACAAGCCTCACCATTGTTGTCTGCTGTAAATAAATACATTGTTTACCATTGTTGTCTGCTGTAAATAAATACATTGTTTATATGTAACGGATGTGACCGGGATAGGACATGGTAATTTCTGAAATAAAATAAATGTGTGATTTCTCTGAAACTACAACAGATATTTATTCCACACTTTTTTACAATAAAGTATAAACCACACAGATTGTTTTAGTACAATTTTCAGAAAAGTAATTCTTATTACCTTGGCAATATTTAATGGAATGTATGTGTAACGGACGTAACCCGAAAATCATCACGGATGTAACCATCAAATACATTAATCAGGAAATGAAAAAAGGCCCCTTACATTAACTGCTACAGGGTCATTTACCTTTCTAACAAGGTTTTCAGATGGGTACCATATCTCATCATCTTGTTTTGGCCATACCCACCCACCTCTGGCTGGATGCATCACCCCCATTCTCATTCATATCAGTGACGGTCCCATAAAATTCGTCACTGTCATACTTTACTATAACAAAGTCATCGTTCTTAGCCGTGACATTTGCATCAACACTTTGTTGTACATCTGCTGGCTGATAGACATGTATATCCTTAAATGATCGTTGGTATTCTTGAGGATTTATTCACAACCTTGGAATATATTGCTTGTAGCGTCACTTTGAAAGAAGTGAAAATTCTTTGAATATGGAATGGGGGCAACACTAGTACTTGACCACTCACCTTGCTTCTGCTGCCTACATACATCAATTTCTTCCTTGGAGAAGAAGATAACTTTAATTTTCTCTGACATTCTTTGTACAGTTTCAAAAAATTCCATAGCACTTTTGACTGTGACTTTCCTTTGAAGGATAGCTCTCCATACAGCTCTCTTTATTGTCCCACCTAACCCATCCACTGGACCTTTCCCATGTGTAGTCCCAAAAAATGTCCAAGTTACTCCTTCACATTTGGGTGCAGTAGTTCGGGGTTTGTCACAACAGTAAGTGTATACCGGGTCTTGAATTGGCCAGTCGCACCGTCAGAGCACATGTGAAGTTTTGAAATGGGTGGCTGATTCTGTCCATGGCTACTAAGGATGAGTTGATTGCATTCAAGAATAGCGAACTTGTCATGTTGTAAGTCAGCACTTACAACAATATAACGACTCTGCTGATTATTTTGTGTGATGGTGCATGTATAGAGTGTTGCCCCTTCAGAAACCCAGTGGACAGACATAATCTCATCCTGATGCCGTATATTGAAATTTTCTGAAAAATCAACATGAATTAGACCTTCACCATCTTCAAGGGATTTGGATTTCACTGATTTTATCGCCCTCAACTGTGTTTTTGCTATGAAACAATGGGGGTCATTCCGAGTTGTTCGCTCGTTGCCGATTTTTGCTATGCTGCGATTTTTTGCAAACTGCGCATGCGCAAGGCACGCAGGGCGCATGCGCTTAGTTATTTAACTAAAAACTTAGCAGATTGGCTGTGGATTCTGCGGCGCTTTTCAGTCGCACTGCTGATCGGTAAATGATTGACAGGAAAGAGGCGTTTCTGGGTGGTAACTCAGCGTTTTCCCGGCATTTGCAAAAAACGCAGGCGTGACGGAAAAACGCAGGAGTGTCTGGAGAAACGGGGGAGTGGCTGGCCGAATGCAGGGCGTGTTTGTGACGTCAAACCAGGAACTAAACGGACTGAGCTGATCGCAATCTGTGAGTAGGTCCGGAGCTACTCAGAAACTGCTAAGAATTATTTAGTAGCAGTTTTGCTAATTTTTCATTCGCTATTCTGCTAAGCTAAGATACACTCCCAGAGGGCGGCGGCCTAGCGTGTGCAATGCTGCTAAAAACAGCTAGCGAGCGAACAACTCGGAATGAGGGCCAATGACGCAATGTTGATGTAACACATGTAACATAAACTATGTTACATCCGTTACGTTGAGCATGTTACATAGGTTACAGTACAGAACTGCCAAAGGAAATAAGTTGTGAATAAATGGCAAAGCATTTTTAATCATCTCATAAACTATTAAGGTGGCCATCCACTACTCAGACTTGTCTGAACTGCAGATAGCATCAGATTTCTCTTGAACTCTCCCGGGAGCGTCCTGGGAATCGGATCAGACCCTGGCTTTAATTTTCATTACATTCACTTCAGATATATCTGATGCGATATATCATGTGCCAGATCGCATCAGATATATCTGATGCACACATGCTACATGTGATTGATCTGATGCTGCTGCTGCCACTGTTCCCCCTCTTGGTGGGTGGGAGTGGCCAGGGAGATGCCAGTCAAGTGACGCTTCAGATGAATCTGATCACATACATCTGAAGTAAAAAAAACAATCCGATGTGCACCTGTTTTCTTCAGATTCAGATAAATAGTTGGGGCAGCCTCAGAGATCTGTAGTTCAGACATATCTGACACGGGAGTGAGCATTGGATCTGAAGAGCCATCCAATGTGACACTTTTCTTCAGATATGACGGTCAGATGCATCGAAATCTGAAGAAAACTGCCCAAATCTGACTAGTGGATGGGGGCCTTTAGAGATCTGGTAAATATCATGCATTTACTCAACTTTTTAACCAAATTATGGAAAAAAAAATACCCAAAAACGTAACGGATGTAACACCAAATTAGTGCCACATTTAACTCTTTCACTAACCTAAAAGCACATGAAACACTGATTATCAACGTATAATTTCTGACAGTACATGTCCTCAACTTTTGTTATACTGTATACTACAATAATCCAAGTTTCTTACCTTTGTTTTCAGAAAACAGCAATAGGTAATCAGTGGTCACAATCACTGGGGCAGATGTATTAACCTGGAGAAGGCATAAGGAAGAGATAAACCAGTGATATGTGCAAGGTGATAAAGGCACCAGCCAATCAGATCCTATTAATTTACATATTGGAGCTGATTGGCTGGTGCCTTTATCACCTTGCACATATCACTGGTTTATCGCTTCCTTATGCCTTCTCCAGGTTAATACATCTGCCCCACAGTCTGCCTGATGCCTGGTAGCCTTTACTGAAATAAGACAAAATGGCAGCATGCCATGTGAGCAACCCATTTTTAAACTACTATAGACTATGACTGATGCACTGGGAAATTAATTCTTTTAATATCCCAACTTTTTTTTTTTGATGACCCATGTCCACTACTTTTTGTTGTAATTGCCCTTAACAATGCTACATCTATCTTCCCTCTAATTATAGCGCCTGTGGATGTTTATTTCCTTCAAAGGACTGGAGTACTAGTAAATAATACAAGCCAACAGGATCTATTTATATAGAGATACAGTGTATCCGGAAAATATTCACAGCGCTTCACTTTTTCCACATTTTGTTATGTTACAGCCTTATTCCAAAATGGAATAAATTCATTTTCCCCCTCAAAATTCTACACACAATACCCCATAATGACAATGTGAAAAAACGTTGTTTTGAGATTTTTACAAATTTATTAAAAATAAACTAAGAAATCACATGTATATAAGTATTCACATCCTTTGCCATGAAGCTCAAAATTGAGCTTAGGTGCATCCTGTTTCTAATGAGCACAGTGGCCTCCATCATACGTAAATGGAAGTAGTTCAGAACCACCAGACCTCTTCCTAGAGCTGGTCAGCTGTCTAAACTGAGCGATTGGGGGAGAAGGGCCCTAGTCAGGGAGGTGACCAAGAACCTGATGGTCACACTGTCAGACCATTTTTCTGTGGAGAGAGGAGAACCTTCCAGAAGGACAATCATCTCTGCAGCAATCCACCAATTAGGCCTGTATGGTAGAGTGGCCAAATGGAAGCCACTCCTTAGTAAAAAGCACATGGCAGCCTCGCAGGAGTTAGCCAAAATGCACCTGAAGGACTCTCAGACCATGAGAAACATCTGGTCCGATGAGACAAAGATTGAACTCTTTGGCATAAATGCCAGGCGTCATGTTTGAAGGAAACCAGGCACTGCTCATCATCAGGCCAATACCATCTTTACAGTGAAGCATGGTGGTAACAGCATCATGCTGTGGGGATGTTTTTCAGCAGCAGGATAGAGGGAAAGATGAATGCAGCAATATACAGAGACATCCTGGATGAAAACCTGCTCCAGAGCACTCTTGACCTCAGACTTGGGTGATGGTTCATCTTTCAGCAGGACAACGACCCTAAGCACACAGCCAAGATATCAAAGGAGTGACTTCAGGACAACTCTGTGAATATCCTTGAGTTGCCCAGACAGAGCCCAGACTTGAATCAGATTCTGAGTCTGAAAATGGCTGTGCACCGACGCTTCCCATCCAACCTTATGGAGCTTTAGAGGTGCTGCAAAGCGGAATGGGCAAAACTGCCCAAAGATAGGTGTGCCAAGCTTGTGGCATCATATTCAAAAAGACTTGCGGCTGTAATTGCTGCCAAAAGTGCATCAATTGCTTGGAAAGTGGTGAGTGCCTGTACTTCTCTTTGGATATTTATGGACTGTTGAAGCCCTTTATGGAGCACCGCCCATGGTGATCTTGTAGCAGTGAGTGTGCACCTACTGGATATAGATATTATATATATATATATATATATATATATATATAAACAATTTACTCACCGGTAATTCTATTTCTCGTAGTCCGTAGTGGATGCTGGGGACTCCGTAAGGACCATGGAGAATAGCAGGCTCCGCAGGAGACTGGGCACTCTAAAGAAAGATTTAGTACTATCTGGTGTGCACTGGCTCCTCCCTGTATGCCCCTCCTCCAGACCTCAGTTAAGGAAACTGTGCCCGGAAGAGCTGACATTACAAGGAAAGGATTTTGGAATCCCGGGTAAGACTCATACCAGCCACACCAATCACACCGTATAACTTGTGATAAACTTACCCAGTTAACAGTATGAACAACCAACAGAGCATCAACCAATGGATGCCAACATAACATAACCCTTTATTAAGCAATAACTATATACATGTATTGCAGAAAGTCCGCACTTGGGACGGGCGCCCAGCATCCACTACGGACTACAAGAAATAGAATTACCGGTGAGTAAATTCTTATTTTCTCTAACGTCCTAGTGGATGCTGGGGACTCTGTAAGGACCATGGGGATTATACCAAAGCTCCCAAACGGGCGGGAGAGTGCGGATGACTCTGCAGCACCGAATGGGCAAACACAAGGTCTTCCTCAGCCAGGGTATCAAACTTGTAGAACTTAGCAAATGTGTTTGTACCCGACCAAGTAGCTGCTCGGCAAAGCTGTAATGCCGAGACCCCTCGGGCAGCCGCCCAAGAAGAGCCCACTTTCCTTGTGGAATGGGCTTTCACTGATTTTGGATGCGGCAAACCAGCCGCAGAATGAGCCTGCTGAATCGTGCTACAGATCCAGCGAGCAATGGTTTGCTTTGAAGCAGGAGCACCCAGCTTGTTGGATGCATACAGGATAAACAGCGAGTCAGTCTTCCTGACTCCAGCCGTCCTGGCAACATAGATCTTCAAAGCCCTGACTACATCAAGCAACTTGGAATCCTCCAAGTCACGAGTAGCCGCAGGCACCACAATGGGTTGGTTCAGATGAAAAGATGACACCACCTTTGGCAGAAACTGTGGACGAGTTCGCAATTCTGCCCTGTCCATATGGAAAACCAGATAGGGGCTTTTACATGACAAAGCCGCCAATTCTGACACACGCCTAGCTGAGGCTAGGGCCAACAGCATGACCACTTTCCACGTGAGATACTTTAGCTCCACCGTCTTAAGTGGCTCAAACCAGTGGGATTTCAGGAAAGCCAAGACCACGTTAAGATCCCAAGGTGCCACAAAAGGAGGCTGAATATGCAGCACTCCCTTAACAAACGTCTGAACCTCAGGCAGTGAAGCCAGTTCTTTTTGAAAGACAATGGATAGGGCCGAAATCTGGACCTTTATGGACCCTAATTTTAGGCCCATAGTCACACCTGACTGTAGGAAGTGCAGGAATCGACCCAGCTGGAATTCCTCTGTAGGGGCCTTCCTGGCCTCACACCAAGCAACATATTTTCGCCATATACGGTGATAATGTTTTGCTGTCACGTCCTTCCTAGCCTTTATCAGCGTAGGAATAACTGCTTCCGGAATGCCCTTTTCTGCTAGGATCCGGTGTTCAACCGCCATGCCGTCATACGCAGCCGCGGTAAGTCTCGGAACAGACAGGGCCCTTGTTGTAACAGGTCCTGTCTGAGAGGCAGAGGCCATGGGTCGTCTGTGAGCATTTCTTGCAATTCCGGGTACCAAGTCCTTCTTGGCCAATCCGGAACAATGAGTATTTTTCTCACTCCTCTTTTTCCTACAATTCTCAGCACCTTTGGCATGAGAGGAAGAGGAGGAAACACGTAGACCGACTGGAACACCCACGGTGTTACTAGTGCGCCCACAGCTATCGCCTGAGGGTCCCTTGACCTGGCGCAATATCTTTTTAGCTTTTTGTTGAGACGGGACGCCATCATGTCCACCTGTGGCAGTTCCCATCGATTTGCAATCTGCATGAAGACTTCTTGATGAAGTCCCCACTCTCCCGGGTGGAGGTCGTGTCTGCTGAGGAAGTCTGCTTCCCAGTTGTCCACTCCCGGAATGAACACTGCTGACAGTGCTAGTACGTGATTCTCCGCCCACCGAAGAATCCTGGTGGCTTCTGCCATTGCCACCCTGCTTCTTGTGCCGCCCTGGCGGTTTACATGGGCCACTGCCGTGATGTTGTCTGACTGAATCAGCACTGGTTGGTTTCGAAGCAGAGGCTCCGCTTGACTCAGGGCGTTGTATATGGCCCTTAGTTCCAGGATATTGATGTGCAGACAAGTCTCCTGACTTGACCACAACCCTTGGAAGTTTCTTCCTCGAGTGACTGCCCCCCACCCTCGGAGGCTTGCGTCCGTGGTCACCAGGACCCAGTCCTGTATGCCGAATCTGCGGCCCTCGAGGAGGTGAGCACCTTGTAGCCACCACAGAAGAGACACCCTGGCCCTGGGGGACAGGGTGATCATCCGATGCATCTGAAGATGCGATCCGGACCACTTGTCCAGCAGATCCCACTGAAAGATCCTCGCATGGAACCTGCCGAAGGGAATGGCTTCGTATGACGCCACCATCTTTCCCAGGACTCGCGTGCAGTGATGCACCGACACCTGTTTTGGCTTTAGGAGGTCTCTGACCAGAGTCACGAGCTCCTGAGCCTTCTCCTCCGGGAGAAACACCTTCTTCTGGTCTGTGTCCAGAATCATGCCCAGGAAGGGCAGACGCGTCGCAGGAATCAGCTGCGACTTTGGAATGTTCAGAATCCAGCCGTGCTGACGCAACACTTCCTGAGAGTGTGCTACGCTGATCAGCAACTGCTCCCTGGACCTCGCCTTTATGAGGAGATCGTCCAATTATGGGATAATTGTAACCCCTTGCTTCCGAAGGAGCACCATCATTTCCGCCATCACTTTGGTAAAAACTCTCGGTGCCGTGGACAGGCCAAATGGCAACGTCTGGAATTGGTAATGACAGTCCCGTACCACAAACCTGAGGTACTCCTGATGAGGCGGATAAATGGGGACATGCAAGTAAGCATCCTTGATGTCCAGAGACACCATAAAATCCCCTTCCTCCAGGCTTGCAATGACCGCTCTGAGCGATTCCATTTTGAACTTGAATTTCTTCAGATAAATGTTCAGGGATTTTAAATTTAAAATGGGTCTGACCGAACCGTCCGGTTTCGGTACCACAAACATAGTGGAATAGTAGCCCCTTCCCCGTTGAAGGGGGGGGACCTCTACCACCACCTGCTGGAGAAAAAGTTTGCGAATTGCCTCCAACACTATCTCCCTTTCCATGGGGGAAGTTGGTAAGGCTGATTTTAGGTAACGGTGAGGGGGCATCACCTCGAATTCCAGCTTGTATCCTTGAGACACAATTTGTATAGCCCAAGGATCCACCTGTGAGCGAACCCACTGGTGGCTGAAAAGTCGGAGACGCGCCCCCACGGCTCCTGGCCCCGCCTGTGGAGCCCCAGCGTCATGCGGTGGATTTAGTGGAAGCCGGGGAAGACTTTTGTTCCTGGGAACTAACTGCATGGTGCAGCTTTTTTCCTCTACCCCTGCCTCTGGCAAGAAAGGACGCACCTCTGACCTTCTTGCTCCTCTGAGAACGAAAGGACTGCATTTGGTAATACGGTGCTTTCTTAGGTTGTGGAGGGACATAAGGCAAGAAATTTGACTTCCCAGCCGTAGCTGTGGAAACTAGGTCCGAGAGACCGTCCCCAAACAATTCCTCACCCTTATAAGGTAAAACCTCCATGTGTTTTTTAGAGTTGGTATCCCCTGTCCATTGCCGAGTCCATAAGACCCTTCTGGCAGAAATGGACATTGCGTTAACTCTAGAGCCCAGCAGGCAAATGTCCCTCTGGGCATCCCGCATATATAGGACCGCGTCCTTGATATGTGCCAGGGTCAGTAGAACAGTGTCCCTGGCCAGGGTATCTAACTCCTCAGACAGAGAATCCGTCCATGCAGCTACCGCACTACACATCCAGGCCGAAGCAATTGCTGGCCTCAGCAGTGTGCCAGAATGTGTATAAACAGACTTCAGGATAGCTTCCTGCTTTCTATCCGCAGGATCCTTTAGGGCGGCCGTATCCGGAGACGGCAGGGCCACCTTATTGGACAAGCGTGTCAACGCCTTGTCTACCCTAGGGGAGGATTCCCAGCGTAACCTGTCCGTTGGCGGGAAAGGATACGCCATAAGTAATCTCTTGGAAACTATCACCTTCCTGTCAGGGGAATCCCACGCTTTTTCACATAATTCATTTAATTCATGTGAAGGGGGAAAAGTCACTTCATGCTTTTTCTCCCCATACATATAAATCCTCTTGTCAGGGACAGGATTTTCCTCAGAAATGTGTAATACATCCTTCATTGCTACAATCATGTAGCGGATGGCTTTAGTCATTTTAGGCTGCAACTTTGCCTCATCATCGACACTGGAGTCAGATTCCGTGTCGACATCTGTGTCAACTATCTGGGATAGTGTGCGCTTTTGAGACCCTGACGGCCTCTGCTCTGTAGGATCAGGCATGGGTTGAGACCCTGACTGTCCCCCGGTTACAGTTTTATCCAATCTGTTATGCAAGGAGTTTACATTATCATTTAACACCTTCCACATATCCATCCAATCAGGTGTCGGCACCGTCGGCGGCGACACCACACTCAGCTGCACTTGTTCTGCCTCCACGTATCCTTCCTCATCAAACATGTCGACACAGGCGTACCGACACACAACACACATACAGGGAATGCTCTGACTGAGGACAGGACCCCACAAAGGCTTTTGGGGAGACAGAGAGAGAGTATGCCAGCACACACCCCAGCGCTATATAAACCAGGGATTACACTGTACCTTAGTGTTTACCCTGTAGCTGCTGTTAATATATATACTGCGCCTAAATTTATGTGCCCCCCCCCCTCTCTTTTTTACCCTTTAATGCACCTGTATACTGCAGGGGAGAGCCTGGGGAGCGTCCTTCCAGCGGAGCTGTGAAGAGAAAATGGCGCTGGTGTGCTGAGGAAGAAGGCCCCGCCCCCTCAGTGGCGGGCTTCTGTCCCGCTTTAATGTGTAAAAAATGGCGGGGGCTCTGGCATATATACAGTCCCATACTGTATATATGCCTCTTTTTGCCAAAAAGGTACTTAATTGCTGCCCAGGGCGCCCCCCCCCCCCCCCCCCCCTGCACCCTGCACCCTACAGTGACCGGAGTGTGCGGTGTGCTGTGGGAGCAATGGCGCACAGCTGCAGTGCTGTGCGCTACCTTAAGTGAAGACAGGAGTCTTCAGCCGCCGATTTCGATGTCTTCTTGCTTCTGCTGCTTCTGTTCTTCTGGCTCTGCGAGGGGGACGGCGGCGCGGCTCCGGGAACGGACGATCAAGGTTAGGTACCTGTGTTCGATCCCTCTGGAGCTAATGGTGTCCAGTAGCCTAAGAAGCGCTACCTAGCTGCCGTGAGTAGGTTTGCTTCTCTCCCCTCAGTCCCTCGTAGCAGTGAGTCTGTTGCCAGCAGAAGCTCTCTGAAAATAAAAAACCTAACAAAATACTTTCTTTTCTAGCAAGCTCAGGAGAGCCCACTAGGAGCACCCAGCTCGGCCGGGCACAGATTCTAACTGAGGTCTGGAGGAGGGGCATAGAGGGAGGAGCCAGTGCACACCAGATAGTACTAAATCTTTCTTTAGAGTGCCCAGTCTCCTGCGGAGCCCGCTATTCCCCATGGTCCTTACGGATTCCCCAGCATCCACTAGGACGTTAGAGAGAAAAAAAAAAAAATATATATATATATATATATATATATATATATATATATATATATCAAAACCAAAATAGATGCGGAGGCGCCCAGGTGACACTTGGAATTGCACTACTAAAGCACGTGGTAGAGAACTATAATACACAATTAATATAAAATTAATTCATTTATGGTGCAATTCACACTATGCATCTTGATATTTATTGGTTTCTTATATTTATACTTCTTTATACATTTTTTATAACTGATGTTCTTATACTTATATTTTTATTTATAACTGATAATGGTATTAAAACTTATTAAGATCCCTATAATAAGGGTGCAATACAGGGCACATATTTCCCCTCTCTATTGAGCTCCCCTCACATTTCCCTATTGTGCGCTCCATCAGCTGTTTTTACATGTCCAGAATGCGCTCCACGAGCCGGCGGAAGTGATGTCCGGGAAACCGGATGTCACACAACGGAGCACACCGGGAAGTAGTGTGCGTTCCAGTATGCGGTTCACGAGCAGGCGTAAGCGCGGCTCGTATTACCGGAAGTGACGTCGCGCGATAAAGCACACCAGGAAATAGTGTGCGTTCCAGCACGCATTACGGCGCTTCCTGGACAAATAACCCTTTTTTAATAAAACCCAGCACATAAGCACTTTTTAGTTTTACATAAGACAATAATTTTAAAGCACATGTTATCGATTAAAGCCCCATACATTAGCCAAAATCGCTTATACTGAAATTTTCCTAACAGGAAGTGATGTCATCAATCACTTGACCATATGCTAGATTCCCATTCTCTGTAGGTATAAATTGAGCTCCCTAGCTCACTGACCTTATCCCCATTATGAAGTCTGTATATTGACGAAACGCGTTGGGACTGCTGTACCTGAACCTCCTATAAGGACAGATAAGCCTAATATATATTTATTTCTTGTACGTTTGCATTGTTACTATTTGTATGGTCTATATGAAAAATATTTGACGTACCAGCTTTCAATGTGGACAGATAAGCCTGATTGAATTTTATATATTGTACGCTCACACTTCTACCATTTGTTTTTATGTGTTGTATTAAAATTTGTAAAAACCTTTTTATCCCTGGCTGTGGATTTTAAATTATGGGATTTGTTCATCCCTATAAGGTTTTTTATATACAACCATATCTTTGCTGATCAATGGTATAAAAACGGTACGCGCTATGATATATTTCCTTTATCTCTTTTATGTACCAATATTGGTCTCGTGACCGAAGAGAAATACATGCCCCAGATAAGTAGTGTCCAATTTTCCTTTCACACTGGGTATACACTATATTTATTTATCTAGACACTAGAAGGCGCCCTTACCTCTATTTTTTATATATATATATATATATATATATATATATATATATATATATAGGCGGTACGGATGGTGTAATGGTTAACATTACTGCCTCACAGCATTGAGGTCATGGGTTCGATTCCCACCATGGCTCTACCTGTGTGGAGTTTGTATATTCTCCCCATACTTGCGTGGGTTTCCTCCAGGTACTCCAGTTTCCTCCCACAATCCAAAAATATACTTGTAGGTCAATTGGATCCCAACACAAATTAACCCTAGTATGAATGTGTGCTCATGTACATGTGGTAGGGAATATATATTGTAAGCTCCACTGGGGCAGGGACCGATGTGAATGGCCAAATATTCTCTGTAAAGTGCTGCGGAATATGTGTGCGCTATATAAATAACTGATAATAAATAAATAAATAATAAAATCAACAACGTATTGAGCAAAGGCTGTGAATACATATGTACATGTGATTTTTTTATTTTTAATAAATTTGCAAAAATCTCCAAAAAAAAAAACTTTTTTCCTGTTGTTGTTAAGGGGTATTGTGTGTAGAATTTTGAGGGGAAAAAATTAATTTATTCCATTTTGGAATAAGGCTGTAACATAACAAAATGTGGAAAAAGTGAAGCGCTGTGAATACTTTCCTGATGCGCTGTATATATATACATAATACTGTCAATGAAGACTAGTATAACTGTGCTTATGGAAAGATCCACTTTATTATTTTACTGTGTACATATTAATAGAGAAAGTGTTTCTCATCCATGTTGGGGGGTATTACGTTTGTAAATTATTGACCCTCCCTGGGATTCATAGGTACCTAAAGTTACTACTGGACTTTGTCCTAATTATCCTTCACTGTACATCTTGCTTATACATAGGGTGCCACTGAGTCCGTGGTTTGGCAACAGTGACGGGGGTAGTTTCAAATTACTAATAGTTGTTAAATACATTTCTCTTACGTCCTAGAGGATGCTGGGGACTCCGTAAGGACCATGGGGTATAGACGGGCTCCGCAGGAGACATGGGCACATAAAAGAACTTTCTAGTATGGTGTGCACTGGCTCCTCCCTCTATGCCCCTCCTCCAGACCTCAGTTAGATCTTGTGCCCAGAGGAGATAGGGTGCATTACAGGGAGCTCTTTTGAGTTTTCTGTGAAAAGAATTTTGTTAGGTTTTTTATTTTCAGGGAGCTCTGCTGGCAACAGACTCCCTGCATCGTGGGACTGAGGGGAGAGAAGCAGACCCACTTCTTAAGAGGTTAAGGGCTCTGCTTCTTAGGCTACTGGACACCATTAGCTCCAGAGGGAGTCGGAACACAGGTCTCACCCTGGGGTTCGTCCCGGAGCCACGCCGCCATCCTCCTCACAGATGCCGGAAAAAAGAAGCCGGGTGAGTATTAGATAAGAAAGAAGGCGGCAGGCGGCAGAAGACTTCAGATCTTCCTGAGGTAAGCGCGCAGCAGTAAGCTGCGCGCCATTGCTCCCACATAACACACACACATATGGCACTGATGGGTGCAGGGCGCAGGGGGGGCGCCCTGGGCAGCAATAAACCTTGTTTTGGCACAAAAGGATGTTATCAGGCTGCTGAGGCAGTAAATAAACGATTCCCCGCCATTATTTTCAGATACAGAACGGGACCGAAGCCTGCCGCTGGAGGGGGCGGAGCTTGATCCCTCAGCACTAATCAGCGCCATTTTCTCCACAGAAGCTGCAGAGAACGCTGGCTCCCCGGACTCTCCCCTGCTGAAGAGCTCAGAGGGCTGAAAAAAGAGAGGGGGGCACATAATTGGCGCAGTGAGTGGGGGAAATCAATTTATATATATATATATAAAAGCGCTGTCTGGGTTTTCCTGGGTCAGTTTGGCGCTGGTGTGTGCTGGCATACTCTCTCTCTGTCTCTCCAAAGAGCCTTCTTTAGGAAATTGTCCCCTTATAGTTATATCCCAGTGTGTGTGGGGTGTCAGTACGTGTGTGTCGGCATGTCTGAAGCGGAAGGCTTATCCAAAGAGGAGGTGGAACAGATGAGTGGTGTGTCACAGTCGGCGGTGCCGACTCAGGATTGGATGGATATGTGGCATATGTTCAGGGCCGAAACTAGGAGTTTTGGCACCCGGGACGAGCCATTAACTTAGCGCCCCCCTCGCATTCATATATATATATCAACAGTGGCGTAACTAGAAATTTTTCTCCCCCAAGCCAAAAAATTCTTCGGCGCCCCCCCCCCCCCCTTCATGCTCCATAATTGGGAGCAAGAAAGGGATAAATATGTGCGCGCCGAAGGCGCGCGTGCCAAAAAAGGGGCGTAGTTTTGTTGGAGTGGGCGTGGTTTCGCATAAAGGGGCGTGGCATTGCAGGAAAAGACTACCTTATACCCCAGTTTTGCAACCTGCACGCCCATACGTTGGCCACCACAGGAAAGAAAAATAATCCTGATTCATGCCCCTTACATTATTTGTCATTTTTCCTCCTTATAGTAATGCCCAGTATACATTATGCCACATACTGCAATGGCCCTTAGACATTATGCCGCACACAATAATGCACGACACAATATGCACACACTGTAATGCCCCCGACACATTATGCCACACACCGTAATGTCTGTGACACATTATGCCACACACCGTAATGCCTGTGACACATTATGACAGGAATCGCAATGCCCGTTATACATTATGCTACACACTGCAATGCCCCTGATACATTATAGCACATACAATGTCTGTGACACATTATGACACACACCGCAATGTCCGTGATACATTATGCCACACACTGCAATGCCCGATACATTATAGCACATACAATGCCTGTGACACATTATGCCACACACTGCAATGACCTTGAGACATTATACCACAATGCCCGTGATATAGTATACCATACACCGTAATGCCTGTGACACATACCGCAATGCCCTGCCCGTTATACCCTATGCCACACATCGCAATGCCCGTTATGTATTATGCCACACTGCAATGACCCTGAGACATTATACCACATACCACAATGCCCGTGATATAGTATACCACACACCGTAATGCATGACACACTATGACACACACCGCAATGTCCGTGATACATTATGCCACACACTGCAATAACCCTGAGACATTATACCACATATCACAATGCCCGCGATATAGTATACCATACACCGTAATGCCTGTGACACATTATGACACACACCGCAATGTCCGTGATACATTATGCCACACACCGTAATGCCCATTACACATTAAGTCCTACAGTAAGGCTTCTAATTACTTTTCAATTACCTGCTCGTTGTCAGGGGTTTCATGCACTGGGTGTCATGCTCGTTGCCAGGGGTTTCATGCTCTTGGTTCCATGCACGGTGCCAGGGGTTTTCATGCTCAGGGTGTCATGCTCGTTGCCAGGGGTTTCATGCACTGGGTGTCATGCTCGTTGCCAGGTGTTTCATGCACTGGGTGTCATGCTCGTTGCCAGGTGTTTCATGCACTGGGTGTCATGCTCGTTGCTAGGAGGTAGTCCTTGTTGCTAGGGCTGTGCTCCCAGTGCCACATATGTCCCCAGTGCCAGATATTCCCCCACGGTGCCAGGTACTTACATGCCCCAGTGCCAAATATAGTCGTCCCTTCCATGTGCCAGGTACACATATACCCCCCCCCAGTGCCACATATGCCCCCAGTGCCAGATATTCCCCCCCAGTGCCACATATGCCCCCAGTGCCAGATATGCCCCCAGTGCCATATATTCCCCCCCAGTGCCAAATATGCCCCCAGTGCCAGATATTCCCCCCCAGTGCCATATATGCCCCCAGTGCCAGATATTCCCCCCCAGTGCCAGATATTCCCCCCCAGTGCCAGATATTCCCCCCGTGTCATATATCCCCCCAGTGCCATATATGCCCCCAGTGCCAGATATTCCCCCCAGTGCCATATATGCCCCCAGTGCCAGATATTCCCCCCCAGTGCCATATATGCCCCAGTGCCATATATGCCCCAGTGCCAGATATCCCCCCCAGTGCCAGATATTCCCCCCAGTGCCAGATATTCCCCCCAGTGCCATATATGCCCCAGTGCCAGATATCCCCCCCCCCCAGTGCCAGATATTCTCCCCAGTGCCATATATGCCCCCAGTGCCAGATATTCCCCCCCAGTGCCATATATGCCCCAGTGCCAGATATCCCCCCCCCAGTGCCAGATATGCCCCCAGTGCCAGATATTCCCCCCAGTGCCAGAAATGCCCCAGTGCCAGATATTCCTCCCCCCCCCCCCCCGTGCCATATATGCCCCCAGTGCCAGATATTTACACCCCCCCCCCTCCCGCCGTCGCTTTTTGGAGGGACACGGAGGGCACAGCTCGTCTCTCCTGTGTCCCTCCTGCTGCATCATCTCCGGCGGCCGCGGGTCTAATAGGGGGAAGTGCCGGTTCGTGAGCCAATTAGAGCTCACGGACGGCACTTCCCCCTATTAGACCCGCGGCCGCCAGAGATGATGCAGCAGGAGGGACACAGGGAGGCGCGCTGTGTGCCCTCCGTGTCCCTCCAAAAAGCGGCGGAGGGAAGGAGACTGCAGACTGACATGCGGACGCTCGTCCGCATGTCAGTCTGCTGTAAATCAGTGGCGCCCCCGCAGCCCCTCGCCCCCAAGCCACCGCGAGGACTGCGGGGGCAGTAGTTACGCCACTGTATATCAACTTCATAAGGGCAAAGGGGATAGCTCAGCATTTTCATACTTTTTATTTTCATTTTTTATTTATTTGGGCTACGGATGAAGGAGAAATAAAATAATAACCCATATATTAATAAATACATAAAATCACACACCAATACAAAATACGTACTGTCACACACACATACATACATACATACATACATATAATCACACACCGGTACAAACATGTATACTGACACATATATACAGTGACACACAAGCACACATACAGATGGGATGTAGTTATGTGACCGCCGGTCACAGTACCTCCCCCTATATCCCGCTCCCTTACAATCCCGACGGTCGGCATGCCGACCAACAGGGACCACTCCCACCAGTGGCGGTTCTTGCCACGGGCAAGCTGTACTTTTACCCGGGGCGCCGCCTTCCGGAGGGCGCCGCACCAGGGCAAGATCCGCCACTGTGCCCCCCCGCTTTGAAGGGAACCAGACGCGTAGCGTCTAGTTTCCCTTCATTGAGAGGACCTTAGTTGTGCGGTGCGCGATGACGTCATCGCGCACCGCACAGCAAAGGTCCTCTCCATGAAGGGAAACTAGACGCTACGGTCTAGTTTCCCTTCGTGTAGAGGACCTTTGCTGTGCGATGCGCGATGACGTCATCGCGCACCGCACAGCATAGTGGCACAGACACTAGGGGTCATAATTGACCTCTAGTGTCTATGCTGTTCTATGGGAGAGACGTAATAACGTCTCTCCCATAGATCAAAGAGAAGAGAGGAGAGGAGAAGAGCGGTGCCGCCGGCGGAGGGGGTCTGGATCAGGAACGTGGATGGTAAGTATACTTTTTATTTTTTTATTTTTTTTATTTCAGCGTCGTGACCACGCCCCCAATTGAAGCCACGCCCCCATATTTTGCCCGGGGCGCCACAAGTCTTAGAACCGGCCCTGACTCCCACCCCAGCGTGGCGAGCGCAGCGAGCCCGCAAAGGGACTTGCTGCGCTCACAACCCCCCTTCCCCCCGACAGGCATTCCGCTCCCAGGATACCAGCGTCGGTATGCCCGGTCACGCATACCACAACCATACAGATATGTAGTCACACACCTATTCACATACAATCACACACATGCACACATTCATACACACATATACCAGTCAGTCACACACATACAGTGCTCCTTCCCTGAGTTATATACAGTACTCACTGTTTAGGCTGTGCTGCTCTTCTCCCCTCCTCTCTCCCATGCTGTTGCTGGCTGGCATGGCACTGTGTGTACAGTGCCGTTTAGCCCCGCCCCCTTTTCGGACCTCTGAATTTCTTGTTCACTGCAGCAGTGGCTGCAGACTTGATTAAAGACACTAGCAGTGTTGTGGGGGGTGGGGGGTTAGTAATTTGTCCCCTTTACCCCCTCTTGATGCGGCTCTGCTGTGCTGACACAGCACGCTGCAGAGATGAAACTGAAAGTAAAGTACAGCTCCCGGCAGCAAGGGCTGCTGGAGATGTAGTTTATTTTCAGTGTCATTTCTGCGATGCGGTTCGTGTGTCTGCCTGGAGCTCGAGCTCCGCCGGCTCCAAGCTATCGCTGCCGCATAGGGAGGGGGCATTAGGGGGGATTAAGTGACAGTCTCGGCGCCCTCTCCAGTCTGGCGCCCAGGTCCCCCCCCCCCCCCCGGGAAATATTAGCTGCAGAATCTCACAAAAGTATCTGATGTCAGCCAAGTAATAAATCATTGGTGACAGTATTATTCATCATCTATCATATGTCGAAACATTCATTAAGCTATCAATACCTGACACTATATGTGAGAGGTAGTAGAATTACTGTCCATCTGACACTATAGGTGAGAGATGAGGAGATGACTTACCATACCCTCCAACATTTTACACAGAAAAATCGGTACAAATCCGAAAAGGGGGCGTGGTCGCGTGTAAAGGGGGCGTGGCCACGCCCCTTTTCCTATACTTTCAATGGAAGTTTGGAGAGGCAAAAATCGGTACAGACCATGAAAAAAAGGTACTGTACCTATTAAAAAGGTACAGTTGGAGGGTATGACTTACTGACATGTACTGAGGAATTATATATGAATGACATATGATACGATATATGAGAGGTGATTGACGGATTTAACTATCATTGGATGCATCTGACACTATAAGTGAGAGATGATCCATATATCCCTAATGTGGAGACATATGTAAAGGGCACCTGGCACTATATGTGAGAGGTGACATTTGTTATGATTAAGTACATCTACTCCACTATGGGATTCTGCATATGAAACATGTCCAGGATTACACATGGTTATATATATTTTTTCTGAGGATATTAACAACCTTCTCCCGTATTAGTACAGAAGTTAATTCAATATGAGGATAGCTGACCTTCTACTCATTAGATAAAATAGCAATTAGAGAATAAGGATTGTCATATATAGTTCATCTCTTTAGCTGTAGGATATGGATGATTATTTTGTGATCTAACCCTATTTAAAGCAGTGAGTGTGCATAGTTAGCCAAGGACCTAAGAAGTGAATATCAAGAGATACAGTGTAGCGAAATTCACGACTATCACTCACAACAGTATCCAATTCCTCAGCCAGATAGTACATAATGAACTCCTAAAGGAATATAGCAGTACAAAAGGGTTACATTACTATCTAGTGAATTCAAAAGAAATAGTGTTGCAGGACATGAGTGATCACTTTGCAACAAATTTTTCCAAGTAGTCTGTCTGGGCAGTGAGCCAAGGACCAAAGAAACTTACTATAAAAAGATACAAATTTATGACTGTAACATTTACAGCTGTATCTAGTATTCTTGTTAAACAATTTACTGAAAGGAGTGTACATAGACATCAAATTTAGAGAACAAATACGCAAGAGACGCTCATTGGTTTTTAATATTTGTGTTTATTGTTTTGTGTATCTCAGTTTTGTCATGTTTACACAATAGATGTATATGTTTGTAGGATATTTCGCAGAAGTTTTCCCAGAGGACATGAAATAGAACATGTCATATATTTTTAAAGAAATGAAATAAAAGTTAATTTTTATTTATTTTTACTTAAATTCAAACCAGTGCACCAGAGACAGATCCTTTTCCTTTTTTCCCTTCTTACCCTTAGTGCATTCTGACATGATCTGTGGTAGCACCCCCATAAAATGTACGATCAGTTGATACAGTACTAAGATTTGGGGTACTCTTCTATATTTATTTAAGATAGATACAACAACTCCAGTGCAATAGTTCCCTTTCTTTCCCCTTTTCCTCCATTTAAATTGACTATGATGAAGCAAGATTGCACCCCAGGGTGACAAAAAGTATTCAGTGCATGATTATTGCAATAAAAGATGTTTTACATATCACTGACAAGCCCTCCGGTGCCCGACACGAGGATACACATGTTTAAGGGAAGGAAACAGGTTATGAATTTTCCTCCTTCCCATGAACTAAATGAGTTATGTGAAAAAGCTTGGGAAACTCCAGATAAGAAGCTGCAGATTCCCAAAAGGGTTCTTATGGCATACTCTTTCCCTACACAGGACAGGGTACGTTGGGAATCCTCTCTCACAGTGGACAAGGCCTTAACACGCCTTTCCAAGAGGCGCTACCGTCCCCTGACACAGCGGCCCTCAAGGACCCTGCGGACCGCAGGCAGGAGACTACATTAAAGTCTATTTACACACATACTGGTACTTTGCTTAGACCGGCAATTGCGTCGGCATGGGTATGTAGTGCAGTAGCTGCGTGGACAGATACCCTGTCAGCTGACCTTGATAGGGATACAGTTATGTTAACATTAGCTCATATTAAGGACGCAGTCTTATATATGAGGGACGCTCAAAGAGACATTGGATTACTGGGTTCGAGAGCCAATGCTATGGCTATTTCGGCAAGAAGAGCCTTATGGATCCGCCAATGGACGGGGGATGCAGAATCAAAAAGGCATATGGAGGTTTTACCTTACAAAGGTCATGTATTGTTTGGGGACGGCCTCGCGGACCTTGTCTCCACAGCTACCGCGGGTAAGCCTACCTTTTTACCTTTTGTTCCCCAACAGCCAAAGAAACCTCCACAATATCAGTGTTAGGTTCCTGGTGCTCAGAACAAGGGAGATGTTGCGTAGTGAGTCCAGAGCACCAGAACGTGACGCTGAAATAAGGTGTGGTGTGGAAATAGCCCCTAGCACCCTACCTCCATTGTTTCACCCGTGTGGTCAGTTCACGCCTAAGTGACTATGGTTTCTTGGGCCCACGGCAGCCGCGTTTGAAGGGCGGATTAGGTCTGCCCAACTCCGATGCCCTCAGGTCTTAGAGTGAGACAAGGCGTGAACCGAGACAGGATAATAACAAGGGGACCTCTAACTAAAGCAAACAGAAGGCTAGGGGCTACTAACAACCCTAAAACTAAGTATATGTGCGGCACGCCGCCAAAGGAAAAGAGCATCAAAGGAAATGCTGTCCACACGCCGACACAATACTGTTGTGTACCGGCGGTGACAGCATATGCAGAACCCTCTGCAAAACACCAGTAACAAATAAAACCAAAGAATACAGCGGCCTCGGCTGACGGACGCGTCAAAGCCGCTACTCACGGAACCGGTACAAATACTGGCAAACGGACAGGAACCCCCAATGTAGCCGACACAGACTCTCAGAACCGGAGGACAGGCAGAATCCCAAACGACAGACTGGTGGACACCAAGAAGCCAGATACTCGACCAGGCACAGACAAAGCCACAGGACTTCTGGACAGGAATGCTTCACGGCAGGACACGGGATCAGACACTGGAACCGACACTGGAACCGACACTGGAAGCAGCTAGACAGACACTGCTAGACAGGAGCTCAGGAACTGGCAGGGACTAGCTCAGAACTCAAGAACTCTGGAACTATCACCAGCGTCTGTGTATTGCACTGAGCCAGAATATAACAGAGAGTCCTAATTAATTATGTCGTGCAGCTGCCCTGCTGCACAACTGAGAGGTCCAATTAACAGACAGGTGAGGCTGAACACATGGGAACAAGCTGCAATTACACAGACTCACCACCGGCAGCAGACAGGAGTCTTCTTAAACCAGAGCAACGGGAAATCCTGGCCTGCAAGACAACTATAAACATAAAATAGGAATGAACCACTACCTGTGGTTCATAACAGTACCCTCTCCTTAAGGGTGAGCTCCGAACACCCCATGACACCCACGGGGAACATAAAACAAAAGTATAACATAAAATACATAACCAAAATGCAAAACAGGAATGAGCCACAGCCGTGGCTCATAACAGTACCCCCCCCCCCCCTTGAGGAGGGGTCAACGGACCCCAAAATTCAGTCTTTCCAAAACAAGGGATACAAAAAAAACCTGACACACTGGTCTAACAGGCAAGAAAACAGAAACAAGCTGTGGCAACAGCTTGTAACAGTGCCCCCCCCTTGACGGTGGCCACAGGACAAATTTTCTTTTTCTTCTTTTTACCCTGTGCTTGCTTGGCGACACCAGGAAAGGAAGAAATCTCTGGCTCAAAAAATTCTTCAAAACATATAGGTCGAGCAATCAGATGCTTCTTCCGTCTCCTACCAGCGTATACCCCGGCATATAAGAAACCTCATCAGTTTCGGAATCTGAGAACAGACCATAGATTAATTCGATTTCCCTAGGTACCGAAACTTTAGAAGATTTCCTGTAGGGAGAAGACAGGAAAGCACATCCAGTAGCAATGGTAATAGGCTGTGATTTTTGTGCCGAGTTTACAGTATACGGTGGACTCTCAGCATATAAGACGGGTGACCTAGAGGAACCTGAACCAATTTCTTTGGAACCATATCTCTTAATAACTGCATCACTGAATGCCGGGGGATCCTGAAGAATGAGATCTTCAGCTTTCATTAAGCTGGACGCCCACTCAAAAGGCTCTCCTCTAAAGGAATATATCAGATAGAGCACAAGGTTCTCTGAAGTGATGCCCAGAAATGGTCTAGACAACAAAATGGTGTAATAGTGTTTGTAAAGCGCCAGAAATTGGACTAAGTCCCCATCAAAGATTATAGATGTTGAGATATCAACAGAGTCAGGATCTGCTTCCTTCCCATCTGACTGACTAGAGTGCTTTGCTAGGACCTGGTCACTACTGACCTTACTCGAGGCTGTGACTTTCTGAAACCCACCGGGGGCAGTGACTTTCTGAACCCCACCTGGGGCAGTTGCCCTTGGAACCCCACCTGGGGTAGTGACCCTCGGAACACCCTCTGGGGCAGTGGCCCTCGGAACCCCCTCTGGGGCAGTGGCCCTCGGGAACCCCCTCTGGGGCAGTGGCCCTTGGAACCCCCTCTGGGGCAGTGGCCCTCGGAACCCCCGCTGGGGCAGTGGCCCTCAAAACCCCCGCTGGGGCAGTGGCCCTCGGGAACCCCGCTGGGGCAGTGGCCCTCGGGAACCCCGCTGGGGCAGTGGCCCTCGGGAACCCCGCTGGGGCAGTGGCCTTCGGGAACCCTGCTGGGGCAGTGGCCTTCGGGAACCCCGCTGGGGCAGAGGCCTCGGATTCTTTTACTGGGACCGGGCCGTCAGCCTCCCTCTCTGGGACCGGGCCGTCAGCCTCCCTCTCTGGGACCGAGCCGTCAGCCTCCCTCTCTGGGACCGGGCCGTCAGCCTCCCTCTCTGGGACCGGGCAGTCAGCCTCCCTCTCTGGGACCGGGCCGTCAGCCTCCCTCTCTGGGACCGGGCCGTCAGCCTCCCTCTCTAAATCGATAATTATCGAAACTTCTCCCGGGACTATGACCTCCGGGACTTTTGCTGAAGCTATAACCTTCAGAACCTCCACTAACGCTATGCCTCTTAAGTCCTTTCCTGGGGAAGCGACCTCTAGACCCTTCTTTGGGGCTGTGTCTCTCGAGACCCCACTTGGGGATATTACTTCAAAGATCCCTTCTGGGGTTTTGCTTCTCGACTTCCCTTCTAGAACTATGGTTTTAGACACCTTCTCTGAAGTTGCGCTTTTCAAGTCCATACCTGGGGTAACAGCTTCTGAGACCCCTTCTGGTATTGACACCTGAGCTATAATATTCGATGTCCCTCTATGACCCAGGGCATCGGGTACCGCTCCAGGACTCTGGGCATCGGGTACCGCTCCAGGACTCTGGGCATCGGGTACCGCTCCAGGACTCTGGGCATCGGGTACCGCTCCAGGACTCTGGGCATCGGGCACCGCTCCAGGACCCCGGGCATCGGGTACCGCTCCAGGACCCCGGGCATCGGGTACCGCTCCAGGACCCCGGGCACCGCTCCAGGGGTTTGCAACTCTGCTTCAACAGGAAAATCAAGAGAGGAGAGAAACATTCTCCTTTGGTTCCTGAATCTATAATGGGGCTCCCTAGTCCAAGGACCCCAATTATAGGACAGAGTGCTTTTTAGTGTGGGTTGTGTGACAAGTACCTCTGCCACAGTAGAGACAGGAGTAGGTCTTATAGCCTGACTCAACTTGGCCAGAGGGCAGGACTTGTCGCCACACTTTGGCTTGCGCAACTCACAGGTCTGCAGATAGTGGCCTAAACCACCACAATATAGGCATAAATTTAAGTTTCTGCGACGCAGACGCTCCTCTTCTGAGAGCCTGGGCCGCAGAAAACTTTTAAACTTTTTCTCTCCAACTGAACCTGAGGATTCTCTTGTCACCATATTGTGAGCAAGAGTCTCTTTAGAGGTAGATGAACTCTCAACGTCTTCTGGCAAGATAAGCAAAATGTTAGTCAGAAGGTTTTGCAGTTGTTTTAAGGATTGCTGCAAAACTTCCAGTCGCTCAGGTTTCAAAGCACTGAAAGCAGAGTTCAGGGCTGAGAGAGACGCCTGCAGGGCTTGCATAGTTGGCATAGGAGGATTTTAAACTAAACAAGACAAGACTAAACTAGACTAGACTGGACTGGACTTTTTTTTTTTTAAACTAGACAAGACTGGATTCTGCACACCGGACTGGATTCTGCACACCGGACTGGATTATGCACACTGAATTCTAGACAGGACTGGATTCTGCACACCGGACTGGATTCTACACACTGAATTCTAGACAGGACTGGATTCTAGACACCGGACTGGATTCTGCACACTGAATTCTAGACAGGACTGGATTCTAAACACCGGACTGGATTCTGCACACTGAATTCTAGACAGGACTGGATTCTAAACACCGGACTGGATTCTGCACACTGAATTCTAGACAGAACTGGATTCTAAAACACCGGACTGGATTCTGCACACTGAATTCTAGACAGGACTGGATTCTAAACACCGGACTGGATTCTGCACACTGAATTCTAGACAGGACTGGATTCTAAACACCGGACTGGATTCTAAACACTGAATTCTAGACAAGACACTGGACCAAAAAAGAAAAAACTACTATTTAGCTTTGTTTCTTTTTTGTTGTATGGCTGGTGATAATATTAGGTTCCTGGTGCTCAGAACAAGGGAGATATTGCGTAGTGAGTCCAGAGCACCAGAACGTGACGCTGAAATAAGGTGTGGTGTGGAAATAGCCCCTAGCACCCTACCTCCATTGTTTCACCCGTGTGGTCAGTTCACGCCTAAGTGACTATGGTTTCTTGGGCCCACGGCAGCCGCGTTTGAAGGGTGGATTAGGTCTGCCCAACTCCGATGCCCCCAGGTCTTAGAGTGAGACAAGGCGTGAACCGAGACAGGATAATAACAAGGGGACCTCTAACTAAAGCAAACAGAAGGCTAGGGGCTACTAACAACCCTAAAACTAAGTATATGTGCGGCACGCCGCCAAAGGAAAAGAACAACAAAGGAAATGCTGTCCACATGCCGACACAATACTGTTGTGTACCGGCGGTGACAGCATATGCAGAACCCTCTGCAAAACACCAGTAACAAATAAAACCAAAGAATACAGCGGCCTAGGCCGACGGACGTGGCAAAGACGCTACTCACGGAACCGGTACAAATACTGGCAACCGGACAGGAACCCCCAATGTAGCCGACACAGACTCTCAGAACCGGAGGACAGGCAGAATCCCAAACGACAGACCGGTGGACACCAAGATGCCAGATACTCGACCAGGCACAGACAAAGCCACAGGACTTCTGGACAGGAACGCTTCACGGCAGGACACGGAATCAGACACTGGAACCGACACTGGAAGCAGCTAGACAGACACTGCTAGACAGGAGCTCAGGAACTGACAGGGACTAGCTCAGAATTCAAGAACTCTGGAACTATCACCAGCGTCTGTGTATTGCACTGAGCCAGAATATAACAGAGAGTCCTAATTAATTATGTTGTGCAGCTGCCCTGCTGCACAACTGAGAGGTGCAATTAACAGACAGGTGAGGCTGAACACATGGGAACAAGCTGCAATTACACAGACTCACCACCGGCAGCAGACAAGAGTCTTCTTAAACCAGAGCAATGGGAAATCCTGGCCTGCAAGACAACTATAAACATAAAATAGGAATGAACCACTACCTGTGGTTCATAACAATCAGATGCAGTCCTTTCGGTCGCATAGATCCAGAAGAGGTCGGGGCTCCTCTTTCCTCGCCAGAGGCAAGGGTAGAGGCAAGAGGACACCTGCTGCGGCTAGTTCCCAAGAGCAGAAATCCTCCCCGGCTTCCGCTAAGTCAACCGCATGACGCTGGGGCTCCCCTGCGGGAGTCCGCACAGGTGAGAGCACGCCTTCGACTATTCAGCCAAGTCTGGGTTCAGTCAGACGTGGACCCTTGGGTGATAGAAATAGTCTCCCAGGGTTACAAGCTGGAATTCGAAGAGGTGCCCCACGTCGATTTTTCAAGTCAGCCTTAACAGCTTCTACCCCAGAACGGGAAGTAGTGCTGGCTGCAATTCAAACGCTGTGTCAACAGCGAGTGATTATCAGGGTTCCCCTGAGCTAACAGGGAAAAGGGTATTATTCAACCCTATTTGTGGTCCCGAAGCCGGATGGTTCGGTCAGGCCCATTTTAAATCTAAAATCCCTAGACCTGTACTTGAAAAGATTCAAATTCAAGATGGAATCGCTCCGAGCGGTGATAGCCTGCCTGGAAGGGGGGGATTTTATGGTGTCACTGGACATAAAGGATGCTTACCTTCATGTCCCCATATATCCCTCTCATCAGGAGTACCTGAGATTCGCGGTACAGGATGGTCATTATCAGTTTCAGAAAATTATGGTGATCCTGCGCAAGCAAGGAGTCACGATTATCCCATACTTGGACGAACTCCTGATAAAAGCGAGGTCAAAACAACTACTGGAGAACGTGTCACTCTCTCAGAGAGTGCTTCAGCAACAGAGTTGGATTCTCAATCTGCCAAAGTCACAGTTGGTTCCGACAACTCGACTGACGTTCCTAGGCATGATACTGGACATGAAACAAAAGAAAGTTTTCCTCACGTGGGAAAAAGTCCAGGACCTCCAGAACATGGTCCGAGACCTGCTAAAGCCGAAAAGAGTGTCAGTTCATCAATGCACTCGGGTTCTGGGGAAAATGGTGGCAACTTACGAGGCCATTCCCTTCGGCAGGTTCCATGCAAGGACGTTTCAATGGGATCTTCTGGACAAATAGTCCGGGTCCCATCTACAATTATCAAAAAATAACACTGTCCCCCAGGGCCAGGGTGTCTCTTCTATGGTGGCTGCAAAGTGCTCACCTTCTAGAGGGTCGCAGGTTCGGCATTCAGGACTGGATCCTGGTAACCACGGACGCGAGCCTCCGAGGATGGGGAGCAGTAACCTTAGGAAGAAATTTTTAGGGACTGTGGTCAGACCAGGAGTCCTGTCTACACATCAACGTGTTGGAACTAAGGGCCATATACAGCGGCCTTCGACAAGCGGAGGGTCTTCTTCGCAACCTACCGGTTCTGATTAAATCGGACAATGTCACAGCAGTGGCTCATGTGAACCGCCAAGGCATGACAAAAAGCACAGTCGCAATGGCGGAAGCCACCAGGATTCTTCGCTGGGCGGAAAATCACGTAAGCGCTCTGTCAGCAGTCTTCATTCCGGAGCAGGCTTCCTCAGCAGACACGATCTCCATCCAGGAGAGTGAAGACTTCATCAAGAAGTCTTTGCAGAGATAACGAGTCTCGGGGGAGTTCCTCAAATAGACATGATGGCGTCACGCCTCAACAAGAAGCTGCGGAGGTATTGTGCCAGGTCCCGGGACCCTCAGGCAATAGCAGTAGACGCTCTGGTAACACCATGGGTATTCCAGTTGGTCTATGTGTTTCCTCCTCTTCCTCTCATCACAAAAGTGTTGAGGATCATAAGACGAAAAAGAGTACAGACAATTCTCATTGTTCCAGACTGGCCTCGAAGGGCCTGGTACTCAGATGCTCACAGAAGATCCTGGGCCTCTTCCTCTGAGAGAGGACCTGTTACAGCAGGGGCCCTGTCTGTTCTAAGACTTACCGCTGTTACGTTTGATGGCAGGGCGGTTGAACGCCGGATCCTAGCTGAGAAGGGTATTCCAGAGGAGGTCATACCTACTCTAATAAAGGCTAGGAAGGAGGTGACGGCAAAACATTATCACCGTATCTGGCGGAAATATGCCTCTTGGTGGAAGTTTCTCCACTTCCTACAGACAGGAGTGGATATGGGCCTAAAGTTAGGATCTGTTAAAGTACAGATTTCGGCCCTGTCGATATTCTTTCAGAAGGAATTGGCTTCTCTTCCAGAAGTCCAGATTTTTGTAAAGGGAGTGCTACACATCCTGCCTCCTTTTGTGCCCCCAGGGACACCATGGGACCTGAACGTGGTGTTACAGTTCCTTAAATCACACTGGTTTGAACCCCTTCAAACGGTGGAGTTGAAGTTCTCACCTGGAAGGTGGTCATGTTGTTAGCCTTGGCATATGCAAGGCGTGTCAGAATTGGCGGCCCTGTTTCACAAGAGCCCTTACTTGATTTTTCATGTGGATAGAGCAGAAGGGAGGACTCGTCCTCAATTTTTACCTAAGGTGGTGTCTTCATTTCATATGAAACAACCTATAGTGGTGCCTGTGGCTACGAGTGACTTGGAGGATTCCAGGTCCCTGGATGTAGTCAAGGCCTTAAAGATTATGTATCCAGGACGGCTAGAATTCGGAAAACATAAGCATTGTTGGTCCTGTATGCTGCCAACAAGATTGGCACGCCTGCTTCGAAGCAGACTATTGCGCGCTGGATCTGTAACACGATTCAGCAGGCTTATGTTACGGCAGGATTGCCGTTACCGCATTCAATAAAGGCCCATTCCACTAGGAAGGTGGGCTCTTCTTGGGCGGCTGCCCGGGACGTCTCGGCATTACAGCTTTGCCGAGCAGCGACTTGGTCGGGTTCAAACACTTTTGCTAAATTCTACATGTTTGATACCCTGGCTGATGAGGACCTAGCATTTGCTCAGTCGGTGCTTCAGAGTCATCCGCACTCTCCCGCCCGATTGGGAGCTTTGGTATAAACCCCATGGTCCTTACGGAGTCCCCAGCATCCTCTAGTACGTAAGAGAAAATAAGATTTTAAACCTACCGGTAAATCTTTTTCTCCTAGTCCGTAGAGGCTGCTGGGCGCCTGTCCCAGTGCAGAAAATCTGCAAGACTTGTATATAGTTATTGCTTACATAAGGGTTATGTTACAGTTAGAATTGGTCTTGGACCGATACTGTCGTTTGTTCATACTGTTAACTGGTTATGTGTATTCCAGGTTATATGGTATGATTGGTGTGGGCTGGTATGAATCTTGCCCTTAGATTAACAAAATCCTTTCCTCGTATTGTCCATCTCCTTTGGGCACAGTTCTCTAACTGAGGTCTGGAGGAGGGGCATAGAGGGAGGAGCCAGTGCACACCATACTAGAAAGTTCTTTTAGGTGCCCATGTCTCCTGCGGAGCCCGTCTATACCCCATGGTCCTTACGGAGTCCCCAGCATCCTCTACGGACTAGGAAAAAAAGATTTACCGGTAGGTTTAAAATCTTATTTTTTTGTTGCATTTTCGATAATATATGCAAATATGACATCAGTTTTAAAAAATGGATGCGAGAAATAAACTTACCTTCTGCTGATTCATCCGGGAGTGAGGTGTAAGTTGTATCAGGGGTGTTATTAAAGACATTAATTAATGTATTTGGGTTTTCCCCAAGTAGGCCCAAATAGTGTAAGGGGTAGGTACACAAACATACTTGGGTGGAGGCACTGACATTAGATGAACAATACCCTCAGTAAAGATGTACAATACCCTCAGTTAAGATGTACAATATCCAAGACATTACTAAGAGCTAGTAACCCTAAGTAAAGTAAGGAATTAGTCCCGTTAGAGGTTAAAAGGGGGTTACATTGTTATAAACTGCAATTTAACAATAAGTAAAATTGAGGTTCTTAGCATAATTTTTGGTCAAAACTATGAGCCCACCTACCATGGCCAGGTGGCCTCATCAGGTGGGTCCCTAACATTCCTAAGGTTCAAGCATGGGAACCACCAGGCCAGCACAACCCAACCTCACTAAGGCATCACACTAGTGAAAAGTAGCAGTTTAAGTTTGTTTCATCTGCGCTACAGATTTTTTCACAAACATTATTTCTGTCATCTCATTCTGGATTATTATCATATTTTATATGGTGCCACAAAAGTTCCACAGCGCCTAACAAAGTACATAAACAATTGAGGAAAACAAGAAAACAGCAACATACAGTACAAGAAAATGCAATATAGGCACATCTATATGATAAGTCAGAAAGTGTGTGTGTGTGTGTGTGTGTGTGTGTGTGTGTGTGTGTGTTTGCCCTTCATTCATGGCCAGAGTTTTGTATGGCTGATATGTACCAGTTTAGGTTTGGGTATGGCTTACCGGGGGCTGGGATCCCAACAGTCAGCATCCCGATGCCGGGATCTTGGCCGCAGAATGCTGGCCGAGGGGGGAGTGCAACGAAGACCCTAACCTATGGGTGTCCTGGAAACCCACGAGTGGGAATAGTCTCAGCATGTCGACTGTCGGGATTTGGAGCGGGCGGGATGTAGGGGACGGTAATGTGACCGCCCAGTGGAAGGGGGATGGGGGAGGCAGGCAGAATGCCAAGGATGAGCAGTAAGTCAACTGTCACACTGAACCTGCACTGACAGTTACTATCTAATCTATCATTCTCTCAAGCACATTTTCATATGCTATGGCTTCCAATGTTGGTCTGCAGAGATTTCTGCTCAGCAGTGATTTCTGTTCTGCAGTGATTTCTGAACCGCAGTGTTTTTGTAAGCTATACTAATTTATCTTCTGTAAGTCAGTCTGTTTCTGATATACCCCATTCCAAACAGTCAGTGAATACGCCTGCCTGCACTGTCATTTATTCCTAAATTAGATTGTTATCCTGGTGTGTATTGACTTCTGTCTTCCTTTTCAAACCTTTCCCCTTTTAGTATATGCCACATTCGAACTAAGTTTAGTTCGTTTGAGATCTCAGCATTCAAAAGTGTGGTTCTTTTCAGGACTATTGACTGTTAAGGCATAACTAAACACTAATCTGCCAATCTGCTGATGCTGCTACACATGCAGCCTTGAGGGCCATGGAGGCGGCAGCTGCAAGACAAACCTGCCAGCCTGCCAATGATGTTCAAACTGCAACCTCAACAGCCATGGAGGCTCCAGCAGCAAAACAAATAATCTGCTAGTGCTGCAAGAACTGCAGTTCTCATATTAAAACTATGGCAAGACTTTAAAAATGCTGCATTTCACTATGATACAAATATCTAGTATGAGATGCACCATAAAGTAAATATTGGGAACATGTCCAGACAATACATGCACTGCAGTGCTAAGACACCTGGTATGTCTTGCTGTGGGGGCAAGCTGAAACTCCTACCACTCTTGGACCCACCTGAGCCACTTAAGTGTTTTTCTCAGACATTCAAAAATATAACTCTGCTCTCCAAATGACATCCATTGGAGCAACAGGTCCAGTTGATGAGTCAGTAGGAAGTGCGTACAAAAATGAATTAGGCACTACATGCAAAATCTTGGAGATGGGACCTGGAGGAGATACTCAGTAGGTAGGAGAGGCGGAATGCATTTGTGCAGTGAAGAGGATGGATGGGAGTGTAAAGGGAGATAAGGTCAAAGATGTAAATAGGACAGAAATGAGTGAGGGCTTTGTAAATGAGTGTGAGAAACTGGAATTGGGTTCTGAGGGGAAAGGGAAGCCAGTGTAGGGTTTGTAAGACCCCTTTTACACTCGCACTCACGGGTCACTCCCGGGATGCTTCCCGGGATGCATTCCCGGGACTGACCCCTTTCACACTGCACTAAGACCTGGGATCGACCCGGGACAGCCCCATTTACACTGATCCCGGGATATCCCTGCAAATTCATATGTATGTCATTAGAAATGGCCTTGGGCTCAGAAAAGATGACATCTTCTTTTCTGAGCCCAAGAAAGCTCCAATCCGAGGCCTTTTAACAGTCCCGGGATAGTGAATCCCGGGACGAGCCCTTTCACACTACACAGCTTCCCGGGACGGTCTCGGGACCAACCCTGGTCGAGACCAGGGTTGAAATCCTGGGATGCTCGACCCGGGAAATTGTCCCTGTACCCTTTCACACTGACAAAAATCCCGGGATGATGCGCGTTCACGTGCAAAATCCCGGGATTTTCATGCGAGTGTAAAAGGGGTATAAGAGAGGGATGACAAACATGGTATGTTTTGGAGAGGACATACAGGACAGTATAGTAATAAATAGGGCATTGTGATCACTTATTTATTCATTCAAACTTATAAGTGATATTTTGGCCTATTTATTACCATACTAGAGCGCTGTGTATTTTTTTCTTTATTTTCTATTTTTGACTGACTATCCCACACAGCTGCTTACTGTTGGTAATTGAAAGGATCTCTATTTCAGCACTTTTTGAGTGAAGAGAGACAGTAGACAGGTAGGTTAGATAGAAGATTACAGTATTCCAATCTGGAGATGACCAGTGAGTGGATGGGGGTCTCAGTAGCATCCAGGGTGAGATAGAAACAGTAGGACTGCAAAAGGCACTGAATGTGTGGTTTGAAAGTGAGGGAGGAGTCAAGGATAACTCAAGGATAACAGTGCACTCGGGGACTAGAGGAGATAGTAGTGCCATCAATAGATAATGAAATTGTGGGATCTGAAGTTATGCTGGAAGGTGATCATCTCAGTCTTAGCACAGATAACAGAAAGTCAGTAGGAGATACAAGTGAGAAGAGAGAGGGATAGGTCAGGGGAGGAAAGGTAGATCTGAGTATCATCACCAAAGAGATGATATTTGAGGCCAAACGATCCAATGAGCTCACCTTAAGATCATGTATAGAGGAAGAATAGGGGAGGTCCAAGAAAAGAACCTTGGGGGACACTTACTGTTAGTGGAAGTAGGGGGAATGGAGTCATGAGAGGAGACAGAAAAGGAAAGGTCAGAAGTAGGAGGACAGCCAGGAGAAGGTAGTATCACACAGACCAAGGGAGTAAAGGATTTGCAGGAGGAAGGGGTGGTCCAAGCAGTGTCCATCACACATGTTATGCTCACACAGTAGTGGTGCCCCTCACATGTTATGTATATCAGCACTGTGATGGCAGAATAATGAGGCTGCTGTTATACATGTGATAGCTGCAGCACAGTAAAGAAGACCACACACACTAATGCTATATATACTATAGACTCTGTACATGGGGCACACTACAAAGCTACTGTAGATAACACAGATCACTCCAGGCAATCAACTCGGTTATATACCCATGGACATGGAAGCTAGGACCCCGTGGCCGCTACCATGCACCATGCATGCGCCTCACTCCCCCTCTGCCAGCTGTTTCATGGGAACATACCTTCCGCACCAGCCCCTGTGCTGTCACCACTGCTTCCGCCAGGTAAAAGACACATCATCACGGCTGGGCAGGCGGCTTTTACCAAGAAGTTTGGGTGGGGGGGTGTACCGAATGTGGCCGCCTCGGGAACTGGCTCCCCCGTCACAGGCCCGCTAACTGGGCGTCCCTAGCAACCGGACAGGACACCTGTTGGTAATGGTGCAGCCCGTTCTTCTCCCCGGCAGCGGTATGGGGGCAGAGCATGGCAGGGGCTGGAGGTGAGGTTCCTGGCCGGTTTACTGCTGCTCTCCTTCACACAGATTGCTGGAGAGAACACAGATCTCGGTATGTGAGGGAGCTGCAGGTTACTGTCTTGGTTAATTTCGGTTCTGCCAGCAGCAACAGCGAGGGGGGATAGCACCTCTTCAACACGGCGCCTCCCTGCTTTGCAGGAGCTGCTCAGCGGGTAGCGCCGGCTCTGCCTCTATCTGTTTAGAATGTAAGCTTTCAGATGGGGCTCTTTCCTCACCACTCCTTGTCAAATCTAGCTTCAATGATTTGCCCTACCTATTCCCTATACTTGTCACTTCTTAACTGCAGTTTTATTGCAAAACTTGTATCTTTGTACTGTCCATATCCATATAATGCTGATGTGTTCTTTTTTATTTTAACTTTTCCATATATAACAAGCTTCCTGAAATCACACCTCCTGTAGTTTGTGTTAATTAGGACCCATCCCTTCTGCACACTGGAGGCAGCCATTTTTAGTCTTAACCAAAACTGAAAATAGTGCAGCTTAGTAATTTACCAGGGACCAAGCACGAGGCATGCAGTGATTTTATCTTTTACAACTTTAGTTCTGGAGAAATGTAATACAGTCACAAGCGGTTAGGCGAAGAAATATTTCACAAGCGTATGCCTCCAATTTCTACAACATATCAAGAAAATACAATCGATTCAAAACGTAAACTTCATTATTGTGCATGTAAAAGTGATATTCATTCAAAATAATCAGTCAAATACTTTGGTTCCAGTCATACTGTGTTTCCTTCATGTTTTATAATTATTTATATATTTTTTTCTTCTTGAAGATAGCACCGTTGTCAAGAGGATTCTGGGAAGTGTTATTGTTTCTGTTGGCACAAGTATTAATATCAGGTTCTTTCCTGACCATTGTCAGGTACATGACTGATGCACTGTACATGATTCTGAAGCACATAGTCCAATGTGAGCGGCTGTCAGGCGTTAGGCTACCAGTTGTATTGCGGAGCTGTAGGTTGTCGGGGAGGATAAGGAGGTCGGAGTGGTGGCTGTGGCCCTGTACCAGGAACTGGTGGTCTTGTACCAGGCATTGGTGGCCTTGTAGCTGCCACTGGTGGTCTTGAAGCAGGCACTGGTGGTCTGTTGTATGATCACAAAGAAAGTGATATTAAAATGGAAAGTAAAATGATCATAAATTACGTATTTACAAAAATGACCAGATATCTCTGTACAGACCGGCTTTGCGCTATGTGAGGACAAGTACAAAATGTTATTTACATTTTTAACAGACATTCTTTTTCAGAGTATAATGAGCGTGTTCTCGGAGCTTCCCGCAGTATAGTGTACTATGTACGTTCTCATTTTAGAACTCCATATATTTTTCCAAGCACCAGTGCCTCGGAACACTGCAGGTAATGTTGATTAACGTGAAGTGAACACTTGCCAGAAACTCTGTGTATACAGGTCCATTCACTGAATTTGGTATTTGGACAATCAACGTTAAAGCATATTTATCTGGTTTTAAGAACCCCTGATTTTAACAGATGACTTTAGGTAACTGGAATGCAAATTTAAAGTTATTTTATGGCCACTCTACGTCATCGGATGTTAGGATGTTAGAAATATTTCAAGTTCTGAAAAGTATAAACAAACATTATATCTAACTGCAGGGAACATGCTGACGCCAGCTGGGTTATTATGACACCGTTCTCTTCCCTAGGGAAGTGGATTGAATCAGGGCACTTCTCCGTTCTTTCAGGAGTCAGGGTCAATTTCCCAAATTTTGGGGCTCTCCTGGACATTCCAAGTGAGTAGGCAATTATAAAACTCAATATTTTAATTATAAGCTTAAAATTAAGAAATGTAATCAACTAATTACTTAGGTTCTCAGATCCTTACTTTAATAATAGTTGTTCCTGTCCATCAGAAAATGGTATAGATGAAGGCATACCTCCCATCCATCCACATTTTAGTGGGATAGTCCCATTTTTCAGAGCCGCAGTGTCCCGCAGTGTGTGTGCCTGTGTGTGTGTGTGTGTGGGGGTGGGGTAGGGGGGTGGGGGTGGGGGGGGGGAGTGTTGGTAGGCCCCTTGTCATCTGCTTAGCAGAGCAAGCAGTGTAAATTCACAAGAGAGAGGCACTAGGGGCATGCCCAAAGGCTTCTGGAGCGCTGCCATGCCCCCTTTTTGGACACGTAAAGGTCTCGATTTACACCTCCCAAAAGCTGAGAGGTATGATAAAAGGTACAAACCTGCGTGGAAAATGATGGGATATGGTAAAGACATCAGAAAAGTTACTGTCCTGTGAAAAAATAAAACAGAAAAGACTTTAGAATTTCTTTATAAAAGAAATAAAAATAGCGACCACATAAAAGACTACGGGGTATATTTACTAAAATTCGTATTTTCCCGTCTGAGGTCAAAGTTCAATCACGAATGACATCGAAAGTGTAAAGTTGCAACTTTTTGAATTTATTACGACTAATTTACTAAGCTGTCGTATTCTGCATTTTCGGATTTATCGATGTCGATGTCATTCGTTTTTTTTTTGCAGTGTTTTACGTGAGTGACTTGTAAAACACTGCCGACTTTAATACAATGAATCTCGGCCGGATCTGAGACATCCGTGCTGGGCTTCATTGTGCACCTTTTTAAAAATTGAAATCAGTGTTAAAATAAAAAAAAAAATTGCGTGGGGTCCCCCCTCCTAAGCCAAACCAGCCTCGGGCTCTTTGAACCGGTCCTGGTTGTAAAAATATGGGGGGGGAAATGTCAGGGGTTCCCCCATATTTAAACAACCAGCACCGGGCTCTGCGCCTGGTCCTGGTTCCAAAAATACGGGGGACAAAAAGCATAGGGGTCCCCCGTATTTCTGAAACCAGCACCGGGCTCCACTAGCCAGATACGTAATGCAACAGCCGGGGGTCACTTTTATCTAGGTCCCTGCGGCCCTGGCATTACATAACCAACTAGTCACCCCTGGCCGGGGTACCCTGGAGGAGTGGGGACCCCTTCAATCAAGGGGTCCCCCCCCCTCCAGCCACCCAAGGGCCAGGGGTGAAGCCCGAGGCTGTCCCCCTCCATCCAAGGGCTGCGGATGGGAGGCTGATAGCCTTTTTGTCAAAAAATGAATATTGTTTTTAGTAGCAGTACTACAAGTCCCAGCAAGCCTCCCCCGCAAGCTGGTACTTGGAGAACCACAAGTACCAGCATGCGGTGGAAAACCGGGCCCGCTGGTACCTGTAGTACTACTACTAAAAAAATACCCCAATAAAAACATAAGACACACACCTTGAAAGTAAAGGTTTAATACATACATCCACACCTCCATATACACATACTTACCTATGTTCACACGAGGGTCGGTCCTCTTCTCCATGTAGAATCCATGGTGTACATGTTGAAAAAATTATACTCACAAAATCCAGGGTAGATGGCTCCTCTTTTAATCCATTTGTAATCCAGGTACTTTGCAAAATAACAAAACGGACACCCGACCTCGCACTGAAAGGGGCCCCATGTTTTCACATGGGACCCCTTTCCCCGAATGCCAGGAACCCCCTCTGACTTATGTCTAAGACGGTTCCATCAGCCAATCAGGGAGCGCCACGTTGTGGCACCCTCCTGATTGGCTGTGTGCTCCTGTACTGTATGACAGGCAGCACACGGCAGTGTTACAATGTAGCGCCTATGCGCTCCATTGTAACCAATGGTGGGAACTTTGTGGTTAGCGGTGAGGTTACTTTCGGTCAACCGCTGACCACAAAGTTCCCACCACATTTACCACAAACAGCTGCTTGAAACAACCTAATGCAAGAGTAGCTGGTATACACCAGGGTTCTGAGGAGACCGTGGGCCCCAGTGTTTAGCCAGACCCGATCACTAGTGGTATAGTGGTCCACATCTGCACTTGTCATGACGAGTGAAAATGTCACCCTTCAGCAGAAGAACAACAGCTCCACAGTGACGAGAGGTAGAGGCAGGCAGATGATAAGACCATCTAATTGAAGAGAGATGTTTCAACTGGTTATTTAGACTTCACATCTATGGAATGAGTGGCATCACTAGGGGGATGTGGGGGGTACAGACAGTACTGGGTGACACCATTAAGTCTTTTCAGCAAAAGGCTTCAGCTGATGTTATTGTTACAAAAGACGGCCAAATGGGACTATTTGACTCAGAGTAATCCAACTTGATTGAGTAAAACAGAATATCAAGCATTACATTTATTGGTACATAATATATTATTAGCACTCAGGCCTACTGTAGCGTGTAGCCATAGTCAATATGGACCACCTGGAAATTTGTAATTCTTTGTGGATATTTTGGTCCCATAATTATTACTTCTTTAAAGATATTTTCTTTTCTTTTACGAAAAGCAAAAAGCGCTCAGTCATGTGTCAGAATTTATCTTTGTCTCCTGCAAATAGTTGAATTCATATTTTTGAGGGATCTTCTTTTAATTGGTACTTTATTGTTTTGTTTCGATTGGGTTTGTTATGTTGATGATTTTTTTTTTTTATTTGAATGGGAGTCCACACAATCGCTTGTTGATGTTCAGACCAACTGTCACTTTAATGCAGATACAATTTATTTTTAATAGATTGACTACGAATAATTTTTTAATTAAGAATCCCAGTAGGAACTCCATTTTAAATTATATGAATTTTCATACTAAATAACAAAAACAAAACTACAGTACTATAACATAATCAAATCATTAGAGTTCAGAACATTGCTAAAAATTATTCATGAAAAGAAACACATTTTAAGGGAATTGTAAAGTAGACTTACATGTTTCCACATACAATATCCAGCATCCCTTCTGGATAATGCATTTCAGACGTTAATTAGTCTCAAGTAACCACAGTTAAAGGTCAAGGGCAAACGCAGGATCCAGTCAGCGGGGTTTCCATGTGTATGTGTGTACATGTGTGAGTATATATATATATATATATATATATATAGTAAAATTCTGTCCGGCACTCACAGTACAAAATACAACAGGCCCAGGTGCTCACCACGATGTATCCACACCACAGTAAAATCTTGGAAGCAATCTTTATACCAGCATTCCACAGGATGGGGGGTTGCTAGCTATCAGGAGATTATTGGCATCTAGTGATGTGTACACAGGTCCTGATGTAAATTTTTTTATTCAGTTGTTGGAATTAACGCTGAAACGGAATTACTTTCTTTTTGACGGGCAGTGGTATCTCCAGTGCCAGGGTTGTGCAATGGGGTCCTGCGTGGCCCCTGCCTTTGCCAATGGTTTTATGTTTGAGATTGAACAGACCATGTTTTTTCAAAATCCCAATATTGCTTCCAAGATTTTACTGTTTGTTAGGTATATTGATGACCTATTGGTTATTTGGTTAGGTGATGAAGCAGAATTTCATCAATTAATGATACATGCCAATAGTTGTAATGAATTTATCAAATTTACTTATTGTATCAGCAATCTAGAGGTTAATTACCTGGATGTGAAATTAACTCTTGACCAAGGCCAGTTACATACTGCCTTGTTTAGAAAAACCACTGATAGAAACAACGTATTACATTTCTCTAGCCAGCATCCATTATCTACTAAAAAAGGCCTTCCGTACTCTCAATTTTTGAGGGTACACAGGATTTCAGACAATATTGAATCTACGAAAAGGGATATTGATATCATGATCACTCAGTTTTTGGCCAGGGGCTATAAATATTCAGATTTGATAAGAGCTAAGGAAAAGGCTCTGGCCATTCCACGCTCTGAACTTTTACATTCAACTAATCGAAAGTCAGTGGCGTTAACGAAAAAAATTCCTTTTGTACAAAGATTTAATTCACGCAGTGATCACCTGGTTAAGCACACTAAAATGTTATGGCCATTGGTATCCACTGATCCTGATCTGAAAGTGTTTCAGAATATGTCTGTTTTACCTAGCTTCTCCCGCAACAGAAATTTAAAGGATTGGCTGGTTAAGAATGACATTACTGGTAGTAAAGTCACGGTTATGCCGGGCACTTTTTTAAGACGTAAACCTGGGTGTTACAAGTGCACGGGTTGCACTACATGCAGTTTTTTAGAGACTGGGGATTCGTTTGCTCATCCCCACACAGGTAAACGTATTGCCATTCGGCAAGTACTTACCTGTACTACCACCCATGTTGTTTACTTTATACGTTGTCCTTGTGGTCTTTTCTATATAGGAAAGACCACAAGGCAATTTAAAGAGCGTATGAACATGCACAGATCCTCCATTAGAAAAGCTGTGGAGGGTACTGTAGTGTCTCAAGAACAACCGGTAGCTCGTCACTTTAGAGAATATAATCATGGACTAGCTACCCTTAGATATAAAATCATAGAACATGTTGAGAAAAAAATACGTGGAGGTGACAGGGATAGAATCCTTCTCCAGAAGGAGGCTAGATGGATACATCGCCTCAATACAGTTTCTCCTTATGGTCTTAATGAAAATCTGTGATTAAATAGTTTTTTGTAGGACTTAGGGATTTATACTTATGGCTTAAACTGTTCAGTTTATTTTCTATATTGTAACATAATTCCGGTATATCTTTGTGTCTGCTACATTTTGTTTATTACAGTCTATTACTGGTATTGCCTTTTGTGGATAAGACTTGAATTAACCAAGTAGTTACATTGCCCTGTTTTTGTTTTTTAAAAGTTTTTACATATTCTCGCGTTCCTCCGTTACCTAGCAACAGGACGCGGTAGGACGGCAGCACACGTCAGACGCACATTGTAGCGTGTGACGTCACTGTTAGCCGCTGGCGCTTGTTGTGCGGAAGGGCGGGAGGAAGCGGGTCTGGCGTCCTTGGTGATGGTGAGCTATATATGTTTGTTCGTTTCATTGTTATGTATATCCTGATGACGATTTGAATAAAATCGAAACGTTGATGTAATTCTTCTGCATTTTGAAGTCCTTGGAGTGCCGCCTCTTACATTCGTTATATATATATATATATGCACACACACACACACACACATATATATATGCACACACACTGTCACGAACCTCGGGCAGCGGCGACCGCGCTTGTCCCTGCGGGTGGCCTGGTCTGCCCGGCGCCTCTCTTCCCCTGACGGTCTCCGGCTTCAGCGGCGGGTCGGCGCTGCTCTCCGGCGGCTTCCCGGAAGCAAGGACGCCGCCATCACAAGCGAGGGCAAGGAGGCGGAGCAGGTCTGACGTCACCTGCCTGCTCCGCCAATCAGGCTAGGGCGGGGAATTTAAAATCAGATACCAGGCAGAGATCCGGTGCCTGAGTATCTTCGTTTCTCCTGCGGAAGCTGTGATTCCAGAGCTCCCTCGTCCCTCCAAGCATCCTGTGCCTCCAAGCATCCTGTGCCTCCAAGCATCCTGTGCCTCCAAGCACCTTGTGCCTCCAAGCACCTCCGAGCCTCCAAGCACCTCCGTGCCTCCAATTATCTCCGTGCCTCCAATTATCTCCGTGCCTCCAATTATCTCCGTGCCTACAAGCACCTCGTGCCTCCAAGCACCTCGTGCCTCCAAGCACCTCTGTGCCTCCAAGCACCTCCGTGCCTCCAAACACCTCCGTGCCTCCAAGCACCTCCGTGCCTCCAAGCACCTCCGTGCCTCCAAGCACCTCCGTGTCTCCAAGCACCTCGTGCCTCCAAGCACCTCATCCCTCCAAACACCTCGGTGTCTCCAAGCACCTCCGTGCCTCCAAGCACCTCCGTGCCTCCAGTTACCTCCGTGTCTCCAAGCACCTCGTGCCTCCAAGCACCTCATCCCTCCAAACACCTCGGTGTCTCCAAACACCTCCGTGCCTCCAAGCACCTCCGTGCCTCCAAGCACCTCCGTGCCTCCAAGGGCCTCCCAGCACTCCCTGTACTCCCAGCACCACAGTGTCTCCAATATCTCAGTACCCCAGCCTTCAGTATTTCTACAAGTCTTGTCTTACAGGAGACCTTCAAGAATTCCTCTGGGCCTCCCGCCTGCCGTCTTAGTCCTGCATGAGGAAGACCTACATCCGGCCTTCTCTACTACGACCCAGTGGCGGTTCCTCTTCCCGGTCATCGGAAGAAGCCCCGAGTCCACAACACTCCCAAACCAGGTCAGTGACAGTATACTCAGGCCACATGGACTCGGGGAATCGGAACACGGACTCGAGTGCCATCCAGAACCTGGCTTCTCGAGTGCAAAGTCAGGAAGCAGCGCAAGGCCAGGTGATGCAGTACCTCCAGCAGTTGTCCGGGCGTCTGGATCAGATTCAGGCGTCTCTGGCCTCAGTAATTCCGGCACCTGTTCCAGTAGTCGCACCAGTTGCCGTTGCCAGCAATGTTCAACCATCGGCCGGTGTCACTCCACGCCTTCAGTTGCCTACTCCGTCCCGCTATAATGGGAATCCCAAAAATTGTCGTGGTTTCTTGAAACAATGCGAGGTACATTTCGAGCTACTTGCACACAACTTTCCTACAGACCGGTCCAAGGTAGCATATATTATTTCTCTGTTGGAAGGTTCTGCTTTGGATTGGGTGTCTCCATTATGGGAACGATCTGATCCCATGGTTTCCAACTACACCAACTTCATCTCGTCCTTTCGAAGGATTTTCGACGAGCACGGCAGAATGACCACTGCTTCTTCCGATTTGCTCCGTGTTCGGCAGGGCGCCCGTTCCGTGGGCCAGTACGTGGTTCATTTCCAGACCATTGCTTCCGAACTACGCTGGAATAATGACGCCCTGAGAGCTGCCTTCTGGAACGGTCTTTCCGACCGGCTGAAAGATGAGCTGGTTACTAGAGATCTGCCGGATCCATTAGAAGATTTGATTTCCCTTTGCGTCAAGGTGGATCTTCGGATGCAGGAGCGTGGAAGAGAACGTAGCCGTTCGGATCGTTCCAGGTTCCGGAATCCTACTCCTAGGCCGGTGGCCTCACCTAGCTCAGATGAGCCCATGCAGATTAACCGCTCCCGACTGTCTCCAGAAGAACGACAGCGTCGTCGTGAGGGTAAACTCTGCCTTTACTGTGGAGCCGCAGATCATTTTCTTAAATCTTGTAAAGCCCGTCCGGGAAACGGGCAGGCCTAGCTTGTTCCGGAGGAGTCAAGCTGGGAGTTACGACAAAAGCTTCTCCAACTTCGGACTGCTTGCTTCCAGTAACTCTAGTCTCCAATTCAGTCTCCAGGTCTTGTGAAGCCCTATTGGATTCCGGAGCTGCAGGGAACTTCGTTTCTTCCTTCTGTGCCCAAAGTTTGGGTTTAAAGTTACGGCCTATCGAGCGGCCAATTTCACTGACGGCTATCAACGGGACTAGAATTTCCAAAGGTCTTATAATGTGGCGCACGGGGCCAGTTAAGCTGCAGGTCGGGGTCCTACATCAGGAAGATTTGGAACTCTTGGTAATCCCAGAAATGCCCCATGATCTGGTTCTTGGAATGCCTTGGCTGAAAAGTCATAATCCCCACATCGACTGGAAGTCGTCACAAATTCTGTCCTGGAGTCCCTTTTGTCACACTAATTGTCTTACTCCTGTTTGTCCGCTCCGTGTTACCTCCAAAACGGATGAAGAGCACATTCCGGAGGCATATCAAGGGTACAAGGATGTATTTTCGGAACAAGCTGCTGACCTGTTACCACCGCACAGGCCTTGGGACTGCCCTATTGACCTTGTCCCAGGGAAGATGCCACCTCGTGGTCGCACATATCCTCTGTCTCTTCCCGAGACTCAAGCCATGTCGGAGTATATTAAGTCCAATATGCTCAAGGGATTCATTCGCCCCTCTTCCTCTCCTGCTGGTGCAGGCTTCTTTTTCGTGAAGAAAAAGGACGGGGGGTTGAGACCATGCATCGACTACCGCGGCCTAAACGACATTACTATTAAGAATAAATACCCCTTGCCACTAATCACAGAGTTATTTGATAGGGTTCGTGGTGCCCGCATTTTTTCAAAACTCGACTTGAGAGGAGCTTATAATCTTATACGCATCCGAGAGGGGGATGAATGGAAGACTGCCTTTAATACCCGAGATGGGCATTACGAATACTTGGTGATGCCGTTTGGTCTTAGTAATGCTCCCGCGGTTTTCCAGGGATTCGTCAACGAAATCTTTCGTGATATGCTGTATCAGAGCGTTGTGGTATATCTGGACGACATACTGATTTTTTCCAAGAATCTTGTCGAACACAGGACTCAAGTCAAAGAGGTGCTACACCGTTTACGAGAGAATCATCTCTACGCCAAGCTTTCCAAATGTACCTTTGAAGTAACATCTATTCCGTTCCTCGGTTATGTCATCTCGGGGACGGAGCTTCGCATGGATCCGGAAAAGTTGTCGGCCATTCGTGACTGGACTCAGCCTCTTTCCCTGAAAGCAATACAAAGGTTCCTGGGCTTTGCGAACTACTACAGGAAATTCATTAAGGGTTTCTCCACCATTGTTGCGCCCATTACTGCCCTGACGAGGAAGGGTTCTAATCCTAGTTTGTGGCCTCCGGAAGCCATTGTAGCTTTTTCTCGCTTAAAGTTAGCTTTCATGTCGGCTCCAGTTCTCCAACAACAAATTTCGAGGAACCCTTCTTCTTAGAAGTTGATGCATCTTCAGTCGGGGTTGGGGCTGTTCTCTCCCAGTATTCCTCTGATAAGAAATTACATCCGTGTGGCTTCCATTCTCGTAAATTCTCTCCAGCCGAACGAAATTACACTATTGGAGACCAGGAACTCTTGGCAATCAAATCTGCCTTGGAAGAATGGAGATATCTTCTAGAAGGGGCTAAACATGTGTTTACCATCTACACGGATCACAAGAATTTGCTGTACATCAAATCCGCACAATGCTTAAATCCTCGCCAGGCGAGATGGGCACTTTTCTTTTCCCGATTCTCGTTCATTATCAAGTACCGGGCCGGGACTCTCAATATTAAAGCAGATGCGCTTTCCCGTTCACAAGTTCCCACAGACGAGGATGAACCTCCGGAGCGGGGTTTAATTCTGAATCCAGTTTCTGTCTCTGCTGCTTTAACTACTCCAGCTCCTCCTCCTGGAAGAATGTCCGTGCCAGCTAGATTCCGCCCAGGAATACTACTGTGGGTCCATAACTCCAAGTTTTCCGGTCATCCCGGCGCTCAGAAGATGTACAAGTTTCTGCAAAGGTCTTACTGGTGGAACACCATGAGGAAGGATGTACAAGATTGCGTTAATTCGTGTCCCCAATGTACACAACATAAATCTCCTCGTCTGCCTCCTGCAGGGTTACTTCGTCCTCTGCCTATCCCTGTGAGACCCTGGACTCACATTTCCATGGACTTCATCACTGACTTGCCCTGTTCCAAGGGTTGCAACACCGTTTGGGTTATTGTTGACCGTTTTTCGAAGATGGCACACTTTGTGCCCTTGACTGGTCTCCCGACAGCACCGAAACTGGCTCTATTGTTTATCCGAGAACATTTTCGTTTGCATGGGTTGCCACAAGAGATTGTTTCTGACCGTGGAGTACAGTTCACCGCCAGGTTTTGGAAAGCCCTTTGTTCAACTCTACACATTAAACTTAAGTTTTCGTCTGCTTATCATCCCCAAACAAATGGGCAAACGGAACGAGTCAATCAAGATCTAGAGACTTTTCTTCGTTTGTATCTCTCTCCTTCACAGGACAACTGGGTGAAGTTGTTGCCTTGGGCGGAGTTTGCCCATAACCATTTGTTTCATTCTTCCACTGGGGAATCACCATTTTTCGTCAACTACGGGTTCCATCCCCGTGTTCCGGAATTTCCAAGCCTTCCGATAATAGAGGTTCCTGCTGTAGCGTCCACTCTACGACACTTTGGACAAATTTGGAGAAAGGTTCATGCTAATCTTAAGCAGGTTTCTGTTCGGTACAAGTTCTTCGCAGATAAGAAACGGCAAGCCGCACCTCAATATAAAGTTGGGGACAGGGTATGGCTGTCCACACGGAATCTCCGGTTGAAGGTGCCCACCATGAAATTCGCTCCAAGGTTCATCGGTCCTTACCCTGTGCTACAAGTCTTAAATCCTGTGGTCTGTAAACTGGGTTTGCCTGCCCATCTTCGAATACCTAACGCTTTTCATGTTTCTCTACTCCGTCCCCTCATTCTGAATCGGTTCCACTCAGCACTCCCTAGGCCAACGTCCGTAGTGGCAGAAGCTGGAGCGGAGTTTGAAATCAAAGCTATTCTTGACTCTCGTTATCTTCATAAAAAATTACAGTACTTGGTGGACTGGAAGGGTTATGGTCCTGAGGAGAGAAGTTGGATTGGGGCTACTGAAGTAACGGCTCCTCGTCTGATTCGGATCTTCCACTCCAGACATCCGACTAAGCCCGGGAAGTGTCCAGGGGCCACTCCTGGAGGAGGGGGTACTGTCACGAACCTCGGGCAGCGGCGACCGCGCTTGTCCCTGCGGGTGGCCTGGTCTGCCCGGCGCCTCTCTTCCCCTGACGGTCTCCGGCTTCAGCGGCGGGTCGGCGCTGCTCTCCGGCGGCTTCCCGGAAGCAAGGACGCCGCCATCACAAGCGAGGGCAAGGAGGCGGAGCAGGTCTGACGTCACCTGCCTGCTCCGCCAATCAGGCTAGGGCGGGGAATTTAAAATCAGATACCAGGCAGAGATCCGGTGCCTGAGTATCTTCGTTTCTCCTGCGGAAGCTGTGATTCCAGAGCTCCCTCGTCCCTCCAAGCATCCTGTGCCTCCAAGCATCCTGTGCCTCCAAGCATCCTGTGCCTCCAAGCACCTTGTGCCTCCAAGCACCTCCGAGCCTCCAAGCACCTCTTGCCTCCAAGCACCTCTGTGCCTCCAAGCACCTCCGTGCCTCCAATTATCTACATGCCTCCAATTATCTCCGTGCCTCCAATTATCTCCGTGCCTACAAGCACCTCGTGCCTCCAAGCACCTCGTGCCTCCAAGCACCTCCGTGCCTCCAAGCACCTCCGTGCCTCCAAGCACCTCCGTGCCTCCAAGCACCTCCGTGTCTCCAAGCACCTCGTGCCTCCAAGCACCTCATCCCTCCAAACACCTCGGTGTCTCCAAACACCTCGGTGTCTCCAAGCACCTCCGTGCCTCCAAGCACCTCCGTGCCTCCAGTTACCTCCGTGTCTCCAAGCACCTCGTGCCTCCAAGCACCTCATCCCTCCAAACACCTCGGTGTCTCCAAACACCTCCGTGCCTCCAAGCACCTCCGTGCCTCCAAGCACCTCCGTGCCTCCAAGGGCCTCCCAGCACTCCCTGTACTCCCAGCACCACAGTGTCTCCAATATCTCAGTACCCCAGCCTTCAGTATTTCTACAAGTCTTGTCTTACAGGAGACCTTCAAGAATTCCTCTGGGCCTCCCGCCTGCCGTCTTAGTCCTGCATGAGGAAGACCTACATCCGGCCTTCTCTACTACGACCCAGTGGCGGTTCCTCTTCCCGGTCATCGGAAGAAGCCCCGAGTCCACAACACTCCCAAACCAGGTCAGTGACAGTATACTCAGGCCACATGGACTCGGGGAATCGGAACACGGACTCGAGTGCCATCCAGAACCTGGCTTCTCGAGTGCAAAGTCAGGAAGCAGCGCAAGGCCAGGTGATGCAGTACCTCCAGCAGTTGTCCGGGCGTCTGGATCAGATTCAGGCGTCTCTGGCCTCAGTAATTCCGGCACCTGTTCCAGTAGTCGCACCAGTTGCCGTTGCCAGCAATGTTCAACCATCGGCCGGTGTCACTCCACGCCTTCAGTTGCCTACTCCGTCCCGCTATAATGGGAATCCCAAAAATTGTCGTGGTTTCTTGAACCAATGCGAGGTACATTTCGAGCTACTTGCACACAACTTTCCTACAGACCGGTCCAAGGTAGCATATATTATTTCTCTGTTGGAAGGTTCTGCTTTGGATTGGGTGTCTCCATTATGGGAACGATCTGATCCCATGGTTTCCAACTACACCAACTTCATCTCGTCCTTTCGAAGGATTTTCGACGAGCACGGCAGAATGACCACTGCTTCTTCCGATTTGCTCCGTGTTCGGCAGGGCGCCCGTTCCGTGGGCCAGTACGTGGTTCATTTCCAGACCATTGCTTCCGAACTACGCTGGAATAATGACGCCCTGAGAGCTGCCTTCTGGAACGGTCTTTCCGACCGGCTGAAAGATGAGCTGGTTACTAGAGATCTGCCGGATCCATTAGAAGATTTGATTTCCCTTTGCGTCAAGGTGGATCTTCGGATGCAGGAGCGTGGAAGAGAACGTAGCCGTTCGGATCGTTCCAGGTTCCGGAATCCTACTCCTAGGCCGGTGGCCTCACCTAGCTCAGATGAGCCCATGCAGATTAACCGCTCCCGACTGTCTCCAGAAGAACGACAGCGTCGTCGTGAGGGTAAACTCTGCCTTTACTGTGGAGCCGCAGATCATTTTCTTAAATCTTGTAAAGCCCGTCCGGGAAACGGGCAGGCCTAGCTTGTTCCGGAGGAGTCAAGCTGGGAGTTACGACAAAAGCTTCTCCAACTTCGGACTGCTTGCTTCCAGTAACTCTAGTCTCCAATTCAGTCTCCAGGTCTTGTGAAGCCCTATTGGATTCCGGAGCTGCAGGGAACTTCGTTTCTTCCTTCTGTGCCCAAAGTTTGGGTTTAAAGTTACGGCCTATCGAGCGGCCAATTTCACTGACGGCTATCAACGGGACTAGAATTTCCAAAGGTCTTATAATGTGGCGCACGGGGCCAGTTAAGCTGCAGGTCGGGGTCCTACATCAGGAAGATTTGGAACTCTTGGTAATCCCAGAAATGCCCCATGATCTGGTTCTTGGAATGCCTTGGCTGAAAAGTCATAATCCCCACATCGACTGGAAGTCGTCACAAATTCTGTCCTGGAGTCCCTTTTGTCACACTAATTGTCTTACTCCTGTTTGTCCGCTCCGTGTTACCTCCAAAACGGATGAAGAGCACATTCCGGAGGCATATCAAGGGTACAAGGACGTATTTTCGGAACAAGCTGCTGACCTGTTACCACCGCACAGGCCTTGGGACTGCCCTATTGACCTTGTCCCAGGGAAGATGCCACCTCGTGGTCGCACATATCCTCTGTCTCTTCCCGAGACTCAAGCCATGTCGGAGTATATTAAGTCCAATATGCTCAAGGGATTCATTCGCCCCTCTTCCTCCCCTGCTGGTGCAGGCTTCTTTTTCGTGAAGAAAAAGGACGGGGGGTTGAGACCATGCATCGACTACCGCGGCCTAAACGACATTACTATTAAGAATAAATACCCCTTGCCACTAATCACAGAGTTATTTGATAGGGTTCGTGGTGCCCGCATTTTTTCAAAACTCGACTTGAGAGGAGCTTATAATCTTATACGCATCCGAGAGGGGGATGAATGGAAGACTGCCTTTAATACCCGAGATGGGCATTACGAATACTTGGTGATGCCGTTTGGTCTTAGTAATGCTCCCGCGGTTTTCCAGGGATTCGTCAACGAAATCTTTCGTGATATGCTGTATCAGAGCGTTGTGGTATATCTGGACGACATACTGATTTTTTCCAAGAATCTTGTCGAACACAGGACTCAAGTCAAAGAGGTGCTACACCGTTTACGAGAGAATCATCTCTACGCCAAGCTTTCCAAATGTACCTTTGAAGTAACATCTATTCCGTTCCTCGGTTATGTCATCTCGGGGACGGAGCTTCGCATGGATCCGGAAAAGTTGTCGGCCATTCGTGACTGGACTCAGCCTCTTTCCCTGAAAGCAATACAAAGGTTCCTGGGCTTTGCGAACTACTACAGGAAATTCATTAAGGGTTTCTCCACCATTGTTGCGCCCATTACTGCCCTGACGAGGAAGGGTTCTAATCCTAGTTTGTGGCCTCCGGAAGCCATTGTAGCTTTTTCTCGCTTAAAGTTAGCTTTCATGTCGGCTCCAGTTCTCCAACAACCAAATTTCGAGGAACCCTTCTTCTTAGAAGTTGATGCATCTTCAGTCGGGGTTGGGGCTGTTCTCTCCCAGTATTCCTCTGATAAGAAATTACATCCGTGTGGCTTCCATTCTCGTAAATTCTCTCCAGCCGAACGAAATTACACTATTGGAGACCAGGAACTCTTGGCAATCAAATCTGCCTTGGAAGAATGGAGATATCTTCTAGAAGGGGCTAAACATGTGTTTACCATCTACACGGATCACAAGAATTTGCTGTACATCAAATCCGCACAATGCTTAAATCCTCGCCAGGCGAGATGGGCACTTTTCTTTTCCCGATTCTCGTTCATTATCAAGTACCGGGCCGGGACTCTCAATATTAAAGCAGATGCGCTTTCCCGTTCACAAGTTCCCACAGACGAGGATGAACCTCCGGAGCGGGGTTTAATTCTGAATCCAGTTTCTGTCTCTGCTGCTTTAACTACTCCAGCTCCTCCTCCTGGAAGAATGTCCGTGCCAGCTAGATTCCGCCCAGGAATACTACTGTGGGTCCATAACTCCAAGTTTTCCGGTCATCCCGGCGCTCAGAAGATGTACAAGTTTCTGCAAAGGTCTTACTGGTGGAACACCATGAGGAAGGATGTACAAGATTGCGTTAATTCGTGTCCCCAATGTACACAACATAAATCTCCTCGTCTGCCTCCTGCAGGGTTACTTCGTCCTCTGCCTATCCCTGTGAGACCCTGGACTCACATTTCCATGGACTTCATCACTGACTTGCCCTGTTCCAAGGGTTGCAACACCGTTTAGGTTATTGTTGACCGTTTTTCGAAGATGGCACACTTTGTGCCCTTGACTGGTCTCCCGACAGCACCGAAACTGGCTCTATTGTTTATCCGAGAACATTTTCGTTTGCATGGGTTGCCACAAGAGATTGTTTCTGACCGTGGAGTACAGTTCACCGCCAGGTTTTGGAAAGCCCTTTGTTCAACTCTACACATTAAACTTAAGTTTTCGTCTGCTTATCATCCCCAAACAAATGGGCAAACGGAACGAGTCAATCAAGATCTAGAGACTTTTCTTCGTTTGTATCTCTCTCCTTCACAGGACAACTGGGTGAAGTTGTTGCCTTGGGCGGAGTTTGCCCATAACCATTTGTTTCATTCTTCCACTGGGGAATCACCATTTTTCGTCAACTACGGGTTCCATCCCCGTGTTCCGGAATTTCCAAGCCTTCCGATAATAGAGGTTCCTGCTGTAGCGTCCACTCTACGACACTTTGGACAAATTTGGAGAAAGGTTCATGCTAATCTTAAGCAGGTTTCTGTTCGGTACAAGTTCTTCGCAGATAAGAAACGGCAAGCCGCACCTCAATATAAAGTTGGGGACAGGGTATGGCTGTCCACACGGAATCTCCGGTTGAAGGTGCCCACCATGAAATTCGCTCCAAGGTTCATCGGTCCTTACCCTGTGCTACAAGTCTTAAATCCTGTGGTCTGTAAACTGGGTTTGCCTGCCCATCTTCGAATACCTAACGCTTTTCATGTTTCTCTACTCCGTCCCCTCATTCTGAATCGGTTCCACTCAGCACTCCCTAGGCCAACGTCCGTAGTGGCAGAAGCTGGAGCGGAGTTTGAAATCAAAGCTATTCTTGACTCTCGTTATCTTCATAAAAAATTACAGTACTTGGTGGACTGGAAGGGTTATGGTCCTGAGGAGAGAAGTTGGATTGGGGCTACTGAAGTAACGGCTCCTCGTCTGATTCGGATCTTCCACTCCAGACATCCGACTAAGCCCGGGAAGTGTCCAGGGGCCACTCCTGGAGGAGGGGGTACTGTCACGAACCTCGGGCAGCGGCGACCGCGCTTGTCCCTGCGGGTGGCCTGGTCTGCCCGGCGCCTCTCTTCCCCTGACGGTCTCCGGCTTCAGCGGCGGGTCGGCGCTGCTCTCCGGCGGCTTCCCGGAAGCAAGGACGCCGCCATCACAAGCGAGGGCAAGGAGGCGGAGCAGGTCTGACGTCACCTGCCTGCTCCGCCAATCAGGCTAGGGCGGGGAATTTAAAATCAGATACCAGGCAGAGATCCGGTGCCTGAGTATCTTCATTTCTCCTGCGGAAGCTGTGATTCCAGAGCTCCCTCGTCCCTCCAAGCATCCTGTGCCTCCAAGCATCCTGTGCCTCCAAGCATCCTGTGCCTCCAAGCACCTTGTGCCTCCAAGCACCTCCGAGCCTCCAAGCACCTCGTGCCTCCAAGCACCTCTGTGCCTCCAAGCACCTCCGTGCCTCCAATTATCTCCGTGCCTCCAATTATCTCCGTGCCTCCAATTATCTCCGTGCCTACAAGCACCTCGTGCCTCCAAGCACCTCGTGCCTCCAAGCACCTCCGTGCCTCCAAGCACCTCCGTGCCTCCAAGCACCTCCGTGCCTCCAAGCACCTCCGTGTCTCCAAGCACCTCGTGCCTCCAAGCACCTCATCCCTCCAAACACCTCGGTGTCTCCAAACACCTCGGTGTCTCCAAGCACCTCCGTGCCTCCAAGCACCTCCGTGCCTCCAGTTACCTCCGTGTCTCCAAGCACCTCGTGCCTCCAAGCACCTCATCCCTCCAAACACCTCGGTGTCTCCAAACACCTCCGTGCCTCCAAGCACCTCCGTGCCTCCAAGGGCCTCCCAGCACTCCCTGTACTCCCAGCACCACAGTGTCTCCAATATCTCAGTACCCCAGCCTTCAGTATTTCTACAAGTCTTGTCTTACAGGAGACCTTCAAGAATTCCTCTGGGCCTCCCGCCTGCCGTCTTAGTCCTGCATGAGGAAGACCTACATCCGGCCTTCTCTACTACGACCCAGTGGCGGTTCCTCTTCCCGGTCATCGGAAGAAGCCCCGAGTCCACAACACTCCCAAACCAGGTCAGTGACAGTATACTCAGGCCACATGGACTCGGGGAATCGGAACACGGACTCGAGTGCCATCCAGAACCTGGCTTCTCGAGTGCAAAGTCAGGAAGCAGCGCAAGGCCAGGTGATGCAGTACCTCCAGCAGTTGTCCGGGCGTCTGGATCAGATTCAGGCGTCTCTGGCCTCAGTAATTCCGGCACCTGTTCCAGTAGTCGCACCAGTTGCCGTTGCCAGCAATGTTCAACCATCGGCCGGTGTCACTCCACGCCTTCAGTTGCCTACTCCGTCCCGCTATAATGGGAATCCCAAAAATTGTCGTGGTTTCTTGAACCAATGCGAGGTACATTTCGAGCTACTTGCACACAACTTTCCTACAGACCGGTCCAAGGTAGCATATATTATTTCTCTGTTGGAAGGTTCTGCTTTGGATTGGGTGTCTCCATTATGGGAACGATCTGATCCCATGGTTTCCAACTACACCAACTTCATCTCGTCCTTTCGAAGGATTTTCGACGAGCACGGCAGAATGACCACTGCTTCTTCCGATTTGCTCCGTGTTCGGCAGGGCGCCCGTTCCGTGGGCCAGTACGTGGTTCATTTCCAGACCATTGCTTCCGAACTACGCTGGAATAATGACGCCCTGAGAGCTGCCTTCTGGAACGGTCTTTCCGACCGGCTGAAAGATGAGCTGGTTACTAGAGATCTGCCGGATCCATTAGAAGATTTGATTTCCCTTTGCGTCAAGGTGGATCTTCGGATGCAGGAGCGTGGAAGAGAATGTAGCCGTTCGGATCGTTCCAGGTTCCGGAATCCTACTCCTAGGCCGGTGGCCTCACCTAGCTCAGATGAGCCCATGCAGATTAACCGCTCCCGACTGTCTCCAGAAGAACGACAGCGTCGTCGTGAGGGTAAACTCTGCCTTTACTGTGGAGCCGCAGATCATTTTCTTAAATCTTGTAAAGCCCGTCCGGGAAACGGGCAGGCCTAGCTTGTTCCGGAGGAGTCAAGCTGGGAGTTACGACAAAAGCTTCTCCAACTTCGGACTGCTTGCTTCCAGTAACTCTAGTCTCCAATTCAGTCTCCAGGTCTTGTGAAGCCCTATTGGATTCCGGAGCTGCAGGGAACTTCGTTTCTTCCTTCTGTGCCCAAAGTTTGGGTTTAAAGTTACGGCCTATCGAGCGGCCAATTTCACTGACGGCTATCAACGGGACTAGAATTTCCAAAGGTCTTATAATGTGGCGCACGGGGCCAGTTAAGCTGCAGGTCGGGGTCCTACATCAGGAAGATTTGGAACTCTTGGTAATCCCAGAAATGCCCCATGATCTGGTTCTTGGAATGCCTTGGCTGAAAAGTCATAATCCCCACATCGACTGGAAGTCGTCACAAATTCTGTCCTGGAGTCCCTTTTGTCACACTAATTGTCTTACTCCTGTTTGTCCGCTCCGTGTTACCTCCAAAACGGATGAAGAGCACATTCCGGAGGCATATCAAGGGTACAAGGACGTATTTTCGGAACAAGCTGCTGACCTGTTACCACCGCACAGGCCTTGGGACTGCCCTATTGACCTTGTCCCAGGGAAGATGCCACCTCGTGGTCGCACATATCCTCTGTCTCTTCCCGAGACTCAAGCCATGTCGGAGTATATTAAGTCCAATATGCTCAAGGGATTCATTCGCCCCTCTTCCTCCCCTGCTGGTGCAGGCTTCTTTTTCGTGAAGAAAAAGGACGGGGGGTTGAGACCATGCATCGACTACCGCGGCCTAAACGACATTACTATTAAGAATAAATACCCCTTGCCACTAATCACAGAGTTATTTGATAGGGTTCGTGGTGCCCGCATTTTTTCAAAACTCGACTTGAGAGGAGCTTATAATCTTATACGCATCCGAGAAGGGGATGAATGGAAGACTGCCTTTAATACCCGAGATGGGCATTACGAATACTTGGTGATGCCGTTTGGTCTTAGTAATGCTCCCGCGGTTTTCCAGGGATTCGTCAACGAAATCTTTCGTGATATGCTGTATCAGAGCGTTGTGGTATATCTGGACGACATACTGATTTTTTCCAAGAATCTTGTCGAACACAGGACTCAAGTCAAAGAGGTGCTACACCGTTTACGAGAGAATCATCTCTACGCCAAGCTTTCCAAATGTACCTTTGAAGTAACATCTATTCCGTTCCTCGGTTATGTCATCTCGGGGACGGAGCTTCGCATGGATCCGGAAAAGTTGTCGGCCATTCGTGACTGGACTCAGCCTCTTTCCCTGAAAGCAATACAAAGGTTCCTGGGCTTTGCGAACTACTACAGGAAATTCATTAAGGGTTTCTCCACCATTGTTGCGCCCATTACTGCCCTGACGAGGAAGGGTTCTAATCCTAGTTTGTGGCCTCCGGAAGCCATTGTAGCTTTTTCTCGCTTAAAGTTAGCTTTCATGTCGGCTCCAGTTCTCCAACAACCAAATTTCGAGGAACCCTTCTTCTTAGAAGTTGATGCATCTTCAGTCGGGGTTGGGGCTGTTCTCTCCCAGTATTCCTCTGATAAGAAATTACATCCGTGTGGCTTCCATTCTCGTAAATTCTCTCCAGCCGAACGAAATTACACTATTGGAGACCAGGAACTCTTGGCAATCAAATCTGCCTTGGAAGAATGGAGATATCTTCTAGAAGGGGCTAAACATGTGTTTACCATCTACACGGATCACAAGAATTTGCTGTACATCAAATCCGCACAATGCTTAAATCCTCGCCAGGCGAGATGGGCACTTTTCTTTTCCCGATTCTCGTTCATTATCAAGTACCGGGCCGGGACTCTCAATATTAAAGCAGATGCGCTTTCCCGTTCACAAGTTCCCACAGACGAGGATGAACCTCCGGAGCGGGGTTTAATTCTGAATCCAGTTTCTGTCTCTGCTGCTTTAACTACTCCAGCTCCTCCTCCTGGAAGAATGTCCGTGCCAGCTAGATTCCGCCCAGGAATACTACTGTGGGTCCATAACTCCAAGTTTTCCGGTCATCCCGGCGCTCAGAAGATGTACAAGTTTCTGCAAAGGTCTTACTGGTGGAACACCATGAGGAAGGATGTACAAGATTGCGTTAATTCGTGTCCCCAATGTACACAACATAAATCTCCTCGTCTGCCTCCTGCAGGGTTACTTCGTCCTCTGCCTATCCCTGTGAGACCCTGGACTCACATTTCCATGGACTTCATCACTGACTTGCCCTGTTCCAAGGGTTGCAACACCGTTTAGGTTATTGTTGACCGTTTTTCGAAGATGGCACACTTTGTGCCCTTGACTGGTCTCCCGACAGCACCGAAACTGGCTCTATTGTTTATCCGAGAACATTTTCGTTTGCATGGGTTGCCACAAGAGATTGTTTCTGACCGTGGAGTACAGTTCACCGCCAGGTTTTGGAAAGCCCTTTGTTCAACTCTACACATTAAACTTAAGTTTTCGTCTGCTTATCATCCCCAAACAAATGGGCAAACGGAACGAGTCAATCAAGATCTAGAGACTTTTCTTCGTTTGTATCTCTCTCCTTCACAGGACAACTGGGTGAAGTTGTTGCCTTGGGCGGAGTTTGCCCATAACCATTTGTTTCATTCTTCCACTGGGGAATCACCATTTTTCGTCAACTACGGGTTCCATCCCCGTGTTCCGGAATTTCCAAGCCTTCCGATAATAGAGGTTCCTGCTGTAGCGTCCACTCTACGACACTTTGGACAAATTTGGAGAAAGGTTCATGCTAATCTTAAGCAGGTTTCTGTTCGGTACAAGTTCTTCGCAGATAAGAAACGGCAAGCCGCACCTCAATATAAAGTTGGGGACAGGGTATGGCTGTCCACACGGAATCTCCGGTTGAAGGTGCCCACCATGAAATTCGCTCCAAGGTTCATCGGTCCTTACCCTGTGCTACAAGTCTTAAATCCTGTGGTCTGTAAACTGGGTTTGCCTGCCCATCTTCGAATACCTAACGCTTTTCATGTTTCTCTACTCCGTCCCCTCATTCTGAATCGGTTCCACTCAGCACTCCCTAGGCCAACGTCCGTAGTGGCAGAAGCTGGAGCGGAGTTTGAAATCAAAGCTATTCTTGACTCTCGTTATCTTCATAAAAAATTACAGTACTTGGTGGACTGGAAGGGTTATGGTCCTGAGGAGAGAAGTTGGATTGGGGCTACTGAAGTAACGGCTCCTCGTCTGATTCGGATCTTCCACTCCAGACATCCGACTAAGCCCGGGAAGTGTCCAGGGGCCACTCCTGGAGGAGGGGGTACTGTCACGAACCTCGGGCAGTGGCGACCGCGCTTGTCCCTGCGGGTGGCCTGGTCTGCCCGGCGCCTCTCTTCCCCTGACGGTCTCCGGCTTCAGCGGCGGGTCGGCGCTGCTCTCCGGCGGCTTCCCGGAAGCAAGGACGCCGCCATCACAAGCGAGGGCAAGGAGGCGGAGCAGGTCTGACGTCACCTGCCTGCTCCGCCAATCAGGCTAGGGCGGGGAATTTAAAATCAGATACCAGGCAGAGATCCGGTGCCTGAGTATCTTCGTTTCTCCTGCGGAAGCTGTGATTCCAGAGCTCCCTCGTCCCTCCAAGCATCCTGTGCCTCCAAGCATCCTGTGCCTCCAAGCATCCTGTGCCTCCAAGCACCTTGTGCCTCCAAGCACCTCCGAGCCTCCAAGCACCTCGTGCCTCCAAGCACCTCTGTGCCTCCAAGCACCTCCGTGCCTCCAATTATCTCCGTGCCTCCAATTATCTCCGTGCCTACAAGCACCTCGTGCCTCCAAGCACCTCATGCCTCCAAGCACCTCTGTGCCTCCAAGCACCTCTGTGCCTCCAAGCACCTCCGTGCCTCCAAACACCTCCGTGCCTCCAAGCACCTCCGTGCCTCCAAGCACCTCCGTGCCTCCAAGCACCTCCGTGTCTCCAAGCACCTCGTGCCTCCAAGCACCTCATCCCTCCAAACACCTCGGTGTCTCCAAACACCTCCGTGCCTCAAAGCACCTCCGTGCCTCCAAGCACCTCCGTGCCTCCAGTTACCTCCGTGTCTCCAAGCACCTCGTGCCTCCAAGCACCTCATCCCTCCAAACACCTCGGTGTCTCCAAACACCTCCGTGCCTCCAAGCACCTCCGTGCCTCCAAGGGCCTCCCAGCACTCCCTGTACTCCCAGCACCACAGTGTCTCCAATATCTCAGTACCCCAGCCTTCAGTATTTCTACAAGTCTTGTCTTACAGGAGACCTTCAAGAATTCCTCTGGGCCTCCCGCCTGCCGTCTTAGTCCTGCATGAGGAAGACCTACATCCGGCCTTCTCTACTACGACCCAGTGGCGGTTCCTCTTCCCGGTCATCGGAAGAAGCCCCGAGTCCACAACACTCCCAAACCAGGTCAGTGACAGTATACTCAGGCCACATGGACTCGGGGAATCGGAACACGGACTCGAGTGCCATCCAGAACCTGGCTTCTCGAGTGCAAAGTCAGGAAGCAGCGCAAGGCCAGGTGATGCAGTACCTCCAGCAGTTGTCCGGGCGTCTGGATCAGATTCAGGCGTCTCTGGCCTCAGTAATTCCGGCACCTGTTCCAGTAGTCGCACCAGTTGCCGTTGCCAGCAATGTTCAACCATCGGCCGGTGTCACTCCACGCCTTCAGTTGCCTACTCCGTCCCGCTATAATGGGAATCCCAAAAATTGTCGTGGTTTCTTGAACCAATGCGAGGTACATTTCGAGCTACTTGCACACAACTTTCCTACAGACCGGTCCAAGGTAGCATATATTATTTCTCTGTTGGAAGGTTCTGCTTTGGATTGGGTGTCTCCATTATGGGAACGATCTGATCCCATGGTTTCCAACTACACCAACTTCATCTCGTCCTTTCGAAGGATTTTCGACGAGCCCGGCAGAATGACCACTGCTTCTTCCGATTTGCTCCGTGTTCGGCAGGGCGCCCGTTCCGTGGGCCAGTACGTGGTTCATTTCCAGACCATTGCTTCCGAACTACGCTGGAATAATGACGCCCTGAGAGCTGCCTTCTGGAACGGTCTTTCCGACCGGCTGAAAGATGAGCTGGTTACTAGAGATCTGCCGGATCCATTAGAAGATTTGATTTCCCTTTGCGTCAAGGTGGATCTTCGGATGCAGGAGCGTGGAAGAGAACGTAGCCGTTCGGATCGTTCCAGGTTCCGGAATCCTACTCCTAGGCCGGTGGCCTCACCTAGCTCAGATGAGCCCATGCAGATTAACCGCTCCCGACTGTCTCCGGAAGAACGACAGCGTCGTCGTGAGGGTAAACTCTGCCTTTACTGTGGAGCCGCAGATCATTTTCTTAAATCTTGTAAAGCCCGTCCGGGAAACGGGCAGGCCTAGCTTGTTCCGGAGGAGTCAAGCTGGGAGTTACGACAAAAGCTTCTCCAACTTCGGACTGCTTGCTTCCAGTAACTCTAGTCTCCAATTCAGTCTCCAGGTCTTGTGAAGCCCTATTGGATTCCGGAGCTGCAGGGAACTTCGTTTCTTCCTTCTGTGCCCAAAGTTTGGGTTTAAAGTTACGGCCTATCGAGCGGCCAATTTCACTGACGGCTATCAACGGGACTAGAATTTCCAAAGGTCTTATAATGTGGCGCACGGGGCCAGTTAAGCTGCAGGTCGGGGTCCTACATCAGGAAGATTTGGAACTCTTGGTAATCCCAGAAATGCCCCATGATCTGGTTCTTGGAATGCCTTGGCTGAAAAGTCATAATCCCCACATCGACTGGAAGTCGTCACAAATTCTGTCCTGGAGTCCCTTTTGTCACACTAATTGTCTTACTCCTGTTTGTCCGCTCCGTGTTACCTCCAAAACGGATGAAGAGCACATTCCGGAGGCATATCAAGGGTACAAGGACGTATTTTCGGAACAAGCTGCTGACCTGTTACCACCGCACAGGCCTTGGGACTGCCCTATTGACCTTGTCCCAGGGAAGATGCCACCTCGTGGTCGCACATATCCTCTGTCTCTTCCCGAGACTCAAGCCATGTCGGAGTATATTAAGTCCAATATGCTCAAGGGATTCATTCGCCCCTCTTCCTCCCCTGCTGGTGCAGGCTTCTTTTTCGTGAAGAAAAAGGACGGGGGGTTGAGACCATGCATCGACTACCGCGGCCTAAACGACATTACTATTAAGAATAAATACCCCTTGCCACTAATCACAGAGTTATTTGATAGGGTTCGTGGTGCCCGCATTTTTTCAAAACTCGACTTGAGAGGAGCTTATAATCTTATACGCATCCGAGAGGGGGATGAATGGAAGACTGCCTTTAATACCCGAGATGGGCATTACGAATACTTGGTGATGCCGTTTGGTCTTAGTAATGCTCCCGCGGTTTTCCAGGGATTCGTCAACGAAATCTTTCGTGATATGCTGTATCAGAGCGTTGTGGTATATCTGGACGACATACTGATTTTTTCCAAGAATCTTGTCGAACACAGGACTCAAGTCAAAGAGGTGCTACACCGTTTACGAGAGAATCATCTCTACACCAAGCTTTCCAAATGTACCTTTGAAGTAACATCTATTCCGTTCCTCGGTTATGTCATCTCGGGGACGGAGCTTCGCATGGATCCGGAAAAGTTGTCGGCCATTCGTGACTGGACTCAGCCTCTTTCCCTGAAAGCAATACAAAGGTTCCTGGGCTTTGCGAACTACTACAGGAAATTCATTAAGGGTTTCTCCACCATTGTTGCGCCCATTACTGCCCTGACGAGGAAGGGTTCTAATCCTAGTTTGTGGCCTCCGGAAGCCATTGTAGCTTTTTCTCGCTTAAAGTTAGCTTTCATGTCGGCTCCAGTTCTCCAACAACCAAATTTCGAGGAACCCTTCTTCTTAGAAGTTGATGCATCTTCAGTCGGGGTTGGGGCTGTTCTCTCCCAGTATTCCTCTGATAAGAAATTACATCCGTGTGGCTTCCATTCTCGTAAATTCTCTCCAGCCGAACGAAATTACACTATTGGAGACCAGGAACTCTTGGCAATCAAATCTGCCTTGGAAGAATGGAGATATCTTCTAGAAGGGGCTAAACATGTGTTTACCATCTACACGGATCACAAGAATTTGCTGTACATCAAATCCGCACAATGCTTAAATCCTCGCCAGGCGAGATGGGCACTTTTCTTTTCCCGATTCTCGTTCATTATCAAGTACCGGGCTGGGACTCTCAATATTAAAGCAGATGCGCTTTCCCGTTCACAAGTTCCCACAGACGAGGATGAACCTCCGGAGCGGGGTTTAATTCTGAATCCAGTTTCTGTCTCTGCTGCTTTAACTACTCCAGCTCCTCCTCCTGGAAGAATGTCCGTGCCAGCTAGATTCCGCCCAGGAATACTACTGTGGGTCCATAACTCCAAGTTTTCCGGTCATCCCGGCGCTCAGAAGATGTACAAGTTTCTGCAAAGGTCTTACTGGTGGAACACCATGAGGAAGGATGTACAAGATTGCGTTAATTCGTGTCCCTAATGTACACAACATAAATCTCCTCGTCTGCCTCCTGCAGGGTTACTTCGTCCTCTGCCTATCCCTGTGAGACCCTGGACTCACATTTCCATGGACTTCATCACTGACTTGCCCTGTTCCAAGGGTTGCAACACCGTTTGGGTTATTGTTGACCGTTTTTCGAAGATGGCACACTTTGTGCCCTTGACTGGTCTCCCGACAGCACCGAAACTGGCTCTATTGTTTATCCGAGAACATTTTCGTTTGCATGGGTTGCCACAAGAGATTGTTTCTGACCGTGGAGTACAGTTCACCGCCAGGTTTTGGAAAGCCCTTTGTTCAACTCTACACATTAAACTTAAGTTTTCGTCTGCTTATCATCCCCAAACAAATGGGCAAACGGAACGAGTCAATCAAGATCTAGAGACTTTTCTTCGTTTGTATCTCTCTCCTTCACAGGACAACTGGGTGAAGTTGTTGCCTTGGGCGGAGTTTGCCCATAACCATTTGTTTCATTCTTCCACTGGGGAATCACCATTTTTCGTCAACTACGGGTTCCATCCCCGTGTTCCGGAATTTCCAAGCCTTCCGATAATAGAGGTTCCTGCTGTAGCGTCCACTCTACGACACTTTGGACAAATTTGGAGAAAGGTTCATGCTAATCTTAAGCAGGTTTCTGTTCGGTACAAGTTTTTCGCAGATAAGAAACGGCAAGCCGCACCTCAATATAAAGTTGGGGACAGGGTATGGCTGTCCACATGGAATCTCCGGTTGAAGGTGCCCACCATGAAATTCGCTCCAAGGTTCATCGGTCCTTACCCTGTGCTACAAGTCTTAAATCCTGTGGTCTGTAAACTGGGTTTGCCTGCCCATCTTCGAATACCTAACGCTTTTCATGTTTCTCTACTCCGTCCCCTCATTCTGAATCGGTTCCACTCAGCACTCCCTAGGCCAACGTCCGTAGTGGCAGAAGCTGGAGCGGAGTTTGAAATCAAAGCTATTCTTGACTCTCGTTATCTTCATAAAAAATTACAGTACTTGGTGGACTGGAAGGGTTATGGTCCTGAGGAGAGAAGTTGGATTGGGGCTACTGAAGTAACGGCTCCTCGTCTGATTCGGATCTTCCACTCCAGACATCCGACTAAGCCCGGGAAGTGTCCAGGGGCCACTCCTGGAGGAGGGGGTACTGTCACGAACCTCGGGCAGCGGCGACCGCGCTTGTCCCTGCGGGTGGCCTGGTCTGCCCGGCGCCTCTCTTCCCCTGACGGTCTCCGGCTTCAGCGGCGGGTCGGCGCTGCTCTCCGGCGGCTTCCCGGAAGCAAGGACGCCGCCATCACAAGCGAGGGCAAGGAGGCGGAGCAGGTCTGACGTCACCTGCCTGCTCCGCCAATCAGGCTAGGGCGGGGAATTTAAAATCAGATACCAGGCAGAGATCCGGTGCCTGAGTATCTTCGTTTCTTCTGCGGAAGCTGTGATTCCAGAGCTCCCTCGTGCCTCCAAGCATCCTGTGCCTCCAAGCATCCTGTGCCTCCAAGCATCCTGTGCCTCCAAGCATCCTGTGCCTCCAAGCACCTTGTGCCTCCAAGCACCTCCGAGCCTCCAAGCACCTCGTGCCTCCAAGCACCTCTGTGCCTCCAAGCACCTCCGTGCCTCCAATTATCTCCGTGCCTCCAATTATCTCCGTGCCTACAAGCACCTCGTACCTCCAAGCACCTCGTGCCTCCAAGCACCTCTGTGCCTCCAAGCACCTCTGTGCCTCCAAGCACCTCCGTGCCTCCAAACACCTCCGTGCCTCCAAGCACCTCCGTGCCTCCAAGCACCTCCGTGCCTCCAAGCACCTCCGTGCCTCCAAGCACCTCGTGCCTCAAGCACCTCATCCCTCCAAACACCTCGGTGTCTCCAAACACCTCCGTGCCTCCAAGCACCTCCGTGCCTCCAAGCACCTCCGTGCCTCCAGTTACCTCCGTGTCTCCAAGCACCTCGTGCCTCCAAGCACCTCATCCCTCCAAACACCTCGGTGTCTCCAAACACCTCCATGCCTCCAAGCACCTCCGTGCCTCCAAGCACCTCCGTGCCTCCAAGGGCCTCCCAGCACTCCCTGTACTCCCAGCACCACAGTGTCTCCAATATCTCAGTACCCCAGCCTTCAGTATTTCTACAAGTCTTGTCTTACAGGAGACCTTCAAGAATTCCTCTGGGCCTCCCGCCTGCCGTCTTAGTCCTGCATGAGGAAGACCTACATCCGGCCTTCTCTACTACGACCCAGTGGCGGTTCCTCTTCCCGGTCATCGGAAGAAGCCCCGAGTCCACAACACTCCCAAACCAGGTCAGTGACACACACACACACACACACATATATATATATATATATTATATACACACTGCTCAAAAAAATAAAGGGAACACTAAAATAACACATCCTAGATCTGAATGAATGAAATATTCTTATTAAATACTTTGTTCTTTACATAGTTGAATGTGCTGACAACAAAATCACACAAAAATTATCAATGGAAATCAAATCAAATTTATTAACCCATGGAGGTCTGAATTTGGAGTCACCCTCAAAATTAAAGTGGAAAAACACAATACAGGCTGATCCAACTTTGATGTAATGTCCTTAAAACAAGTCAAAATGAGGCTCAGTAGTGTCTGTGGCCTCCTCGTGCCTGTATGACCTCCCTACAATGCCTGGGCATGCTCCTGATGAGGTGGCGGATGGTCTCCTGAGGGATCTCCTCCCAGACCTGGACTAAAGCATCCACCAACTCCTGGACAGTCTGTGGTGCAACGTGGCATTGGTGGATGGAGCGAGACATGATGTCCCAGATGTGCTCAATTGGATTCAGGTCTGGGGAACGGGCGGGCCAGTCCATAGCATCAATGCCTTCGTCTTGCAGGAACTGCTGACACACTCCAGCCACATGAGGTCTAGCATTGTCTTGCATTAGGAGGAAGCCAGGGCCAACCGCACCAGCATATGGTCTCACAAGGGGTCTGAGGATCTCATCTCGGTACCTAATGGCAGTCAGGCTACCTCTGGCGAGCACATGGTGGACTGTGCGGCCCCCCAAAGAAATGCCACCCCACACCATTACTGACCCACTGCCAAACCGGTCATGCTGGAGGATGTTGCAGGCAGCAGAACGTTCTCCTTGGCGTCTCCAGACTCTGTCACATGTGCTCAGTGAGAACCTGCTTTCATCTGTGAAGAGCACAGGGCGCCAGTGGCGAATTTGCCAATCTTGGTGTTCTCTGGCAAATACCAAACGTCCTGCACGGTGTTGGGCTGTAAGCACAACCCCCACCAGTGGATGTCGGGCCCTCATACCACCTTCATGGAGTCTGTTTCTGATCATTTGAGTAGACACATGCACATTTGTGGCTTGCTGGAGGTCATTTTGCAGGGCTCTGGCAGTGCTCCTCCTGTTCTTCCTTGCACAAAGGCAGAGGTAGCGGTCCTTCTGCTGGGTTGTTGCCCTCCTGCGGCCTCCTCCACGTCTCCTGATGTACTGGCCTGTCTCCTGGTAGCGCCTCCATGCTCTGGACACTACGCTGACAGACACAGCAAACCTTCTTGCCACAGCTTGCATTGATGTGCCATCCTGGATGAGCTGCACTACCTGAGCAACTTGTGTGGGTTGTAGGGAGGTCATACAGGCACGTGGAGGCAGAGGCGTATCTAGGGTAGGGCGAGTGGGGCACGTGCCCTGGGCGCCTTGGCAGGCCCAGGAGAGGGGGACGCCGCCAGCGACCAGGGCATCATGCCCCACTCGCCCCCGTCAACCCTAAATGTGAGGGGAGGAGAGCGCAGCGTCTCTCCCTCCCCTCACCGCCACTGCCAGCAGCGATGCTGTGTCCGGTCTCCGGCGCTAGCCAATCAGAGCTTGCGGACCGGCTCCTGATTTGCTGCCGGTCCGCGAGCTCTGATTGGCTAGCGAACCGGCGCCAGACAGCTGCGCGGAGACCTGGAGCGGTGAGGGGAAGGAGAGGCGCTGCGCTCTCCTCCCCTCACAGAGAGCAAGCGGTGAGTGACGGGGGGGGGGGGGGGGCGGGGGGGGCGGCGGGCTTGGCGGCACAGTGGGGCATGTATCTGGCACCAAATGGGGCATATGTAACTGGCACTGAGTGGGGCCTGGCACTGTGGGACATGTAACTGGCACTGTGGGGCATGTAACTGGCACTGTGGGGCAATGTAACTGGCATTGTGGGGCATGTAACTGGCACTGTGGGGCAATGTAACTGGCATTGTGGGGCATGTAACTGGCACTGTGGGGCAATGTAACTGGCACTGTGGGGCAATGTAACTGGCACTGTGGGGCAATGTAACTGGCATTGTGGGGCATGTATCTGGCACTGTGGGGCAATGTATCCGGCACTGTGTGGCATGTATCTGGCACTGTGGGGCAATGTAACTGGCACTGTCGGGCATATATCCGGCACTGTGGGGCATTGTATCTGGCACTGGGGGGCATGTATCCGGCACTGTGGGGCATTGTGTCTGGCACTGGGGGGCAATGCAATTGGCACTGTGGGGCATGTATCCGGCACTGTGGGGCGTTGTATCTGGCACTGGGGGGCAATATAACTGGCACTGTGGGGCATTGTATCTGGCACTGTGGGGCAATGTAACTGGCACTGTGGGGCATGTATATGGCACTGTGGGGCATTGTATCTGGCACTGTGGGGCAATGTAACTGGCACTGTGGGGCATGTATCCGGCACTGTGGGGCATTTTATCTGGCACTGGGGGGTAATGTAACTGGCACTGTGGGGCATTGTATCTGGCACTGTGGGGCAATGTAACTGGCACTGTGGGGCATTGTATCTGGCACTGTGGGGAAATGTAACTGGCACTGTGGGGCATTGTATCTGGCACTGTGGGGCAATGTAACTGGCACTGTGGGGCATTGTATCTGGCACTGTGGGGCAATATAACTGGCAGTGTGGGGCATTGTATCTGGCACTGTGGGGCAATGTAACTGGCACTGTGGGGCATTGTATCTGGCACTGTGGGGCAATGTAACTGGCACTGTGGGCCATTTTCAGTGGCCACACCCCTTCTGGAGCGTGGCCACACCCCTTCTGGTGTGTGGCCACGGCCATTTTTTCGCCGCGCGCGCACATACTTCTTTTGCTATGTTTTTTTTTTTTTGGGGGGGGGGGGGGCGCCATTTTACATCTTGCCCTGGGCTCCAAAAACCCTAGTTACGCCTCTGCGTGGAGGCCACACACACTACTGAACCTCATTTGTGACTTGTTTTAAGGACATTACATCAAAGATGGATCAGCCTGTAGTGTGTTTTTCCACTTTAATTTTGAGGGTGACTCCAAATCCAGACCTCCATGGGTTAATAAATTTGATTTGATTTCCATTGATAATTTTTGTGTGATTTTGTTGTCAGCACATTCAACTATGTAAAGAACAAAGTATTTAATAAGAATATTTCATTCATTCAGATCTAGGATGTGTTATTTTAGTGTTCCCTTTATTTTTTTGAGCAGTGTATATATATATATATACACACATATATACATACAGCACAGCACACCCATTCATTCATACAGACACACATACCGTACGTACGTACGTACGTACATACATACATACACAGAAGCACACACACAAACACACACACAAACTTAACATACTGTATACAGTACATTTTGAATATATAGTACTGTACCATCAGGGGCCGGGAGGCGGGAGCAGACGGCGGCACTGTGTGGACGGAGGGAGCTGCTATGGCTGAGCATGCGCAGCCAGCAGCTCCCCCAGGACATTCTTCATGCAGAGAGCTACATAGCCCTCTGCTGCTACAGCTCCGCGGTCGCGTACGTGTACGCGATCGCGGCTTTTACTGAGACGAAGACACTCCTGTCTCCGTCTAAAATATAAAAATGTCGGCTCATCAGGAGAGGGGGGGTTTCCAGGTACTCGGAAACCCCCCCTGCGTGCACCACTGAAGGTCCTTATATAAAAGAAAATATATTCTCCTTGTTAGAGTTTTTAACACACTAGTGAATAAAAAAGGGAGCCTAGATTTGTCATGTGGTTCCAGTCATCAGATTCTATGTTGTTATGTTCCTATGGCCATTGGGCCTAAGGCAAGGTTGATTGCAAAATAAAATTTTCCCCTAATGGGCAAAACCATGAGCACTGCAGGTGGGGCAGATGTAATATGTGCAGAGAGAGTTAGATTTGGGTGGGTTATATTGTTTCTGTAAAGTGTTAATACTGGCTGCTTTATTTTTACACTGCAATTAAGCACACCCCACCCAAATCTAACTCTCTCTGCACATGTTACATCTGCCCCACCTACAGTGCAGCATGGTTTTGCACATTAGGGGGAAATTTTATTTTGCAATCAACCTTGAATTAGGCCCATTATCTAGTAATAGTAACACCATTGTAAATTGAATAATCTGATCTATGTGGTAACTGTTTTGTTGTTTTATTTTTCTGAATTAGAATGTCCAGACATCTGCATTTATGAATTGGTATATGGCATATAGGGTGAAATTTATGTTCTATACTGTAGGGCGGAATTCAATTGTTATTTCACACCCGATCTCCTGTTTAAAGTGATGGGAGATTGTGGGGCAGTATCCAATTGTTCTATTTTATCACGCACATTGCGTAAAGCAGCTAAACCCAACCAAAGTAATGGGCGTGACGTGAAAAGTCACATTTGGATGCCCAAACGGATCAATTTTCACACATTTCAGCTCAGCAGCTCAGGGGGTAGAGAGCTAAAATACCGGCACCGGAAGCTGATCATGCCCGAACGGAGAAACAATTGAATATCTCCGTTGGGCGCCATCTACTGGCTGCCGACGCTAAAAACAATTGTTATCCACCCTATAGTTTTTTTTTTCTGTACCAGTTATATTGTTCTCAAATAATGTGAGTACAACAATAAAGAAGACGTGAGTACAACAATAAAGAAGACGATGAAAACATGTCTACTAAGGGTTATAGGTGTTACCTGGTTCCTTGGTATGTTACTAGCAGCATTGTGATTCCCGTTGTTGGTTTGTGCTGGTCTCTGATTGTCTCCTCCTCTGTGAACAGAAACCAGTATGACAACATGGCATTACTGCATGAGCATGTAAATCACTGGTAACTCTGCTGAGATTATCAATCTCATTTATAATATGCAGTTGGTGTTATTAGATAAATATCAGAAGGTCCACAGAACATATAGGGGCAGATTTATTAACGAGTGATAGTCTCATTATCACTCGATACTAATCTTAAATGGTGCTCCAACCAATCAGCTCAAGTCATTTTTCAAACACATGACAGTTCGGAGCTGATTGGTTGCAGCACTATGTAAGATTAGTATTGAGTGATAACAAGAATATCGCTCATTAATAAATCTGGCCCCTAATATCCATGGCACAGGGTGCTTTAGATATACCTCTCATTGAGCACCCTGATACTATATGGGCACAATTCATATTCATTGAAAAATATATAGCAGTAAGGTATGAATTAAGATTTATAGGGTGGTATTTAAATGATAAATCACGGCCAATCTCCTTTCTACAGTGATCCCCGCTATCGGGCATATCACGCCCATAGCAATAAGATTTAATTGCGTAAAGAACCAGAAAAATTACAAAGCGCCTGGTTTACCCTGTAAAAATCCATTTACCTAGCAGCTGTGTCAGAGAGGGGAATACTCAACCCCTTAAAAGAAAACACAAATTATTAAGAATTCAATGACACATGCACTTGTATTAAAAAAAACACAAATTCAATTTATTCAAATAATAATATCATATACCCCATAGTTGACTGGACAGAAAACATTAAAAACCCACAACATATAAAGTGCAATATAGTATGAGCTTTTATATAAAACACCACTCTCCGGGAGGCTTATTTAAGGATTTGTCCATTTAGCAGCAATTCCCCACCTTCAATCACTCAATTAGCGGTTTCCTCAGACATAAGGTCTTATGTCTGAGGAAGCCGCTGACTGAGCGATTGAAGGCGGGGAAACGCATTACATTACAGCCCCTACAGTGTCTGGACTACTGACAGAGAGCAGACCTGCATCTGCAGAAAACCGTCTCTGCCCTCCGTTTCTATCTGGAGCCCCAAGCCAGAGCTGTGCTTAAAGGATTCAGCCAGCAGCCGGGAGCATCCTAATAAGGAGAGGTATATAGCACTTATGGACACTACAAAATAAAGAGCCTTTACTATCACCATGCTGTGAGATTTCCAGCTAGAATATTCTTCCTGTGCACAGAGTTATAAAACTGCAGCGCTGTAGTCGCAAGTGAACCATCATAATCAGCATTAAAGTGATTAATATTTGCTGCTAAATGGACAAATCCTTAAATAAGCCTCCTGGGAAGTGGTGTTTTATATAAAAGCTCATACTATATTGCAGTTTATATGTTGTGGGTTTTTAATATGTTTTCTGTCCAGTCAACTATGGGGTATATGATATTATTATAAATGTAATTTGTGTTTTTTTTAATACTTTACAAGCGCATGTGTCATTGAATTCTTTCTAGTTGCGTAAAGGGTTAGGATGCCTCGCTACCCCGGGGGTAGCGAGCTGAAATGATGATACCACCCCTGTCAGTAAAAACAGAACGGGTGTGGAAGGGGGTGAAAAGAATTGAATACCGCCCATAGAATGCTAGCATTATGTATGAAGAGTACTATATGAAAGTGGATGTCGGGTAACATGTTACTAGGAATACCTATGTCTTTTCTTTCGGCAAAACCTTCTTCTAATCGCATCACTCTTTATCCACATCACAACTATAAGGATGAGAATTGGCACAACGAGCAGAAAGAAGATAAGCAGTCCATTTCGTAAAGCATTGCCTGGAGGACCTAACAAGCCAGAGAAGGGCAAATAATTAGGAGAACACACAACATGGGTTATATTGCAGTATGCCTTAGCCAGTTTCTGTGTGAGTCAGAAGTAAGCAACATTTGTCTCTAGCTACTGTATAACTAAAAGTCCCAGCATGCCATGTCAGCCCTAGATTCCCAAGGTGTTACAGAGCTACATTCCAGAATTAACGCATACTTAGAATTGTAGAGCCACAAAAGCCAGATAGCCACAATTGTAAGATATAGAATGCAAATAAGACTAAGGGGTCTATTTACTAAGCCTTTGATGGAGATAATGTCGACGGAGATAAAGTACCAGCCAATCAGCTCCTAACTGCCATGTCCCAGGCTGGGTTTGAAAAATAACAGTTAAGAATCGATGGGCTGGTACTTTATCTCCGTCCACTTTATCGCCATCCAAGGCTTAGTAAATAGACCCTTATGGGGCATATTTATCAATCTGTGGCAGTAAAGGTGACCCTTCCCCGGGACAACTTACCATTTTGCCAGATCAGTGTCTGTAGATGTATGTAGGTTTCTGTGTTGGATTTGTCTTTTGTGCATGATTTGTTTTACCAACTGACCAGTGCTGCTACACTCTGGGCGGACTATCTAGGCCACTGATGTATAACCCATAGCCTACAAGGCCATTCTTCATGGCAGAGAAGACAGAAATATACAGGGGACAGAAATATTACACTAGTATGTCTGCCCCAATGCATCTGCCTTGTAATCTGTATACTGCGACTATGGGGATTCTCCCAGTCAAGTCTGTGCTACAGGTGGTAGATAGTGAAGAATTTATTTCAGAGCAGAGATGGGGAGCAAATGTGTTACTAAATAGCTAAGGGGGAAAGGTGTTACTGGGGAGTAGAGATGGACATCAATATCCAATATTGTCAAGGTATATTCTGCCCGTTTTATGTTCGTGATATCTTGGACAATAAGCCTCTAATGCTGTATCATATGGGCTGATTCTGACTAAGAGATATATCTTTCCAAGCCACCCAACTGCTTTTTCCTATTCTCCTATCTTTTATATGTGGGGTTGTCCAGAAACTGGTGTCCCGATGGTCTCTCTCAGCTTCTTAGAGGACCTCAGAGACGCAATGCCAGCACTAGACCAAGTGATACCTCCTGAGGGATGGCCAATCATGTATTACAGGTGAGGGTCCTTATATCCCTCCTCCCCTCATGTGACCTAACCATGCACCCTACATGGCATAGCCACGTCCCCCCTCTCAGAATGCTATCCCGCAGGAATGTTCCTACAATGGTGATGGGTAAGCTGCAGAGAAATCCCTCTTTTCATGTAATACATTCAACATATTTGACATTTTTAAGTTTGATCCCCATAAAAGTTTGATCCCCATAAAATGACCACAATCGTCAGGCTATAAAAAAGGTTGTGTACTCCAATCTAGGTGCAGTGATTTGTGTTGTGCATCTGGTTGGTGAACTTAGTAAATGTGGACCAATGTAAATGCGTTTGAGCAGCGTGCAGAAATTCGTTCCATGATGGTTTATCTAAAAAATAAATGAGTTTCACAGTGTGGGAATAAAAATAATAAGATTTTAAACCTACCGGTAAATCTATTTCTCCTAGTCCGTAGAGGATGCTGGGGACTCCGTAAGGACCATGGGGTATAGACGGGCTCCGCAGGAGATAGGGCACCTAAAAAGAACTTTGACTACGGGTGTGCACTGGCTGCCCCCTCTATGCCCCTCCTCCAGACCTCAGTTAGAGAACTGTGCCCAGAGGAGATGGACAATACAAGGCAGGATTTAGCAATCCAAGGGCAAGATTCATACCAGCCCACACCAATCATACCATGTAACCTGGAACATACATAACCAGTTAACAGTATGAACAAACTACAGTAACGGTCCAAGACCGATGTCAACTGTAACATAACCCTTATGTAAGCAACAACTATATACAAGTCTTGCAGAGTTTCCACACTGGGACGGGCGCCCAGCATCCTCTACGGACTAGGAAAAATAGATTTACCGGTAGGTTTAAAATCTTATTTTCTCTTACGTCCTAGAGGATGCTGGGGACTCCGTAAGGACCATGGGGTTTATACCAAAGCATCCAATCGGGCGGGAGAGTGCGTATGACTCTGCAGCACCGACTGAGCAAACGCTAGGTCCTCATCAGCTAGGGTATCAAACTTGTAGAATTTAGCAAAAGTGTTTGACCCCGACCAAGTCGCCGCTCGGCAAAGTTGTAAAGCCGAGACGCCTCGGGCAGCCGCCCAAGAAGAGCCCACCTTCCTAGTGGAATGGGCCTTAACCGAATTTGGTACCGGCAATCCAGCCGTAGAGTGAGCCTGCTGAATCGTATCACAGATCCAGCGAGCAATAGTCTGCTTCGTAGCAGGAGCGCCAATCTTATTGGCCGCATACAGGATAAACAGAGCCTCTGTTTTCCTAATTCTAGCCGTCATGGCTACAGAAATTTTTAAGGCCCTTACTACATCCAGGGATCTGGAATCCTCCAGGTCACTTGTAGCCACAGGCACCACAATAGGTTGATTCATATGGAACGAAGAAACCACTTTAGGCAAAAATTGCGGACGTGTCCTCAATTCAGCTCGATCCACATGAAAAATCAAGTAGGGGCTCTTGTGTGACAAAGCCGCCAATTCTGACACTCGCCTTGCTGATGCTAAGGCCAACAACATGACCACCTTCCAGGTAAGAAATTTCAACTCAACCTTGTTAAGCGGTTCAAAACCAGTTTGATTTTAGGAACTGCAACACCACGTTCAGGTCCCATGGTGCCACTGGAGGCACAAAAGGGGGCTGGATGTGCAGCACTCCCTTTACAAACGTCTGGACTTCTGGAAGAGAAGCCAATTCCTTCTGAAAGAAAATCGAGAGGGCCGAAATCTGTACCTTAACAGAGCCTAATTTCAGGCCCATATCCACTCCTGTCTGTAGGAAGTGGAGAAGACGACCCAGATGAAAATCTTCCGTAGGTGCATTCTTGGTCTCACACCAAGACACATACTTTCGCCAGATACGGTGATAATGTTTTATCGTCACCTCCTTCCTAGCCTTTATTAACGTAGGGATGACCTCTTCCGGAATCCCCTTTTTCGCTAGGATTCGGCGTTCAACCGCCATGCCGTCAAACGTAACCGCAGTAAGTCTTGAAATACACAGGGCCCCTGCTGCAACAGGTCTTCCCTCAGAGGATCTCCTGTGAGCATCTCTTGTAGATCCGAGTACCAGGCCCTTCGAGGCCAGTCTGGGACAACGAGTATCGTTCGTACTCTTCTTCATCTTATGATCCTCAACACTTTTGTGATGAGAGGAAGAGGAGGAAACACGTAAACCGATTTGAACACCCACGGTGTTGCCAGGGCGTCCACTGCTATTGCCTGAGGGTCCCAAGACCTGGCGCAGTACCTCTGAAGTTTTTTGTTGAGGCGTGACGCCATCATGTCTATATGAGGAGTTCCCCAAAGACGTGTTACGTCTGCAAAGACTTCTTGATGAAGTCCCCACTCCCCTGGATGGAGATCGTGTCTGCTGAGGAAGTCTGCTTCCCAGTTGTCCACTCCCGGAATGAAGACAGCTGACAGAGCGCTTACATGATTTTCCGCCCAGCGAAGGATCCTTGTGGCTTCCGCCATCGCGACTCTGCTTTTTGTCCCGCCTTGGCGGTTCACATGAGCCACTGCTGTGACATTGTCTGATTGAATCAGAACCGGTAGGTTTCGAAGAAAACTCTCCGCTTGTCGAAGGCCGTTGTAAATGGCCCTGAGTTCCAACACATTGATGTGTAGAAAGGACTCCTGGTCTGACCAAAGACCCTGAAAATGTTTTCCCTGTGTGACCGCTCCCTATCCTCGGAGGCCCGCTTCCGTGGTAACCAAGATCCAATCCTGAATTCCGAACCGGCGACCCTCCAGGAGGTGAGCACTTTGCAACCACCACAGGAGGGACACTCTGGTCCCTGGGGACAGAGTTATTTTCCAATGTAAGTGCAGATGGGACCCGGACCACTTGTCCAGAAGGTCCCATTGAAAAGTCCTTGCATGGAACCTGCCGAAGGGAATGGCCTCGTAGGCCGCCACCATTTCCCCCAGAACTCGAGTACATTGGTGAACTGACACCCTTTTCGGTTTTAGCAGGTCTCTGACCATGTTCTGTATGTCTTGGGCTTTCTCTATTGGGAGGAAGACCTTCATTTGTTCCGTATCCAGTATCATACCTAGGAACGGTAGTCGAGTTGTCGGAATCAACTGTGACTTTGGTAGATTTAGAATCCAACCGTGTTGCTGGAGCACTCTCAACGAGAGCGCCACACTGTTCAGCAATTTCTCCCTTGATCTCGCTTTTATCAGGAGATCGTCCAAGTATGGGATAATTGTGACTCCATGCTTGCGCAGGACCACCATCATTTCCGCCATTATCTTGGTGAAAATCCTCGGGGCCGTGGAGAGTCCAAACGGCAATGTCTGAAATTGGTAATGACAATCCTGTACAGCGAATCTCAGGTATTCCTGATGGGGGGCATATATGGGGACATGAAGGTATGCATCCTTTATGTCCAGAGACACCATAAACTCCCCCTCCTCCATGTTGGCTATTATCGCTCTGAGAGATTCCATTTTGAATTTGAATCTTCTTATGTACAGGTTTAGGGATTTCAGATTCAAAATAGGTCTGACCGAACCGTCCGGTTTCGGGACCACAAATAGGGTTGAACAGTAACCTCTTCCCTGCTGGTGCAGGGGAACCTTGATTATCACTTGCTGTATACACAGCGTTTGAATTGCAGCTAACACTACATCCCTTTCCGATGTGGAAGCTGGTAGGGCCGATTTGAAAAATCGGCGCGGGGGCACCTCCTCGAATTCCAATTTGTAACCCTGGGAAACTATTTCCAACACCCAGGGATTCAGGTCCGAACTGACCCAGGCCTGACTGAAAAGTCGAAGACGTGCCCCCACCGGTGCGGACTCCCTCAGGGGAGCCCCAGCGTCATGCTGTGGGTTTTGGAGCAGCCGGGGAGGACTTTGGTTCCTGGGCACCTGCCGAAGCAGGTGCTCTCTTGCCTCTGCCCTTACCTCTGGCGAGTCCAAAAGAGGATCCCCGACCTCTTTTGGACTTGTGCGACCGAAAGGACTGCATCTGATAAGGTGTTACTTTCTTTTGCTGTTGGGGAATATATGGTAAAAAATTTGATTTATCTGCTGTGGCTGTGGAAACCAGGTCCGTCAGCCCATCCCCAAATAATACATCACCCTTGTAGGGTAGTACTTCCATATGTTTCTTGGAATCCGCATCAGCCGTCCATTGGCGAGTCCATAAGGATCTTCTCGCTGAGACAGACATGGCATTGGCCCTAGAAGCTAGCAATCCAATGTCCCTTTGAGCATCCCTCATAAATAAGACTGCGTCTTTAATATGGGCTAGAGTTAGGAATATAGTATCCTTATCCATATTATCAAATTGATCTGTCAGCTCATCTGTCCAAGCTGCAATTGCGCTACACACCCATGCCAACGCAATTGTGGGTCTTAGCACAGCACCCGTATGAGAATAAATACACTTTAAGGTAGTTTCTTGCCTGCGATCTGCAGGGTCCTTAAGGGCTGCTGTGTCAGGAGACGGTAGCGCCACTTTCTTGGACAAGCGCGTCAGGGCTTTGTCCACAGTGGGGGGTGATTCCCAAATCTCCCTGTCCTGCTTAGGGAAAGGGTATGCCATATAAGTTCTTTTGGGGATCTGCGGTCTCTTATCCGGAGTCTCCCAAGCTTTTCCAAAGAATTCATTTAATTCATGAGATGTGGGAAAGTTAATAATCTGTTTCTTTTCCTTAAACATGTGTACCCTTGTGTCGGGGACAGAGGGTTCATCCACAATATGCAACACATCCCTTATTGCCACAATCATACACTGAATGGTTTTAGTCACCCTAGGGTGAAATTTTATTTCGTCATAGTCGACACTGGAATCAGAATGTCGGTAGTAGTGTCTTGTGTTAAGGGACGCTTTTGAGACCCCGACGGGCCCTGTGAGTCGGTCCAATCTGAGGATTGACCCCCTGATGTCTCCCCTAAATCAGCCTTATCAAGCTTTTTATGTAAAGATGCCACACTTGCATTCAACATATGCCACATGTCCATCCAATCTGGAGTCGGCACAACCGACGGGGACACACCACTCATTTGCTCCACCTCCTCCTTGGAAAAGCCTTCCGCTTCAGACATGTCGACACCACGTACCGACACCCCACACACACAGGGATTAACCTATAAGGGGACAAAACCCCAACCAGGCCCTTAGGAGAGACAGAGAGAGAGTATGCCAGCACACACCCAGCGCTTAATAACACTGGAAAAATATGACCAGATAGCGCTTTTATATATATATAAAATGACCAGATTCCCACTCACTGCGCTCAAAATGCCCCCCTCCTCTTTTTTCCAGCCTGAATGTTCAGCAGGGGAGAGACCAGGGAGCCAGCGTTTTCCTCATGCAGCTTCTGTGGAGAAAATGGCGCTGGTTAGTGCTGAGGATCAAGCCCCGCCCACCCGACGGCGGGCTTCGGTCCCGGTGATTTTTTTATAGAAAATGGCGGGGGATCGTAGAATTACTGACCAGCAGCCTAATCTACCTTGTCAGTGCCCAAATGTGAGGTTTATTGCTGCCCAGGGCGCCCCCCCTGCGCCCTGCACCCTTCAGTGCTGCTCTGTGTGTATGAATGGGAGCAATGGCGCGCAGCTTACCGCTGCGCGCCTTACCTCATGAAGATCTGATGTCTTCTGCCGCCTATGATGTCTTCTGCCTTCTCATACTCACCCGGCTTCTATCTTCGGCATCTGTGAGGAGGACGGCGGCGCGGCTCCGGGACGAACCCCAGGTGAGACCTGTGTTTTCCGACTCCCTCTGGAGCTAATGGTGTCCAGTAGCCAAGGAAACAGAGCCCAACTTGACAAGCCAGCTCTGCTTCTCTCTCCTCGGTCCCACGATGCAGGGAGCCTGTTGCCAACAGGACTCCCTGAAAATAAAAAACCTAACAAAATTCTTTTTCCACAGAAAACTCTGGAGAGCTCTCTGCAGTGCACCCATTCTCCTCTGGGCACAAGATCTATCTGAGGTCTGGAGGAGGGGCATAGAGGGAGGAGCCAGTGCACACCCATAGTCAAAGTTCTTTTTAGGTGCCCTATCTCCTGCGGAGCCCGTCTATACCCCATGGTCCTTACGGAGTCCCCAGCATCCTCTAGGACATAAGAGAAAGCAGAATGTAGTAAAGCGGGGCATTGGAAGTTCCTATATAGAACGTATTTACTACTTACTGTGCGGAGGGCCACTGTCAATACTTCCACCATAGCCAGATCTGTCACAGTACGGGGGTGCCCAGCCATCATTGCAGTTGCAGTTCCCATTGTTATTGCAAACCTGATTTGAAATAATATGTCCAGAATGTCAATAACTCTAAATGCTAACTAAAATAATCCTGCAAACCAGAGTACACACGCACACACACACACACACACACACACGCTCGCACGCACATATCTATATAGCAAGCAAGAAAGTGTGTGTGTTTCTGTCTGCTTGTCCTTTATGCACGGTCAGAGTATGGTATCTACAGATGTAGGCACGCTCATTGTTGCCGTGATGCGCACGCATGGGCATATACATCGCGGCAAGCTTACACACCACGCAGCGACTACTCGCAGCTGGCGCTCGCCCATAGGAATGAATGGGCGCGTGCACTCACACTCCCGTGTTCATTTGCGGGCACACTAGCCTGTGCCATCCGTGCTGTGATGCATACGCATTGCAGCATAGATAAGCATGGCTACATCTGTGGCTCCAACAGATTTGGCATGGTGTTGTAGTTTGACCAGGACTGGGTTTTTGGCTATGTTTGAACTTCGTCATGGATGTCTGCATGGTGGCCACCAACTAGGCCATGGAGTCTCCCAATTGAATTTTTTGTTTAAGGAACTTCGCTCAGGATGTCTCCCAGGCCGACAACTGCACTGATCTGAAGGCACAGGCTGATATGTACCAGTGGGGGGGCAGTCAGATTTCCAATGGAAAAGCAGTGAATCGGAAGATCAACTGTCACACTGCACCTGCACTGGCAGTTAGCCATGGCTTCCAATGTTAGTCTGCAGAGATTTCTGCTCGGCAATGATTTATGTTCTGCAGTGATTTCTGAAACCGCAGTGCTTTTGTAAGATATACGGATTTATCTTGTGTAAGTCAGTGTGGGGCTGATTTATTAAGCTCGGTGAAGTGATAAATTGGAAGGTGATAAATGACCAGCCAGTCAGCTCCTAACTGTCATTTTTCAAACCCAGCCTGTGACATGGTAGTTAGGATCTGATTGGCTGGTGCTTTATCACCTTCCACTTTATCACTTCACCGAGCTTAATAAATCTGCCCCTCTGTTCCTTATATACCCCATTCCAAACAGTCAGAGAATACGCCTGCCTGCACTGTAATTTACTCTTAAATTGCATTGTTATCCAGGTGTGAATGACTTCTGTGTTCATTTTCAAAGCTTTCCCCTTTAGTATATACCACATTCAAACTAAGGGGGTAATTCCAAGTTGATCGCAGCAGGAAATTTTTTAGCAGTTGGGCAAAACCATGTACACTGCAGGGGGGCAGATATAACATGTGCCGAGAGAGTTAGAATTGGGTGGGTTATTTTGTTTCTGTGCAGGGTAAATACTGGCTGCTTTATTTTTACACTGCAATTTAGATTGCAGATTTAACTCACCACACCCAAATCTAGCTCTCTCTGCACATGTTATATCTGCTCCCCCTGCAGTGCACATGGGCCCTCATTCCGAGTTGTTCGCTCGGAGATTTTCATCGCATCGCAGTGAGAATTCTCTTAGTGCGCATGCGCAATGTTCGCACTGCGACTGCGCCAAGTAACTTTACTATGATGAAAGTAAGTTTACTCATGGCATTTTCATCGCTCCGACGTTCGCATTGTGATTGACAGGAAATGGGTGTTACTGGGCGGATGCACGGCGTTTTAGGGGCGTGTGGCTGGAAACGCTACCGTTTCCGGAAAAAACGCAGGAGTGGCCGGAGAAACGGTGGGAGTGCCTGGGCGAACGCTGGGTGTGTTTATGACGTCAGCCAGGAACGAAAAGCACTGAACTGATCGCACAGGCAGAGTAAGTCTGAAGCTACTCAGAAACTGCTAACTCGTTTGTAATCGCAATATTGCGCGTACGTCGGTCGCAATTTTAAGAAGCTAAGATTCACTCCCAGTAGGCGGCGGCTTAGCGTGTGTAACTCTGCTACATTCGCCTTGCGAGCGAACAACTCGGAATGAGGGCCATGGTTTTGCCCAACTGCTAAAAAATTTCCTGCTGCGATCAACTTGGAATTACCCCCTAAGTTTGCTTCTTTCAAGCATTTAAAAGTGTGGTCCTTTTCAAAACCATTCATTGTTAAAGCACAACCACAGACTAATAGGGAAATTTACTAAGCTCCCTATTCCATTCGAGATTGCATTCCTGGCTGAAAATGCATCTTGGTAATTTACTAAACACCAAACATGGCAGAATTGGACCAATCCGTACTGAGTTTCACGGCCGCTCAGACAAATCAATACACCATTGGCCAAACGCGGTTAGTTTTTCACATGCACCTCATACAACATGGGAATTTACTAAGGATTCGTATTCTCAATCTCTGCCGACAATTCAGAAACACTTCCGCAAAAGATTGGAATTCATACAGAAATAGAACTTTAAAATAGACCTGCTTTTGGCTGGCGTGTTTGGAGATTCATGCACAGATCCGTGCATGCTTCTCTGTGTAAATGTGTCTGAAAGAGATAAAAATAAGAGGCATAACCAGCCTTGGCCCTTTGCGCCAGACCTGGTTCTTAAAATACTGGGGAACAATTGCGTAGGGGTCCCCCAGTATTTTAAGAAACAGCACCAGGCTCTTGGCCCGGTCCTGGTTCCAAAAATAGGGGGGAAAAAGGACATATATCTGAAACCAGCACCAGGCTCTACTAGTTACGAAGATAATGCCACAGCTGGAAGACACATTTACTGCTCTGGATTATGAATGACCTCGACATCAGAAAACTTGAATTGAACAAACACGGGAGCTTAGTAAATTACCAGTATGACTTCAAAAAGTTACAATCTAAAATGGCCGATGTCAGCCGAGATTGATCTCGGTCAAAATTGGCTGAAATCTTAGTAAATTCACCCCTAAGTTTCAGAAAAGCCATGCCACAAAAACAATTATACAGTCTGTATCGCAGCTCATCAGGTGCTAGAAGTAAAAAAGAGGCAAGACATGAGGAGACCTCATGTGATTCTTGTCATGATATATTAGCCCTCATTCCGAGTTGTTAGCTCGTTAGTGTTTTTACGCAACGGAGTGATTTGTCGCAAACTGCGCATGCGCAATGTTCGCAGTGCGTCTGCGCCAAGTAAATTTGCAAAAAACTTAGGTATTTTACTCACGGCTTAACGAAGAAATGTCTTCGTTCTGGTGATCGGAGTGTGATTGACAGCAAGTGGGTGTTTCTGGGCGGAAACTGGCCGTTTTATGGGTTTGTGCGGAAAAACGCTGCAGTTTCTGGGAAAAACGCGGGAGTGGCTGGAGAAACGGGGGAGTGTCTGGGCGAACGCTGGGTGTGTTTGTGACGTCAAACTAGGAACGAAACTGACTGAACTGATCGCAGTGGCAGAGTAAGTCCCGAGCTACTCAGAAACTGCAAAGAAATTTCTTTTTGCAATTCTGCTAATCTTTCGTTCGCAGTTCTGCAAAGCTAAGATTCACTCCCAGTAGGCGGCGGCTTAGCGTGTGCAAAGCTGCTAAAAGCAGCTAGCGAGCGAACAACTTGGAATGAGGGCCATTGTTCTAATGTTTGTACTACTTCTGTGTGTTTGTTGATATGGATAAAGATCAACTGAAATAAGAGAAGCAACCACATACTAGCGTTGCAGCTGCTGACAGTAATAATAGTACAACATCTAATAAAGATGATCCAGTTTAGGAAAAGGCACCTGAAACAATGTTAAAAAAGGGGTAGTGGTGTCACCTTAAAAAGCAACAAAAAAAGAAAAAGAGAAGAACACTAAGGCTCAAACTGTGCGTTCACAAATCTCTGAGTGTTATGTGTGAGTCTGACATTTCTCACACTGTACTCATAAAGAATCCTCTCACACATCCTTCCACCATTTCTGCACCATTTGCACATGTGGGGAGCATTGCAAGTAAAGATGGTGATGAGGACATAATAGAAATCGAGGATGCTTGTGTGGAAGTGGAACAGGATGAGGGTGATATGTGTGTACATTATCTGACACTGAGAATGAGGATGTTGATTATTTGATTATGTTGTTTTTGTAAGTCATCCGCCAGTGGCTGCAGTTCTTGCATCATTCTCATGATAAAAAGAAAGTGATTGTGATACCTGGGCATAAGACTAAAAATTGCCATCTCTTGGGCATGGTATTATTCCTACGTAAATCTTGAGAACATTTGTGAAGGCATCTGCTCCATTTTCGAGGCCAAAGTTAGTAGAGGTAGGAACGTTGACCATCTAGGCACCGCCTCCATGTTACATCATGTGCGGTGAGTTAATGAAATTTATTTTACCAGATTCTAATATAATTAACACCCTCATCATCAACCCCATTAATGATCAGAGGTAGTCCTTCCAAAAAATTGTTTTCTGTGGGCCCAAACAAACCAAGTACTTCAGCCACAAAAGTGTCAGTCCCTGTTGCTGAAGTGCTTGGTTAGTTAAACTGTGCATGTCCTAGTTTTGAATATCCAATATAAAGTGGGTGGGATTTCCATATTGCACCACTTTTCTTTTCATAATGGGCTGTATTTTTTGAATGCATTGGGGGTGGTCTATTTTGCATAGACAAATAAATAAATAATATAATAAAGGGAAAGTTTACACTGGAATCCACCATTACAGAAGTCTCTGTACTTTATTGAGTTAGGTGGCAAAGGTCTTCCTCATAGAATTTGTAGTTCATTTTTATGAACAAGAGTCTTTTTCCACATTCCACTAGTTACTACTTCAAATGTTTTTTTTAGTAGCTTGAAAAAAACAGAGGGTATTCTCCAGTGTGCTTGAGTAAGGTACATTTCCCCTCTTCTCCCTATGCTATAGCTTCTTGTGTAGGTTTGATGGCTTGTTGCTGACCCTTCATTCACTGAAGCATACATAGGGTGCAATTCCACCTGGTCAGTACCTCATGCTTCAGTTGGTGGCATGGCAGTCGGACCTTTTCTTGCAGCCGCTGCAATCTTTTACATGTGGTTATTGAATGAATGCCAAAAATGTCCACATATTTTTCGGGCCACAGACAGCATCTCCTGCAAAAAAATTCTGAGCCACTAACTTATTGTGTGTGCAAAACATTGGATTTGTTCAAATTCACCCAGTTGTAATGCTCTCAAAATATTACACGCGTTATCGGAAATAACAATCCTCGGGAGAGTCTTAGTGGGGTAAGCCATCTTGCTATGACATCCCTGAGTTTTTCTAACAGGCTGTCACTGGTATGCGTCTTAGTGAAGCCGGTGATACAGAGAGTAGCTTCTGTGTGAATGAGCTGGCAATTAAGCAATTTAATTAATTAACTAGGGCAGTACAGATGGTGTAATTACTACCTCACGGGAAGCATTCATGTCCCGGGTGTTGGATTCCCGGCGCTCAGCATACCGGCGCCGTGATCCTGACCGCCGGGATACCGACAACTATTCTCCCTCTTGGGATGTCCACAACACCCCTGGAAGGAGAATAAATAGCGTGGAGCGCGTGAAGCGCATAGCGAGCCCGCAAGGGGCTCTTTTGCACTCGCCCCACTGCCGGCATTCCAGCGGTCGGGAACCCGGCGCCGGTATGCTGGGTGCTGGGAGCCCGACCGCCGGGATATCATAGTACGCCCCTACCTCATAGCACTGTTGTCCCTGGTTTGATTCCCTCTATGGCCCTAACTGTGTGGACTTTGTATATTCTCCCCGTGCTTGCGTTGGTTTCCTCCGGGTGCTTCCGGTTTCCAGTGTGTGTGCATTAGATGGGCCAAGTGGTTCTTATCTGCCATCAAATTCTAAGCTAATCCTTCTTTCTTTCTTTCTTTTACAGGTACTGAGAAGAGAAAAGCCCATGAAAGAAGAATTGTTGATCATTACCTCCATGAAAGAAGAATTTCCGATCATTACTGTCCTTAATACCCCCCTTGATTAACATTTTCGGCATTAAAGAATTAAATTAAATTAACTTAGTTATGACTCAATCCTTCCTTCTGATCTAGTTCTTGATTAATGAAAACATTCCTGGTTACTTTCTGTGGGGTTGTATAGTTTATTAAACTACCATCCTGGCTGCTACTGCAGTGCCACTCTGTTTCCCAGATGTGCCATGTCTGAAGCTGAACTATCACATGTTTGTGCCGCCCACTGTTCTCACTCAGTTTAGTCAGCCAGCTAGCGCAGTGCAACCTTTTTGCCTAAACTGGATGAAAACAATATTGTGAGCTGTGAGGTGGTCAAAACTAACTGGAAATGAGTGGAAATTAATGTTATTGAGGTTAATAATACTGTAAGTACAAAAAAACACCTTAAATTATGTGATTTTATCAGTTTGTAGTTGATATTTGGCCCAGGATTGAAATTGAAAGACTGGATACCTCAAGTTAAACCAAAAGACACTTCGAGCAACAGAGTTCATTCACTTACGTGATGCTATGGAGAATGAGGGCCATGCTTACAACATTGGTCAGCCATTTATTTTGCCATCTTCATTCACTGTTTGCCACATTATATGTAAGAACATACTCAAGATGCAAAGACCTATGTCAGGAATTATGAAACACAGGATTTGTTTTATCACATTCACCTGTAATCCAAACTGGGCAGATAATTATTTCCTGCCCAGAAGAGTCAGGACCAAACAGACTTGGAGGCCTAGAGTCTTTCAGCTACAGCTTATAACACTCATGGATCTCATCAAGCAATCACATGGACTTATCTCTGGAGAAGTCCGTTCTTGGATGTATTCCAGAGAGTGACAGAAGAGGGGATTGGCCCATGCATATATATTAGTTTGGCTTACTGAAAAAAAAAAATCAGACCCAACCAGATTGACGCCTGCATCAGTGTAGAACTTTGAAATCCAGTTGTTGATCCTCTATAAAATAATCTTAACACATATGTTGCATGGCCTTGTGGTGGCCCTTCCTATTTGAATGCTCCATGTTTGAAAGATGAAAAATGCTTTAAAAGATACCAAAGACGATTCATACAAGAAACAAACAAACAAACAAACAGGAGATGGTGAATACTCACTTTACAGAAGAAGAGAGCCAAGTAAGGGTGGATTTACTTGGCTCTCTTCTTCTGTTGACAAAAGGCATGGCACGGTTGATGACCAGAATATTGTGCCATACAATCCTGTTATCAGTAGAAATGTTTATGCCCACATCAATGTGGAATACTTCAACTCTGTAAAAAGCATTAAATACATTTGCAAAAATGTCAACAAGGTAAGTGATCAGGCAATCCTTTCCCTCCAAATGAGTGGAGAACCTGTCAGCAGAAATGATGAAGTGACTTTGTACCAGATGGGTCGCTATATTAGCAGTAATGAAGCTGTTTGGCGAATCCTTCAATTCCAATACATGAGAAGTATCCAAGAGTTACGCATTTGAGTGTACACTTAGACCAGGAATGTCCAAACAGCGGCCCTCCAGCTGTTGTGAAACTACATATCCCAGCATGCCCGGACACAGTTTTGCTGTCAGAGAATGCTAAAGCTGTGTCAGGGCATGCTGGGATGTGTAGTTTCTCAACAGCTGGAGGGCCGCAGTTTGGACATGCCTGACTTAGACAATGGTCAACGTGTGCATTACCATGCTGGTAATGCACAAGAAAGAGTTCAAGCTCCCCCAGAGACTACACTTACTGCCTTCTTTAAGTTGCATCAAACTGATGAGTTTGCATGCAACAGGCTGTTAGGCTGTTTAGACACCTGGATGCTCAAAAGCTTTACAATGGTACAAGACTTTGCATAAAAACTCTCAAAGCCCATATAATTTAAGCCACTGTCACGACAGAATGTGGTAAAGGAGAGGATGCATCCCTCTCATACCAAAAGATAACCATTTGAATTCAAAAGATTGCAATTCCCAATGTGGCACTCTTTTGCAATGACCATTAATAAAGCCCAAGGTCAGTCTTGGAAAGTAGCAGGTGTTGTCCTGCAAACTCCTTGCTTTTTCCATGGGCAGTTGTATGTGAGATGTTCAAGAGTGGGAGTTTCCAATAGCCTTTTCATTCTGGCTCTCAATGGAAAAACAAACAACATTGTTTATACCTCAGTGTTGAGGTAAGTGTCTAATTACTCAGTAGAAATGGCTAGATAGGTCCTTTTCATGGCTAAAACCATGTTAGCAAACAGTGGGGTCCTTTTCAGGATCAATGGAATGGTGTTATAGGCAAGGACAATGTAAAAAACCGAAGGCTGCAGATATACTTCAAGGTCCATTCTTCAACCCGGGCAATTGGCGGAGGGTATCCCAGCTAGTATAGTATATATATATACATACATACATATATACACACACACACACACACACACACACACACACACACACACACACACACACACACACACACACACATTAGCTGGTCAAGCTGCTATATATATATATATATATATATATATAGCAGCTTGGCCACTCCCAAACAGCTAGTACAACATCATTTCTCTAGTGTATGCAGCTCTGTCACTGATACTAAGGTGTCAATCCGGTAGAATCCGGTTCCAGTCCGCTCAATATCTGGTTCCAGTCCAGCATCCACTCCGGTTCCAACCTGGTTACTCTCCGATTCCAGTCCAGCCTCCACTCTGGTTCCAGTCCGGTTACTATCAGATTCCAGTCCAGTCTCCACTCCGGTTTTACAGCTCAAACATTATTTTGTGAACCTTATTATCAATTGGATTAATTGAGATTTCTATATCACTACCTGCCCACACTACATCCCAGCACTATAGCCTAATTCAGATTTGTATGTAAAAACCTGTATGGATTATGTACAAATCTGATGGTTGTGGTTATGCGCATGTGCAGAATGGGACTTGCGATATCACTCACAGCCCCGTCAGCCGCAGCATGATTATCAAAACCATGTTGCAATGTAGGCGGAGCAGATGTAACATGTGCAATTTGGGTGGGGAGCGTTCAAACTGAAATCTAAATTGCAGTGTACAAATCTAACATTTGTGGGCTACAAGCCAAAGCAGCCCGTATCATACTTGCATACCCTTCTGCAATGGCTGGGAGGCTCCTGAAAATCAGGTCATGCTCCTGGCACCCCGGGAAAGTGGGCAACTCTCCCAGAGCTGGCCTCCACTCCTCGAATTTCCTGAACTTGCCCACACCGTCCTGCAGCGGTCTACAAAAGTGGGCGGTCGAGGATGGTGGCTGATAACGCGATTTGCGCTGAATTGCATAATCATAGTCATGCCCCCGCTGTACAATGCAGGCAATATCGGCATTGCACCTGATCCTTCTAGTAGAGTAACAGCTAGAAGACATTTGAACTTATTCTGTCTGTATGGTGTATTTGTCAGTAAAGCTGACTCTGCTGCAGCTTATCCAATCACACGCACTGTTACAATGGTTAGACGTTTGCCCTGAAACTGTTCCCTGCTGTCCATTTGAAAGATGCAGCATATTTTAGGTGAATCCATGTTACTAGATGGGGATGGGGGTTCACGTATAAAATAAACACTATGCGGCCCATTTATTATAGATCGCATATTCAATACGATCTGGGAAGGGTCTTATTGCAATATGTGACCATATCTAGCTGATGTAGTAATCAGCACCCTCTGCCAGCCAGCTACATGATGTGTAGCCCAAAGGCTATACGCCATTTTCAGATGGCGGTAGCCACGGGGGCCAATATCGGGAATGCTTTGCATTCCGGATATTGGGGGTAATTCAGACTTGATCGCTCAAGCTAGCTGGTGTTTGCAGTCCTGCGTTCGCATAGTCGCCGCCCACCGGGGAGTGTATTTTAGCTGTGCAAGTGTGCGATCGCATGTGCAGACGAGCGGTACAAAAAGATTTTGTGCAGTTTCTGAGTAGCCCAGGACTTACTCAGCCCTTGCGATCACTTCAGCCTGTCCGGGACCGGAATTGACGTCAGACACCCGCCCTGCAAATGCTTGGACACGCCTGCGTTTTTCCAAACACTTCCAGAAAACGGTCAGTTGCCACTCACAAACGCCTTCTTCCTGTCAATCTCCTTGCGATCGCCTGTGCGAATGGATTCTTCACACAAACCCATTGCAGAGCAACGATCTGCTTTGTAAACGTGCAACGCGCCTGCGCATTGCGGTGCATATGCATGCGCAGTTCTGACCTGATCGCAGCGGTGCAAAAAACACTAGCGAGCGATCAGGTCTGAATTACCCCCATTGGTAAATCGGGCAGCATCGCATCCTCCTTAGAAACCTATGAGGGATGCGGCTGCTGCGGGAATCCCTCCAACATACATTCAGGTGATAACTAATATTTGCATCTAAACCCTGAAAACAGGTGTTTTGGGGCAAATAGCCACAAATATGCAATGATAAATGGGCCCCTATTTCCCTTTAAGTGACAAAAATAATCAAACAGGAATCATTTGTGGAGCTTATCAATAAGTACAGACAATGCACTACTCACCCCGTTGTTATTGCACTTTCCTTTGATGTCACAGTTGAATCCCAAATTTGTAGCATTAACACATGCATAGTTCACACAGGCCTGTCCAGAGACACAAGTCATACATTTATTCATTACATGCATATATTATTAGAACTGTATATTTTGCCACTAAAGTTATTATCAGCCACCTCAGAATTAATGGGATTCGGTCTCTAGGTCGACAGTGACTAGGTCGACCACTATTGGTCGACAGTAACTAAGTCGACAGGGTTTTTAGATCGACAGATTCTCTAGGTCGACATGTTCTAGGCCGACATGTTAACATGAGTTTTTCAATTTTTTTCTTCTTTTTTTGAACTTTTTCATCCTAAACGATCCAAGCGGACTACGACTGGGAATAGTAACCTGTGCCAAGCATAGTGGCAGCGGAGTGAGGTACCTTGCCTGAAGCATTCGGGGACACGGTGCACTAATTGGGGTTCCCGGGCACTGTACGGAGAAAACAACACCCAAAAAACATGAAAAATTCATGTCGACCTGTTGACCTACACCATGTCGACCTAGAGACCCCGTCGACCTAGGTATTGTCGACCAATAGTGGTTGACCTAGACACTGTTGACCTAGTTACTGTCGACCCTACATACCACACCCAGAATTAATATAGTTGCTACAGGTATTATTTCATGATTATTTTTATTATTATTATTATGACGATGATGATAATGAGTATTATTATTATTATTAACAAATAGATAATACAGTAATGTCAGTGTTGTAAATGTTTCTCTAGGAAACCTGCTAACAAAATTCACTTTAACACCATATTTAAAGTTAACGTTGGCTGACTTTTATTGCAGGTTTTAAAACATTGGGGGTAATTCCAAGTTGATCGCAGCAGGATTTTTGATAGCAACTGGGCAAAACCATGTGCACTGCAGGGGAGGCAGATATAACATGTGCAGAAAGAGTTAGATTTGGGTGGGTTATATTGTTTCTGTGCAGGGTAAATACTGGCTGCTTTATTTTTACACTGCAAATTAGATTGCAGATTGAACACACCACACCCAAATCTAACTCTCTCTGCACATGTTATATCTGCCTTCCCTGCAGTGCACATGGTTTTGCCCAGTTGCTATCAAAAATCCTGCTGCGATCAACTTCAAATTACCCCCAGTGATAGAGTTCCATTAGAGCATAGGTTCTCAAACTCGGTCCTCGGGGGCCCACACAGTGCATGTTTTGCAGGTCTCCTCACAGAATCACAAGTGACATAATTAGCTCCACCTGTGGTCCTTTTAAAATGTGTCAGTGAATAATTAATACACCTGTGCACCTGCTGGGTTACCTGCAAAACATGCACTGTGTGGGGTCCTGAGGACCGAGTTTGAGAACCACTGCATTAGAGGTATTACTTGGTTGTAAACAGAATAATATACCGGCTGCCTGGATTCCGGCATTCAGGAGACCAGAATCCCGGCAACCAGTGAAATACCGGCACCCGAAATTACAACCACCGCCAGGTATTCCTACTTGGCTGGTAGGTACACGCCACCAACCAAGTGGGAATATAACCTGTGGCAGAAAAATAGAGCCACCGGGCACGAAGCGCAGCGAGCCCATGAGGGGACTCGCTGCCTCGCTGTTGGGATTCCAGCAGATAGGATGCCGCTGTTGCTATACTGACAGCCGGCATCCCGTGTGCCGGTAAATCATATGTATTCCACTGTCAGGGTATACACAAGCCTGGATCATTCTTACCTACATTTGAAGTTTCCTCTCCGATAGAATCCCAGATAGGAGAATTAGGCAGGCGGAAATGGGGGTGGGTCCGGAGTAATTGCGTCACTAAGCCCCACCCCCTCATGGTAAAACGTTGTGATTCACGCATATTTGAATAAGGCGCAGGGCTAAAATGATGCCATTACCATAGAATAGCGTCATTAAGCCCTACCCCATCCTCGGTGACTGCGGACTACTTACCCCCTCCAACGTCGGGATCTTAAACTTTGGGATGCCGCTGACGGTCATGTGACCGCCGGCATCCCGGCGAGCTGTATATCATACCGTACCTCTTAAAACCAATGACACAATAATTACATCAATAATACATATTCTAAATGGTCCTTGCATGCAATAAATATAACAATAATACATATAATTAAAACAGTCTTAAAAGGAATGCGCGTATAGTTATTCCCTTTCGGTTGAATGTTCAGTAATAGGCTAGTGCTTTCAAAGTTAAAATTCCAAGAGGGCGATTCAGTTGTTTTACCACGCCCGATCTCCTGTTCAAAATGATGGGAGATCAGGGGGGACAATATCGAAATGGTTTTTTTTAGCGTGTTGATTGCACCCGTACTGGTCAGGTTTGTGCCATGTAAACGGTTAAATCTGACCAATGTGCTGGGCGCGATGCGAAAAGTGTCGCTTGGGGCCCCAACGGGTAACTTTTAACACATTTCAGATGGCCACCTGCAAGCTGAAATGTGTTTCCCCACTGCTAATTGTGCCCGAGGGGAACAACAATGAAATTGCTCTGTCGTGCGCTATCTAGTGGCGGCCGCCGGAAAAAACAATTGCACCGCCCTCCCTTTTCCCCAGGAGTCTTATTGTAGTGATGGCCATCGTGGGTTATCCACCGATGGTACCATTGAATAATAACATCGATTGTGTAGAACCATCGATTGATTTACCCATCGATGGTCACCCCTGCATTATAATATAACAACATGCGGGCCAATTGGAGTCTGGGGGGCGTGACTTCACATGTGTCAGGGGCGGGGCTAAGTTCTGTGCCCTGACACTTTGAGGAGAAATTTTTTTTTTTTGGTAGCACTGAACCATCGATGGTGGGAAACCATCTGGTTCTCCCCCATCGAGGGTGAAAGTATTAAACATCGGTCATCAACCATCGATGATTTTGAATGGTCGATGGCCATCCCTATCTTATTGTAAACGTTAAAGGATCCCGGGATATGGTGCTGTGAATAGTGACAGCTTGCTTACACCCATTGAGTGTGGTGGGTTAAAGATCGGATGTCTGCTAAGGTTGTAATGATCGATCAGATCTCTGTATCACGTTTCCAGCAGGATACAGGTTCCCGGTGTTATTACTGAATACCTTGCGCTTGTGGTCCTGTAGTGTCGGAGGTGATGTGCAGCGTCTCTTCCCGGCTGTGCGATTAGACAGGCACCTGTGCTGTGGTGTGCCTGTAGTCTAATGCCGGCATACTCCAGGAGATTGCAGCGTCGGTTTCCAATATGAAGTCTTACCTTTGTGAAGGCACTAGATTTTAACTGAACAATCAACCAAATGTTAATAACTATGGGGTCTATTCATGTAGATCTAGCAGGGGTGGATCTAGACTTCTCCTATAGGGGGGACGGTTTTAAAATTAATCTGGACTCTTCCCCCTTCCAGTCAAGTCCGCTAGGCCGTAGTGATACACCATACATACACTACTAACACACATACACACACACACACACACACACACACACTAGTGATACACCATATATACACTACTCACACACACACACACACACACACACACACACACTCTAGTGATACACCCCCCCACACACACGATATACCACACACACATGATACACCATACATACACTACTAAAACAGACACACACACACACAGACACGAGTGATACACCATACACACACACACACACACACACACACACACACACACACACACACACACACACTAATGATACACCATCCATACACTACTAACACACACACTAGTGATACACTATACATACACTACTAACACACACACACACTAGTGATACACTATACATACACTACTAACACACACAAACACTAGTGATACAACACACACACTACTAACACACACAGACACTAGTGATAAACTATACATACACTACTAACACACACACACTAGTGATACACCATACATACACTGCTAACACACACATACACACACACACACACACACACACACACACTAGTGATACACTATACATACACTACTGACACACACACTAGTGATACACCATACATAAACTACTAATAACACACACACACACACACACACACACACACACACACGTGATACACAGCACACACAACCCCTAGTAACACTCCATGGACATGCAGACACTAGTGATGTCCCATACATACACTACTATCTCACACACACACTAGTGATACACCATACATACACTACTGACACACACGTAATACACTCTACATACACTAACACACACAAACACTAGTGATATACCACACATACACTACTGACACACACACACACTAGTGATACACCATACATACACTACTAATAAACACACACACACTAGTGATATACAGCACACACAACCCCTAGTAACACTCCATGCACATAGACACTAGTGATGTACCATACAGTACATACACTACACAGACACAATAGGATACAGTAGAGTTCCATCCACCCAGCGCTCCTCCTCCTCCATCTGCCGGGACAGGCCCCCCTGTCTCTCCTGCCCTGTCTCTCCACAGGACAGAACTCCGACCGCTCTCTCCACACCAGCCAATCGCCTCCCCCTCCTCTCCTCGCCCCTCACCTGTTGTTCATCCTTGTGGTTCCTGATCTGAAAGACACGGCAGCGGCGGCAGCTCCTCCGCAGCTGAAGGAGCAAACTAGGCTGCGGTGCGGGGAGTTGTGCTGCTGCTGCCGCTGGTAGCTGGTGCACACTGGGCGGTCCCGCCCAGCGCCGTCTCAGTTGCCCTGTCAATGCGGCCAGATCCCGGCTGTTGCACTCAGCTTCCCCCACCTCTGCTGCCAGCAGTAACAAGTGGACGGGTCTGGGTCGCCGAGTTACGGGGGGCGATCGCCCTCATCGCCCCCTGCTGGATCCGACACTAAGATCTAGCGATATGAATTGTTACTTTTCACTATATATCGCATCAGTTCTATGCTATATATATAGCTATGTTAAATAGCAATTCATGTAAACTTACCTTTCCGGTGAAGCGATGTGAAATACTGGGCTCTCGCGATGCAGTCTTAAGCAGCAGTCCTCGCAGGTCCTGTCTGTGCATGTACGCGGAGCTTCAGATGGGTGGGAGGGGGGCAGAGCAGTGGTATTAGCAGCAGGACAGGGTAGGGGGCACAGGACACAGAGCGGGCCAGCAGCAGGAGTAACCGGTGATCAGCAGGCTGACTTGACCTGACATATGGGTCACCTCCATACAGGACAGAGTGGGAGGAGAGGACGGGGGGATATTGCAGAGCTAGGCAGCCGTGGGGGTAGCGGGCAGATAGAGGTGACCCGGCATATGCTTATGGGTACTGTCCCGCCTTTTCCACGCTGTTTTTTTATATATATATTACTTTTGTATTTATTGCTTGCTAGGACCATTTTATGATTTGTATTATTGATGTTATTATTGTGTAATTGGTTGTAACTAATACATTGTATAAAGTGACATCTACCTCTCATCATCGCAACACTTCGCAGTATGAAACGTACAACACACTGGTGGCATTCAATAGCTTACCATGCCTTCTCCGCAGGCAGTTCCCTGGTGTACAAGGGCAGGGTCAGGTACATCGGAGCCCAGGTTAAAGTCTGCACCGAGGCACTGCAGTCCGCCTAGGTTCCTGATAATGATGCTTTGTGCCAAGGTAGAATTAAAGTTTCCCATACACTGTATTTTCCCACAGAGAGCGTTACTGTAAGCAGGAGAAAACAGTACATTAAATACAGCACATTATATACTATACCATGTGAACAGTCATTTGCAGCTTGGGTTCACAAACACCTGCAGTTCCTAGTGATTGAAGAGGCAGATCGAGGGAAAGGATGGGGACATGTATACGTGGACACCCGGCCTAATTCATGTTTACACACAATGGGCGATGTTCACGCAACAAAAGCGGTTACCAGCAAACTGCACATGCGCTGTGATTGCAATGTGCGCGTGCTGCTAACATCCCGCTCGCACTGAGAACTTTGTCGCCATTTGGAGGCGGTATAGGAAATGGTTGGTAAAATGCACGCGTCTCATGGTCATATTCGGGGCGCGTATCTTCTGATACATGAGCCACCCATGAAGAGCTATGAAGAGCTGGCAATTTGCAATTTTGCCTAATCAAGTCATTGTGTAGTGGGGGAGGGGTTGTGATGATGCCCGTCAGACCTGCCGCATGGCGGGTCCCCCTGGGATCTCCCAGAGGAAAGCCTGGTAATTATGTGGGCGATTGGTTAGATGCTAGGATATACCATTTCTACTACTGTACCTGTCGCAGTCGTTTACTATGGAGGTGAGACAGTGGAAAGCTTGTTATAATGTAAGCGCAGGTCTTCACATATACAACTGTCACAAACCCCTCCTCCAGTTATATAATAATGCGCTAATTCAGATCAGTGCTCGTAACAGAAATCTTGGGACCCGGTACAGTGACATCTCTGGGGCCCCTCAGATTATATATATATAATATATATATATATATATATATATATATATATATACACATATGTATATATATGTATACATATATATATATATATATGTATTACAGTGCATCATAATTTGCTGCGCTATATATATATATATATATATTTTTTTTTTTTAATTATACACATATATACATATTTATATATCTCCTTCCTCACCCACACACACACACCGCGGCCTTGTGTCTCCCTCTCTCCTTCCTCCCACACACCCCATAGTCTGTCTCTCCCCATTGACCCCATGCTGCATTCCCAGCTCCCACACCCTTCCCAAAGCCCTGTATCTCCTCACAAAGCCACTCTTACACAGGGAGAGACTCACCTGCGCTGCACTCCCCAGTATCTAGACCCGAACCCCACACAGCAGTCCCCACCAGAACAGGCAAGCGCAGGGCACGGGAATCCTGGCCAGCGGAGCTGCTGCCATGTCCCGTAACTGCCTGCATCAGAGCTGGATCCGGAAGAGCGGTCGCACACTCATGCCGCACAGTCACTGTGTGTGAGAGGCTCCTGTCACTCTGAAGCTGCGCTCACACTGCCTGCAGCTCGGTGCCCTATTTGGACAAGACGGCTCACATCCCTGCCGGTCACTGAGCAATGTATCCTTGGGGCCCCTCTGAACCCTGGGGCACGGTACAGGTGTCCCCTTTGAGCCCCCCTGTCGCCGGCCCTGATTCAGATACACCCAGAACTGCCATATAGCACATATATTAAGTGCTGGAAGTCATATGAATATTGGGATACACAGGGGTGTATTCAATAAGTGTTGGAAGCTGCCGTCTTGTCGGAAAGACGGCAGCTTCCGACAGATTTAGGTCGGAAGGGGTTCCGACCTATTCATTAGGGGCTGTTTTTTTCCAACAAGTCGGGAATTCCCGACTTGTCGGAAAACACGTGGATCGGCGGAATAGCCGTGGATCCACGTGCTTTTGTCGGAAACGCGGCCAAAACCAACAGGAGGAGAAGGGGGAGCGGGGCGAGGGAGGGAGAGAGAGTGCTTACCAGCAGGGGGCAGCTGGAGCAGTGGTCAGTGGAAGACACGGCTCCTCTCTGATGTCCCCTGCGGCTGTGTGGCTCCCTCCAGCAGCTCCCTGTGATCTCACATGGGGAGCTGCTGACAGCAGCAGCACAGACAGGAGGGAATGGCCAAATCCGACAGTCGGATTTCGACGCTCATTCAATAGGGCTTGTCGGATCCATTCCGACTAATGCATGTCGGAATGGATCCGACTCTTATTGAATATACCAGATAGTTACAATCGTCTATACCAGCTGCAGCTGCTACAAGCCACTTGGAATTAGAGTTCAACATTATTATTACCCCTTATCTAATGGACCAAAGGCGTAACTGGCGAAGGGGGGGACTGCATGTGACAGAAAGCAGAGGGGAGCATTCCAGCTGGTGAGCTGGAGCTGTAGAGTTCACACCCGTTTAGGATTACACTGGAAAAACCAGACTGTCATCAATCCTGGATGGGCTGAGTCCGGCTCTACCGCTTCTGCTGTGGTACCTTTTCCTTCTGGCAGCCTGTATTGCAGCTACTTCCTGGCTAGAGGCAGCTCACACAGGGGCCTAGGTAGGTATCTACAAATATTTTTGGGATTTTCAGTGGTACCTGCAAAATATTAAGTATGCCCTGTATGTTTCTACAAAAACAGTCTCCATAGACGTCTATGGTGGCTGCTTAACCCCTTTGCTGCGGATAATGAGTCCTGCTGGTTGCAGGAGGGTTAAAAAAACTAAATGTAAAATGTATTTCACACTATCATTCTCCCACCACCACTCTAGGACTACTCTCTGCTCCACGCATAACCGTCTCTATATGAACAACTCCTCACATTGGATGCCAGCGGTCAGGTGACTGACACAGGCATCCTGACACCACTCGGAATACTGGTGCTGGAACCGCGACCGACTCCATTCCGAATGTAAATATTGGGGTGAGGGTTAGGGCTGGGGGGAGAAGGGGGGAGGAGGGGTTAAGGCTAGGCACCTCTTAGGGGTGGGGATTAGCCGTAGCTACCAGCCCATCTGTGGCAAACACAGGATTTCTAGAAGGGGGATTCCAAATGCAATAGACAGTCTCCCATTCTGCAGAATATTGGAGCAAGTGCAGGAGTCTGGGAAGCGGTAGAAGAACCTAGTAAAGACCCTGGACATTAATGTACACATTGGTCTCTTTTTATACAATGTATACTGTATGGAATACAGAATATATATTTTACACTGTAGATGGTCTACATAGTATAGGATGTAGCAAACATATCTAAATATAATACAGGTTGAGTATCCCATATCCAAATATCCGAAATACGGAATATTCCGAAATACTGACTTTTTTGAGTGAGAGTGAGATAGTGAAACTTTTGTTTTTTGATGGCTCAATGTACACAAACCTTGTTTAATACACAAAGTTATTAAAAATATTGTATTAAATGACCTTCAGGCTGTGTGTATAAGAAACATAAATGAATTGTGTGAATGTAGACACACTTTGTTTAATGCACAAAGTTATAAAAAATATTGGCTAAAATGACATTCAGGCTGAGTGTATAAGGTGTATATGAAACATAAATACATTCTGTGCTTAGACTTGGGTCCCATCGCCATGACATCTCATTATGGTATGCAATTATTCCAAAATACGGAAAAATCCCATATCCAAAATACCTCTGGTCCCAAGCATTTTGGATAAGGGATACTCAACCTGTATAAATAAGTTAAGTGGTCAGGAAAAGTTTATATATATATATATATATATATATATATATATATATATATACACACATATACATACACATATGTATAAATAAATGCACAAACATACTGTAATAAGACCGGTACTGCACTTTCTAAGCACACATTCTCCCATCTCGTGGCTCTTGTCTCTTCTACTCCCTGGTTCAGTGCACAGATTGAGGATTCAGATCCCCACACACAGCAAACTTTATAGAAGAAGCTGCTACCACTGGGCATGTGCAGCAGCTCTGTCTGTCCCTTGCACTGCATGATGTGGCGGCAGCTCTAGTTACCATATTATATACCATTGCTATTGTTGTCCTAATTTGAGCCACCTGCCAAGAGGAGGGGATTTCCAGGCAACCCGACCCCCCCCCCCCCCCCCCCCCCCGCATTTGCCTGTGCACCCACCCCCCATTCCCTAGTCTTAGCCATTCCGCTACACCCTGTGATTAGCCATAGCCGGTACCACCCACTATCTTAGCCCTAGCCGCAACCCCAGGCGGGTTAGGTTTAGAGTAGAGGACAAGGGAGGGGTCTATTACTTAACCTGTAAGTATTCAAAAAGTCGGGATGCTGCTGTCGGTCATGTGACCGCCAGCATCCCAACCATAGGAATATCATATCATCACACCCCTCATACCATATAGACTAAATCAGCAGTTCTCTAACTTGGTCCTCAGGACCTCAAACACAGTTCACATTTTACAGGTCACCTGGCAGGTGTACAGGTGTATTCATTACTCACTGACACATTTTAAAAGAACCACAGGTGAGCTAACTATTTCACTTGTGATTCTGTGAGGAGAACTTGAAAACATAAGCTGTTTGGGGTCCTGAAAATTGAGTTTGAGAACCTAAGGATCCAGAAACCGAATTGCTCACATTTAAAAATGTAAATTTACTAAGCCGGCTGCCCTTGCTCAGAGTGTTAAAGGAGCAAAATTAAAATGGCAATACTATTCAAAGCAAAACACGGTCTGGATGCCATTGAATAATATTGCCGTTTTAAATTTCCTGCTTAAATACACCAAAAAAAGCGTCTTCTTAGTAAATGTACCCCCTTGTCATGTCTGCTGGTAGAGGAAACAAGCTTTCTGAAGCTAACATATTTTAATAAACATTAGAGATAAATGGTACTGAAGATATTGCCAAATAAATCCAAACACGACCCACCATTACTTACTTAAGTGTGCATTTTGTGTACGATCCCGACACCATCCCACAGTTCCCATAACGATCTCCTTGAAGATTTACGACCTGAAAACATGTATCATTCCCTTTTCTAGTACCTAAGTTATAAGACATTAAAATAACAGTCATTATTACTGTGGAAAAAGTGAACTAACCCCAAAATGATCCTCTAACAAACTGGAACATTAACACTTTGATTTTTGTGATTACACACCTAGGACACCCATGTGATCCGAAGTATCCTCAGGTCATAAAGCCAAACCCATACTTCCTTATTCGCCTTATAGGATCCTTCCCAGTTTATATCACTTTAAATTCATCAGGAGTTTAACGGATAGGAAAATAAATGATGTGACCAGTGCTGGATAATTGGTCTGGCAACTGGGATGGGGCCTCCATGCACAGCACCCGACATTGAGCACCTACCATCGTGTCCACAGTGTCTGGCCCCCCCACACAGCTCCCTCCAGTCCCTGCACCAATTTTAGGGTTGCATTGCAGACGACTACTAATGATGCAGTGATACTGTCACTGTGATTCTCTCCCGTCCTCAGATGAGCCAAGCTGACATATACTGCAAGAGAAACAAGAGGCACCAAGCCAGTGCCAACCCAGCCAGTGCCTTGGACAGCAAACAATCCTAGCCACCTGGAGACCAGAGGGCTATGTAAATGGCTGGCCCCTGGGACCCCCACACACCTTAATCCGGCCCTGGTTGTGACAGAGTACAAGTTTTTGGGTGGAAATATGTACTGGTCAGTCTTGCTGTGACTGTGCTTGAGCTTTGTTAAAATGTTCAGTGTAGTAGAGTTTTTTCTTACTCCAATTTCTTAAGGTATATGACCTCACAACCTGAAATCAATGACTCAACAAGCTGCTGAAATGGGGCCAAAGTTCATACTTAAAGGAACTACATGCCCCTCCAAACATGCAATGACATCACAGGGGACCTACGGCCTAAAACATTCCATAAACTTGGACAACCAACTAGAGCAGAGCGAGGAACTTGTAACAATATAGCTCCCTGGTGTTTAAGTGTAGCATAGACATACCCATTTTTTTTTATATCAAATGAATGGCAGGAGAGGGGAGTCTATCTATATGGTGTAGCTATTATATAATGGGAGAACGTAGTACATCCTTGGAGCTGGAGAAGGGAGTCCTACTGACCTGCTCTATTTACTTTCTCCTGCATACCGTGGGATATGGTAGAGCGACAGCAGATTTGCACCAAACGGTCAAAGCTTTTCGGCCTCCCAGCAAGCAACGGGCCCGTCCATATATCCCGCCTCCTGGCTCAGTCAAATCAGTTTTTCGTTTGGTGTGGCAGGAGCCGGACCATGGTCAGAGGGCTGCTGTTTTTAGCAGCCATAAGCTTTCTTATTTTTATAGTCTTACTATTTTTTCCGAGTGATCTTTCTAAAAAGCGTCTTATACGTACCTTAGAAAGAGTCGCTCCAACAACTCCCGCCGGGTCACGACAACGCTTACCCACGAGTACAGTGCTGTTTCGGCGGGCGTCTGTGTCGGATATACTAGCAGGTCCAGCAGACGTTACCAGGCTGTGGCCAGAGCACGGGGAGAAGGCAAGACATTGGTTCCGCTTAGAGGGGGAACGCGGACACAGCTGCACTGTTTTGGAGGAGACTACCAAACAGTCGCTGACGCGGCTGCCACAGAGAGTGCACCAGCGCTAGGCCTTAGGGATCATAGGCTCCAGGGGTAGTATGAGGTCGCGATACCTAGGGTTGATGTCAGCAGGGTCAGATGCTCCCTTGGTCGCCCCTGCCCATGGTTCATGACCAGTTTCCTCCGAGTCTACCACCATGAACTGTTTTCCCACTTCCGTCTGAGACGCTATGTACTAAGGGGACCCAGTCACAGCATAGGCGGCTGTGTGACTTGTGCGTCAGTGTCCACTTGGGCATCTGTGTTCACTATAGGTTCACAGAGTGATTGTGTACACTAGTAGTGTCTGGATCCACTCAGCATTCACAAACATATTGATCTGTCCTGGAAGCAGGGGGGTGAGGCTCCCTGTATCCCACTCTACAGAGCGGGTAATACAGCACTAAGTCTCTATCTACCTTTGAGTACGAATAGTTAGATAAAGTGCCTGATGCATATGAGTCTGATAACTATTGCTGTGGTTTTCTTTTGCTGTGCAACTGAATCCGTTAAAAACTCCTATATAACGTAATGCAGTAATATGTTTCTCCTACATACTTGAAATGTATTTATAGTTGATTATGTGCTCATATTGCTTATTATGCTAATGTATAACCTGTGACTAACTGCTAATGTGATTACTGACTTTACTATAAAATTCCGTTAGTTTTCTGTGTATTCCGATCCTCAATGCTGGTGCAAAGCAGGGTAGGGTCAGATTGTATGTCACTTTAACAAATTTTAAAGTGACTACAGTCACAAATTGTGTAATAACACGGTAAGGTGTGTGATTTATTTATCATGTCTAAGAGTGGCAAGGGTTAGGAAAATACACTTTCCACAGCAGCACCAACACTCATTTCATGTTGTCTTGTAGAACTAGGTTCACCCATCAGGACTGGTTCAATGGGATTATGTACAAAATGGTTTAGTTGTCTCCAAAGCCTCTTAAGTAACTGAGGCAGGCACAGGTTCTGGTTGAACCTTCATGGGCTACTTTGCACAGACATTATCCAATGTAGCTGAGCAGATAATGCCAGCCCCTATACCAGCGATAGGTTGTCCTATAAACCCTTACATGCTATTTTCATTCTGGGGGTTTCCACCTAGGGAATGGCAGTCTCTTAATAAAGGCAGACTGAAAGGCCAGTGGTAAGTAAATCACATAGACATGATACAACATCTTCACAGTCTACACATGTTTAGCTGAGGACTCATTGCACTTTGGAAGGTCTCAGCTCAGTGGACATACCTGAGCTAATTAGTGCAATGTAAGCCATTCTATCCTCAGAAGCAGCAGAGCCTATGTTAGAAACTAAGGCGGCTGTGTTTAAACGTCCCAAAACAGCTAATGTATATTGGGTTACGCCCAGTAGGAAGTTGCAATTCCAGGAAATGGAATTCCAATTATCCTCGTCCAGCTGGGGACTGTTTAAAAAAGAAGGGTGGCTCCCAAAGTAGATTTGCAGATCTTAGAATGGTGCGAAAATCTACATTATTTTTGTTTTCAACATAAATAAATGATGTCACGGATAGGAGACTCGATGGTTTCCTAAAGACCATTTTTTCCTTTTGTCTGGGACAATCATTAGACCAGCCTTGGCTTTAGCTCAGATAGCGATAAGCAATGGCAGCCTGGTCCGATGCATTGAAAGGGGATCTTTCAATGGCATCTAGAAAGCAAAAATTCCATAATGCATATCAAACAGGCAGTGATAAGCGGACCTGGATATGGGTACAATTGCCTCTCAGACAGCAGCTCGCAGAACGGATTGGCTATGTACATGGTAAGCTAACTCAGAATTGTTACTGGAAATATTCTTTTGGTAAAGAATTAACAGTATTTGAAATCGGATCAAGCCTAGTTTCCAGCTTTCCAATCCTTTCGGAATCAAGGAAAAGCAAATGGAAAGGGTGAAAGGCAAATAGTCCCAATCCAACAAGTCTGGTTGGACTAAAAGGTATCGGGCTACCAGAGGACTGGTTTTCAAACCTGAAGATAAGCCATCAGCCTGATGGTGAGGGCCTCCATCTGGGGCGACCCAGCGTGGGAGGCTGGTTTCTTCAGTTTGCACAAAGCTGGCAGCAGTCTACTACAGATGTCTGTGTGCAAAAAGTGGTATCTCATGGTATGATCTACAGCCACACCACACTGGACATGCCCAATCTTATCTGATCTTGGAAGCTAAGCAGTGTTGATCCTTGTTGGTACTTGGTTGGTAATACCAAGTGCTGTAGGTGTTTTCAGGAAACACCCTCATTAAAGAGGCAGTTCAGGTGCTTCAGTCAGGAGTGATAATCAGTTCCTCCTGCACAATAAGTACAAGGTTTGATTCCAACCTGTTTCTAGTCCAGAAGCAAATGGGTCATTCTGGCCCATGCTCAATATCAAAGCACTGAACAAGTACTTTTGGGTACCTTAGGTGCCATAGGGAGACTTTAAGTTCCATTATTTCAGTCACAGAGCAAGAGGTTTAGGGCATTCTGGGAAATTCAGGATAGCTATCCACATGTTCCTATAGCACTGTTCCATCAGTGCTATGTTAGGTTGCTATCCTCCAGCCTCTATTTCAGGCCCTACCATTTGGGCTGACCACAGCTCCCAGAGTATTCACCAAAATTATGGTAGTGATGGCATCTTATCTCTGTTAGCAGGAGATAAGTATTTTATAAAAACCCTTAGCTCGATGACTTAATAATCCTGGCACAGTCTCAGGAATTGTTCGCTGTCATCTGTAATAGACAACAGCTTGTTACAGAGATTTGGTTGGCTCATAAATTGGGCAAAGTCGTTTCTGGTTCCATCACATTGGATGACTTATTTGGGGGCTGTGTTGGAATGGGATATTCAGAGTAATTTACCTCTGAACAAAATATCCAAAATTCACTTAAGGATTCAGGAGTTGCTACACAGTCAAACGGTATCCATTTACGTGGTAATGCATGTGATGGGTTTGATGGTGTAGACAATGGACATGATTGAGTATACTTACTTCCATTAAATACATCTGCATTGTCTGATCATTTCCTAGTAGAAAGGTTTTCATCAGACAATAAAAGCGCAGATAATGGCCTTCCTCAAAAGTTAGGAGGTCAATAGCAGATGGCAACTCTGACAATGGATGCCAGCCTGTAGGGCTGGGGTGAAGTGTCAGGAAGGAGTTGCTTCCAGGGGCAGTGGACCAAGGGAAAATGTTGCCTGCCAATAAATATATTGGAACCTTGGGCCATATATATGGCATTTATTCAAGCAAAGAATATCCTTCTGATGAATCCAGATAGAATCTGCTCAAACATGCAATGGCAGTGGTGTACCTCAACCATCAGGGAGGATCTCGCAGCCAGAACATAATGAAGAAGGTAAGTCACACTTTAAGGTGGACAGAACTTTGTTATCCAGCCTTGTCCGCAGTACTCATTCCGGCAGTCCTAAACTGAGAAGCAGCTTTTCTCAGGCAACTAGCCATTCAGGTAAATGTATGGACTTACACCCCTAAGTCTTAAAAACTCTGGCAAGATAATGGGGGTTACCGGAGATACATCTCATGCCATCCTGTCAGAACAACAAAGGTTTCGCATACAGGTCAAGAACAAATCCCAGAGCGATCTTGTGATTTACTTGTCAACTTTCGTCTGGTTTATGTGTTTCCACCAATCGCCTTGTGATATAGGGTGATACAAAAGGTAAGACAAGGTAAGGGTGCTGTGATACTAATAGCTCCAGCTTGGTCCAGAAGACATTGATACACAGATCTGCAGAGGATGTCGATGGATGCTCCATTCCTACTCCTTCAACGGCCAGATCTATCATCTCAGGGTCCTGGTTATCACAAACACCTGGATGGACTGTCTTTGACGAAATGACTCTCGAGACTCCATCCTGATAGCAAGAGGACTCTCACAACAGGTAATTATTCAGAGCAAGGAAAATTTCCTCAGCTCGCATTTATCACCAAATATGGCAAGCCTATATTCAATGATGTAGGGATCAAAAATGTGACCCTTGCTTTTTCAGAGTTTCCAGAGTCTTAGCATTCCTTCAGGCAGGAATGCATAAAGGTTATGATTGACTTCCTTGAGAGCACAAGTGTCAGCATTGACTGTATGGTTCCAAAAAGAAAATTGTTAACCTACAGGACGTGCACACTTTTTTCCAAGGAATGCGACACATTCAATCTCCTTTTGTTTTTCCTACAGTGCCTTGACATTTAAGTTAGTCCTAAAGGCCCTTCAGGTTGTCACATTTGAACACTTGAAAGATTGGATCTTAAATGGTTGACAGCTAAAGTTCTCTTTTTAGTGACTTTTTGCTTCAGTTAGAAGAATTTCAGATTTAGGGGCATTGTTATGCCATCCTCCATTTCTGATTTTTTTATCCAGACAGAGCAGTTCTTCGAACCAAATCGGGGTATCTTCCTAAGGTGGTTTCTAGATTACATCTCAATGAAGAAAATGGAGTCTCGGTCTTCTGGAGGCAGGACTTTGCTGTGGGAGATGCAACGTTGGATGTAGTCCATGCCTTAAGGATTTACGTGGATCATACCAGTGCCATCAGAAAGACAGATACTCTCTTCATTCTCTATGAATTTCTCAGGAGAGGATAGCCTGCGGATAAGCAAACACTGGTGAAGTGGCTTTGGAAGAAAATTTCAGAAGCATATTCTCAAGCTGATCTCCCTGTTTCAGGCTAATGTCTCTGCTCATTCTACTTGTAAGGTAGGTCATTATGGACAGCACAATGTGCTGTTTCAGCAGAGTAGATATGTTAGGTAGACACATGTTCTCCATTTACACATTCGTTAGACATTATGCCTTGATACCTTTGCCTTTCAGGATGCTGAATTAGGGCAAAGGATTCTCCTGTCTAATCAGGAGCGTCCCCACCACTAAATTGCTTTGTGACATCCCAATGTATCCTGTGAATACCCTGTGGACCCTGTATGAGAAATATAAGGTTATGGTAAGAACTTACCGTTGATAACAGTATTTCTCCTAAGTCCACAGGTTCCACATGGATCCCACCCTAACCCTATCCTTTTACTCACTAACCTCTTCCATCTTGTACGGAAGGGTGTGCATGTGTGTTCTTCTCGCATGATTAGGGCTCACCATGATGCTCCTGGTTCCGGTATGAATGGTCGACGGTGTTAAGGTCGACACTCATTAGGTCGACCACTAATAGTCAACATTTACATGGTCAGCATGGACAAATAGTCGACACATGAAAAGGTCGACATGAGTTTTTTTTTTTACTTTTTTGGTGTAGTTTTCTGCGTAAAGTGACGGGGAACCCCCAATTAGTGCACGGGCAAGGTGCCTCACTCCACTACCGCTGCGCTTGGCACAGGTTACCGTTCCCAATCGTAGTCCACGTGGATCGGAAAGTATGAAAAAGTTCCAAAAAAGAAAAGAAATGTGAAAAACTCATGGCGACCTTTTCATGTGTCGACCTTTCACGTGTCAACCATTTTCGTGTGTCGACTATTCGTCCATGTCAATGTCGACCAACTGAACGGATACCGATGCTCCTCCCTTCAGCTTTGGAAAACAACTGATTTGCCTGAGCCAGGAGGCGGGATATATGGACGGGCTCGTTGCATGCTGGGAGACCGAAAAGCTTTGACCGTTTGCTGCAAATCCGCTGTCGCTCCACCATATCCCAATGTATCCTGTGGAACCTGTGGACTTAGGAGAAATACTGTTATCAACGGTAAGTTCTAACCATAACGTATATTTTTTGTAAAATGGTACCCCCACCCCTCTGCTGCAAAGCTGCTCTGTTGTCCTCTAATTGATTTCTCCATTAGTCCTTTATTTCCCAGTCCAGCACTGTAATGTTCCTCAGTTTTGGTTTTCAGGATCTGCAAATTGTGCATGATTCCCAGATTTTCTTCCAGAATCACAGGGGAAATAAGGAGCCAGTCACTAATTAATTGGGGTGTGGATCATAGCATCGACAGTAACTAGGTTGACAGTCATTAGGTTGACTACTATTGGTAGACAGTGACTAGGTCGACACCTGAAATAGGTCGACATGGATAAGATCGACATGAGTTTTTATATTTTTTGGGTGTCGTTTTCTTCGTAAAGTGACCGGGAACCCATTAGTGCACCGTGTCCCCTTGCATGGCTCGCTTCGCTCGCTATGCTTTGGTCAAGGTGCCTTAATTGGCTACCGCTGTGCTCAGCACAGGTTACTATTCCGAATCGTAGTCTACATGGATTGTAAAGTATGAAAAAGTAAAAAAAAAAAAAAGAAAAACATTGTGCAAAACTCATGTCGACCTTTGCCATATTGACCTAGTGACCGTGTCAGCGTAATGCATGTCGACCAATAGTGGTCGACCTAATGAGTGTCGATCTAAGTGCTGTTGACATAAAGACCGGATACCAATTAATTGACCAGTCCTCAATATGGGTAGGACCTGACAAACATGGACCCTTAGTACGTCAATGATATAGGAATGTATCATAACTACTAGACAATTGAAGTTTAGTCAGGAGATCCACAAGGGAGACATGATTCAATTTATGACCTGTTATGGGCATGGCAAACAAAAATTGGACTTACCTGGGCCAAAAAGAGTCTGGCACTGTGCATCGTAGGTCTGACATACTCCACCATAGCAATAAGACTGTAAGTTGTTGCAAGGATATCCATTCATTAAATACACATCTACAGGGCACAGGGCATGTGACCCATTGCAGTACTCCGGAAAATCACAGGAGTCAGCAGCAGGACGGCAAACTGTACTTGCGACCTTGAACTAAAAGTGTAAAACTCAAATCAATAGAGGATTCTTTACAGCAATTTTTTTCTCTTCAAAGGGTAACAATAAAGTATCTTATCAAACTTGTAATGACTGATGCAGCTTTTTCAGTTTGCCATCCCACCCTAGAAGACCTGTTGACTGATCTATCCTTAGAGCAGAGGTTCTCAAACACGGTCCTCAAGGCACCTCAATAATCCAGGTTTTAAGTTTATCCATGCTTGGCCACAGGTGACTTTATTAGCACCTCAGTCAATTTGATTTAACCATCTGTGCTGAGCCATGGGTATACCTAAAACCTGGACCGTCGGGGTGCCTTAGCGACTCAAAACCAGATGTGAGCTTTTGGCTTGCTCCTCTATGACCAGGCCTACTTCCAAGGTTTACATGGGCTGGTGTTGGTGTAAGTTACTTATTAATTACATAGTCCAACCGAATTAGAGCAATAAACATTTAAACCAGCTGCTTTTCCATGCTGGCAGCTTCATAAAGAGCACTGTGTTGCCTGAAAGAGTGCAGCCGTTTTGTTGGATGCCTTAATAAACCCATGGATGATTAACTTTCATCTGCTCTTCTACTGTTACTTTCACAAAATCAGACTGAGAATATATTTTTCTAAAACAAGTACCGGTATGCGTGTCCTAAAAGGAGACCTTTAGGAGCCATCATATGCTCAATGAGAATTCCATTTGTACCCCACAGAAGCTGGTCTGGAACCCTGCCAGGACCTTCCAACTGGCCCGGCCCTGGTTAATTAGTACCTGCTCCCCAAGCTCCCTAAAGGCCCCCTTGCCAAGGCAAAATCCCTAGGGAATCCATCATGGTATATTCATACTTGCCTACCTGCCCCTCTCCATGAGGGAGAAAATGCTCTGTTCCTGGACTTTCCTGGTAATGTATGATTGCCATCACCTGTGGTGAGCTAGTTAATGGATGAGAAAGGTGTTTCACCACAGGTGATGGCAATCATACATTACCAGGAAAGTCCAGGAACAGAGCATTTTCTCCCTCATGGAGAGGGTCAGGTAGGCAAGTATGGGTATATTGCATCAACATGGGTTGAGTTCATACATGCCTACCTGACCCTCTCCATGAGGGAGAAAATGCTCTGTTCCTGGACTTTCCTGGTAATGTATGATTGCCATCACCTGTGGTGAGCTAGTTCATTGATAAGAAAGGTGTTTCACCACAGGTGATGGCAATCATACAATGCCAGGAAAGTCCAGGAACAGAGCATTTTCTCCCTCATGGAGAGGGTCAGGTAGGCAAGTATGGTTGAATTGTTCATGATTTTAAAATAATTTAATATCTTTCATTTGAAAATAATTTTTCATATATTATCTAAAACGTTATCAGAAGAAAACTAATGTACAAGGCTTGTATGTAAATTGCTGGTGCTTTATAAATGTACAAAGTCAGAAATGTTACCTGGCATTTGTCACAACACAATCCTTGGGCACACTGAGATCCACTAGTTAGCCTGCAGGTGGCAGCGATGCAACATGGGTTCGTACATTGCTACAAGAAAGCAAATAAATTCCATAAGTTTATTTATGCAATGCACTTACTTTGAACAATATTAAAACTCAAATGGGCATATTTATTAAACAAATTTTGCGGGGAAACCCACAAAAACGGATGTTTTTATTTTCGGTGGATACCCACAAAATGTAAGCACCCCCTGGATGTGTTACAGGGGTTAATATCTGCTGCGGTTCCTCTGTTTCCAATCAATAGCACCCTTATAGGTTTCCATGGGTCTGCTATATTGTGAAATTTACCAAGCAAAGCATTCTGGAGCTTGGCCCTGGTAGCTAACGCCATCTTAAGATGACATTTGCAATTGTAGTTTTACTGGGAGAGGGATCCTCTGGATACCTTCCCGGCAACAGCCACTCCTGCTTGCGTAGACTGATTACTGCTCATGTGCAGTAGCAACTGGGGGTCCCGCGGCACAAAGTAAAGTGATCGCACCAGAGATCACTTTACTTTACACATAGCAAGGATGGGCTCCTTTTGTAGCCCCTGTCCCTGCATGTGATTTATAATACAGCTGGGCCGTACAGAATTTCATTCCAAATGTCAACAGACAGAACGTCGACACATGAAATTGGGGTTAGTGTTAGTGAAATAATGAAATGTTTTGTGTGTAGAAAAATGATCTACATACAAATCTGTGTGTGCTTCTAAAAAATCAATACACAAGAGGCTTGCTTAAATAACAATTACACTTCACTTGATTCATATCACTTGTGGATAATACACATATAAAATCTTTCTCTTACGTACTAGGGGATGCTGGGGTCCACATTAGTACCATGGGGTATGGACGGGTCCACCAGGAGCCATTGGCACTTTAAGAGTTTGAGAGTGTGGGCTGGCTCCTCCCTCTATGCCCCTCCTACCAGACTCAGTTTAGAGAATGTGTCCGGAGGAGCCGGTCACAGCTAGGGGAGCTCTACAGAGCTTCTTTAGTAAAGTTTGTTCTTTAGAGTTTATTATTTTACAGGGAGTCTGCTGGCAACAGCCTCCCTGCTTTGGGGGACTAAGGGGGGGAGTAGTGTCCATCCTGCGGGGTCTGAGCCACTATCTCCGCTGACAGGACACTGAGCTCCTGAGGGGATAGATCGTTCTCCGCCACAGGGGATCGCTCACCCCAGCAGCATGCCGCCACCCCCTTACAGAGCTGAAGATCAGTGGCGAGTGAGTCACTGACCCCCTAACAAGCAGGGGGCCGGTGCGAAGATGGTGGCAACAGGGTAGGTGCGCAGTTAGAGGCTCAGCGGTACTTAGTACGGCACTGTGAGGGGCGCCCTGAGCCAGCGCCTACACCCTACACTGGTCAGCAAGCCTGTCGGGGTCCGTGGATCTCAGCCAGCACTTAACCTCAGGCCAATATAATCCTTGTGAAGAGCGGCAAGACAGCGCCATTTTGGGGGCGGAACTTCTTCTCATAGCAGACACAGCAGCGTTTCAGCGCCATTTTCCTGCCTGCACAGCGCTGTCCAGGAAGAGCAAGTCCCTCCACAGCAACTCCAGCTATCTCTCACGGTACCAGGGGGTTGTAGAAGGGGTCGGAGGCTGCATTAAGACTGTATAACCTATTAAGGTGCACAGTCAGCGCTAGTAGGGGTCTCCCTTTACATTAAAAGCACTGTGTGTGGGTTGGCTCCAATCTCTGTGTCTCTCTTGCCATTCTTGAGGGTGAAACTCTGTCTGTCCTCCCCTGCGTGTGTGTGGAGTGTCTGTGGTCTCCATTAAGCAATGTCCAGGGACTCTGTGTTATATGCTGCAGAGGATATGTCCTCTCAGGAAGATCCCATTCCATGTAATCAGGATTGCACTGGTTTAGCACAGATACCAGCAAGGGAGCCTGAGTGGTTATCCTCTATCAAGTCTATGATTTCTTAGGTTTCAAATAGGGTTGCACAAAATGAATCTGTAACTCAGGCTTTACAGAACTCTACGGCAGTCTGGCCCAGTTCTGGTACCTCAGGGCTCCCCTCTGTATATTCACATAAACGTGCTTTTGCGCAGATCATGCAGGATGATACGGATACTGATTCTGACACTGCAGGGGATGTGTTGCGGGGAACAGCATCTCTTGCTAAAGGGGTGCAGTTGATGATAGAGGCTATAAGAGATGTGTTGAATATTGCTGATACAACATCTGAGCAGGTTGAGGAGGCTTACTTCACTGAAAATAAGAAAGCCTCGCTAACCTTCCCTGCGTCAAAGGAATTAAATGCTATTTTTGAAAGGGCTTGGGAAAACCCGGATAAAAAAATTACAGATACCTAAAATAGAGATGAGCGGGTTCGGTTCCTCGGAATCCGAACCCGCCCGAACTTCAGTTTTTTTTACACGGGGCCGAGCGACTCGGATCTTCCCGCCTTGCTCGGTTAACCCGAGCGCGCCCGAACGTCATCATCCCTCTGTCGGATTCTCGCAAGGCTCGGATTCTATCGCGAGACTCGGATTCTATATAAGGAGCCGCGCGTCGCCGCCATTTTCACACGTGCATTGAGATTGATAGGGAGAGGACATGGCTGGCGTCCTCTCCGTTTAGAGTGACTAGAGTACTAGAGAGAGACACAAATTTTGGGGAGCATATAGGAGGAGTACTACTTGCTGCTGATAGTGTGACCAGTGACCAGTGCCACCAGTTTAATTAATCCGTTCTCTGCCTGAAAAAAAACGATACACAGTGTGACACAGTCACACATACCATATCTGTGCTCAGCCCAGTGTGCTGCATCATATACTGTATATCATTATCTGACTGCACTTAAGTACAGTGCACACTTTTGCTGCCAGAGTGCCACTGCCAGTGTGACTGACCAGTGACCACTGACCACCAGTATTGTGATTGTCTGCTGACCACCAGTATATTGTGATTGTCTGCCTGAAAAAGTTAAACACTCGTCGTGTGGTGTTTTTATAAACGCATTCTGCAGACAGTGTCCAGCAGGTCCGTCATTACATAATATATACCTGTCCGGCTGCAGTACTAGTGTGATATATATATATATTTTAATTTTATCTCCTTATCATCCAGTCTATATTAGCAGCAGACACAGTACGGTAGTCCACGGCTGTAGCTACCTCTGTGTCGGCAGTCGCTCGTCCATCCATAATTGTATACCACCTACCCGTGGTTTTTTTTTCTTTTCTATCTTCTTGATACTAGTAGCTTACTTTAGGAGTCTGCAGTGCTGAGTCTGACAGACATTGTCCAGCAGGTCCGTCATTACATAATATATACCTGTCCGGCTGCAGTACTAGTGTGATATATATATATATATATTTTAATTTTATCTCATTATCATCCAGTCTATATTAGCAGCAGACACAGTACGGTAGTCCACGGCTGTAGCTACCTCTGTGTCGGCAGTCGCTCGTCCATCCATAATTGTATACCACCTACCCGTGTTTTTTTTTTTTTCTATCTTCTTGATACTAGTAGCTTACTTTAGGAGTCTGCAGTGCTGAGTCTGACAGACAGTGTCCAGCAGGTCCGTCATTACATAATATATACCTGTCCGGCTGCAGTACTAGTGTGATATATATATATATTTTAATTTTATCTCATTATCATCCAGTCTATATTAGCAGCAGACACAGTACGGTAGTCCACGGCTGTAGCTACCTCTGTGTCGGCAGTCGCTCGTCCATCCATAATTGTATACCACCTACCCGTGGTTTTTTTTTTTTCTATCTTCTTGATACTAGTAGCTTACTTTAGGAGTCTGCAGTGCTGAGTCTGACAGACAGTGTCCAGCAGGTCCGTCATTACATAATATATATACCTGTCCGGCTGCAGTACTAGTGTGATATATATATATATTTTAATTTTATCTCATTATCATCCAGTCTATATTAGCAGCAGACACAGTACGGTAGTCCACGGCTGTAGCTACCTCTGTGTCGGCAGTCGCTCGTCCATCCATAAGTATACTAGTATCCATCCATCTCCATTGTTTACCTGAGGTGCCTTTTAGTTGTGCCTATTAAAATATGGAGAACAAAAATGTTGAGGTTCCAAAATTAGGGAAAGATCAAGATCGACTTCCACCTCGTGCTGAAGCTGCTGCCACTAGTCATGGCCGAGACGATGAAATGCCAGCAACGTCGTCTGCCAAGGCCGAAGCCCAATGTCATAGTACAGAGCATGTAAAATCCAAAACACCAAATATCAGTAAAAAAAGGACTCAAAAATCTAAAATAAAATTGTCGGAGGAGAAGCGTAAACTTGCCAATATGCCATTTACCACACGGAGTGGTAAGGAACGGCTGAGGCCCTGGCCTATGTTCATGGCTAGTGGTTCAGCTTCACATGAGGATGGAAGCACTCAGCCTCTCGCTAGAAAAATGAAAAGACTCAAGCTGGCAAAAGCACCGCAAAGAACTGTGCGTTCTTCGAAATCCCAAATCCACAAGGAGAGTCCAATTGTGTCGGTTGCGATGCCTGACCTTCCCAACACTGGACGTGAAGAGCATGCGCCTTCCACCATTTGCACGCCCCCTGCAAGTGCTGGAAGGAGCACCCGCAGTCCAGTTCCTGATAGTCAGATTGAAGATGTCAGTGTTGAAGTACACCAGGATGAGGAGGATATGGGTGTTGCTGGCGCTGGGGAGGAAATTGACAAGGAGGATTCTGATGGTGAGGTGGTTTGTTTAAGTCAGGCACCCGGGGAGACACCTGTTGTCCGTGGGAGGAATATGGCCATTGACATGCCTGGTGAAAATACCAAAAAAATCAGCTCTTCGGTGTGGAAGTATTTCAACAGAAATGCGGACAACATTTGTCAAGCCGTGTGTTGCCTTTGTCAAGCTGTAATAAGTAGGGGTAAGGACGTTAACCACCTCGGAACATCCTCCCTTATACGTCACCTGCAGCGCATTCATAATAAGTCAGTGACAAGTTCAAAAACTTTGGGCGACAGCGGAAGCAGTCCACTGACCAGTAAATCCCTTCCTCTTGTAACCAAGCTCACGCAAACCACCCCACCAACTCCCTCAGTGTCAATTTCCTCCTTCCCCAGGAATGCCAATAGTCCTGCAGGCCATGTCACTGGCAATTCTGACGAGTCCTCTCCTGCCTGGGATTCCTCAGATGCATCCTTGCGTGTAACGCCTACTGCTGCTGGCGCTGCTGTTGTTGCTGCTGGGAGTCGATGGTCATCCCAGAGGGGAAGTCGTAAGCCCACTTTTACTACTTCCACCAAGCAATTGACTGTCCAACAGTCCTTTGCGAGGAAGATGAAATATCACAGCAGTCATCCTGTTGCAAAGCGGATAACTGAGGCCTTGACAACTATGTTGCTGTTAGACGTGCGTCCGGTATCCGCCGTTAGTTCACAGGGAACTAGACAATTTCTTGAGGTAGTGTGCCCCCGTTACCAAATACCATCTAGGTTCCACTTCTCTAGGCAGGCGATACCGAGAATGTACACGGACGTCAGAAAAAGACTCACCAGTGTCCTAAAAAATGCAGTTGTACCCAATGTCCACTTAACCACGGACATGTGGACAAGTGGAGCAGGGCAGGGTCAGGACTATATGACTGTGACAGCCCACTGGGTAGATGTATGGACTCCCGCCGCAAGAACAGCAGCGGCGGCACCAGTAGCAGCATCTCGCAAACGCCAACTCTTTCCTAGGCAGGCTACGCTTTGTATCACCGGTTTCCAGAATACGCACACAGCTGAAAACCTCTTGCGGCAACTGAGGAAGATCATCGCGGAATGGCTTACCCCAATTGGACTCTCCTGTGGATTTGTGGCATCGGACAACGCCAGCAATATTGTGTGTGCATTAAATATGGGCAAATTCCAGCACGTCCCATGTTTTGCACATACCTTGAATTTGGTGGTGCAGAATTTTTAAAAAAACGACAGGGGCGTGCAAGAGATGCTGTCGGTGGCCAGAAGAATTGCGGGACACTTTCGGCGTACAGGCACCACGTACAGAAGACTGGAGCAACACCAAAAACGCCTGAATCTGCCCTGCCATCATCTGAAGCAAGAAGTGGTAACGAGGTGGAATTCAACCCTATATATGCTTCAGAGGTTGGAGGAGCAGCAAAAGGCCATTCAAGCCTATACAATTCAGCACGATATAGGAGGTGGAATGCACCTGTCTCAAGCGCAGTGGAGAATGATTTCAACGTTGTGCAAGGTTCTGCTGCCCTTTGAACTTGCCACACGTGAAGTCAGTTCAGACACTGCCAGCCTGAGTCAGGTCATTCCCCTCATCAGGCTTTTGCAGAAGAAGCTGGAGACATTGAAGGAGGAGCTAACACGGAGCGATTCCGCTAGGCATGTGGGACTTGTGGATGGAGCCCTTAATTCGCTTAACAAGGATTCACGGGTGGTCAATCTGTTGAAATCAGATCACTACATTTTGGCCACCGTGCTCGATCCTAGATTTAAAACCTACCTTGGATCTCTCTTTCCGGCAGACACAAGTCTGCTGGGGTTCAAAGACCTGCTGGTGAGAAAATTGTCAAGTCAAGCGGAACGCGACCTGCCAACATCTCCTCCTTCACATTCTCCCGCAACTGGGAGTGCGAGGAAAAGGCTCAGAATTCCGAGCCCACCCGCTGGCGGTGATGCAGGGCAGTCTGGAGCGACTGCTGATGCTGACATCTGGTCCGGACTGAAGGACCTGACAACGATTACGGACATGTCGTCTACTGTCACTGCATATGATTCTCTCCCCATTGAAAGAATGGTGGAGGATTATATGAGTGACCGCATCCAAGTAGGCACGTCAGACAGTCCGTACTTATACTGGCAGGAAGAAGAGGCAATTTGGAGGCCCTTGCACAAACTGGCTTTATTCTACCTAAGTTGCCCTCCCACAAGTGTGTACTCCGAAAGAGTGTTTAGTGCCACCGCTCACCTTGTCAGCAATCGGCGTACGAGGTTACTTCCAGAAAATGTGGAGAAGATGATGTTCATTAAAATGAATTATAATCAATTCCTCCGTGGAGACATTGACCAGCAGCAATTGCCTCCACAAAGTACACAGGGAGCTGAGATGGTGGATTCCAGTGGGGACGAATTGATAATCTGTGAGGAGGGGGATGTACACGGTGATATATCGGAGGATGATGATGAGGTGGACATCTTGCCTCTGTAGAGCCAGTTTGTGCAAGGAGAGATTAATTGCTTCTTTTTTGGTGGGGGTCCAAACCAACCCGTCATTTCAGTCACAGTCATGTGGCAGACCCTGTCACTGAAATGATGGGTTGGTTAAAGTGTGCATGTCCTGTTTATACAACATAAGGGTGGGTGGGAGGGCCCAAGGACAATTCCATCTTGCACCTCTTTTTTCTTTAATTTTTATTTGCGTCATGTGCTGTTTGGGGAGTATTGTTTTGAAGGGCCATCCTGCGTGACACTGCAGTGCCACTCCTAGATGGGCCAGGTGTTTGTGTCGGCCACTAGGGTCGCTTAGCTTACTCACACAGCTACCTCATTGCGCCTCTTTTTTTCTTTGCGTCATGTGCTGTTTGGGGAGTGTTTTTTGGAAGGGCCATCCTGCGTGACACTGCAGTGCCACTCCTAGATGGGCCAGGTGTTTGTGTCGGCCACTAGGGTCGCTTAGCTTACTCATACAGCTACCTCATTGCGCCTCTTTTTTTCTTTGCGTCATGTGCTGTTTGGGGAGTGTTTTTTGGAAGGGCCATCCTGCGTGACACTGCAGTGCCACTCCTAGATGGGCCAGGTGTTTGTGTCGGCCACTAGGGTCGCTTAGCTTACTCACACAGCTACCTCATTGCGCCTCTTTTTTTCTTTGCGTCATGTGCTGTTTGGGGAGTGTTTTTTGGAAGGGCCATCCTGCATGACACTGCAGTGCCACTCCTAGATGGGCCAGGTGTTTGTGTCGGCCACTAGGGTCGCTTAGCTTACTCACACAGCTACCTCATTGCGCCTCTTTTTTTCTTTGCGTCATGTGCTGTTTGGGGAGTGTTTTTTGGAAGGGCCATCCTGCGTGACACTGCAGTGCCACTCCTAGATGGGCCAGGTGTTTGTGTCGGCCACTAGGGTCGCTTAGCTTACTCACACAGCTACCTCATTGCGCCTCTTTTTTTCTTTGCGTCATGTGCTGTTTGGGGAGTGTTTTTTGGAAGGGCCATCCTGCGTGACACTGCAGTGCCACTCCTAGATGGGCCAGGTGTTTGTGTCGGCCACTAGGGTCGTTTAGCTTACTCACACAGCTACCTCATTGCGCCTCTTTTTTTCTTTGCGTCATGTGCTGTTTGGGGAGTGTTTTTTGGAAGGGCCATCCTGCGTGACACTGCAGTGCCACTCCTAGATGGGCCAGGTGTTTGTGTCGGCCACTAGGGTCGCTTAGCTTACTCACACAGCTACCTCATTGCGCCTCTTTTTTTCTTTGCGTCATGTGCTGTTTGGGGAGTGTTTTTTGGAAGGGCCATCCTGCGTGACACTGCAGTGCCACTCCTAGATGGGCCAGGTGTTTGTGTCGGCCACTAGGGTCGCTTAGCTTAGTCATCCAGCGACCTCGGTGCAAATTTTAGGACTAAAAATAATATTGTGAGGTGTGAGGTGTTCAGAATAGACTGAAAATGAGTGGAAATTATGGTTTTTGAGGTTAATAATACTTTGGGATCAAAATGACCCCCAAATTCTATGATTTAAGCTGTTTTTTAGTGTTTTTTGAAAAAAACACCCGAATCCAAAACACACCCGAATCCGACAAAAAAAATTCGGTGAGGTTTTGCCAAAACGCGGTCGAACCCAAAACACGGCCGCGGAACCGAACCCAAAACCAAAACACAAAACCCGAAAAATTTCAAGTGCACATCTCTAACCTAAAAGGGTTCTAGTGGCTTTTCCTTTCCCGGCAGAGGATAGGAAAAAATGGGAAAACCCGCCTATTGTTAACGCGTCAGTATCCAGACTCTCAAAAAAGGTGGTTTTACCTGTTCAAGGATCTACCGCCTTGAAAGAGCCGGCTGATCGTAAAATTGATAATACGCTCAAATCCATGTACACAGCTTCTGGGGCAATCCTACGTCCCACTATTGCCAGTGCATGGATTGCCAAAGCTATAGTAAAGTGGTCAGGCACGTTACTTGAAGACTTGGATACTATGGAGAAATGTGATGTTGAATTGTTTTTACGTAACATTCAGGATTCGGCAAGATTTCTGGTAGAATCCATGAAAGACCTAGGTTCCATGGCTGCGGAAATTTCTTCCATGTCTGTATCAGCTCATCGAGGACTGTGGTTGCGCCAGTGGTCTGCCGACGCGGAATCAAGGAGAAGTGTGGAGACCCTACCCTACACAGGTCAGGCTCTCTTGGGGAAGCGTTAGATACGTGGATCTCCACGGCTACGGCTGGTAAGTCACCTTTCTTCCCTCAGCTACACCTGCTCCAAAGAAACCCTTTTCTTCAGCTACATCACAGCCCTTTCGGTCTGCCAAGCCCAGAAAGGCCAAGCCGTCCAATACCTTCTTTCGGGGAGGTCGGCCCAAGTCCAAGAAACCTGCGGCTGCAGGTTCCCAGGAACAGAAACCTGCTTCAGGTACACCAAAGTCCTCTGCATGTCGGTGGACTGCACACCCCAGAGGTGGGTCCGGTGGGAGCGAGACTCAGGCATTTCAGTCACGTCTGGGTGTCTACATGCCTGGACCCCTGGGTGCAGGATATTGTGTCTCAGGGGTACAGGCTGGAATTTTAAAATCTCCCTCCTCACCGATTTTTCAAATCAGGCTTGCCAGCTCTGCTGGCGGACAGGACTGTCCTGCAAGAAGCCGTCCAGAAGTTGGTAGAAGCACAGGTCATTGTGCCAGTACCACCTCATATGCAAAACAAAGTATATGTTTGTATATGTTAAATATGCAAAACTATTCGAACCTTTCCGTTGCACCGAAACCAGATGGTTCGGTCAGGCCCATTCTGAACTTAAAATCACTAAACCCCTTTCTGAGGGAGTTCAAGTTCAAAATGGAGTCTCTAAGGGCAGTGATATAAGGTCTGGAGGAGGGGGAATTCCTGGTATCCCTGGATATCAAGGATGCGTACCTCTACATTCCGATTTGGCTGCCGCATCAAGCTTATCTTCGATTCGCACTGTTGGACTGTCATTTTCAGTTCCAGGCCCTACCATTCGGCCTCTCCACAGCACCGAGGGTATTCACCAAGGTGATGGTGGAAATGATGATTCTCCTCCGCAGACAGGGGGTGAACATAATTCAATATCTGGACGATCTGCTAATAAAACCATCATCCAAGGAGAAGCTGTTACGATCCATAACTCTCACGACCCAGCTTCTCAGGGAACATGGCTGGATCCTGAATCTTCCAAAGTCACATTTGGAATCAACCAGGAGGTTGTCCTTTCTGGGATTGATCCTCCACACGGAAATGCAGAGGGTGTTTCTTCCAGAGGAAACAGCGTTGGTGATACAAGCAATGGTCCGGGATCTCCTGAAGCCAACCCGGGTGTCGGTTCATCAGTGCATTCGCCTTCTGGGAAAGATGGTGGCCTCTTACGAGGCCCTGCAGTACGGGAGGTTTCACGCTTGGTCCTTCCAACTGGATCTCCTGGACAAGTTGTCGGGATCCCATCTACACATGCACCAGAGAATACGTCTGTCACCAAAGGCCAGGATTTCACTTCTCTGGTGGCTGCAACTGCCTCACCTTCTGGAGGGCCGCAGGTTCGGGATTCAGGACTGGATCCTTCTAACCATGGATGCAAGTCTCCGGGGTTGGGGCGCAGTCACTCAAGGGAAAACCTTCCAAGGAAGCCGTCTACAATGGTCTTCTTGTTCAAGTGCAGTCGGACAATGTGACAACAGTGGCTTCCATAAACCGACAGGGCGGAACAAAGAGCAGAGCTGCAATGTCAGAGGTAACAAGAATCATCCTCTGGGCAGAAAAATACGTGTTGGTGCTGTTAGCAATCTTCATTCCGGGAGTAGACAACTGGGAAGTGGACTTCCTCAGCAGACACGATCTCCATCCAGGGGAGTGGGGTCTCCATCCGGAGGTGTTCAAGGAGGTAACAGATCTTTGGGGCGTACCCCAGATCTCGTCTCAACAAGAAGCTTCGGCGGTATTGTTCCAGGTTGAGGGACCCGCAAGCAGTGGTGGTGGACGCCCTAGTGACTCTGTGGGTGTTCCAGTCGGTGTACATGTTTCCTCCACTTCCACTCATCCCAAGAGTTCTAAAGCTCATAAGGAGAACAAGGGTTCAAGCGATCCTCATTGCTCCAGACTGGCCAAGAAGGGCTTGGTACGCGGATCTTCTGGATCTACTGCGAGAAGAGCCGAGGCCTCTTCCTCTTCGGGAGGACCTGCTGCAGCAGAGGTTGTTCGCCTATCAAGACTTACCGCGTGTTAGGCGCCGGGGTCCGTTTGTCTGCGCGGCCCGGCGCCTAGCAACTAGAGACGCCGTTCGCGTACAGCCGTCGGCTTCCTAGCAACGCTAGACGCCGGGCGCGCTGAGCCGCACGGACCCTAGCAACGGGGACGCCACTGGCGGACCGCGTTCCCCGTTGCTAGGCTTTAGGAAATTAAGATATTCACCTGCTCTCTGGCCGTGCAGCAAGGCAGCTGCACGGCATTTATTCTAATCAGCCTTTAGCAGCTGATTGGAGGACTCCTTGTTAAATACACTCCCAGGGCTTCTCACAGACGCCGGTAATAGCTTCCTGCATGCTGCCTTTGTTTGCTGAGAGTCTGTTTCCAGTCCTGCTGTATCCGGTCATTCCAGTCCTCAGAAGTCCGGTATTCGGGAGTTGTCATCTCATCCCAAGAGGTCGTTTGGTTCCCCGGAGTCCTGACTGATCACCGTTTTTTATATCCAGTGGTGTTCGTGTGTTGTTCGTGTGTTGCGGCTCAGCCGCTTTACCTTTTATATTTTGTGTTTGGAGCATTTGCGGAGGGTTCCGCTTCCACAAGTCCTCTCTGGTACTCGGCGGTGCCGGGTAGGAGAATTGGTCAAGTGGATATTTTGGTTGTCCTTTTCCCTGGCGGTTTCTCCGCACATATTATAGTTTTGAGTTTGCTTAGCCCCTGGCCTGGTTGTTTAGTTAGAGGGCCTCTTGTTATCACCCTGTCTCGGGTTTCCCTTTGTCTCTCATTAAGACCGGGGGGGCATCGAAGTTGGGCAGACATAATCCGCCCTTCAAACGTGGCTGCCAAGGGCTCAAGAAACCATAGTCTCGCAGGGGATTTCTGACAACACGGGTGAGACAACAGAGTTAGGGCGCCAGGGGCTATTTTCCTGTCCTGCTCCCTTCCCCAGCATTCCGTTCCAGTGCTCCGGTCCTTGCCATAAGATCTCCTCTGACCAGAGTGCTGGAATCATAACATTATTACCGGCCATACCAAAACTTAAAATTAAACGGGGTTTAATTTTTTCTCATTCAGTTTTGTGAGAGTTTATCGGCCTCATGAATCCAACAGGTTTAGGGCCAAATCCTGGTCAGCTCTTAGTCAGCCAGATTCAAGAACTTACTCAGATGGTTCAGGATCTTTCTCTTCGGGTGAAGTCGCAGGAAGATCTTTTGCGAGCTTCCCCAAGGGTAGTCCCTGAACCAAAGATGCATTTGCCTGACCGTTTTTCTGGTGATAGAAAAGAGTTTTTTAATTTTAAAGAATCCTGTAAGCTTTATTTTCGTTTAAGACCGACTTCCTCGGGTACTGAATCTCAGCGGGTCGGGATTATTATTTCTTTGCTCCTGGGGGATCCTCAGACCTGGGCATTTGGTTTAAGAGCAGAGGATCCGGCATTGTTGTCAGTTGACGCTTTTTTTGAGTCTTTAGGGCTCTTGTATGATGACCCTGATAGAGAGGCGTCCGCTGAAAGTCAGTTGCGCGCTCTCAGACAGGGTAGAAATCCTGCGGAGGTTTATTGTACGGAGTTTCGCCGTTGGTCGAACGACTGTGGCTGGAATGACCCAGCCCTGTGCAGTCAGTTTCGCCTCGGCTTATCAGAGTCTATAAAAGACAGTCTCCTTCAGTACCCCGCTCCTGAGACTCTCGATAAACTCATGGAGCTTTCTATTAAGATTGATCGTCGTCTCAGAGAGCGGAGGGCTGAAAAAGGAGCACCTGTAAGGTCAAGTCCGTGTGTATATTCCATTCCTGAAGACGTAGAAGAGCCCATGCAGATGGGTCTCTCCCGGCTGTCTCCTGAAGAAAGAGCCAGAAGGCAAAATTCTGGTCTTTGTCTGTACTGTGGGGGTAAGGGACATTTTGCTCGTAATTGTCCGAACAAGTCGGGAAACGCTTTGACCAGGTGAATTGTGAGGGGGTTCACCTAGGTCTGCAGCTTATCTCCTCAAATAACTCCCTTTTAGTCCCAGTTAAAGTTTCCTTTGGCAGCCTCAGTTCTTCGGTGTCGGCTTTTGTTGACAGTGGAGCTGCAGGAAACTTTATGGATTTAACTTGGGCTAAGGCCTTAGGCATTCCTCAGTTACCTTTGGGTAGGTGTGTCACCATGCATGGCTTAGATGGGAGTCCGCTGTCTAATGGGATTATTTCTCTCCATACACCCCCTGTACTACTTACAGTAGGAGCTCTACATTCCGAGAAAATCGAGTTCTTTCTTACACATTGCCCAGCAGTTCCAGTTGTTCTGGGTCACCCTTGGCTGGCCTTTCATAATCCCACCATTGATTGGCGGTCGGGGGAGATTTCACAATGGGTTACTTTTTGTGATAAGGAATGTATCACGTTTCCAGTCAGAGTAGCAGCTATCATTCCAGAACTCATTGCGGTGGAATACCAGGAGTTTGCTGATGTTTTCTCCAAAGGCAATGCGGACATTCTGCCTCCCCATCGGCCTTATGATTGTGCTATTGAGTTAATTCCTGGTGCCGCATTGCCAAAGGGAAGATTATATGCATTATCCGGGCCAGAAACTGCGGCTATGAATGATTATGTAAAGGAGAGCCTTGAGAAAGGATTTATTAGACCATCAAAATCTCCTTTAAGTGCAGGCTTCTTCTTTGTGGAGAAAAAGGATGGCTCGCTTAGACCTTGCATTGATTTTAGAGCCCTGAATAAGATAAGATCTCAGTTAAAAACACCTATCCTTTGCCGTTGATTTCTGTACTCTTTGATCAGTTACGTTCTGCTGTGATTTTTTCTAAAATTGACCTTAGAGGAGCGTACAACCTCATCCGAATTAAATCTGGAGATGAGTGGAAAACGGCCATCAGTACTCAGTCGGGTCACTACGAATACCTGGTGATGCCGTTCGGCCTGTCCAATGCTCCGGCAGTTTTTCAAGACCTCATTAACGATGTGCTCCGTGACTTCCTAGGGAAATTCGTGGTCGTTTACTTAGACGACATCCTGATTTTTTCTGAATCAATGGAACAACATGTTACCCAGGTGCGTCTGGTTCTTCAAAAGTTACGCGAGAATCATTTATATGCCAAGCTGGAGAAGTGTGAGTTTCATGTCACGGAAGTATCTTTTTTAGGGTACATAATTTCCCCTCAGGGATTTTCCATGGAACCAAAGAAACTCCAGGCCATCCTTAGTTGGGCGCAACCCACCAATTTAAAAGCAATTCAGCGCTTTTTAGGGTTTGCGAACTATTATAGGAGGTTCATTCATTCTTTTTCTGACCTGGTTGCTCCCATTGTAGCTCTGACAAAGAAAGGAGGGGATCCTACCAACTGGTCGCGTGAAGCTGAGTTGTCCTTCCGGGCCTTGAAACAAGCCTTTGTCTCGGCTCCAGTCCTCAGACATCCTAATCCGGAATTGCCCTTTGTGGTGGAGGTTGATGCCTCGGAGGTTGGAGTGGGGGCTATCCTTTCTCAAAAGGATCCGGAGTCTCTGGAGTTACATCCTTGTGCCTTTATGTCCAGGAAATTCTCATCCGCTGAATCCAACTATGACGTTGGTAATCGGGAGTTACTGGCGGTAAAGTGGGCTTTCGAGGAGTGGAGGCATTGGCTGGAGGGAGCAAAACATACTATTTCGGTATTGACTGACCATAAGAACCTGCAATACATTGAATCGGCTAAGCGGCTTAATGCCCGGCAGGCACGTTGGGCATTATTTTTTACGCGTTTCAAATTTATAATCACTTTCAGGCCTGGTTCCAAGAATACTAAGGCTGATGCTCTGTCACGTAGCTTTCTTCAGGTTCACAATAACAATCCTGTTACCCCCATACTTCCATCTTCGGTCATCTGGGCGGGCCTCACACAAGATTTATTTACCCAGTTAAAACAGCTTCAACACCAAGCTCCTAGAATTACTCCTGCTGGTCGTCTTTACGTCCCTGAGTTTTTGAGAGCTACTGTTTTAACGGAATTCCATGATAACAAAGTTTCAGGGCATCCAGGAGTCTCTAAGACATTGAAGTTAGTCTCTCGCTCAGTATGGTGGCCTGGTCTTTCTAAAGACGTCAAGGAATTTGTTTATTCATGTCAGGTTTGTGCACAGCATAAGGTTCTCCGTTCCTTGCCCATCGGGCAACTTATGCCCTTAAATGTTCCTCTCAGGCCGTGGTCTCATATTTCCATGGATTTTGTGGTTGACCTTCCCCTTTCAGCCGGATTCCGAGTCATATGGGTGGTAGTGGACCGTTTTAGTAAAATGGCTCATTTTATTGCTCTTCCCCGATTGCCTTCTGCCCAAGGGTTGGCAGTTTTGTTTCTCCGCCATGTATTCAGGCTTCATGGGTTGCCTACTGATATTGTTTCTGATCGGGGTCCACAATTCATCGCACAATTCTGGAAATGTTTTTGTGCCTCTTTGAAGATGAAATTGTCGTTAACATCCGGTTACCACCCACAATCCAACGGGCAAACCGAACGAGTTAACCAATCATTGAAACAATATTTGCGCTTGTATTCAGCCAAACTCCAGAATGATTGGTCCGAGTTTCTTCCGTTGGCTGAATTTGCTTACAATAATTCTTGTCATTCCTCCACTAAAGAGTCACCATTCTTTTCAGTTTTTGGTTTTCACCCCAGAGCTAATTCTTTTTTTCATCATTCCTCAGTCTCCTCGCTAACCTTAACCTCCCATCTCAGAGCCATTTGGAAAAAGGTGCACCTTGCTCTCAGAAAAGCGGCCTTTCGAGAGAAGAAATTTTCTGACAGGCTCCGACGTCCTTGCACTTTTAAGGTGGGAGATAGGGTGTGGTTGTCGACTCGCAACATCAGGCTTCGACAATCCTCGGCTAGACTGGGACCCAAATTTATTGGGCCATTTCTTATTATTAAAAGAGTCAACCCAGTTGCCTTTCGGTTACGTTTACCAAGATCTCTCAGGATTGGAAATACGTTTCATTGTTCCCTGTTGAAACAATACGTTTCTTCCAGTAGATTTCCTCGGAAGATCTCTCAGGGTAGATCTCCAGTGGATGTACAGGGACAACAGGAGTTCTTGGTAGAGAAGGTTCTCGATTCCAAATTGTCCCGGGGTCGGCTGTATTTTCTAGTTCACTGGAAAGGCTATGGTCCGGAGGAAAGGTCTTGGGTCCTGGATAAGGATCTTCATGCCCCGAGGCTCAAGAGGGCATTTTTTCGGGAATTTCCTCAGAAACCTGGCTTTAGGGGTTCCTTGACCCCTCCTCAAGGGGGTGGGTACTGTTAGGCGCCGGGGTCCGTTTGTCTGCGTGGCCCGGCGCCTAGCAACTAGAGACGCCGTGCGCGTACAGCCGCCGGCTTCCTAGCAACGCTAGACGCCGGGCGCGCTGAGCCGCACGGACCCTAGCAACGGGGACGCCACTGGCGGACCGCGTTCCCCGTTGCTAGGCTTTAGGAAATTAAGATATTCACCTGCTCTCTGGCCGTGCAGCAAGGCAGCTGCACAGCATTTATTCTAATCAGCCTTTAGCAGCTGATTGGAGGACTCCTTGTTAAATACACTCCCAGGGCTTCTCACAGACGCCGGTAATAGCTTCCTGCATGCTGCCTTTGTTTGCTGAGAGTCTGTTTCCAGTCCTGCTGTATCCGGTCATTCCAGTCCTCAGAAGTCCGGTATTCGGGAGTTGTCATCTCATCCCAAGAGGTCATTTGGTTCCCTGGAGTCCTGACTGATCACCGTTTTATATCCAGTGGTGTTCGTGAGTTGCGGCTCTGCCGTGTGTTGCGGCTCAGCCGCTTTACCTTTTATATTTTGTGTTTGGAGCATTTGCGGAGGGTTCCGCTTCCACAAGTCCTCTCTGGTACTCGGCGGTGCCGGGTAGGAGAATTGGTCAAGTGGATATTTTGGTTGTCCTTTTCCCTGGCGGTTTCTCCGCACATATTATAGTTTTGAGTTTGCTTAGCCCCTGGCCTGGTTGTTTAGTTAGAGGGCCTCTTGTTATCACCCTGTCTCGGGTTTCCCTTTGTCTCTCATTAAGACCGGGGGGCATCGAAGTTGGGCAGACATAATCCGCCCTTCAAACGCGGCTGCCAAGGGCTCAAGAAACCATAGTCTCGCAGGGGATTTCTGACAACACGGGTGAGACAACAGAGTTAGGGCGCCAGGGGCTATTTTCCTGTCCTGCTCCCTTCCCCAGCATTCCGTTCCAGTGCTCCGGTCCTTGCCATAAGATCTCCTCTGACCAGAGTGCTGGAATCATAACACCGCGGCTACGTTTGACGGCATGGAGGTTGAACGCCTGATACTAGCTCAGAAGGGCATTCCGAACAAGGTTATTCCTACCCTGATACAGGCTAGGAAAGGAGTAACGTCTAAACATTACCATCATATTTGGAAAAAATATGTATCTTGGTGTGAGTCCAAGAAATTGGATGTTGTAAGGGCTCTGAAAATCTATGTGAAGAGGACTGCTCGTCATAGAAAATCAGACTCTTTGTTTGTCCTGTATGATTCCAAGAAAACTGGGTGTCCTGCTTCTAAGCAGACTATCTCTCGCTGGATCAGGTTCACTATCCAGCATGCGTATTCTATGGCAGGATTGCCGTGTCCTACGTCTGTTAAGGTCCACTCTACTCATAAGGTGGGTTCTTCCTGGGCGGCTGCCCGAGGTATCTCGGCTTTACATCTTTGCCGAGCTGCAACTTGGTCTGGGTCGAACACGTTTGCAAAGTTCTACAAGTTCGATACTTTGGCCTCTGATGATCTGAAGTTCAGTCAATCAGTTCTGCAGGAGCCTCCATGCTCTCCCTCCCGTTCTGGGAGCTTTGGTACATCCCCATGGTACTAATGTGCACCCCAGCATCCTCTAGGACGTAAGAGAAAATAGGATTTTGGTTACCTACCGGTAAATCCTTTTCTCGTAGTCCGTAGAGGATGCTGGGTGCCCGCCCAGCACTTCGTTTTCCTGCTAGCGTTATTTGGTTCAGTACAACTTCGTTTTAGTTGAGTACTGCATTGTTACTTGGTAAGTAATGTTTCAGCGGTTGCTGAGTTTTCAAGTTAAGTTAGCTTGATGTGCCTTGTATGTGTGAGCTGTTATGAATCTTGCCACTATCTGTGTTAAATCCTTCTCTCAAAGATGTCCGTCTCCTCGGGCACAGTTTCTAGACTGAGATTGGTAGGAGGGGCATAGAGGGAGGAGCCAGCCCACACTCTCAAACTCTTAAAGTGCCAATGGCTCCTGGTGGACTCGTCTATACCCCATGGTACTAATGTGGACCCCAGCATCCTCTACGGACTACGAGAAAAGGATTTACTGGTAGGTAACCAAAATCCTATTTTTACATATCACACTTTAATAATTGTAACAAATAAAACTGGTGGATAACCCAGGCTATAAATATAACAAGATCTCACTAAAAAGCATTAAATGTTGCCAATAGATAGACTCCTAAAAAGAATCTGTCCATAGTACAGTTATTAATCACTTGAGCAGCTGTGAAACTCAACAAATCAATTTAGGGGGAGATGTACTAAGCAGGGAAAAGAGTGGAGAAGTGAACCAGTGGAGAAGTTGCCCATGGTAACCAATCAGCTGCTCTGTATAAATGTATAGTATGTATATGATAAATGTTAAGTCAATGCTGGTTGGTTACCATGGGCAACTTCTCCACTGGCTCACTTCTCCACTGTTTTCAATGCTTAGTACATCTCTCCCTTAGGGGTCTATTTATGAAGCAGTGAAAAGTGTGGAGAAGTGAGCCAGTGGAGAAGGTGCCCATGGCAACCAATCAGCATTGAAATAACATTGTTGCCATGGGCAACTTCTCCACAGGTTCACTTCTCTACTCTTTTCATTGCTTCATGAATAGACCCCTTAATCCTGATTATGGTGCTACTGCAGTTGAGAAAGTCTCGATAGGAAATGGGATGAAACGCGTTGACGTCATTCTCTGACTGGAGCCCAGCTTTTACACTGAGCGGCTGACTATCAGCAACAGCGCTACACAATTGCTGCCACTTCTGCCGCAGCTACCGCCTCCCGCTAAATCAGCATCGGATGAGCAACACTCCCGCCCGCCAGGACAGGACTCCTGAGCCGCTTATAGTGCAGGCGGTGACTGTGCTGTTCCATCTTATGCCGAATGCCTAATCAGGAAGGGTAACTATTCTACACAGACTACCCACATTTATACTAGCTATTCCCGCTTGCTCAGGATAATTATCTTTGGGAACTAATCCTGCACCGGGACGCCAGTGGCAGGCTGCGTTTGGCATACCCGTTCCAAAGCTTTATAGACAGCTAATTTACATTTATTGCAGGTCTACATTATTGTAAGTGGCTTGAATTAGAACTGCACTAACACCATAATCAGGAATTGATTTGTTGAGTTTTACAGCCACTGAAGTGATTAATAACTGTGCTATGGATGGGATGCGGTTACGTTACTGCCGCTCGGGATCCCAGCGGTCAGCATGCCGACATCGGGATCCCGAGCGCAAAAATGCCGGCCGACTAAATGCCGACCCACAGGGAATATTCCCACTCGTGGATGTCCACAACACCCACAGAGTGGGAATAGAACCTGTGGCATTCTGCTGCCGGCATTCTGCTGCCGGGATCCCGGTGTCGGTATGCTGACAGCCGGAATCCAGGCCACCGTCATATCCTACCCAACGTCTATGGACAGCTTTCTTTTTAGGAGTCTATCTTTTGACAACAATTAATGATTTTTAGTGAGAACTTGTTACATTTGTAGCCTGTGTTATCTACACAGTTTTTACTTGTTACAATTATTAATATGTGATATGAAAAAAGCTTTTATATGTGTATTATGCACAAGTGATATGAATCACGTGAAGTAAATTATGTGATTGTTATTTAAGCAAGCCTCTTGTGTACTGATTTTTTAGAAGCACACACAGATTTGTATGTAGATCATTTTTCTATACACATTTCATAATTTCAGTTCACCGAGCGCAGGTATATTCTCTTTTTTTGGTTTGTTGCTTTTTGATTTGGGGTACTTGCAAAGCCCCAAATTACTTGCAGCTGGTGATCATCTGATTAAATATATTTTATTAAATAACCATCAGCGCCAGGAGAGGTGGTGGTATTTTCCATTACATTTCTTTAGGCTGCAAGTAAGGTTTAAGATTAGGCTACAATCTGAGTGTCGAAATTCTGACTGTCGACATTCATTGCGAACATGTTATTATTCTGAATGTCGACACTGTTACCATGCCGATGTGATGGTATCGACATAATGAATGTCAACAGAACATACTGAAACCCCCTTGTTAGTACGCATACTATAGGCTCAGAAACTCGGGTATAGAAAGAAAATTAGCTGGGTGATTAACTATTGAAAGCCTAAGTAAAAACAAAACCTGGCGTTGCTTGGATTAGACGTGCGCTCAGTATTGGGATTCCTTTCCGACATCGCTCTCCCTCGCCAGACAGCCCTCTGCTCTATGGCTGCAATTCCCATCACTCTAGAACGCTGTAGTAGAGTAGGGGGTGGCAATGATTATCATGCTAACCAAGCTGATTAGCATGTTATACAGTCTGATTAGTATATTAGGATGCAAATAAAGGAACCACTCCTGGTTCAACAAAGGGGATGTTTGTACCCATTAGGGCTTATACAGCTTACAGTTAGGGGTTAAAGCCTCCTTCAGACAGATATATTACCTGCGGAGTCCCACAGTCACACTCTTCTCCAGTTTCTACTATGTTGTTCCCACATAGAGGCACACTGAGGACCTCGCTTGGATCCGGAGGATTCAGAAGGCAGCTACCACCTCCTTTCACGATTAAAGCTTCAAAATCACTTAAACTGCAGGAGCTGAAAGACTTTGCGCCTCTGAAAGTAATAAATATTTCATGTTAGTTCTCTAGAAATTTCAGGACTCAAGTATAGTGTCTTCTATATGTTTTATTCATGCAGACAGGGAGGCAGCCCACTTCTGTCTTGTTCCGTATTGGGTATGTACCACACCCACTGTTGATACTTGGTGATGATATTTACGGACATATGTGGTAATGCACAGGTAATGGGTACAGCTTAAGTAAAACTGGTCTTAAGTCTGCTCATGTGTGCACTTTCACGCAGGGCAGTAACTAGGTGTGTGAGGAGGGGGCACCGCACATAGCGCTGCAGAATAGGGGCCGCTGTTGGCAGCACTTGTAAATTATCTGTTTTAATTACTTTCACTTGCAGCTTACCCCTTTTTGAAGCCCAGCATCTCCTGACCGCCCCTGTCTCCTACCCTGACCCCTTCTATCGCTGATACCTGTACAGCATTCATAAACTCAATTTGAGATTTCTTTGTTATTCAGTCACTCTCTGTCTTTTATTACATTTCAAGATGTTGACATACCCGGAACTCGAACCCATTGCCTGTGTCATTGCAGTCACACAATCTATTCATTGGGCTATCTGCCCTTGCATAGAAAGCTAGAGAATTCTAAGCTAGATAACTGTAATTATTTGAAGCTTACCTTGTATTTGTGAAAAAATGATCAGCATTACGGCTGAGCAGATGTATGTAGTGTGTGGCTGCAAGGGATTGGATGTGTGGCTGCATACTACATAGATCTGCTCAATTGCAATTCAACAGGTTATAGGTTTTAATCCTGGGTATAACAGTATGTTGAAATGTCTTAATTAATAAAAGGTATTGTAATTGAATAACAACGTGCTCTCAAGTTAAGTGCATGAATGTGGTATGAAGAGGATTTGTGTCCAAATCCATGTTCTTGCTGTGGTCTATAAATGTGTGTAATATTTATACATATATACATACGTATATGTATAAATATATATAATGTGGGAAGGGCAGGCCCAGCGGAACCCACTCAGCGAAGGGAGGTGCCGGGCAGGGGAGGCGCTTTCCCTGCTCCGCATCCCTGCGGCTGTAGTTATTTGTGAATCCGGACTAGGACTAGATACTGGGTTTGGACTTGAGAGCTGTGGGCAGAAATGGGCAGGCTTGAGATATCTCCTACTCATGCAGACATGGCAGGTTGGCTAACGAGTCTAGAGAGGAAAGTGATAGGTCACCAACTATGTGGGTACTGGAACACTGGTGAATGGAACCTCCAGTGCAATGGATAACTGGGATGTCACCGGTATCAGGATGTCACTGGGATAAGGAGACCAGCAATTGGGTGGATGATGGATGCTCAGGAGCAGGTTAATCAGAAAGCTGGGATTGGCTTGACCAGCGAAGCAGGTTTTCAGGATGTCGGGATTGGCTTTCTGACAAGGCAGGTTTTCAGAATGTCGGTATTGGCTTTCTGACTAGGCAGGTTTTCAGGATGTCGGAATTGGCTTTACGACTAGGCAGGTTTTCAGGAAGTTGGGATTGGCTTTGCGACAAGGCAGGTTTTCTGAATGCTGGATGGAACCAGCAAGGCAAATGTTCAAGATGCTGGATGGAACCAGCAAGGTGAGTGTTCAAGATGCTGGATGGAACCAGCAAGGCAAGTGTTCAGAATGCTGGACATAACCAACAAGGCAAGTGTTCAGAATGCTGGACATAACCAGCAAGGCAAGTGTTCAGAATGCCGGGATCAGCACAGCAAGTTTTTCAAGGATGCAGAATAGGCTTGACCAGCAGTGCCGGTCTCCTGGGATGCTGGATAAGCTGGAACTGCAAGGCAGGTCTTCAGGCCGTTGAATAAGACTTATAGGCCCTACACACTGGCCGACATCACTGCACGATATGAATGATCTCGTTCATTAATGAACGAGATAACGTTCATATCGTGCAGTGTGGAGACACCAGCGATGAACGATGCGCGGCCCCGCGCTCTTTCATCGCTGGTGTCCCGTCGGCTGTGCATGCAGGCCAATATGGACGATCTCATCCATATTTGCCTGCAGTTCTATGGAGCCGTGTGACGGGGGGAGTGAAGTAACTTCACTTCCCCCGTCACTGCCCCGCCGTCGCCGGGTCGCCCGTCGGACGTATCCGCCGCCGGGCAGTTCGGCGGCGGATCGGCCAATGTGTAGGGCCCATTAGCCAGCAAGACAGGTCTTCAGGAAATGCTGCATAGGCTGAACCAGCAAGGCAGAAATGTAGAATGCCGGGCAGAACCAGCACAGCAGGTTTTCTGGATGCTGGATGGAACCAGCGGAGTAGACTTGCAGAAGGCTGGGCAGAACCAGCACAGCAGGTTTTTCAGTGTTATAATTATTATTAAAGTGATTTACCGCTTAGTGATTATCACATATTATGTGTTACCAAAAAAAGGGGGTGGGGTGGGTGCATTCTTTAAATACATTTACGTGAGTATAAAATATTATTATTTTATAATTCGTCGTCATATAACATGACCTTTGGTGCTATTTGTGATAATTATTTTATTTACTCTGGACATGTGTTTAGACATCTCCATTGCTATTTCGTGCCAAGTGATAAAAAAACTAATTATTAACAAAAACCCTTATTAAATTGATGTCATTATTATAATGATTACCCTTCCTCAGTTATTTTGAATAATGCAGTTCTCCTCACATACTTTCACCTTATCTGAAGGTGATGCAAATATAAGTGATCAAATTAAATAACCAAAAGTGCTCATAAACCATAATTAAATCAAAACCAAAAGTGCCACTTTCATAATTATTCATTCTGAATTCTCAGTCTTAATTTTTATATAAGATTTTGGAATAAACTTTTACCATTATAGTTGATATATTTACTATCTTAGAACTGACATCTCGGGAATTTCATGTATATCTAATTCGATTATAGCTAGTATTGTAAATCCAGCCTAGGGTGGTTATGAATTCCCAAAATTGGTGTAATACAATACAGAGAAAACAATACAATCAGGGGATTAAGTCATTACAGCAGGGGATTTAGGGGGTAATTCCATACTTGCCTATCTGACCCTCTCCATGAGCGAGAAAATGCTCTGTTCCTGGACTTTCCTGGTAATGTATGATTGCCATTACCTGTGGTGAAACACCTTTCTTATCAATTAACTAGCTCACCACAGGTGATGGCAATCTTACATTACCAGGAAAGTCCAGGAACAGAGCATTTTCTCCCTCATGGAGAGGGTCAGGTAGGCAAGTATGGCTAATTCCAAATTGATCGCAGCAGGATTTTTTTTAGCAGTTGGGCAAAACCATCTGCACTGCAGGGGGGGCAGATATAACACGTGCAGAAAGAGTTAGATTTGGGTGGGTTATATTGTTTCTGTGCAGGGTAAATACTGGCTGCTTTATTTTTATACTGCAAATTAGATTGCAGATTGAACACACCCCACCCAAATCTATCTCTCTCTGCACATGTTATATCGGCCCCTCCTGCAGTGCACATGGTTTTGCCCAACTGCTAACAAAAATCCTGCTGCGATCAACTCGGAATTACCCCCTAAATCCGACTCAGTTAATCCTATTAAAGGCCAAGATAAAGATGGTCTTAAATAAGATAAACGGTGGGAGTGACGGCTTCCTGGAGTCTGGAGAAAGGACCTAGCGGCCCGCAGCTTCTCTGTGTGCCGTCAGTCTAGGGGGCGGCCATGTTGGAGACCAAGTGCAGCACCAATGAGCGTAATTGGTGAGTGTCAGCCAATCCTGTTTCTCTGCTGCCTATAACTAGGCTGGGATTTTTGCATTCTGTGCCAGTGCTTTGTTGTAGTTACTCTGTACCCTAGATCTGTGCTCCCGCAGATTGTTCTGTGCATCTCTAGGTAATTTGGTCCCATCTTGCTCTCCGTGTTGTCAACCGGCTCTCGCTGCACAACGCTCACCAGCTCCCCAAAGCGTGGTCACGGTCAACTGCTCTCCGGGTGTCTTCGAGTTCTCCAGGATTCCAGTGGTGGTTCACCAGCCTCAGCCTGTGTCTTTCGGTCACGTTTCCGCATCATCCATCAGACGATCTTCACAGCTCTTCAGTTACGTCTTCGCATCAGCTAGCAAACCAGTCTTCACAGTTCTTCATTCACGACTACGCATCATCCTGCAACCAGTCTTCTCAGTTCTTCATTCACGTCTTCGCATCATTCAGCAACTCAACTTCACAGTTCTTCAGTCATGTCTTCGTATCATCTAAAGCATATTCTTCACAGTTCTTCAGTCTCGACTTCGTATCATCCAGTGGACATTCTTTACAGTTTTTCAGTCACATTATCATCCCATCCAGAAACCTATTCTTCGCAGTTCATCTCATACCCCTTCAACAAACCATCTCTCTCTGCAGGCACCAAGTTCTTTCTTCAGGGGTTCAGTGACTTCAATCTCTACAGTTTACCAACCCAGGACTAGTTAGTCTCTGACTTCCTACAGCCACATTCTGATCTGTAGCCATTAATAAAATATATGAAAAGGAATTATCTTCGTCCTCCTTGTTTCCTGCACTCAGGAGCATCGGCTCATTCGGTTGGTCTGAGTCCAACAGATTCAGAAAAACAGCCTGCTTTGACACTTCCAATAGGAAGGAGAGGAGCTCAGCAGTTTTCTAGTTTGATAAATGGACAGAGGCAACATTGGGGGCTCCAGTGGGGAATAGACCTGTTACCTGAAACATGAAAACTACTGTTTCTGCATGTATAATGGACCCATTCACCTTTGTGAATAGGCCTCAAAGAGAGAGGCCCACTGAATGGTTCCCTGGTATGAGCAGTCAGTCGCAGCATGCTATGAAGCCTACACTCAGGTAAAAGTCAGACTAAGAACAGGTATTTTAACTTCATTATTCATAGATTCTAATGTAAGTTTTGGGGGGTTATTTGTCCTTTAATATATTATTTAAGAAACTTAATCATTTTTTAATCATTTCACTGTTGTTTTTAGGTAGGTCAAATAGTAATTGATCACATACATCTATCGAGTGCTGTTTACAGTGGCTTATCTGCCCATACATTACCGGCAATACTTACCCGTCTACACTGTTCATTATATAGGTGTTTGGGCATCGACCATCATCGTGGGACATTCCCAGGACGTGCCCAAGTTCATGAGCTACTATGGTGGCTTGTGTGGAAGGCGTGCTGCCTGCGCTGAACTGTAGAGGAAAATACTTGGTGAGCCACTTGAAACAAGCAACAAAAATGTATGATGACAAAACACATGCAAAATCTACTTACCGTACTGATGGCGGTGGCATAACTGGGTGAACAGACCGTGCTAACAAATGCCATGCCAACGACGCCTCCGCTGAAAGCACCATGCCCTCTGAAAGTGGTTAAAGCATTATTGATTTTTAATTGCCTAGATAAAGTAACAAAACCAAAGCATGATAAATAATAAAGGGGAAAAATCTGCTCATTTTACCCTAGAACAGCTTTCACGGATTATGTCACCATCACCTACATAGTGTCTGTGCTGAAGTACTTACAGAAGATGCCCAACTAGTCCGATCCATAAAACAAACAATGGGGGTTATTCAGACTCCACCACTGTTGCAGCGCGCAGTGCAGTTTGCCGGTGGTAGACAGCGTTTGGGGGTGGTAATGGGGAGTGGTCGGGTCAATGCAGATGTGTCACAGCCGTTCAGATGGCGCTTTCTGGCTACTGGAGAGCCCTCTGCATTCTACAAGAGCAGATCAGCCTGCGCATCTACAGAGGCACTCACACTCTGCGCCATGACCTGATCTGCAACGATGGTACCAATGTATCAGCAGTTGCACGCTGATAGATGGAAATGATGAGACGGCAGTGGGCGTCTCTATACTCAGGTTATCGTCGGCCCATATTAGCATATAGTCGCAATTGCGAACGGCCAAAGATAGCAACAGCAATCGCATCAATAACCACATCTGATTGAGCACCCCTTGTATATATATGTATGTTAGCTGCCAAGAGGTGTTACATAGCACTCCCATTCACACGTGTATTTTCAATTGGCGCTCCCTCCCCTTAAAAGTTCTGCGCTTGCCCATACACAGGTAATTTCAGTCTGGAGACTGCAGAAAAGGGAAATAATTTAAGGTTAATTTATGAACAGTTATATCTATATCTATCTATCTATCTATCTATCTACATAAATTAGATACATATATAAACAGAGAATATATTAATCATTCACTTTAGTCCCTGGCCAAGTGGATAGATACACTTACACATTATCGTGACGTTAACTCACGCAATCATGGAGTCTCATACAAACTCCACACAGATAAGGGCTCAGTGGGAATCGATTCCCAAGACCTCAGTGCTATGAGACATTAATGCTAACCACTATGTCAAATGTACCAAAGATGACCATGACTGGTCAGTTCTGCCAAATGACCTAACAAAATGGGTACAGGTGTGGCTAGCTGATCACTTACATGAGCAGGTGATAGATGTCACATCTCCTTAGATTCGGCGTTGCACCCTTCCATTGTGAAAATCTCCCCAGCACATCTCCAGCTGACCCTGTGGTTACATCAAAGGGATTGCCAGTGGTCCATGTAATCAAATTAATTAGGACTATCCGGATGTTCAGGGGCTCATACATCTATAGAAACATAGAGAATATAAATCCAGGGGTCTTGAGGGGGAAAGAGATGGGTTGGAACTTGTGAGAGTAGGAGGGGGGTCCATAGGAGGAGAGCTTGTGTCACACACACACACACACACACACACACACACACACACACACACATATATCTTACGTGTGGGCACCGGGGTCAATGTCCTGCCTCTGAGTACTAGACTGTACAAGGGGCCACATGCTACGGGCCTCTCAAGTAGTGTATCTACACTATCATTGGTGCAGGACGGTACACACCGGAAACCACAGAATGACCAATTCGCCACTGTGGCTGTGTCTATGCGGCTCTCATCCTTCTGGTGATGCCATATTTCCGGTGGTATCTTTGGAAAGATGGCGGCGCACAGGACCTAGCAGATTTAGTGCCAGTTTCTTTACTCTTTCCTATGCATGCACCATCTTTTCGAATATATTACCGGAAAGATGGAAGTGCCCGGAACAGATATAATGGGGGTCATATCTTAAAAAAAAAAAAACTGTGTCAGAAACAGCCACTTAGCAAAGGAGCGATCTCATTGGTTTATGGACATCTCCGAGACGTCTAAATCCAAAAAGGGCCTTGCGGTTTGGTCTTCACAGATCCCAGGTTTACAAATTAAGGATTTGCTTAAAGCTCATCTGACGTCGGTTATGGATTAATGAGCCTACATAATTTAGGTCGACAGCCAATAGGTAGACCTCTATTGGTTGACATTGACATGGTCGACACATGAAAATGTGAAGATGCCTTGGTGTACTGCTGGAACAAATGCTTAGACAAATATGAGGATTATGTGGAAAAATAATCTGTACAAAGGCCACACTATTCATTATATGTATATGTATGAGTTGAATGCATTTACACAGTGAGAGGTCTTGTTACCTTATTTATTGAACGACTAAAAGAAGTGCATGTGTATACATGTTGTACAAAACCAAGTAACGTCTAAGTCATAAGTTCCATACAGCTCTCACCCTCACTTAGAATGTAAGGTCTTATGTAGAATGTAATCCATGTAATTTATTGAAACTATTGGGAGATGTGTATCATTTTCTTTATCTCATTGGGGATACAAACAGAGACTAGAAAGGCATTGGTGCGGCGTTTAGAAACATGGTGGCAGATGTATTAAGCCTGGAGAAGTGATAAAGCAGTGATAAGTGCAAGGTGATAACGCACCAGCCATTCAGCTCCTAACTGTCATTTATCAAACCCCAAATGATTATTAAAGGAAAATAGAATTTGTTGGCAGATCAGAACCACTTGGCCCATCTAGTCTGGCTAATTTTTATTTTGAACCTATAGGTAACCACAACCCTATTTGATCCTTAATGTCCAGTAATATACGGAACATGATGAGCCAGTGAAGGCATCCCATAAACAATCAAATTATTTTTATGGGAGCCATAGTAAACAAAGAGATGAGAAGGTTTGTTAGTTAGAGTGCATTTGGTTATTGTAATCATAATTTTTTTATTAGGCACCTGGTTCTTTTATGTAAGTAATTGTGACCTGACTAAAGAGGGTTATTCAGGTTGGTTAACAAACCCAAAAAGATAGCAATTGGGCAAAACCATGGTGGTCATTCCGAGTTGATCGCTCGCTAGCAGTTTTTAGCAGCCGTACAAACGCTATGCCGCCTCCCACTGGGAGTGTATTTTAGCTTAGCAGAAGTGCGAACGGTTGTATCGCAGAGCGCCTGCAACATTTTTTTGTGTAGTTTCAGAGTAGCTCGAAACCTACTCAGCGCTTGCGACCACTTCAGACTATTCAGTTTCGGATTTGACGTCACACACCCGCCCAGCGTTCGCCCAGCCACGCCTGCGTTTTCCCTGGCACGCCTGCGTTTTTCCAAACACTCCCTGAAAACGGTCAGTTGCCACCCAGAAATGCCCACTTCATGTCAATCACTCTGCGGCAACCAGTATGACTGAAATGCTTCGCTAGACCCTGTGCAAAACTGCATCGTTCGATGTGCCCATATGTCGCGCGTGCGCATTGCAAAGCATTAGCATGCGCAGAATTGACTTTTTTAGCCTGATAGCTGCGCTACGAACAAATGCAGCTAGCGATCAACTCGGAATGACCCCCCATGTGCACTGCAGGTGGGGCAGATGTAACATGTGCAGAGAGATAGATTTGGGTGGGTTATATTGTTTCGGTGCAGGGTAAATACTGGCTGCTTAATTTCTACACTGCAATTTAGATTTCAGCTTGAACACACCCCACCCAAATCTAACTCTCTCTGCACATGTTACATCTGCCCCCCCTGCAGTGCACATGGCTTTGCCCAATTGCTAACTTTTTTGGTTTGCTAACAAACCTGAATAAGGCCCTATGGGTACAATATAATTGACAGTACAAAATCTGAAATCATCCTAACTCAGTGGTTCTAAAACTCGGTCCTCAGGACCCCACAAAGTTCACGTTTTCCAGGTCACCTAGCAGGTGCACAGGTGTAGTCATTACTCACTGACACAGATGGAGCGGATTTCACTTGCGATTCTGTGGAAAACCTGAAAAACATGAACTGTTTGGGGTTCTGAGGATCAAGATTGAGAACCTGTGTCCTAACTGAAACAATTGGCCAGTATAGAAAATGTTATTTGTGTACTTCTAATATTTGCTTTAACATAATAAGCGGATAGTATTATCTATCTATATAACTTACCCCATCAACAATGTTCGCCAGCTGTATCGTCTCATCTTCTACTGCTGTGATGTTGGAATTATCAATCTGGTACTGCAGAAGGCATAAATACATTATTTCATCCTAATAAACAATATTACATCCTATTAAACAATACAACAGAGAGTTTGCTTTCTTACCCTAAGATTATCCACCACTATACAAAGCTCCACATAATTGGTAGTTGGAAGAACCGCTCGCTTCATCTGTACAGAGACAAACACATCCAGAGACATTTACAAACCGCATAAGTGCAAAAGCACAATACAAATGCTTCACTGAGACTCCATGCTACACATACTTTAGTGTTATTGCAGCTTGTTCTACGGGGAAGTCATACTTGCCGATATTGCTCCCCCCTCTTCCGGGAGGTGGCAGCCTGGTCGGCGAGTAGGGGGTGTGTCCAGTAGTGAGGGTGTGTGTCCGGGGCATGGCTGCATGGAAACGTCATTGTGCTCCGCCCCCGGCTGTACAGTGCCGAGGAAACGGGCACTGGAGAGCGGGAGGCGGAGCTATGAGGCATCGGGTCCCCCTCTGACCGCCCACTGGTGCTCCGTTGTGGGCTGCCAGAGGGAAATGCGGGAGTTGGCGGCGGATGCAGGACACTCTAGGAAGGTAGGCACGTATGGGGGAAGTGAATAGATTGTCAGAGGCTGCAGGAGGCCAAAGTTTGCTCTAGCTGATGAAAGGAGGTTTGGCAGCTCTTGGGACTAAATCATGTTTGTAAGTAAAGCAAAAAAGCAAGAAACTGGGCAAAACCATGCTGCACTGCAGATGAGGCAGATGTAACATGTGCAGAGAGAGTTAGATTTGGGTGTGGTGTATTCAAACTGAAATCTAAATTGCAGTGTAAAAATAAAGCCGTCTAAGACTTGTGGGCTACATGCAAAAGCAGAGATTATTTACCCTGCACAGAAAAAACATATACATGCATTTGCTCCCCTTGCTTGGCAACATGGTTTGTTCCAGACATAAAGTTACTTGCTTTTTTTTTGCTTTACTTATAAACATGAATCAGACCCCTAGTACAACTAGAGATGAGCGGGTTCGGTTTCTCTGAATCCGAACCCGCCCGAACTTCATGTTTTTTTTCACGGGTCCGAGCGACTCGGATCTTCCCGCCTTGCTCGGTTAACCCGAGCGCGCCCGAACGTCATCATGACGCTGTCGGATTCTCGCGAGGCTCGGATTCTATCGCGAGACTCGGATTCTATATAAGGAGCCGCGCGTCGCCGCCATTTTCACACGTGCATTGAGATTGATAGGGAGAGGACGTGGCTGGCGTCCTCTCCATTTAGATTATAAGAGAGAGAGATTTACTGGAGCTTAGGACTAGGAGGAGTACTGTAGAAGTGTAGAGAGTGCAGAGAGTTTACTAGTGAGTGACCACCAGACAGTGCAGTTTATTTAATATATCCGTTCTCTGCCTGAAAAAAGCGATACACACAGTGACTCAGTCACATACCATATCTGTGTGCACTGCTCAGGCTCAGCCCAGTGTGCTGCATCATCTATATATATTATATATCTGTCTGACTGCTCAGCTCACACAGCTTATAATTGTGGGGGAGACTGGGGAGCACTGCAGTGCCAGTTATAGGTTATAGCAGGAGCCAGGAGTACATAATATTATATAGTGAGTGACCACCAGACAGTGCAGTTTATTTAATATATCCGTTCTCTGCCTGAAAAAAGCGATACACACAGTGACTCAGTCACATACCATATCTGTGTGCACTGCTCAGGCTCAGCCCAGTGTGCTGCATCATCTATATATATTATATATCTGTCTGACTGCTCAGCTCACACAGCTTATAATTGTGGGGGAGACTGGGGAGCACTGCAGTGCCAGTTATAGGTTATAGCAGGAGCCAGGAGTACATAATATTATATAGTGAGTGACCACCAGACAGTGCAGTTTATTTAATATATCCGTTCTCTGCCTGAAAAAAGCGATACACACAGTGACTCAGTCACATACCATATCTGTGTGCACTGCTCAGGCTCAGCCCAGTGTGCTGCATCATCTATATATATTATATATCTGTCTGACTGCTCAGCTCACACAGCTTATAATTGTGGGGGAGACTGGGGAGCACTGCAGTGCCAGTTATAGGTTATAGCAGGAGCCAGGAGTACATAATATTATATTAAAATTAAACAGTGCACACTTTTGCTGCAGGAGTGCCACTGCCAGTGTGACTGACCAGTGACCTGACCACACTGACCACCAGTATAGTTAGTAGTATACTTATATTGTGATTGCCTGAAAAAGTTAAACACTCGTCGTGTGACTTCACTTGTGTGTTGTTTTTTTTTTTATTCTATAAAAATAAAACTCATTCTGCTGACAGACAGTGTCCAGCAGGTCCGTCATTATATAATATATAATATATACCTGTCCGGCTGCAGTAGTGATATATATATATTTTTTATATCATTTATCATCCAGTCGCAGCAGACACAGTACGGTAGTTCACGGCTGTGGCTACCTCTGTGTCTGCACTCGGCAGGCAGTCCGTCCATAATTGTATACCACCTAACCGTGGGTTTTTTTTCTTCTTTATACATACATACTACTACGACATCTCTTTATCAACCAGTCTATATTAGCAGCAGACACAGTACAGTACGGTAGTTCACGGCTGTGGCTACCTCTGTGTCTGCACTCGGCAGGCAGTCCGTCCATAATTGTATACCACCTAACCGTGGTTTTTTTTTCTTTCTTCTTTATACATACATAGTTACATAGACATCTCTTTATCAACCAGTCTATATTAGCAGCAGACACAGTACAGTACGGTAGTTCACGGCTGTGGCTACCTCTGTGTCTGCACTCGGCAGGCAGTCCGTCCATAATTGTATACCACCTAACCGTGGTTTTTTTTTCTTTCTTCTTTATACATACATAGTTACATAGACATCTCTTTATCAACCAGTCTATATTAGCAGCAGACACAGTACAGTACGGTAGTTCACGGCTGTGGCTACCTCTGTGTCTGCACTCGGCAGGCAGTCCGTCCATAATTGTATACCACCTAACCGTGGTTTTTTTTTCTTTCTTCTTTATACATACATAGTTACTACGACATCTCTTTATCAACCAGTCTATATTAGCAGCAGACACAGTACAGTACGGTAGTTCACGGCTGTGGCTACCTCTGTGTCTGCACTCGGCAGGCAGTCCGTCCATAATTGTATACCACCTAACCGTGGTTTTTTTTTCTTTCTTCTTTATACATACATAGTTACATAGACATCTCTTTATCAACCAGTCTATATTAGCAGCAGACACAGTACAGTACGGTAGTTCACGGCTGTGGCTACCTCTGTGTCTGCACTCGGCAGGCAGTCCGTCCATAATTGTATACCACCTAACCGTGGTTTTTTTTTCTTTCTTCTTTATACATACATAGTTACATAGACATCTCTTTATCAACCAGTCTATATTAGCAGCAGACACAGTACAGTACGGTAGTTCACGGCTGTGGCTACCTCTGTGTCTGCACTCGGCAGGCAGTCCGTCCATAATTGTATACCACCTAACCGTGGTTTTTTTTTCTTTCTTCTTTATACATACATAGTTACTACGACATCTCTTTATCAACCAGTCTATATTAGCAGCAGACACAGTACAGTACGGTAGTTCACGGCTGTGGCTACCTCTGTGTCTGCACTCGGCAGGCAGTCCGTCCATAATTGTATACCACCTAACCGTGGTTTTTTTTTCTTTCTTCTTTATACATACATAGTTACATAGACATCTCTTTATCAACCAGTCTATATTAGCAGCAGACACAGTACAGTACGGTAGTTCACGGCTGTGGCTACCTCTGTGTCTGCACTCGGCAGGCAGTCCGTCCATAATTGTATACCACCTAACCGTGGTTTTTTTTTCTTTCTTCTTTATACATACATAGTTACTACGACATCTCTTTATCAACCAGTCTATATTAGCAGCAGACACAGTACAGTACGGTAGTTCACGGCTGTGGCTACCTCTGTGTCTGCACTCGGCAGGCAGTCCGTCCATAATTGTATACCACCTAACCGTGGTTTTTTTTTCTTTCTTCTTTATACATACATACTACTACGACATCTCTTTATCAACCAGTCTATATTATTAGCAGCAGACACAGTACAGTACGGTTGTTCACGGCTGTGGCTACCTCTGTGTCTGCACTCGGCAGGCAGTCCGTCCATAATTGTATACCACCTAACCGTGGTTTTTTTTTCTTTCTTCTTTATACATACATAGTTACATAGACATCTCTTTATCAACCAGTCTATATTAGCAGCAGACACAGTACAGTACGGTAGTTCACGGCTGTGGCTACCTCTGTGTCTGCACTCGGCAGGCAGTCCATAATTGTATACTAGTATCCATCTCCATTGTTTACCTGAGGTGCCTTTTAGTTGTGCCTATTAAAATATGGAGAACAAAAATGTTGAGGTTCCAAAATTAGGGAAAGATCAAGATCCACTTCCACCTCGTGCTGAAGCTGCTGCCACTAGTCATGGCCGAGACGATGAAATGCCAGCAACGTCGTCTGCCAAGGCCGATGCCCAATGTCATAGTACAGAGCATGTCAAATCCAAAACACCAAATATCAGTAAAAAAAGGACTCCAAAACCTAAAATAAAATTGTCGGAGGAGAAGCGTAAACTTGCCAATATGCCATTTACCACACGGAGTGGCAAGGAACGGCTGAGGCCCTGGCCTATGTTCATGGCTAGTGGTTCAGCTTCACATGAGGATGGAAGCACTCAGCCTCTCGCTAGAAAACTGAAAAGACTCAAGCTGGCAAAAGCACCGCAAAGAACTGTGCGTTCTTCGAAATCCCAAATCCACAAGGAGAGTCCAATTGTGTCGGTTGCGATGCCTGACCTTCCCAACACTGGACGTGAAGAGCATGCGCCTTCCACCATTTGCACGCCCCCTGCAAGTGCTGGAAGGAGCACCCGCAGTCCAGTTCCTGATAGTCAGATTGAAGATGAAGATGTTGAAGTACACCAGGATGAGGAGGATATGGGTGTTGCTGGCGCTGGGGAGGAAATTGACCAGGAGGATTCTGATGGTGAGGTGGTTTGTTTAAGTCAGGCACCCGGGGAGACACCTGTTGTCCGTGGGAGGAATATGGCCGTTGACATGCCTGGTGAAAATACCAAAAAAATCAGCTCTTCAGTCTGGAGGTATTTCAACAGAAAAGCGGACAACAGGTGTCAAGCCGTGTGTTGCCTTTGTCAAGCTGTAATAAGTAGGGGTAAGGACGTTAACCACCTCGGAACATCCTCCCTTATACGTCACCTGCAGCGCATTCATAATAAGTCAGTGACAAGTTCAAAAACTTTGGGCGACAGCGGAAGCAGTCCACTGACCAGTAAATCCCTTCCTCTTGTAACCAAGCTCACGCAAACCACCCCACCAACTCCCTCAGTGTCAATTTCCTCCTTCCCCAGGAATGCCAATAGTCCTGCAGGCCATGTCACTGGCAATTCTGACGAGTCCTCTCCTGCCTGGGATTCCTCCAATGCATCCTTGCGTGTAACGCCTACTGCTGCTGGCGCTGCTGTTGTTGCTGCTGGGAGTCGATGGTCATCCCAGAGGGGAAGTCGTAAGCCCACTTGTACTACTTCCAGTAAGCAATTGACTGTCCAACAGTCCTTTGCGAGGAAGATGAAATATCACAGCAGTCATCCTGCTGCAAAGCGGATAACTGAGGCCTTGACAACTATGTTGGTGTTAGACGTGCGTCCGGTATCCGCCGTTAGTTCACAGGGAACTAGACAATTTATTGAGGCAGTGTGCCCCCGTTACCAAATACCATCTAGGTTCCACTTCTGTAGGCAGGCGATACCGAGAATGTACACGGACGTCAGAAAAAGACTCACCAGTGTCCTAAAAAATGCAGTTGTACCCAATGTCCACTTAACCACGGACATGTGGACAAGTGGAGCAGGGCAGGGTCAGGACTATATGACTGTGACAGCCCACTGGGTAGATGTATGGACTCCCGCCGCAAGAACAGCAGCGGCGGCACCAGTAGCAGCATCTCGCAAACGCCAACTCTTTCCTAGGCAGGCTACGCTTTGTATCACCGCTTTCCAGAATACGCACACAGCTGAAAACCTCTTACGGCAACTGAGGAAGATCATCGCGGAATGGCTTACCCCAATTGGACTCTCCTGTGGATTTGTGGCACCGGACAACGCCAGCAATATTGTGTGTGCATTAAATATGGGCAAATTCCAGCACGTCCCATGTTTTGCACATACCTTGAATTTGGTGGTGCAGAATTTTTAAAAAAACGACAGGGGCGTGCAAGAGATGCTGTCGGTGGCCAGAAGAATTGCGGGACACTTTCGGCGTACAGGCACCACGTACAGAAGACTGGAGCACCACCAAAAACTACTGAACCTGCCCTGCCATCATCTGAAGCAAGAAGTGGTAACGAGGTGGAATTCAACCCTCTATATGCTTCAGAGGTTGGAGGAGCAGCAAAAGGCCATTCAAGCCTATACAATTGAGCACGATATAGTAGGTGGAATGCACCTGTCTCAAGCGCAGTGGAGAATGATTTCAACGTTGTGCAAGGTTCTGATGCCCTTTGAACTTGCCACACGTGAAGTCAGTTCAGACACTGCCAGCCTGAGTCAGGTCATTCCCCTCATCAGGCTTTTGCAGAAGAAGCTGGAGACATTGAAGGAGGAGCTAACACGGAGCGATTCCGCTAGGCATGTGGGACTTGTGGATGGAGCCCTTAATTCGCTTAACAAGGATTCACGGGTGGTCAATCTGTTGAAATCAGAGCACTACATTTTGGCCACCGTGCTCGATCCTAGATTTAAAGCCTACCTTGGATCTCTCTTTCCGGCAGACACAAGTCTGCTGGGGTTGAAAGACCTGCTGGTGACAAAATTGTCAAGTCAAGCGGAACGCGACCTGTCAACATCTCCTCCTTCACATTCTCCCGCAACTGGGGGTGCGAGGAAAAGGCTCAGAATTCCGAGCCCACCCGCTGGCGGTGATGCAGGGCAGTCTGGAGCGACTGCTGATGCTGACATCTGGTCCGGACTGAAGGACCTGACAACGATTACGGACATGTCGTCTACTGTCACTGCATATGATTCTCTCAACATTGATAGAATGGTGGAGGATTATATGAGTGACCGCATCCAAGTAGGCACGTCACACAGTCCGTACTTATACTGGCAGGAAAAAGAGGCAATTTGGAGGCCCTTGCACAAACTGGCTTTATTCTACCTAAGTTGCCCTCCCACAAGTGTGTACTCCGAAAGAGTGTTTAGTGCCGCCGCTCACCTTGTCAGCAATCGGCGTACGAGGTTACATCCAGAAAATGTGGAGAAGATGATGTTCATTAAAATGAATTATAATCAATTCCTCCGCGGAGACATTGACCAGCAGCAATTGCCTCCACAAAGTACACAGGGAGCTGAGATGGTGGATTCCAGTGGGGACGAATTGATAATCTGTGAGGAGGGGGATGTACACGGTGATATATCGGAGGGTGATGATGAGGTGGACATCTTGCCTCTGTAGAGCCAGTTTGTGCAAGGAGAGATTAATTGCTTCTTTTTTGGGGGGGGTCCAAACCAACCCGTCATATCAGTCACAGTCGTGTGGCAGACCCTGTCACTGAAATGATGGGTTGGTTAAAGTGTGCATGTCCTGTTTTGTTTATACAACATAAGGGTGGGTGGGAGGGCCCAAGGACAATTCCATCTTGCACCTCTTTTTTCTTTTCTTTTTCTTTGCATCATGTGCTGATTGGGGAGGGTTTTTTGGAAGGGACATCCTGCGTGACACTGCAGTGCCACTCCTAAATGGGCCCGGTGTTTGTGTCGGCCACTAGGGTCGCTAATCTTACTCACACAGTCAGCTACCTCATTGCGCCTCTTTTTTTCTTTGCGTCATGTGCTGTTTGGGGAGGGTTTTTTGGAAGGGACATCCTGCGTGACACTGCAGTGCCACTCCTAGATGGGCCCGGTGTTTGTGTCGGCCACTAGGGTCGCTAATCTTACTCACACAGCTACCTCATTGCGCCTCTTTTTTTCTTTGCGTCATGTGCTGTTTGGGGAGGGTTTTTTGGAAGGGCCATCCTGCGTGACACTGCAGTGCCACTCCTAGATGGGCCCGGTGTTTGTGTCGGCCACTAGGGTCGCTAATCTTACTCACACAGCTACCTCATTGCGCCTCTTTTTTTCTTTGCGTCATGTGCTGTTTGGGGAGGGTTTTTTGGAAGGGACATCCTGCGTGACACTGCAGTGCCACTCCTAGATGGGCCCGGTGTTTGTGTCGGCCACTAGGGTCGCTTATCTTACTCACACAGCGACCTCGGTGCAAATTTTAGGACTAAAAATAATATTGTGAGGTGTGAGGTATTCAGAATAGACTGAAAATGAGTGGAAATTATGGTTATTGAGGTTAATAATACTATGGGATCAAAATGACCCCCAAATTCTATGATTTAAGCTGTTTTTTAGGGTTTTTTGAAAAAAACACCCGAATCCAAAACACACCCGAATCCGACAAAAAAAATTCGGTGAGGTTTTGCCAAAACGCGTTCGAACCCAAACCACGGCCGCGGAACCGAACCCAAAACCAAAACACAAAACCCGAAAAATTTCAGGCGCTCATCTCTAAGTACAACTAGATGTGAGCAACAGGATTATTTAATACAATTCTATCTATCTATCTATCTATCTATCTATCTATCTATCTATCTATCTAGAACCGCCCTGTCCATAGTTCCTTTCAAATGAGACCCTAAGATATAAAAAATAAGAAATTGATTGGTTCAATGAATTAAGATACTCCTGCAGGGGTCACCAGACTTTCTTTCCAGCATCTTCTGATTACTGTTGGCATTCCTGTAGCCAATAGGGGATCAGTTTGAAATACCTACAATCAAAATCCCGACGGTCAAAATCCCGACAACAATTGACCGACGGTCAAAATCCCGACAAGGTCAAATACTGAAAAGGTCACAATACCAAAATTTAAAATACCGACAAGGTAAAAATACCGACATTTAAAATGTCGACAGGTCAAGAAGTCGACACAAGTTTTTCATTAATTTTTTATGTGTATGTCGACATAGGTTGACATGGACACTGTATAAGTGTACCGCGTCCCCTCGCATGGCCCGCGCTTCGGGCACTATTACATTCCCCCTCCAGGTCCACTGGGATGGTAAAGTATGAACAAGTCGGTTTCAAGGAAAAATCAGAAAAACTCATGTCGACTTTTTGACCTGTCAACATTTTAAATGTCGGTATTTTGACCTTGTCGGGTTTTTAAATGTCGATATTTTGACCTCGTCGGGATTTTGACCGTCGGTCAATGGTTGTCGGGATTTTGACCTTCGGGATTTTGATTGTAGGTAAATTGACTGCATCCCAGCCAATAGGGCTCCCTGCTGCACATTTGGAGGTCCTGGCCCCTGTATTGAAACTTACTGTAAACACATTCATGATCTTATCCCGTCTGCTACTGGTCTTCGTATTCCAGTCTCCCCTTTATACTCCCCTCTGCTTTCTCATCCCATCCCACAGGTCCCTAAGCCTACACCAAAAGAAAATCCTAAATTCTGCTAAATGTCAAATTGCATCAAATTGGAAAATCGCTGACCCTCCCTCATTCTTATCCACCATTAACACTGTTTGTTTACCATATGGAATGTATGATTGATACTCTCCACACTTTGTGACTTTGTCAATACCTGGGTGTATAGTTACTAAAAGTCGATTTTGATTGTTTTTTTTTTTTTTTAAATCAATCAAAATTGATGTTGTGCTTCCAGGGTTAGAACAAACATTTATTAAAATTTAAAAATGTTTACAAAAATCAACTTTGTGTGTTACAGCCCCTGAAACCCAACATCGACTGAAATCAATTTCGATCAACTTTCATCGATTTAAAATTGATCAAAATTGACCTTTGGTACGTATACCCCCATGTCTTCATGGACCATTTTGTAGCCGAGCCACCTTTACAAACAGTTTAAAACTTGATTCAATTTAAAATTGTGTATCTTGGTGCAGCGACTTCCCATACCCTTCCTTTTCTTCTCTTCTGTCTTTTTCCTCTCCCCTCCTCTAGCTTTCTTTAGCAGGGCACACTTTCAAATGTTTTTTCCCTTGCATTGTCCTATCACATATCTAATGCACTGCCCTAATTTCTCCCTGATGTAAACATATTGGGGGTAATTCCAAGTTGATCGCAGCAGGATTTTTTTTAGCAGTTGGGCAAAACCATGTGTACTGCAGGGGAGGCAGATATAACATGTGCAGAAAGAGCTAGATTTGGGTGGGTTATTTTGTTTCTGTGCAGGGTAAATACTGGCTGCTTTATTTTTACACTGCAAAATTTAGATTGCAGATTGAACACACCACACCCAAATCTAACTATCTCTGCACATGTTATATCTGCCTCCCCTGCACTGCACATGGTTTTGCCCAACTGCTAAAAAAATTCCTGCTGCGATCAACTTGGAATTACCCCCATCGTCTCAGTTATTTAGATGTGCAATTTTTTTATCATTTATTTATTTCTGTTTATTGTGGATTTCTACCTTCAGTTTACTTAACTCAGGGCCGATTCTGGCTGTGGTTGCGCCCCGGGCAAAACTATAGGGGCGTGACTTCACATGGGGGCATGGTCAGTAACGCCCCCATTTGTGCCCCCTGTAGCGCCGCTGGAATAAAAAAAAATAAAAAAAAAAAGTATACTTACTATCCCCGTTCCTGATCCAGACCGCTGCAGGCAGCTGCCGGTGCCGCTCCTCTCCTCGATCAGCATAGACACTAGAGGCAGGGCCGGAGCTTCCACTAGGCAGCTTTAGGCAGCTGCCTAGGGGCACCAGGACCTGAGGGGGCGGCCTGCTACAGCCTGCTACAGCTGTCTGAAAAAGGTAGCGTGGTCCTACTTCTCACAGCTGCCGCAATCCCCCCGTCACTCGTATGACCCCTAGCGTCTGTGCCACAATGCTGTGCGGTGTGCGATGATGTCATCACGCACCGCACAGCAAAGGTCCCCTCCACGAAGGGAAACTAGACGCGTAGCGTCTGGTTCCCTTCAGAGTGGGGGACCAGCGGGGGGCACAGCGGTGGGGGTGACAGCGGGGGGCACAGTAGCGGATCTTGCCACGGTGTGGCGCCCTCCGGATGGCGCCGGCGCCCTCCGGAAGGCGGCGCCCCGGGCAAAAGTCCTGCTTGCCCGTGGCAAGATCCGCTACTGATTAACTGCATTGTGAAACTATTGTATTTCATTTACCATCTACTACGCTGTTTAAACTCTTTAAAACAAACAAACAAAAATAAATTTCTGCAGAGACCCAAGTTCTGATAGAAGCGAATGGGCCTGATTGGAGTTTAGCGCAGGGGATGCACGCAGATTCCTGATTATCGGGAATCTGTAGCTGCGCAAGGTGCGTTGCACCGTCGTCCGTCGTCCCCCTCTTCTGGTGTCTGATTGACAGGAAGCAGCGTTGAGGGGGTGGGTAGCGGGCGGAGGGAAGGTGCAGTGGGTGCAGAGGCCTGTTTTCCTTGTCTGTCCATGTTTCTATGTGAGTTTTTTCCTCCCACTGGGTGGTACATGGGCCCTTACAAATGTTGCTATGGGACCCATAATTGACTAGTTACACTCCTGATCTGAATTATTCCTCTCCAAAATAAACACTATATATACAAGAAGTACATATTTACCCTGTGGAGATGATAATGGGAAGGAAATGTTGTGTGTGGGGTCTCCATGAAGTCCCCCACACCACACGTGGATGGTTCACTGTCCTTTTCTAGGTGGTATAGCCGATGCTCTCCATGTAATGACTTCTCCACTGGCTCAATCCCATAATGCACCTCAGTTAGGTGCATGACTCCCCTGTAAATAAGGAATACATTACACACAGTGTTATCACTGGAAAATATATTGTGCTCTAAAATGGTCATCTACTTCATTTACTACAATGTACAGTACTGTGGGGCTGACCGTTTACCGACTGTAATATCAGTGTTTCTCTGCAGTTCAATAGCAGTTGGTTAGGATAGCCTCCCAGATGTCTGTCATTAGCAGATGAAGAACCACTTTATCTCTCTCCAATGGGGAGATGTAGCAAATGTTGAAGAGAGATAAAGTACCAACCAATCCGCTCCTAACAGTTTTCAAACAGAACCTGAAAATGGCAATTATGTGCTGATTGATGAGTACTTTATCTCTCTCCAAGGCTTAGGGATATGCTGCACTATATGAGAAACTGATTAATCATCATCATAATAATAATAACTAGCCCCCTTTCACCCTCTTAGGGGTTGAATTTTGAAAAATCCCTGCTTAGTGGGTGGCTGCAAATAATTGTCACAGTTTCCAGGTCACCCAGCAGGTGCACAGGGAGAGTTCATAGAAACATAGAATTTGACGGCAGATAAGAACCACTTGGCCCATCTAGCCTGCCCCTTTTTTTTTACATTCTTTTTTTCTCTAACCTTGTTTGATCCTTATTTCTTTGTAAGGATATCCTTATGTCTATCCCATGCATGTTTAAATTGCTCCACTGTCTTAGCCTCTACCACCTCTGATGGGAGGCTATTCCACTTGTCCACTACCCTTTCTGTGAAGTAATTTTTCCTCAAATTTCCTCTGAAACCCCCCTCCAGTCTCAGTGCATGTCCTTGTGTCCTATTGCTTCTCTTGATTTGGAGAATGTTTCCCTCCTGAACTTTGTTAAAACTCTTGATATATTTGAAAGTTTCTATCATGTCTCCCCTTTCACTTTTACCAACTGTCACATTTTCACCAACTGTCACATTTTCTAGAGCACAATAGTAATGCATTGTAAATGGCAGGCAGACATTAATACTTTTTTGCAAATCCATGGACCAAGACCGTTAATTTGGTATATGATGTTCCCTGCTCCAACAATGGCTTCTTAGAAATTTGTCACTCATAAAAGTAGTCATTCTGCTAATATATAGATAATAATAATAATAATAATAATAAGGCTTGATACATTTCCCCCATAGCCACACATAAGAAAATAATAATAATAATAATAATAATAATAATAATAATATTTTACTTACCGGTAAATCTATTTCTCGTAGTCCGTAGTGGATGCTGGGGACTCCGTAAGGACCATGGGGAATAGACGGGCTCCGCAGGAGACAGGGCGCTTTAAGAAAGAATTTGGATTCTGGTGTGTTCTGGCTCCTCCCTCTATGTCCCTCCTCCAGACCTCAGTTAGAGAAACTGTGCCAGGAGAGCTGACAGTACAAGGAAAGGATTTTGGAATCCAGGGCAAGACTCATACCAGTCACACCAATCATACCGTATCACTCGTGATAAATTTACCCAGTTAATAGTATGAACAACAACGGAGCATCAGATCAACCCTGATGCAACCAAACATAACCCTTATTTAAGCAATAACTATATACAAGCATTGCAGAAGAAGTCCGCACTTGGGACGGGGGCCCGGCATCCACTACGGTCTACGAGAAATAGATTTACCGGTAAGTAAAATCGTATTTTCTCTAACGTCCTAGTAGATGCTGGAGCCTCCGTAAGGACCATGGGGATTATACCAAAGCTCCCAAACGGGCGGGAGAGTGTGGATGACTCAGGGTATCAAACTTGTAAAACTTTGCAAAAGTGTTCGAACCTGACCAAGTAGCTGCTCGGCAAAGCTGTAATGCCGAGACCCCTCGGGCAGCCGCCCAAGCAGAGCCCACCTTCCTTGTGGAGTGGGCTTTTACTGATTTTGGAAGCGGCAATCCAGCCGCAAAATGAGCCTGCTGAATCATGTTACAGATCCAGTGAGCAATAGTTTGCTTTGAAGCGGGAGCACACAGCTTGTTGGGTGCATACAGGATAAACAGCGACTCAGTTTTCCTGACTCTAGCCGTTCTGGCTACATAAACCTTCAAAGCCCTGACCACATCTAGTAACTCGGAATCCTCCAAGTCACGAGTAGCCACAGGCACCACAATAGGTTGGGTCATATGAAAAGATGACACCACTTTTGGCAGAAATTGTGGACGGGTCCGCAACTCTGCCCTGTCCATATGGAAAAACCAGATAGGGGCTTTTATGTGACAAAGCCGCTAATTCTGACACACGCCTAGCTGAAGCCAAGGCTAATAGCATGACCACCTTCCACGTGAGAAATTTTAACTCCACAATTTTGAGTGGCTCAAACCAGTGTGACTTCAGGAAACTCAACACCACGTTAAGATCCCAAGGTGCCACTGGAGGCACAAAAGGGGGCTGAACATGCAGCACTGCCTTTACAACGTCTGAACTTCAGGAAGAGAAGCCAGTTCTTTTTGACGGAAAATGGATAGGGCCGAAATCTGGACCTTAATGGAACCCAATTTCAGGCCCAAAGTCACTCCCGACTGTAGGAAGTGAAGGAAAACGGCCCAGCTGGAATTCCTCCATAGGGGCATTCCTGGCCTCACACCAAGCAACATATTTTCGCCATATACGGTGATAATGTTGAGCCGTAACATCCTTCCTAGCCTCTATCAGCGTAGGAATGACCTCATCCGGAATGCCTTTTTCTGCTAGGATCCGGCGTTCAACCGCCATGCCGTCAAACGCAGCCGCGGTAAGTCTAGGAACAGACAGGGCCCCTGTTGCAAAAGTCCTGTCTTAGAGGCAGAGGCCACGGGTCCTCTGTGAGCATTTCTTGCAGATCTGGATACCAAGTCCTTCTTGGCCAATCCGGAACAAAGAGTATTGTTCTCACTCCTCTTTTCCTTATGATTCTCAGCACCTTGGGTATGAGAGGAAGAGGAGGAAATACATAGACCGACGGGAACACCCACGGTGTCACCAGTGCGTCCACAGCTATCGCCTGAGGGTCTCTTGACCTGGCGCAATATCTCTGCAGCTTTTTGTTGAGGCGGGATGCCATCATGTCCACCTGTGGCAGTTCCCACCGACTTGCAATCTGCATGAAGACTTCTTGATGAAGTCCCCACTCTCCCGGGTGGAGGTCGTGCCTACTGAGGAAGTCTGCTTCCCAGTTGTCCACTCCCGGAATGAACACTGCTGACAGTGCGCTTACGTGATTCTCCGCCCAGCGAAGAATTCTGGTGGCTTTTACCATCGCCACCCTGCTCCTTGTGCCGCCTTGGCGGTTTACATGAGCCACTGCGGTGATATTGTCTGACTGAATCAGAACCAGTTGGTCGCGAAGCAGGGTCTCTGCTTGACTTAGGGCGTTGTATATGGCCCTTAGTTCCAGGATATTGATGTGAAGGCAAGTCTCCTGCTTTGACCACAGCCCTTGGAAATTTCTTCCCTGTGTGACTGCCCCCCACCCTCGGAGGCTTGCATCCGTGGTCACCAGGACCCAGTCCTGAATGCCGAATCTGCGACCTTCGAGAAGGTGAGCACTCTGCAGCCACCACAAGAGAGACACCCTGGCCCTGGGGGATAGGGTGATTAATCTGAAGATGTGATCCGGACCACTTGTCCAGTAAGTCCCATTGGAAGGTCCTCGCATGGAACCTGCCGAAGGGAATGGCCTTGTATGATGCCACCCTCCTTCCCAGGACTCGAGTGCAGTGATGCACTGACACCTGTTTTGGTTTTAATAGATTCCTGACCAGTGTCACGAGCTCCTGAGCTCTCTCTATCGGGAGATAAACCCTTTTCTGGTCTGTGTCTAGGATCATGCCTAGGAGAGGCAGATGAGCTGTAGGAACCAACTGCGACTTTGGAATATATAGAATCCAGCCGTGTTGCCGTTACACTTCCAGAGAAAGTGATACGCTGTTCAGCAACTGCTCTCTTGATCTCGCTTTTATGAGAAGATCGTCCAAGTACGTGATAATAGTGACACCTTGCTTCCGCAGGAGCACCATCATTACCGCCATTACCTTGGCGAATATTCTCAAGGCCGTGGAGAGACCAAACGGCAACGTCTGAAAATGGTAATGACAATCCCGTACCGCAATTCTGAGGTACGCCTGATGAGGTGGATAAATGGGGACATGAAGGTATGCATCCTTTATGTCCCGAGTCACCATAAAATCTCCCCCTTTCAGGCTTGCAATGACCGCTCTTAGCGATTCCATCTTGAACTTGAACCTTTTCAGGTATATGTTCAGGGATTTTAAATTCAATATGGGTCTGACCGAACCGTCTGGTTTCGGGACTACAACATGGTCGAATAATAACCCCCTCCTTGTTGAAGGAGGGGAACCTTGACCACCACCTGTTGAAGATACAATTTGTGAATTGCAGTTAACAACTGTTTCCCTCTCGTGGGGGGAAGCTGGCAGGGCCGTCGGTGAGAGGGCATCTTCTCAAAGTCCAGCTCGTATCCCTGAGACACAATATCTATTGCCCAGGGATCTAACAGGGAGTGAACGCACTTGTGGCTGAACCTACGAAGGCGTGCCCCCACCGGGCCTAGCTCCGCCTGTGGAGCACCAGCGACATGCAGTGGATTTTTGTAGAGGCCGGGGAGGACTTCTGTTCCTGGGAACTAGCTGTGTTGTGCAGCTTCTTTCCTCTGCCCCCGCCTCTGGCAAGAAAGGATGCACCTCGGACTTTCTGGTTTCTTTATTCGAAAGGCTGCATTTGATAATGTCGTGTTTTCCTAGGCTGTGCAGGAATATAAGGCAAAATATCAGAATTACCAGCTATAGCTGTGGAGACCAGGTCCGAGAACCCTTCTCCACACAATCCTCAGCCTTCCATATGCCTCTTAAGTCAGCATCATCTGTCCACTGCATATTCTACAGGACACGTCAAGCAGAAATCGACATAGCTTTGACTCTAGGACCCAGTATACTCATATCTCTTTGGGCATGTTTTATATAAACATATCTCTTAAGACAGCATCTTTAATATATATATATATATATATATATCTCTATATATACATATGTATATCTATATACATACTAGGGTCTCAATCTCTGCTGATAAGGTACCTGTCCACGCTGCCACAGCGCTATAAACCCATGCCGACACAATCGCCGGTCTGAGTAGTGTACCAGAATGTGCACGCTATCTGCAGGATCCCTGAGAATAGCTGTTACGTCAGGGCTACCTTTTGGGCAAACGTGACACCCTAGGGGAAGATTCCCATCCTATCCTGGCCCTAGTGGGGAAAGGATACTGCCTGAGAATTCTTTGTGGGAAACTGCAGTCTCTTGTCTGGAGATTCCCGCTCTTTTTCATCATGAGAGGAGGGAAATTTACCTCAGCTTTCTTCCCCTTAAACATGTGTACCCTTGTGTCAGGGACAGATGAGTCATCAGTGATATGCAAATCATCTTTTATTACAATAATCATATATTGAATACTTTTCTGCCATTTTGGCTGTAACTTTGCATTATCGTAGTCGACACTGGAGTCAACCTCCGTGTCGATATCAGTGTCTATTATTTTGGATAGTGAGCATTGAGAGACTCTGAAGGTCTCTGCGACATAGGGACAGACATGGGTAGATTTCCTGTCTGTTCTCTAATCTTTTGTGCAATAAATTCACCTTAGCACTTAATTACACATATCCAAACAGGTGTCGGCGTTGTCGACGGAGACACCCTCTCACACACATATTTGCTCCATCTCCTCCTTAGGGGAGCCTTTTACCTCAGACATGTCGACACACACGTACCGACACACCACACACTCAGGGAATGCTCATCTGAAGACAATTCCCCATTAGGCCCTTTGGAGAGACAGACAGAGAGTATGCCAGCACACACCCCAGCGCTATTAACGCAGGAATAACACAGTAACTTAATGTTAACCCAGTAGCTGCTGTTTATATTGATTTTTGCGCCTAATTATGTGCCCCCCCTCTCTTTTTACCCTCTTCTACCGTGTAACTGCAGGGGAAAGACTGGGGAGCTTCCTCTCAGCGGTGCTGTGGAGAAAAAGCATGGCGCTGGTGAGTGCTGAGGAAGAAGCCCCGCCCCCTCGACGGCGGGCTTCTGTCCCGCTTTCATGTACAATTTTGGCGGGGGCTCATACATATATACAGTGCCCAACTGTATATTATGCAAACTTTTGCCAAAGAGGTCTCTAATTGCTGCCCAGGGCGCCCCCCCCTGCGCCCTGCACCCTACAGTGACCGGAGTATGTGGGTTTAGTGTGGGAGCAATGGCGCACAGCTGCAGTGCTGTGCGCCACCTCATATGAAGACTGGAGTCTTCTGCCGCCGATTTCGAAGTCTTCTTGCTTCTGTCTGCCGGCTTCTGTCTTCTGGCTCTGCGAGGGGAACGGCGGCGCAGCTCCGGGATCGGACGACCAAGGGTGCGATCCTGTGTACGATCCCTCTGGAGCTAATGGTGTCCAGTAGCCTAAGAAGCAGGACCTATCTTCAGTGAGTAGGGCTGCTTCTCTCCCCTCAGTCCCACGTAGCAGAGAGTCTGTTGCCAGCAGATCTCTCTGAAAATAAAAAACCTAACAAAATACTTTCTTTTTAGCAAGCTCAGGAGAGCTCACTAAGTAGCACCCAGCTCGTTCGGGCACAGATTCTAACTGAGGTCTGGAGGAGGGACATAGAGGGAGGAGCCAGAACACACCAGAATCCAAATTCTTTCTTAAAGTGCCCTGTCTCCTGCGGAGCCCGTCTATTCCCCATGGTCCTTACGGAGTCCCCAGCATCCACTAGGACGTTAGAGAAAATAATAATAATAATAATAATAATAATATAATAATGAGACTTGATACATCTCCCCCAGTCACACATAAGAACACACAGAGAATACATATCAGTTATAAAAGGACTTACCCTATTTATTTTTGCCTTCACAAAATAAATCCATAGGGCGGGATGTACTAAGCGGAAAATGCGGTAAACTCCCTGTTTACCGCATTTTCCTGATGTACTAACCCCCGGCCGGCAGGACAGCGCCACGGCGGGGTACGCCAGCTTTAGCTGGCGTACGTCCATAGAAGCCTATGGGCTTCTCTCCGCGGCGCTGTGTGAGGGATCCGATCGGATCCCTCCCAGCATGCCCTGCGGCCGCCCCCGTCACCCCGCGCATGCGCAGACTGACTCCTGGGGCCGAATCCCGGAAGTCAGGCTGCGCATCGCGGAGGACAGCTCTTATCGGAAGAGCCGTCCTCCGCAATGCTGATCGCATATGTTAGTACATATGCGATCAGCATCGTGGAGCAGGGCGGCGATGGGCGGCGATGTACATTAGTACATCCCGCCCACTGTAACTTAAATATTCCAGTGAATGTATACATAGATGTAGTATATACATGGCTGGGTAGCTTTATATTCATCTCATGCATAGTTAGTTTCTTAATGGCTCTATAAACCAACCTGAGCCCGTTGCAAGTGCTGATCGCAACAACCGAGTCTTCCATTCCTTCCACTTGTCCATGGTAATAACAATTGTATTGCTGCAGAAAGAGTGGGATAACATTCTTGGACATGCAGTGATTTCAAATATCTAATCCTATACATATATCTATATCTCAATGGATTTTGAAGGGTATGCGGAACCTACAACTTGGCTTTTATTTTCAATTCGTTAAGAACGGAGTTCCATAAATTTGCACCATTTGACCCAGCTTGTTTGTTGACCTCTTCTGATTTTTGCCTGCCCTGACCCTGCCTGAATTTGACAATTGAAGTTTCTCTGACTTTTCATACCTTTGCCTGTATTTGACCATTCAAGATTTTTTTTACCAGTCCAAACCTATTCCTGGACTTGAGCACTGAAGTTTTGCCATCTGCCCTGACCTCCAGACTTGACCTTTGAAGTTGTTCTGCCTGCCCTGACCATAGCCTGGATATTGACCTGCATGTCTGGCTTTGCAGACCTATTCCCAGCACTAATCTTATCCTGAATACTTCTTCTCCACTGCCACAGTACTGTCTAGGCTCCTTCGTCAAATTTTCATCTGTTGCACATCTGCGACAGAAAGTTTTTAGTACCGTGTTCTAGGTTCCAGACTATGATTTATTGCTTTATCTGGCAGCATGTCTATCTCCTTCTAATTCTGTGGAAAAATATCTGAAACTGCCGAAGTCCTGGGGGCACTGGAGTACCATGGTGGAATCAACTCCAAAAAACAAACACAAAAAAAAAAACAGGCGTGCTAAAGAGTTTCCTGTGTTTCAGCATAACACACCTAATTCAAAGGGTTTCAGGCAAAAATATATGAAAGGGGAGTGGTTTGTGCATTAGATCCCTGATATTGGTCTGTTTATCAAATCTTTTCACTATATACAGCCCACTTTTTACATGGAAACTACTGAGAAAGGATTGCTCAAAATAGTCCTATTCTTGATTGGGGTGTGGCTCATAGGGTCAACAGTAACTAGGTCGACAGTCATTAGGTTGACCACTATTGGTCGACAGTGACTAGGTCAACACCTGAAATAGGTCGACATGGTCATTAGGTCAACATGAACAAGGTTGACATGGAAAAAGGTTGACATAAGTTTTTTTTTTTTTTGGTGTTGTTTTCTTTGTAAAGTGAAGGGTAACCCCAGTTAGTACACATGGCTTCACTCGCCATGCTTCGGGGAAAGTTACTATTCCCAATCGTAGTCCACGTGGATCGTAAAGTATGAAAAAGGTAAAAAAAATGTGAAAAACCAATGTCGACCTTGTACATGTCGACCTAGTAACTATGTCGACCTATAGACCATGTTGACCTAATGCATGTCGACCGATAGTGGTTGACCTAAAGAGTGTCGTCCTAAGTGCAGTTTACCTAAAGTCCGGATCCCGTTGAATGAACTACAAAGATAGCTGGTCACCAGGTCACTTAGTGCTTGCAAAAATGGTACTGGTGTCTACCAAGTTTGAACTTCACCCATAAAAATAACTAAACAAAGAGATCAACCCTATTTAATTTTAAGACATTACAAAAATATCTGGTCAACCAATGGACAAAAAAGATAGATGCAAGCATACATAGACTTTTATTCATAAAATATGAACAACATATGAGCAACACTTAGTGGAATGTTACTAGACCTGGACTTGCAGGAAAGCAGCAAAGACTATGGGGGAGATGTACTAAGCAGTGAAAAGAGTGGAGACGTGAGCCCATGGCAACCAATCAGCTTCTCTGTATAATTTTATAGTATGCAAATATAAATGTTACTTCAATTCTGATTGGTTGCCATGGGCAACATTTCCACTGGCTCATTGCTCCACTCTTTTCACTGCTTACTACATCTCCAAGTTCCATCATCAAATTACTACTGCTTTTATTTTAAAAACAAGACGTTCACTTTTTGAACAACTTCCTGCTAAGTAATCTAGTACCCCATGTTGCAAGTGCGCTGTTAAGAGGCTTGGATGGACCTGCAAGGTCAAAGTGCAGTCATCTCCATTGAACAAATGCATCTGAAATTTTTTGTAAAACAAAAACAAATACCGGGGTAGATAGAAAAAGGAGGAGAGGAGAGAAGGGTAAGAGGGAAAGAAGAAGAAGAATAAAGTGAGACACCGGAAAATTGGGATGGGGGTCTCTATCGGAATAAACGTATCTATGTTCAGTATTCTGACTGGGGAAAGCCCAGTTCCAATCTCAGATCAGGAAAGGAAAGCACCCTTTCAGAACAAACTAACTGATTTAGCCTCAAAATATTCGGGGAGTTCCATAATCGGAAGGCATAGTGTAATTTTTAAACTTTGTTATACCTTAATGTCCTGATCCGCAGGCTACTACCCAAAACATCCTTATTTTAATCTACTGTTGGGAACAGCAAAAGTAGCATAGGGGTTAACGGGGTCAAACAATGTAAATCAGGGTGTTATTGGTACATCCATGCCTGAAGGAGGCGCAATGGCACATACCGGTACTGTGCGATTGAGGGCCTGCAGTCCTCCGTCTTCGCTGTAGGTAAAGTGCTGAAAGTCTTTGCTCACAAACCCTCTAAATACAATTAGTGACGTACAAAACATAATTAGTACTATTTTAAGATTGTGCAATATTTATATTTGATATTTTCTGTTACAGGCAATATATTTCTAAACTGCTGTGTAATGTAATATTATTATATATGTCAACCTTATTATTCCAGTTGTAGTTCTCTCACATATCTGTACCTCCAAACTTTCCTACCTCTATGTGAAGCCATATCTTCCAAATTCCCATCTGTACAGACTCATCTACCCAAATGTCACCCGTGTCCTCCAACTGTCACTCTGTCACTAAACCACCCATCCCAATGATCCCTCTATCACAATGCCATATGCCTAGCTGTGCATATACTACATTCCAATACATTCATATTGGCCATCTATTGCAAAACCATGCGTCCCATTTGTTCCTCTCTGTCCCTCTCGCGTGGGCCGATTCTCTGCTGCGACCGCTTTAGCTATTTTTGCCGTAGTCTCATCTGTGACATTATGCTACAGTAATGCTAGTATCAGCCCTTCCCCTGGTGTACAGGCATGCGTCCAAATGTCCAAGGACCAAGACACCAACATTAACCATCTTCAGATGTTGTTATACTGCTTTGTGCGTCTTTAGATGTCACCATTGGTCACACCATTGCACCAGCCCCCTGGTAGGTGCAGATCTTCCCTGAGAGTATGGCCTCGAATGTGAGTAATGAAGTGTCTGTGTACACAACCAATTTAGCATCATGTCCATGACACTCCCATGACAATCCCAATAGATGGCCATTTTTGTGAATCTGAATAGTCACAGCCCAGGACGCCAGTACATTTGCAATACATTCCTGATACGGTGCGTCTTAATAGCAACTGCGCCTCTGTGTGCACACAATGGGCGACATTCTGACCCGTTCGCACGCAGAGGTTCTTCGCTGCGGTGCGAATGGGTTGGAAAGGCGCATGCGCGGCGGACACATTGCGCACGCGCGTAGTTGCCGGGCGAGAAATGTGATCGCAGCGGCGATCGCAAGAAGACGGACAGGCGGGAGGCGTGCTGGGGCGGATACTCACCGTTTTCCAGGTGTGGTGAGTCCAACGCAGGCAGTGTCGAGGCGTTTGGAGGGCGGATGTCTGACGTCAGGACCGGGACCTTCATCGCTGGATCCGTCGCACTGGGTGACTAGCTGCAGCCCTGGTCTTGTTTTACTTGAAACTTTTTAGCATAGCAGGGATGCACAACCGTTCGCAGCCCTGCTATGCTAAAATACACTCCCCCATAGGCGGCATCAGGTTGATCGAACGAGCAGCAAAAAGTTGCTACAGTACGTGTGATCAACTCGGAATGACCCCCATTGTATAATACATTCGCTGTAAGGAAAGGGTTATCGCACACACAGTAGCAAAAAAAATGCTCACCTCTGAACATCGGCATTGCGTCATACTTGCCTACATTTAAAATCTCCTCTCCGGGAGAAGCCAGGAGTGGAGGCGCTGCTCGCCAGTGCGGGCTTTACATCACTAGGCTATGCCCCCAAATACTGTGAATTTACATAATTTAGCCCCATCCCCTCTAAAGCGTCGCAGATTTCCTGTATGATCTCCTCATCCTGCCCACTTCACTAGGAAGCGGGTGGGATGCGGGAGATCTGGTCACTCGTCCGTGGGTGCAGTAAACTGCACGAAAAATTGTGAGTCTCCCAACACTTGTGGGAGAGTAGGCAAGTATGTATTGCTTACCACTCTGAATCAGACCTTTGGTGTTAGTCTGTTATATCAGTGTTACCACACAGTATAAACCCACTCCGTTATTCCAAGGAGTGCTTATGCTTTATCTTTACCTATTCCTTTGCAGATTCAGTATTAGAGTACCATTCACAGTTGGGATGTTATAGGATATATTTTCATCCAGTTGCTCCTGTAGATAAAAAGAGATATGGCTCAGTTTCATTTTTTTGCAACAGTCTAACTCATCGCAACTCTAACTTATCACAAATACTTGTTTATTAGTGAGGGTGAACTGCGACCTTGTACAGTAGTTATATTCTGTATAAAGAATCCTCCATTTGTGTCATGCAACTTTATGATGTTTTAGTTCAAAGATCAGTTGACATTTACAACATATTACTAGGACTATATAAATTCACTGATCAGCAAAACTCTGCACTGTACTCCTCCTATATTATACAGCTGCTCCCCAGTCCTCCCCACAATTAAGCAATAGTGCACAATCAAGTTCAACAATAACGGAGAGGACGCCAGCCACGTCCTCTCCCTAACATTTCCAATGCACGAGTGAAAATGGCGGCGACGCGCGGCTGCTTATATAGAATCCGAATCTCGCGAGAATCCGACAGCGGGATGATGACGTTCGGGCGCGCTCGGGTTAACCGAGCCATACTGGAGAATCCGAGTATGGCTCGGACCCGTGTAAAAAGGGTGAAGTTCGGGGGAGTTCGGTTTCCGAGAAACCGAACCCGCTCATCACTAAATTTTTTTGACTTGTATGTAACCAACATAAATTCAAGACAGATCCAGGAAATAGGACACATAACTGTTTGTACTCCCTTGTTTAGGACTGTGGGTCTGATTCTGAGTTTCTTGCAGGAGAGGGGCTGCACGTAGATTCCCAATTATCAGGAATCTGCAGCTGCACAAGTCAAGGCCTATTCTGCACATGTGTAGAACGGGCCTTGTGATGATGACCGTATTCCCCCTGTGCCTGATTAACAGGCAGCAGCATTGTGGTGGAGGGCAGGGGGAGGAGGAAGGGCTCAGTTCCTGAAAAGGGAGAGGGGGGCTATCACCCCCGTGTTCTGGGGGAGGAAAGCCTATGGTCTTCTTGGTCTCACAGTCCACACTTTCGATGGCCAGCTGTGCTAAGCTGAGACTTACTCAGCTGTCCGACTGCTTACTTACTCAGACTTACTCAGCTGTCCGACTGCTTACTTACTCAGACTTACTCAGCTGTCCGACTGCTTACTTACTCAGACTTACTCAGCTGTCCGACTGCTTACTTACTCAGACTTACTCAGCTGTCCGACTGCTTACTTACTCAGACTTACTCAGCTGTCCGACTGCTTACTTACTCAGACTTACTCAGCTGTCCGACTGCTTACTTACTCAGACTTACTCAGCTGGCCGATACAGGAGATATATATATATATATATATATATATATATATATATATATAAACAGAAAATGAGGCGGCACTTGGAGACTGGCGTAGGTGATGAAAAATTGTATTAAACAGACAGTTTAACGTTTCGGGGACGTGCTCCCCTTCCTCAGAAGGGGAGCACGTCCCCAAAACGTTAACCTGTCTGTTTAATACAATTTTTCATCACCTACGCCAGTCTCCAAGTGCCGCCTCATTTTCTGTTTGCATCAGTATTGTGGGTTAGTCCCCAGGGAGGAAGGCACAGGAGCAAGGTTTTTATTTGCCACTTGTGGAGTGCCGGAGGTTCTACGTTGGATATATATATATATATATATATATATATATATATATATATATATATATACATACACACACACACAGCACTGTAGGCTCACTCTCGTTAAGCCTTGCCTTGCAGTGGCACAATAAAAAAAAAACATGGCGCCCGGTGCGACTACATTCTCAATGATTTGAGTATGCTGGGGTCAGTCGCAACTGGTGGTGCTCATGTTTTGCGTATGCATTGCAATTCTGCTAATGCATACGCAGATTTGCAAGTGCATCAGTAGGCGTCTTTTATCGTTTCTGGGCGGCTCTTCACATTTTGATTTTTAGCAAGAGTCGATTTGTGAACATCGCTGTCTCAGCTCCGATAGTGATCCATAGTGAATTAGGCCCTGTACGTGTTGCAATTACACTGGTTTATTGTAACTGCATCAATTACCGTTCTTTTTATATGTCTCTGATGCTTTTATTATATGATTTATCTATGCATAGGTACAGCTAATATTTCACTGTTTCATACACTGGGTTCTTCTTCAGGTTTGATTGTAATTGCAGAGCTACTCTTAGCAGTTGTGCATTACGATCCTTAGCATTGAGAATGCAGGAGGAGATGCATACCTCCGCCTTCCTGTATTAAGCGTTCCAAACTCAATAAGGCCCTCAGTAAATGCTGATATAATAATTTACCTGTGAACTGCAGAATTATCTGCTGCTTATTGGTGATAGACACTGAATGCAGCGCTGTTATTATCTCTTTTTTTCATGGAGAAGATAACACTGCCTTTCTTGCATGTACTGCTCTTGTTTATGGCTGACAATCATGGACAGTCTGCTGCCGCTCTGCATCTTACAGTATGTTGCAGGACTCATTCATGCAGAACGGGTCATGCACATGCGCAATACCGAAAATCTGTGGTTTAGGACGATGGGCGCAGGACCGACCAGACCCGAATCAGGCCCAACAAGAACATATTCACCTACCTGTAGATCATACTTGCCAATATTGTGGCTGCCTCCTCCGGGAGGAGGCAGCCATCTTGGCAAGGCAGAAGGCGTGGTGTGGCACACTGGGGGCGTGGCACCAGGTGCTGCTGGGTAGGGACGGGGGCATGTCAGCAAATTCCCGTCATCGTGGACTCACCCCCGCCACCCAGTACAGAGATTCCAGGTATTGTGAGGCAAGGGGGCGGGAGACTTGCCCACCCTTCCGGGAGGCCGGGAGCTCCACCCGATTTTCGGGAGACTCCCGGCCATTCCGGGAGAGTAGGCAAGTATGTTGTAAATATAACATATATAGACTTAGACACATGCCCAGACATGCCTCTTGGAAGGTTTTGTACCAGTAGCATGGTTTAAAGATACAGAATGATGGTGGCAATAGATCCTCTTTCTAGTCACTTCTGATTGGCTGCCTACGTATTGACCACTCCAATGTAATTTTGTTAGCATTGCACCTAAATGATATCAAGTTATGGCTGTCTGCATATGTATGGGTATTTCTAATTATACATAATTGTACACCTGATGCACGTATGATGCATAAATACTACTATTTTTATTTTTCTGTAAGTATCTTGAGACCTATGTGATTCAGCACACAGTTTTACGACAACATTTTTACATGTATGTTTGGGGCACGAAATGAGTCCCAATATCTCTCCTTTATCTAGCAAGCCATTACAATGTCTGAACGTGGGTCTAATCATTCAACACATCATGATGTTCCAACATACAGCCAGCAGAAAATATCAGTAGACCTTAACGCTTAGTAAAGATGACGTGGTAGTTGGCAGAAAATGACAAAGCAGAAAGGTGAAAGATAGAGGAAGTGGACCAAGAAGATGGAAACACCATGGAAAATGAATGAGACTAAGCAAACTGAAAGCAAAGGGCATTCACAGTGGTGTGGCATATGCAATAAGTAAATATCCCAGGGTCACGTTCTTATATCTGAACTGTGTGGAGTGACTATTTTCATGGCTTACATGGATGCATGAGGAGACTTCAGTGACTTTGAAATAAGGTTTGTGTTTGGGTCATACTTGTCTACCCTCTCGGAAGATGCGGGAGACTCCCGATTTTTAGGGTAGAGCGCTGCAGCCCCAGAAGGATATGTGGCTCTTCCACATCCTGTCCGCAACCTGACCGCTTCCTAATGAAGCAGGTAGGATAATGATAAAAGCCTGGAAAAAGCAGCGACGGTCTGAAGGTGGCAGGGCTAAAAGACATGGATTACATCATTTAGCCCTGCCTCCTACCTGCGTTCCAGCGAATCACGGGCATTTCCTGTTCTTGAGGGCGAGGCCTGATGACATGACAGTATGGCCCCGCACCCTGAAGTACCATGCTTTGTGTCCCATCCAAGCTTCCCCCGGAGAGGAGACAGAAGAAGCAGGCAAGTGTGGTGTGGGTGTGGTTGGTAGGAGCTTCATTGACCAAAACTGCTCAACTCACCAGGGCCGTAGAGAGCTTGGCATTGCCTGGGAAATGCAAGGGGCATGGCCTAATCACATGTCGGGATGCCGAATGTCAGTATCCCGACATCGGCATCCCGAGCGGTAGAATGCCCGCAGGAGGGCGAGCGCAACGAAGCCCCTTGCGGGCTCGGTGGCGAGCTACGCTCAATACACACACTCTATTCTCCATCTATGGTTGTCGTGGACAGAAAGTTTGTGACTCTGTGCACCGAGTATACCTGTTCGGGCTAGCTGCAGCACTTTGGTGACTAATCTATAGACAGTAATTGGTGATTAAATGCTGCACTCGGCCCTATTCGTTGTGTGGGTGTCTCCTATATATACAATAGGAAAATGGCCAATGTGTAGAAATATGGACCTTGCAAAATATAGGTAATAAATCTTTACTGATCAATTCAAAAAGTAATTAATGACATAGATCTTCCAAACAAATGAGAAATATAAGTAACGTAAGGATTAAATGCAGTTAATCCTGCAAATAAATTAAAAGTAAAGTAAATTAGAGTATAATGTCCCGCAACAAGTGATATTAACCTCCTGGTCAACACGGTAATGTGAGCGGTACCTGACCCTTGGTGAGTGACCAAAGAGACTAAGGGAAACACAGTCTTGAATGTCCTTCGGACGGCAGCGTCCCGCTCGTCCGAGTAGCTACTTGCACTTAGGTATTCCTTATGGGAGTAGTTCTTCACGGTATTCAGTGGGTACTGACCGGGTGTGTGTTGGGAGCAATACCCTCCGGACTGGTCCGCCCTATTGCAGCCCCGTTCCCCTGCAGGGCGCCGGTTCACCAGCGCTCCCTGGGTGATCGTGTGCTGTGTAAGCAGGGACCTGTCTCGGCAGGGAGTGTATCACGGCAGCGGCTGTGTGCGACGCTTGCCGTGTTCCCCGCCGTACAGATAGGGTCTGTCAAACTACCCCCCCGGGGACCAGTCAGGCTGCCTCGGCTCTGAACTCGGGCGGCGCATCGGTGTACGGACGCTCGCTGGATCTCAGTCAGCCGCTGAAGAATGAACTGTCTGGACGGGGGACTAATCAAGCCACCCCGGCCCTGAACTCCAGTGACGCGTCAGTGTACGGACGCTCACCAGATATCAGTCAGCCGTGGAGGCAAGAAACGTCTGCACGTGGGATGAAGAACAGTCGCGGCTCAATGAACCGCTGACCGCCCCCCCCCCCCCCCGCCGTGTAGGGAAGTTGACTCTGCTCACCTGTCACCGCCGTTAATGGCCTCCCGTTACCGGCTTCTTCCTCTGGTGTCGCCTTGTAGTGTTTGTTAGCGGAGTTCTCGATCATGCGTTCTCAGCCTAGTGTCCTGTCTTTCTCCCGTGCACGGGTCCTGTACTTTGTCGAGGTGGTTTCCAATGTGTGTCTCTCCAACGCGTTTCAGCCCACTAGCGGCCTTCCTCTGGGAGTCTTTGCATGTCCTCTCCGTTGGTGCTCTTTATAAAGGGTTTCATTTCAAATACCCTGCCTTCTGCAGGTCTCAAAGAGTGCATTTCCTATTGGTCCATCTAATTAAGTTCCTGGTTGGTCAGTGATGCTGTCAGTCTTGGGAGTTCTACCCTCCCATTGGTCCATCTGGTTCAGTCACTGATTGGCCCATGATACTGTCAATCTTAGGAATTCTAGCCTTCCATTTAAGGCTAAAACCAGGTTAGTTTGGTAAACTACAGTCCCACGTCCATGTTCAATGGGATTGAATAAATAAAATGCATGACAACAAAACTCTATGTAAATATAGATGCATATAAAAGTATATACATGTGCATGAATGTACATACAAATGTGCAATAAATGGATATCATACAACATTGTTCCTAATGGTAATCTTGCTGTCAAATGCTAAAGGTTACAGCTCCCTGCGTAATATAATTCCTTATGGTAATTTAGGTACTTATTATCTCTGTGTCGTAGCAAGTTTTGTTCTTTTGTTCGCTAGCATTTTGTTAAAAACAGATGTTGTGTATCACACTCTAAATGTTTCTGTATAAATGAGTCGGAAACATAAACCATGTACACATATATGATGATACATCCATGTATATGTGGTTTCACATGCCGTAATGGGATATTGGATCTAAAAATCATGTAGTAAAACCTTACTACAGATCTCGGTAAATACTAGGACTAATGTCTTTTTCTGCAAACGATGGATTTTACTTCGTTGTTTTTGTTCAGACCGTGTGGGGTCAGTGTCTTAAGTTCGTACATCCATCGTAACTCGATGGTGTTAATTCTCTCTGTGTAGTCCCTCCCCTCTCCAATTGTGTTGTACCTCTTGTATCCCTAAAAATTTTAATGAGCGGGGGTCCTTATTATGGTAGTCTTTGAAATGTTTGGACAGGGAATGGTCTTCATAGCCTCGTTTTATATTGTAAATATGCTCGCTGATTCTTGTTTTGAGCTGTCTTGTCGTCTTACCTATAGATTGTTTCGAGCAGGCGCACTCCAACAGGTATATGACCCCTTTGGTGGTGCATGTGATCCTATCCCTTATGTCGTACACTCTGTCTGTAGTGTTGGATTTGAATCCCAATTGTGGTTTGGTACTGATCGTTCTTGAATTCCTACACCCCATGCATGTACCGTAGTCATAAAAGCCCTTTTTTGGTGTAGTGTTGTTAATGGTCAACTGCGTTGTTTTCTTAGGTGGAATATGTTTGTGGACTAATTTTTGTTTTAGATCGGGTGCCTTCTGTCAGATTGTGTTTTGGCTGTGTCCCCGGAGGGGGCGCTAGTGGGTCAGTGGAGGTAGCTGGGAGAAAACGAGGAGGCTGGATAACGTTCCTGCGCATGAGCGCAATGATATTTATTAGCAGATGATATAAACAGAATGGCAGCAGAAATAATAATAACAAATGGAAATGTCAATCACACAGCGTAATAGCTGAAAGTCTATGGCAACAGGATGACAGATGACTGGAGAAATAATAACCGGTAATATGATAAACAGAAGAACAGGTGCTTGTAGAGATGATTCTGGTTTGGAAACCAGTGCAGGTTTTAAACATGAAACTTGGCAGTGAGATGTTGAATGGCAAACCTGGTAGCAGAGGCAGGAGTCTGACTATCCACAGTGCAGGGTGTGAAGCACTGACAGCAGCAAGCTGTATCACAGGTGGAGGAATGGAACACACCTGGAGTCAGTCTCAACTGCAAGGCTGAAGCACACAAGGTGGTGATGAGTGTGAAGCCTGTTTGAAGATTGCAGGTATTGCTGGGCCTTGAAGTTCCACGGAGCTGTGCAGAGTAACCAGGAGTACAAGTCTTTAAGCAGAGAGCCAGGAACACGGAAGGAACAGGAACAGATCCTTTCACATGGGTCGCAGGAGTGACACAAAGTCCAGGATGCCTGCAGACTGATCCTGCAGTCTCTTATGTACCCCTTGGTGCACAAGCATTGGATGAGTGAGAGAAAGTGGGTGCGGCCAAGCACCGGATTGGCCGCTGTATGCTGGTTGTTGTGAACTGTCATGGCGGCGCCCATGCCGCGGCCTAGCGGGAACGCGGCGTGCTACACGCCTGCTGTCTCAGGAGCGCTCCCAGGCCCGTGATGGCGTCCAGAGGCAGGGACACGGACGACAGGTGACCGCAGGGAGCCAGGTCGGAGTCCGCAACGGCGGACGGATGTGAGCTTGGTGAGTCGATTCCTGACAGTACCCCCCCCTTTAAGGGTGGACACCGAACACCCACGTGGCTTGGATGGATGAGTGCTGTGGAAGACACGGACCAACCTTGGAGCATGGACATCCGATGAATTTACCCAACTTCTTTCCTCTGGGCCATAACCGGACCAATCGACCAAGTACTGGAGACGTCCATACCGGCAACGAGAGTCCAGAATTTTGACAATCTCGAATTCCACGCCCCGCTGAGTTCGAATTTTGGGGCCAACTGGAAGGGCACTCTGAAAACGGTTCAGGACTAGAGGTCTGAGGAGAGAAACATGAAAAGCGTTAGGTATTCGAAGAGAAGGTGGTAACTTCAGTTTATAGGCCACAGGGTTGATGACTCTTTCGACAGGGAAAGGACCAATGAAACGGGGTGCAAACTTCATGGACGGAACCCTAAGACGGAGGTTACGGGTTGACAGCCAAACCTTGTCCCCAGGTTTCAGGTTAGGAACCGCACGTCTCTTGCGGTCGGCAAAGTACTTGTACCGGCTGGAGGCCTTTTTGAGAGACACGTGAATCTTTCTCCAAATTAATGAGAACTGAGTCAGAGCAGTAGTGGCAGCAGGAACATCCATATGAGGGAGTTCTTGGAAGTCTGGAACACGGGGATGTTGCCCATATACTGCGAAGAATGGTGTTGTTTCAGTAGCAGTGTGATAGCGGAAGTTGTGGGCAAACTCGGCCCATGGGAGCAGATCGAACCAGTCATCCTGGGAAGATGAAACATACAATCTTAAAAACGTCTCAAGTTCTTGATTAACCCTCTCTGTCTGCCCATTCGTCTGAGGATGGTACGATGATGAAAACTTCAGCTTGACTTGCATGGCAGAACAGAGGGCCCTCCAAAACCTCGCTACAAACTGTACCCCCCGGTCGGATATTATTTCCGAGGGTAGACCATGTAAGCGGAAAATCTCCCGTAGGAAGATTTGGGCAAGTTTCGGGGCAGAAGGGAGACCCTGGAGAGGAACAAAATGAGCCATCTTGGAGAATCTGTCCACTACAACCCAGATGGTATTGTATCCCTGAGAAGGAGGAAGGTCGGTGATAAAATCCATGGACAGGTGTGACCAGGGACGACTAGGAACAGACAATGGTTGTAACTGACCTGCTGGAGACTGACGAGGAGTCTTATGCTGCACACACTTAGGACAGGATGCCACGAAATCCTTGATGTCAGCCTTCATCTTAGGCCACCAGTACGTCTCAGAGAGAAACTTGAAGGTCTTCAGGACACCAGGATGACCGGTGAACTTGGATTGATGAGCCCAAGATAGCAACTTGAGACGGAGTTCTGGGGAAACAAAAGTCTTACCAGGAGGAGGAGCTGGGGAGACTTGAGATGCAGCAAACACCACTGGACTCAGGATGGAATGAGGCACTGAGTCAGGCGTTTCCTCTTCGGATTCCATAGATCGGGATAAAGCGTCAGCTTTAACATTCTGCGAACCTGGGCGGAAATGAAGCTTAAAATTAAAACGTGAGAAAAACATAGCCCACCTGGACTGGCGAGGATTAAGGCACTGAGCTGCCTTTAAGTATAGCAGGTTTTTATGATCCGTGTAGATGTTGAACGGATGTTTGGCCCCTTCTAGGAGGTATCTCCATTCCTCGAGAGCCAGCTTGATCGCCAATAGTTCTTGATCTCCAACGGAGTAGTTAGCTTCTGCAGGAAGGAATTTGCGAGAATAAAATCCACAAGGGTGGACTTTCCCATCGGTTCCCTTCTGGGAGAGAACAGCTCCAACCCCAACTGTAGAGGCGTCCACCTCCAACTCGAACGGTCTGTTTACATCTGGCTGAGACAGTACTGGGGCAGACATAAAGGCCAGTTTGATCTTCTGGAAGGCTGCTAAGGCTTCTTCTGACCAGTTGGAATGGTTTGCCCCTTTCCGAGTCAGGTTGGTAATAGGAGCGATGAGAGTGGAGAATCCCCGAATAAATTTCCTATAGTAGTTGGCAAAACCCAGGAACCGCTGGATAGACTTGAGAGAATTTGGAATGGACCAATTGGCAATAGCTTCCAATTTTGTCGGGTCCATCTGAAGATCCGATCCGGAAATTATATAACCCAGGAAGGGTATAGAGGGAACTTCAAAGGTGCATTTAGAAAGTTTACCGTAGAGCCGGTTCTCACGAAGACGTCGGAGGACTTCACGGACTTGTAGACGATGAGATGGAAGGTCTTGGGAGAAGATGAGGATATCATCCAAGTAAACAACGAGGTACTTATACAGGACATCACGAAAGATTTCGTTCACAAAGTGTTGGAATACTGCTGGAGCATTACTCAACCCAAACGGCATTACCAGGTATTCGTAATGGCCATCTCGAGTGTTAAAAGCTGTCTTCCACTCGTCACCACTCCGGATTCTGATGAGATTGTAGGCACCGCGGAGATCTAACTTGGTGAAGATGCGGGCTCCTTTAACTCTGTCAAATAATTCGGTAATGAGTGGTAATGGATAACTATTTTTAATGGTAATGTCATTGAGACCCCGGTAGTCAATGCATGGACGCAGTCCTCCATCCTTCTTTTTAACAAAGAAGAAACCTGCACCAGCGGGTGATGATGAAGGGCGGATGAATCCCTTTTGTAGATTCTCCCTGATATATTCACTCATCGCCTCGGTTTCAGGAACAGACAACGGGTAGGTGCGCCCCCTAGGTGGCTTCTTGCCAGGAAGGAGATCGATGGGACAATCCCATTCCCTATGGGGCGGTAGGACATCAGCGGCCTTCTCACTGAAGACATCTGAGAAATCTTGATAAACTGCTGGGAGACTTGACTGTGTCTTAACTTCGGTAGACTTTATGGGACACACTTGGGCTAAACAGGACTGATGGCAATGTGAACCCCATGAGGTAAGCTGCAACGTTGACCAGTCAAACTGTGGATTATGTAGCTGGAGCCAGGGCATGCCCAAGACGATCTCCTGGGTGGCTTGAGGGATGACTAAGAACTTAATCAGTTCAGAGTGTAGGAATCCAACTCCCAGAACCACTGGGGCAGTTTGATGAGAAATATTCCCCTTGGAGATTCGACTACCATCCACAGCGGTAATATAAACTGGACAGGAAAGTTCACATATAGGTAAGCAAAATTTATTTACCGCAGCTTGGGTGATGAAGTTACCTGCAGCTCCACAGTCCACTAATGCTGATGCGGACTGGAGCCCAACTGAAGTCTCTAACGTCACAGGAAGGATAAGGTCTTGATTAGAAGGAGCTTGACTAAAAGATCCCAACTTGACTCCTCCTTTACAAGTCAGGATCTGGCGTTTCCCGAACGCACTGTGCAGGAGTTAATCTGATGGCCCGCAGCCGCACAGTACAGACAGAGTCTCTCACGCATTCTTTTTGCCCGCTCTTCAGGAGTTAGGCGGGACCTATTTACCTGCATAGGCTCGTCAGAAGAAGGAGACTGGAACTGTACTGAAGGTATCATCCTTGATCTGCGTGGCTCACTCCGAGCGCGTTCATTATTGCGTTCGCGGATGCGAGAGTCCAACTTAATGCACAAGGAAATCAATTCAGACAATTGTACAGGAAGATCGCGGGTCGCCAGTTCATCTTTGATCCGGTCAGAAAGTCCATGCCAGAAAGCTGCTACCAGGGCCTGATTATTCCACTGAATCTCTGCGGCCAACGTCTGGAACTGAATGACATATTGTCCCATGCTACGGGTACCTTGACGAAGTTGAATCAGGTCAGCGGAAGCTGATGTTGCACGACCAGGCTCGTCAAAGATCCGTCTGAAGGTTGACACGAAGTCTGTGTAGTTGTTAATCAGAGGGTCAGCACGTTCCCACAGAGGAGACACCCAGCTCAGAGCAGATCCAGAAAGTAAGGAGATGATGTAGGCAACCTTGGACCTTGGCGTGGGGAAATTATGTGGCAACAACTCAAACTGGATTTCACATTGGTTGAGAAACCCGCGACATAACTTTGGACTGCCATCATACTTGCTTGGCACGGGCAGGTGCAGACGTGACACTGGAGCTGATGCAGCCGGCATAGAGGAACTCACAGCACTGGCAGGTGCTGGAGTAACAGGAACAGTAGGAGTGAGTACACTAGGCAGGGATTGCTGTAGTGTATCTATCCGGGAGGACATCCCTTGCAGGAATTGAAACATCTGCTGCTGCGCAGCCTCTTGACCATCCAGACGGGAGACCAGATTTTGCAAGGCCTCTGACCCCACACTCCGTCCACCATCCGAGTCCATCGATCCTGGACTTACTGTCAGATTGTGTTTTGGCTGTGTCCCCGGAGGGGGCGCTAGTGGGTCAGTGGAGGTAGCTGGGAGAAAACGAGGAGGCTGGATAACGTTCCTGCGCATGAGCGCAATGATATTTATTAGCAGATGATATAAACAGAATGGCAGCAGAAATAATAATAACAAATGGAAATGTCAATCACACAGCGTAATAGCTGAAAGTCTATGGCAACAGGATGACAGATGACTGGAGAAATAATAACCGGTAATATGATAAACAGAAGAACAGGTGCTTGTAGAGATGATTCTGGTTTGGAAACCAGTGCAGGTTTTAAACATGAAACTTGGCAGTGAGATGTTGAATGGCAAACCTGGTAGCAGAGGCAGGAGTCTGACTATCCACAGTGCAGGGTGTGAAGCACTGACAGCAGCAAGCTGTATCACAGGTGGAGGAATGGAACACACCTGGAGTCAGTCTCAACTGCAAGGCTGAAGCACACAAGGTGGTGATGAGTGTGAAGCCTGTTTGAAGATTGCAGGTATTGCTGGGCCTTGAAGTTCCACGGAGCTGTGCAGAGTAACCAGGAGTACAAGTCTTTAAGCAGAGAGCCAGGAACACGGAAGGAACAGGAACAGATCCTTTCACATGGGTCGCAGGAGTGACACAAAGTCCAGGATGCCTGCAGACTGATCCTGCAGTCTCTTATGTACCCCTTGGTGCACAAGCATTGGATGAGTGAGGGAAAGTGGGTGCGGCCAAGCACCGGATTGGCCGCTGTATGCTGGTTGTTGTGAACTGTCATGGCGGCGCCCATGCCGCGGCCTAGCGGGAACGCGGCGTGCTACACGCCTGCTGTCTCAGGAGCGCTCCCAGGCCCGTGATGGCGTCCAGAGGCAGGGACACGGACGACAGGTGACCGCAGGGAGCCAGGTCGGAGTCCGCAACGGCGGACGGATGTCAGCTTGGTGAGTCGATTCCTGACACCTTCCTGTAAACGACCTTAGGTCTTGCCTGTATATGCTCTCCTAAGGATTCATCCTCCAACAATAAAGGCCAATGTTTCTTTAAGATGATTTGCAATAATGGTGCTTGTTGGGAATAGTCTGTTATGAATTTGATCTCTTGCATCCCTGTTGTCTTGTCCTTGTTTCTATACTCAAGTAGCTTAGTCCTGTCTGTTTCCTCTACCTCTTTAAAAGCCTCTTCTACTAGCCTGTTCTCGTACCTTTTCTCCCTAAACTGTTTCGCCAGTTCGCTCCCTTGTGTCCTATAGTCACCTACTCTTGAGCAATTTCTTCTTAGTCTAGTAAACTGTCCCTTTGGAATTGTTTTGAGCCAGCTTGGGTGGTGTCCACTGGAGGATAAAAATAAGAATTTACTTACCGATAATTCTATTTCTCGGAGTCCGTAGTGGATGCTGGGGTTCCTGAAAGGACCATGGGGAATAGCGGCTCCGCAGGAGACAGGGCACAAAAAGTAAAGCTTTCCGATCAGGTGGTGTGCACTGGCTCCTCCCCCTATGACCCTCCTCCAAGCCTCAGTTAGGTACTGTGCCCGGACGAGCGTACACAATAAGGGAGGAATTTTGAATCCCGGGTAAGACTCATACCAGCCACACCAATCACACCGTACAACTTGTGATCTAAACCCAGTTAACAGTATGATAACAGAGGAGCCTCTGAAAGATGGCTCCCTACAACAATAACCCGAATTAGTTAACAATAACTATGTACAATTATTGCAGATAATCCGCACTTGGGATGGGCGCCCAGCATCCACTACGGACTCCGAGAAATAGAATTATCGGTAAGTAAATTCTTATTTTCTCTATCGTCCTAGTGGATGCTGGGGTTCCTGAAAGGACCATGGGGATTATACCAAAGCTCCCTAACGGGCGGGAGAGTGCGGATGACTCTGCAGCACCGAATGAGAGAACTCCAGGTCCTCCTTAGCCAGAGTATCAAATTTGTAAAATTTTACAAACGTGTTCTCCCCTGACCACGTAGCTGCTCGGCAAAGTTGTAATGCCGAGACCCCTCGGGCAGCCGCCCAAGATGAGCCCACCTTCCTTGTGGAGTGGGCCCTTACAGATTTAGGCTGTGGCAGGCCTGCCACAGAATGTGCAAGTTGGATTGTGCTACAGATCCAACGAGCAATCGTCTGCTTAGACGCAGGAGCACCCATCTTGTTGGGTGCATACAATATAAACAACGAGTCAGATTTTCTGACTCCAGCTGTCCTTGCAATATATATTTTCAATGCTCTGACAACGTCCAGTAACTTGGAGTCCTCCAAGTCACTTGTAGCCGCAGGCACTACAATAGGCCGGTTCAGATGAAATGCTGACACCACCTTAGGGAGAAAATGCGGACGAGTCCGCAGTTCCGCCCTGTCCGAATGGAAAATCAGATATGGGCTTTTGTAAGATAAAGCTGCCAGTTCTGACACTCTCCTGGCCGAAGCCAGGGCTAGTAGCATGGTCACTTTCCATGTGAGATATTTCAAATCCACATTTTTTAGTGGTTCAAACCAATGAGATTTTAGAAAGTCCAAAACCACATTGAGATCCCACGGTGCCACTGGAGGCACCACAGGAGGCTGTATATGCAGCACTCCCTTAACAAAAGTCTGGACTTCAGGGACTGAAGCCAATTCTTTCTGGAAGAAAATCGACAGGGCCGAAATTTGAACCTTAATAGATCCCAATTTGAGACCCATAGACAATCCTGATTGCAGGAAATGTAGGAATCGACCCAGTTGAAATTCCTCCGTCGGAGCACTCCGATCCTCGCACCACGCAACATATTTTCGCCAAATGCGGTGATAATGTTGCACGGTTACTTCCTTCCTTGCTTTACTCAAAGTAGGAATGACTTCTTCCGGCATGCCTTTTTCCTTTAGGATCCGGCGTTCAACCGCCATGCCGTCAAACGCAGCCGCGGTAAGTCTTGAAACAGACAGGGACCCTGCTGAAGCAAGTCCCTCCTTAGAGGTAGAGGCCACGGATCTTCCGTGATCATCTCTTGAAGTTCCGGGTACCAAGTCCTTCTTGGCCAATCCGGAACCACTAGTATCGTTCTTACGCCTCTTTGCCGTATAATTCTCAATACTTTTGGTATGAGAGGCAGAGGAGGAAACACATACACCGACTGGTACACCCAAGGCGTTACCAGCGCGTCCACAGCTATTGCCTGCGGATCTCTTGACCTGGCGCAATACCTGTCCAGTTTTTTGTTGAGGCGAGACGCCATCATGTCCACCATTGGTCTTTCCCAACGGGTTACCAGCATGTGGAAGACTTCTGGATGAAGTCCCCACTCTCCCGGGTGAAGGTCGTGTCTGCTGAGGAAGTCTGCTTCCCAGTTGTCCACTCCCGGGATGAACACTGCTGACAGTGCTATTACATGATTCTCTGCCCAGCGAAGAATCCTTGCAGCTTCTGCCATTGCACTCCTGCTTCTTGTGCCGCCCTGTCTGTTCACATGGGCGACTGCCGTGATGTTGTCCGACTGGATCAACACCGGTTTTCCCTGAAGCAGAGGTTCTGCCTGGCTTAGAGCATTGTAGATTGCTCTTAGTTCCAGAATGTTTATGTGAAGAGACGTTTCCAGGCTCGTCCACACTCCCTGGAAGTTTCTTCCTTGTGTGACTGCTCCCCAGCCTCTCAGGCTGGCGTCCGTGGTCACCAGGATCCAATCCTGTATGCCGAATCTGCGGCCCTCCAATAGATGAGCACTCTGCAACCACCACAGAAGAGATACCCTTGTCCTTGGAGACAGGGTTATCCGCTGGTGCATCTGAAGATGCGACCCTGACCATTTGTCCAACAGATCCCTCTGGAAAATTCTTGCGTGGAATCTGCCGAATGGAATTGCTTCGTAAGAAGCCACCATTTTTCCCAGGACTCTTGTGCATTGATGTACAGACACCTTTCCTGGTTTTAGGAGGTTCCTGACAAGCTCGGATAACTCCTTGGCTTTTTCCTCCGGGAGAAAAACCTTTTTCTGAACCGTGTCCAGAATCATCCCTAGGAACAGCAGACGAGTTGTCGGCATTAACTGGGATTTTGGAATATTCAGAATCCACCCGTGCTGTTTTAGCACTTCTTGAGACAGTGCTAATCCCATCTCTAGCTGTTCTCTGGACCTTGCCCTTATCAGGAGATCGTCCAAGTATGGGATAATTAATACGCCTTTTCTTCGAAGAAGAATCATCATCTCGGCCATTACCTTTGTAAAGACCCGAGGTGCCGTGGACAATCCGAACGGCAGCGTCTGAAACTGATAGTGACAGTTTTGTACGACGAACCTGAGGTACCCCTGGTGTGAGGGGTAAATTGGAACGTGGAGGTACGCATCCTTGATGTCCAAGGATACCATAAAGTCCCCTTCTTCCAGGTTCGCTATCACTGCTCTGAGTGACTCCATCTTGAACTTGAACTTCTTTATGTACAGGTTCAAGGACTTCAGATTTAGAATAGGTCTTACCGAGCCGTCCGGCTTCGGTACCACAAATAGAGTGGAATAATACCCCTTTCCTTGTTGTAGAAGAGGTACCTTGACTATCACCTGCTGAGAGTACAGCTTGTGAATGGCTTCCAAGACCGTCTCCCTTTCGGAGGGGGACGTTGGTAAAGCAGACTTCAGGAAACGGCGAGGTGGATCTGTCTCTAGTTCCAACCTGTATCCCTGAGATATTATCTGCAGGATCCAGGGATCTACCTGCGAGTGAGCCCACTGCGCGCTGAAATTCTTGAGACGACCGCCCACCGCCCCCGAGTCCGCTTGAGAAGCCCCAGCGTCATGCTGAGGCTTTTGTAGAAGCGGGGGAGGGCTTCTGTTCCTGGGAAGGAGCTGCCTGTTGCTGTCTCTTCCCCCTTCCTCTGCCTCGTGGCAGATATGAATATCCCTTTGCTCTCTTGTTTTTAAAGGAACGAAAGGGCTGCGGTTGAAAAGTCGGTGTCTTTTTCTGTTGGGGAGTAACTTGAGGTAAAAAGGTGGATTTCCCGGCTGTAGCCGTGGCCACCAAATCTGATAGACCGACTCCAAATAACTCCTCCCCTTTATACGGCAAAACTTCCATATGCCGTTTTGAGTCCGCATCGCCTGACCACTGTCGCGTCCATAAACTTCTTCTGGCCGAAATGGACATAGCACTTACCCGTGATGCCAGTGTGCAGATATCCCTCTGTGCATCACGCATATAAAGAAATGCATCCTTTATTTGCTCTAAAGACAGTAAAACATTGTCCCTATCCAGGGTATCAATATTTTCAATCAGGGACTCTGACCAAGCTACTCCAGCACTGCACATCCAGGCTGTCGCTATAGCTGGTCGTAGTATAACACCTGTATGTGTGTATATACTTTTTTGGATATTTTCCATCCTCCTATCTGCTGGATCTTTAAGTGCGGCCGTCTCAGGAGAGGGTAACGCCACTTGTTTAGATAAGCGTGTGAGCGCCTTGTCCACCCTAGGAGGTGTTTCCCAGCGCGCCCTAACCTCTGGCGGGAAAGGGTATAAAGCCAATAACTTCTTTGAAATTAGCATCTTTTTATCGGGGCAACCCACGCTTCATCACACACCTCATTTAGTTCTTCTGACTCAGGAAAAACTATAGGTAGTTTTTTCACACCCCACATAATACCCTGTTTAGTGGTACCTGTAGTATCAGCTAAATGTAACGCCTCCTTCATTGCCAAAATCATATAACGTGTGGCCCTACTGGAAAATACGGTTGATTCGTCACCGTCGCCACTGGAATCAGTGCCTGTGTCTGGGTCTGTGTCGACCGACTGAGGCAAAGGGCGTTTTACAGCCCCTGACGGTGTTTGAGGCGCCTGGACAGGCACTAATTGATTGTCCGGCCGTCTCATGTCGTCAAACGACTGCTTTAGCGTGTTGACACTATCCCGTAATTCCATAAATAAAGGCATCCATTCTGGTGTCGACCCCCTAGGAGGTGACATCCCCATATTTGGCAATTGCTCCGCCTCCACACCAATATCGTCCTCATACATGTCGACACACACGTACCGACACACAGCAGACACACAGGGAATGCTCTTAACGAAGACAGGACCCCACTAGCCCTTTGGGGAGACAGAGGGAGAGTTTGCCAGCACACACCAAAGCGCTATATATGACAGGGATAGCCTTATAATAAGTGCTCCCTGTATAGCTGCTTTTATAATATAATTTTTGCCACTATTTTGCCCCCCCTCTCTTGTTTTACCCTGTTTCTGTAGTGCAGTGCAGGGGAGAGACCTGGGAGCCGTCCTGACCAGCGGAGCTGTGTAAGGAAAATGGCGCTGTGTGCTGAGGAGATAGGCCCCGCCCCTTTTTCGGCGGGCTCGTCTCCCGCTCTTTAGTGGATTCTGGCAGGGGTTAAATATCTCCATATAGCCCCCGGAGGCTATATGTGAGGTATTTTTTAGCCAAATAGGTTTTCATTTGCCTCCCAGGGCGCTCCCCTCCCAGCGCCCTGCACCCTCAGTGACTGCCGTGTGAAGTGTGCTGAGAGGAAAATGGCGCACAGCTGCAGTGCTGTGCGCTACCTTTAGAAGACTGAGGAGTCTTCTGCCGCCGATTCTGGACCTCTTCTTGTTTCAGCATCTGCAAGGGGGCCGGCGGCGAGGCTCCGGTGACCATCCAGGCTGTACCTGTGATCGTCCCTCTGGAGCCGATGTCCAGTAGCCAAGAAGCCAATCCATCCTGCACGCAGGTGAGTTCACTTCTTCTCCCCTAAGTCCCTCGTTGCAGTGATCCTGTTGCCAGCAGGACTCACTGTAAAATAAAAAACCTAAGCTAAACTTTTCTAAGCAGCTCTTTAGGAGAGCCACCTAGATTGCACCCTTCTCGGCCGGGCACAAAAATCTAACTGAGGCTTGGAGGAGGGTCATAGGGGAAGGAGCCAGTGCACACCACCTGATCGGAAAGCTTTACTTTTTGTGCCCTGTCTCCTGCGGAGCCGCTATTCCCCATGGTCCTTTCAGGAACCCCAGCATCCACTAGGACGATAGAGAAATGAAGCTGTTAACATCGACAGTTTTCCTGAATGTGTTGGTCTGTATGCTCCCACTATCAATAAAGATGTTGAGATCTAAGAACTCGACGTTGGATTTGCTGTAATGGGTGGTAAATTTCAAATTGGTGTTCATGTGCGTGAGAAAATCCGTGAGAGTACATTCATCCCCCCGCCAGACGAAAAAGATATCGTCAATGTATCTGGTCCAGAGCACGAGATTCTCCCCAAGCCCCGCCTCGGGCCAGATGTAATGGTCCTCCCACCAGCTCATGAAGAGATTGGCGTAGCTTGGGGCGAATCTCGTGCCCATTACTGTCCCCGTAGTCTGTAAGTAGTAGATGCCCTCAAACCATACGTAATTATGCTTCAGTATAAAGGTTATGCTGTCAATGATAAAACTACGTTGTAGCGGTGCGAGATCTTGGTCCTGTTCTAAGTGGTATTCAATACTCTCAATACCCTGACCATGGTCTATGACTGAATACAGTGATGTAATATCTGTGGTCACCAGCCAAGTATTTTCATCCCAAACTACTTCTTGTAGATGGTTCAGTATATGCGTTGTGTCTCTCAAGTAGAAGCGTTGTTTCAGTACATATGGCTGCAAAAATGAGTCTAGATACTGTGATTAGTTGGATGTAAGTGAACCTATCCCTGAAATGATCGTTCTTCCCGGTGGGTTGGTGCGTTTTTTATGAATTTTGGGCAGATAATAGAACACTGGAATGATTGGATGTTGTGTCTGTATGAATTGATATTCCTGTTTGTTAAGAATACCTGCCCCTAGGCCCTTCTGAAGATGTGTCTCGAGTTGTTTCTGGAAAATGTTCGTGGGGTCCTGTTTGAGTTTCTTGTATGTTTGAGTGTCGTCTAGAATCCTATGTGCTTCTTTTAAATATTCTGTTTTATTCAAGATGACTATTCCCCCCCCCCCACACCTTTGTCCGCTGGTTTCACTATAATTGCATTGTTGTCCTGTAATTCTTTTAGTGCAATGCATTCTTGTTTAGACATATTCGTGTATGGTTTTTTGAAAGTTAAATTCTCAATGTCTTTCTCTACCATCTTCACAAAAGCACTGATCTGTGGTCCTTGTAAATGACTGGGGTAAAACTGGGAGGGAGGTTTGAGTTGTGAGTGTCTAAAGTTGTCCGTGCACTCCTCATTGCGTATGGCTGCTGGAGTGGTCGATGCAAAATACTTTTTAAGAGTCAATTTACGTGCAAATCTATGCAGGTCTAAGTAAGTATGAAATTTGTCTAACTTCTTAGTGGGGGCGAATTTTAATCCTTTGTCAAGTAGTCTTAAGTGTTCCTCTGAAAGTGGAGTGCCGCTAAGGTTGAAGATGCCTTTCCAAAGTTCTTCTATTGTCAGTGTTTGGTGGTTTTTGTTCTTTTCTCCCCCCCCTACATCCTCTCCTTGTTCTTCTAGTTTCCTTTTTTCCCCTTTCAAGGGGGTACTGTTGGTCTGTGTGTCGTGTTGCTCCAGTTGACTGACCCCTAAAAAAGAAATCTGAGTAGCACATTTTGTGGGAGATGTCTTTTGTGGTGGCAATATTGCGGTATGTGTCTCTCTCTTGCTATCTGGCTTGTCCTTGTTGGAGCTATCTTCACCTTTTGTCTCCAAGACCTGCCTATCCTTTTGTCTTCTGTCGGTGACAAAGAAATTAGTGTTACTACTGTTCACCCAGCCTTCTTCTAGTGATAATCTGGCTAAATTCTCGTACTGTAGGTTATCCTCAATCTCATAGATAGAGAATGGACACCCATACAGGGGGAAATCACTTACCTTGCAGGTATACCGGTGGTGGTATGGTACCCCTGTCAGTATTGTGATAGCCGGGATCCCGACGAGTGGTATGCTGACCACATACCAGACATCTATTCAACATTATGCTTAAACGGCCATTAATGTTTGCACATACGCGGTACAACTTTATTTGCACCCAGTGTCGGACTGGGGTATGAAGGGCCTACCGGGGGAATGCAGTGATAGGGGCCCATACTTAGGGGTGTGGCCAGCCTGCAAAGAGGGCGTGGCCATCCTCCACAGAGGCTTGAAATGCACAATAGTCTTGTGCAGTGTAATGCAACATATCTACCATGTACAGTTTGGAACCTGATCCCTAGAGGAAGGAGTGGGCCCTCAGGCAGTGGGGCCTACCGGTGGTTTCCTCTGTACCCGTGGGCCTGTATGACCCTGTTTGCACCTGTGATTTAGCCTTTCTGCAAGCACAACATTTCATATGGTGAGCTGTATCCTTTCCATCACCCCTGGATTGGGACAGTCAGCTGGATTCTACTTTCCTATTCGCAGGTTAATCTGATAAAGCGATCACTTATTTGTATTGTATAATAAGAATACCCAACTTTACTGGTTCCTGTCACACAGAAATTAACAAATGGCAGAAACACTTTCCAGACCAATCAGAGGAGATACTTTACTCACACTTCAATTCTACCTGTGAACAATCTCTGCTACCACTTACAGGGAGATGTTCTATAAATTGTTCTACAGGGGCCATTTATCACCGAGTCGCTGTCACATTATCGGCATAACTACCTCCTCATCAGGGCCCAAATATATTAAGCCTTAACGAGAGATAAATCTGAGACGCATAAGGAGTGATAAATAACCAGCCAACCAGCTCCTGTCATTTTTCAAACGCAGCCTGTGACATGGCAGTTAGAAAGCTGATTGGCTGCTACTTTATCACTCTCTGGGCCTAATTCAGGTTGGATATGGATTATTGAGAAAAAGATGCAGGTGCACGTGCAGTGCTCTGTCCTGCGCATACGACCACATTTCTGCGGGGTGCGCAGAAAATGCGATCGCCTCTGCCTGTCAATCGGGTAGAGGCGGTCGCGGGGCGGGTAATGCTCCGTTTCCAGGGAGGAGACGGAGCATTGCGGGGGGCGGTGTGGCATGAATGGGGGGCAGAGACGGCCGAACAAGGTCATGTCGGGGGCGTGATCACAGCGAAGCGTGACGTCACATGCAGCCGCTGTGATCAGGAAGATGGCGGCGGGTCTGATGCAGGCGCAGCTAAGCTGCGCCGGCAGGAGGCTTCCTTAGTTTCTGCTAACAAGCAGAAATTGCGATGTGGGGGAGGCTCCAGTCAACATGCGATGGGCGGCCCCCAGCATACACTCCAAAGGATTGCACATTTTGCTAATTAGCAGAATTTGCTATCCTTACTAAACTAGGCCCTTTATCCGGGTATAGTACGGTATGCCGGCGCTCGGGCTCCCGGCAACCAGCATACCGGCGCCTGGAGCCCGACCGCCGGCATACCGACAGCGTGGCGAACGGTAAGGAGCCCCTTGCGGGCTCGCTGCACTCGCCACGCTGCGGGCACGGTGGTGCGCTACACTATTTTATTCTCCCTCCAGGGGGGTCGTGGACCACCACGAGGGAGAATACCTGTCGGTATGCCGGGTGTCGGGATGCCGGCGCCGGTATAATGTGTGCCGGGATCCCGACATTCGGCATACTGAAGACCACCCCTTTATCCGTCTTCACTTTATCTCTTGTTAAGGCTTAATACATTTGGGCCCATGCCCAAAATGTGCTCTCCCATGAGCAGGACTATATCATTGATTGTGGGACTGTAATCTTACGAAAAAAATTCTGGATCACAATTTGTATTAGCTGATCTAGTTAATTATCTTCCACTAACCCCAGAGTGGGCAATTTTAGAGCATCTACCTGTTAATAGTATACCAAAAGATTGCTGGGTTGTAAGAAATTGCTGCAAATGATTTTGGCCGTAGGCAAAAACTGGATTCTACAACAGTGGACCCACGCTACTCCTCCATCCATACCTACTGTATGTTTCGGCAGTGGCGGATTTCCCTCCAGGCAGTCTGTCATTGTAAACACTAATATAATATAATTAGATTTTTGTACATGAAAGGACAGTTTCTTTGGTATCTGAAATATCCCCTACAAATTTCCGCTTTGCCTTTTCTGGGTTATACTTGCTAGCTGCAGCTATTTTGCAAACTCTGAAGAAACTGCACTAACTTGTGAATATAACTTTAGGGGTTTAGTTAGTAAGCATCTGGTTCTAAAACCTGGTACTTCTGATTGTGTTTATGTCCAAAAATCATTGCCCTTTTAAATTTCAGGCAAAGACACGATCAGAAGCGCCACATTTTAGACTCTGACGCTAATTGAAAAAAATAATAATAATTTGTAGTGTCACCCCAGCTCTGCACCAATTGTACCTTGGTAGAGTCAGGGGCTACATCATTATTAGAATAGGGGATTAAGGGAATATTTGGTTGTGATCTCGGGGGCCTCTTCTTGACTTGCCAAAGAGGGAAGCATTTCAGTCTAGATTCAAACTGGTCCAATAATAGTCTGCCCTTATTGCCCAGACCTTAAGGTCCCTCATTTTTAAGTTAACTATGATTTTGTGAAGGGCTAGGGAAAACTGTTGCGAAGATTCACCTTCCCATTGGTCTATAGTAAAGAACTGTGTCTGCAGACCAGTTACAGGACTTCCCAATGTCACGGTCCGGGTAATTAAACTGACATTCTTACCTCTCAAGTGCCTGTCCAAGTTGTCACTACGTTCCAGGCCCAATTGCTATCAACGTGGTCTGCGTCCACTGCATAGTGTGGCAAATCTGCAGCCACATGTAACACAAACATAGTTTCCCTCCTAAACCAAACATGGGGGCTGCCATGTTTAATCCGGTCATCTGGTTCCAGTGAGCCTATCCTGAGCATTCTGCTGTCCAGCTGATCATCCCAGCCAATCCCTGCACACTGGCTGCTATGCGAATGCAGGGTAAGGCCTGCCAGTGCTATGATTGTCATTCCCTGTATGGTTGTTTGCTCTCAGCTGCTTCCAGGATACCTGGCTCCAGGAGATTCCACTCTGTCCTGAGACCTGAGTTCCATCCAGCTTGCAGCTCTGCCTGGCTCATCGGTGTTCCGCCATCGATACTCAGCTCCATCGATGTTCCACCATCGATACTCAGCTCATTCAGTGTTCCGCCATTGATACTCAGCTCCATCGGTGTTCCACCATCGATCTCTAGCTCCATCGGTGTTCCTCCATCGATCTCTAGCTCCATCGGTGTTCCTCCATCGATCTCTAGCTCCATCGGTGTTCCTCCATCGATCTCTAGCTCCATCTGTGTTCCGCCATCGATCTCGAGCTACAGTGGTGCTCCGCACCAATATCCAGTATCATTGGTATCCATCTCATCTTCAGTGGTCCGTAACCTTGTGCTCATTCTAATTGGGACTTTAGCAGTGGTTTACACTGCTTCCAAGTCTGCTGCTGTGCTTAGTTATGTTGGGACTTCATCAGTGGTTCACACTGCATCTAAAGTCTATTGTTGTGTGCTCACCCATATTGAGACTAAATTAGTGGTTCACACTATTACATCTTGCCATCGATGTTACATCTGCTACAGCATTGCCTCAGTCCCTATGCCTAAGTTACTGCATAATCTGTGATACCGATTATCTGAGTCTATTACCAACTGCTGCTAACTATACCATCTTGCGTGCTGAATAAAATACTTATTTTACAATCTCGGTTGTTTGGGTCACGCCTTCGGACCTATGCTCTAGTACACCACATCCTGGTTAATGTACAAGAACTTAATCAAAGCTCCCAGGTTCACATACCATTCTGCCCCTATGCCTGAGATCTCTACTGTCCAGAGTCAGACCTCAGGCGTGACACCCAACCTGCTATACACTACCCTTCTCCTATTCAAGAAGTAATCCTACTGTCTGGCATACATCACACTCCAAGGAATTGAGGGTCAGGATGTCTTAGTAGTGTTCTGAGACTGTAGTTGGGCAGTGCTTCTCAGGAGGTCTAACGAGCATGTTGGTTCTACTAAACTTCACCCCTACTCCACCGAAATGGCTTTATGGTGGGACATGGTGGTAGTCCTCTTTCTAGCTGCCCCAGACTCATAAGTATGCAGGATTACATCACTGGTTGGTGGGCTATTCAGTAAGTCAGTGCAACTACTGTATCCTCATCTGTTCAGTCTCTGGGTTACTTATGTAGAGCTTACTCCATAATAACACAACATGTAATATCCAGGAGTGCAGAGTGCACTATCTGACAATGCTTTGTGCACAGTTCTGAGTGTTTACCAGTCTCCCCCATTAACTGTTGACTTTCCTGCTCTGTGTCCTCCTGTCCCTATGTAAAAGTTGATGATCTCCTTTCCCAGCTGTTATCTTTCATCTTCTCTCTCTGCCAGCTTCAGTCCTTGTAGCCACTGCTGTTAGTTTCAAGTGTGTTATCACTACTGACTTTTGTGTTAATACAACACATGTAGTGGTGGATTAAGGTGGAGGGAGCAATCAGGACGAACGCCCCACATAACACACAAACACACCTGCTCCTTTGGGTGGATGCAACCTCACTCTCTTTTTTTCTGGGGCAAAGCTCTCAGCTATCTCCAGTGGACCAGTAGAAACCAATAAGCTTTTACCTATAATTCTATACGATGTATTTGATAAATGGTACCTTGAAGCTTATTGGTTTCTAAGGGCAACTTCTATTTTGGTCTACTTCTCCATGCTTTTCACTGTGCTGTCATCTGTGTGACATTTAATGGATTACACATGCTAGAACAACACTAGTAACAAACTGCTCTCACCTGTGTTTTTAATAAGTTCAGATTTTACTCAGATCTCAAAAACGGCATCTTACTAGCTATCGGCTCCCACGTGTTTTGGATAGCCAATAAGATAAATCCAGATAAATCTGAAGTTGTGCACAAGAGGAGAAATGACAGAAGACTCTTGTTAGGGAACACTCTTTTTCAGGAGGACTTTTATAAGTTAAAATACAAGTGGCTAATAAAATAAACAATTTTATTAAGTACTTGCTTTTAATATTAGGGAGTAATTAGGTATCTTTTAACTTATAATAAATCAGCCTCACTAACTATCTTAGCATGAATCGCGATTATTTTTTTCCTGTGGTGGCCAACGTCTGAGCGTGCAGGTTGCAAAACTGGGGTATAAGGTAGTATTTCCTGCAAAGCCCCGCCCCTTTAAGAAAAGTCACACCCATTTTAGGAAGGCCACAACCCTTTTTGGGTAGATTCATCCCTTTTCTTCTAGTACCAATTACAGGTGGGGGGCGCCAGAGAATGTTTTGGCTTGCGGGAGAAAAATTTCTAGTTACGCCACTGCCACTGACGGCCACCTATTATACACTACACAGACGGCAATCTGTCACAGAGTGTATGGTTGCCCAACTTGAAATTATTGAATTGTCACTTTTCAGAGGACTATAACCATATACCTTAACATTTAATCTAAACCAGTGCGAATTCCCATACACGCTATACTTCTGAAGTTGCACTACGTTTTGTGAAAATAACCAATTAAATCCGAACCCGCACATCTCTAGTTTTGATAGCTTTTTGTATGTAAAAAATGTGGGCACCTGGCATTGTTTTCTCTTTTTACGGTCTAGGAGGGTTATTCAGAGATAAACGCAGATGTCAGCATACACAGCCAGATCTGTATTCATCTCTGCACGTGCTGGGGGCTGCTCAGCAGGTGTGAGGCCGCCTCCCGATGCGTCCGCAATCTAATTGTGGATGCATCGGAACTAAGGTTGACCCCCGGCAATGCAGCCTGGCTGCGCTGTCAGGTGGTCAGTGGCCATTTTTTTTATCAGAGCGCCTGCGTGTGACATCACGCAGCTGCCCCGAAAATGGTCCCAGCTCGCCCCGTTTGCCCCGCCCTGCCCCCCCCCCCCTCCAATGCCGCATCGCCGTCCGGCAAACGTCTGCCGCTGTCAATCACATTTGCGGTCGCATCCATTTGGGATGTGACCGCAATGTGTGTGTCCACGCATCGGCAAACTGCGCTGCAGGCCGCATCAGAGGCCGGTTCTAAATTACCCTCTTTGTCTTCACTTACACTATTTCTGGAAGGTCTGCAGACTATTTCTCCTCCAAGAACACAGGGCATACAATAGTGTCTCCCTAATGCCCACTTAAAACTCATTTAGAACAGAGATTTGAAGCAGGCGCTTGCCCTAGTGACCCAAATAGGGAACATCTTCTCCCTGTCATCTTGCATAACTGCTGACATGAAAATCTGCACAACAGTAAGACCCCTGGCACAGAAGAGGCCGATGGCAACATAAGCGTTCCTCCATCAGCTGAACTCTAGAGTACAATGCCTACTACCGGAATCAGGTCAGGATCCTGCCAGTCAGGATTGTGGCAGTCGAAATACTGTCCCCGGAATCCTGACACTGCTCGGAATGGCAGCGCTGGATGGGAGGGGTTAGGTTTAGATACCACCAGCGAGGGTTAGGGTTAGGCTGCGCCGGGGGGAAAAGGGGTCAGGTATAGGTTGCTAGGGTTAGGGTGTTAGGTGTGGAGGATTAGCATACTTACCTGACCCCTGTTGGGATTCTAACCATCGAGATGCCGTGGTTGGTATTCTGACCGCCGGCATCCCGAATGCCGGTATTTCAACCCCTTCTATAGTGTGTACTCCGCAACTCCTTCCTGCACCACATGTATCTACTAACACTGACAACAATGTTTTTCTCCTCATAACTCAAAGCATATGACTTTAACAACACAATGGCAAATAGAAGCCAAACCAAAAACTAACCACAATAGGTGGCACAACGGAACACATCATTTCCACTCTCCATGATATAATCTCTGATGCCCCTCCCACAGACTGGCTATTGGCTATTATTCAGCAATTTAGCAACTCCAGTAAACTTTAATAAACTCTCTCCCACAATAAAAAAAAGGTCATATATAAAATCTCAACCAAGGTGTTTATAAACCTCAGGCCAAATTGGCTTTATATTGTTGTAAATTAAATCAATATAATGGACCAGATTGCATGCAAGTTCTATGCGAATATTCACCTGTATTCTGAGCTATATGCATCTATGCGATCTCACTGTCCAGGGCCGTTATATCAGCATTGTAGGCCCTGGGCAAAGCAATGCACTGGGGCCCCTACACACCCATTCACAGGAATATATTTAAAAAATCTAAATCATAAATTACCCCTCCTGCGGTCCCGCGCCATCTCCCCACATGCTTCCATATAGTGAATGGCTATTAGCTTTTCTGATTGCTGAGCAGCTCCATCCATCCACCAATCCGCATGCTGACAGCCATTCACTGTCTGGCTGCAGGCTGGGAGGCAGGAGAATACTTCCTGGCCACTCTGATTGGGTGTAATTGAAATAATAGCTGCTGGGCAGCACTTGCAACCTGCCTCCTAAGAAGTTTCCGGAGGCATCAGCCCATGGGGCAGATGCCCCCCTGATCCCATCCCTCTTCTGCTTGAAGGTCCCTAGTATTATGTGGCCCTGAACAGCTGGCCAGTGTGCCTATACATTCAGATGGCCCTGGCACTGCCCCCAGTACTCTGGCCACGAGTACAGCAATAATCACTAATAACACTCAGAATCAGGCCCCATACAGTATCTCTCTATGTAGCTGCTTAACAGAGACACTAGAATGAAATAAACAGCAGCTTCCTTACCGTGTTGTCCCGGCCCGTATTCCTCCTCACCCTGCTCACCACTCGCTTTGGAAAGACAATTTCATGATCTGGAAGCCCATAAACTTGATATCCTAAGGATATAATAGAGAAAATTGATTATTATTATTATTATTATTATTATTTATTTATATGTTGCTCCAAAATTCCCCAGCATTGCACATTTAGTAAATATAGCATAGTAAGCATTGTATACTGTAATTAATATAGCAAAAAATGGTGTGTAATACTATACATAAAATGTAATAAGTAAGGTGTATGACAAACTTGTTGAACCAAACATAATTATCCTTTCCATGAATTTATTTTTAATTAGGGAAACTCTTCAGTCTTGCTACAGAAGTCCTGACAGCTGTGCAATGCTTGGAAGTGTGACTGGAGGGTACTGATTGGTCTACGTCCTCAGCATTCTAAGGGGTCTATGTACTAAGCCTTGGACAGAGATAAAGTGGACGGAGATAAAGTACCAGCCAATCAGCTCCTAACTGCCATGTTACAGACTATGGACCTGATTCCGGTTGGATTGCAAATTCTGCTAAATATCGCATGCTGGGGGCCGTCCAGCGCTGACCATCCCGCCTAGCACAGGCCAAGTACACCTAGCATGCTGACCATCCCGCCCAGCGAGCGAAATGTAATTGTGGTTGCAGCAACTGTGGACGACCCCTGCCATCGCATCCTGGCTACAAAGGCAGGCGCACCACTGCCATTTTTCCCTCTCGACGGCTGCATGTGACGTCATGCAGCCACCCTGAAAATGGCGCCACCCTGCCTCCTGTTTGAAGCGTCCTGCTGCACAAGGCAGCGTTGCCACCCCGCGAACGCCTCTGCCTGTCAATCAGGCAGAGATGTTCACAGCCAATGCGATCGGGACCTATACATGCGCATTGGCCGTGGCAAAAGATATGTTGCGGTCACATCACAATTACGATGCACCCTGAATAACCCACAATGTTTGTAAAATCACAGTTGGAAGCTGGTTGGTTGTTACTTTATCTCCTTCCACTTTATCTCTCTCCAAGGCTTAGTAAATAAACCCGGGATGTATTCATGTGACCGGCGGTCAGGTGACCGACAATCACATGACCTCCCCCTACATTCCGCCCCCTCATTATCCCAACAGTCGGCATGCCGACCAACAGGGAGTATTCCCACTCGTGGGTGTCCACAACACCCTTAGAGTGGGTATAGAACCCGTGATGACCGCTAGGGGCTTGCTGCACTCGCTCCCCCCCCCCCCCCCCGCCGGGATTCCGCTGCCGGCATCCCGGTGTCTGTATGCTGACCGTTGGTCAGCCATACCAGGCCCAATAAACCCCATTGCCACTTATCTCAGCAATAAGAGATTAAAGATTGCCGGAACGTACCATGAAACACATCCAGGGACAAGGGCTCTGATAGTAGCCCATCCATGCAATGTATAGTAAAGTGCTTCCCGATGCTGGTCTTACTTAGTCCTTAGTCTTACTGTCCTGATTTTGGCGTGACAGTCATGTTTTTCGGGCATTGTTCCGCCCGCAGGCTGCAGTGTCCCGCGGTGGTGGGGAGGGTGGGAGGACCCCTGTCACTTGCCGCTCTGCTTAGCACACATTATCTAATCACCGGGAGAGAGGGACTGGGGGCATGGCTGGCAGCTCAAAACAGTGGGTGTGTCTTCCGTTCGTGCCCCTTCCCTCAAGGCTACGCCCCCTCATTTAGGGCACTTTGCCTCTTCCAGCTCGGATAAAGTTGGTAGGTATGCAGTCGCACTATTGCGCATACACAGTGGTCATTGCCGAAGGTGAATCCTATGGATCTCCCAAAAACTTTTGTGGTAAGTAGTAGCCCATAGGGTACAATGGATAAAAAATACCAGCGCTTGGTAAATATCAGATCGAAATGGGGAATATCTCCAGTAGATAGTGCAGGGGATACTGTAAGGCAGACATCAGGGGGATATCCTGCAAATTTCCTTTGGTAAATAAGCTGCCTGAAGTTTAACACTGCCTCTCAGTGCCACAACAGGGCTGTATGGTGCCCTGTGCCAGCCACACTCCTGACCAATGGTGTCAAGAAGGAGGCAGGTTAGCAGACATCGAGACTGATGACATCATGAAGGGGCGTGGGCATCTACGCCAGTAACTGCTGCATTGCCTGCAGTGTCCTCAGGATGCTCTGGGTGGCTGCAGACACTGCAGGGTACCTGCCTGGTGCGTCCAAATGACACTGGGGTCGGCGATGCAGCAGAGATCCTGGGTGCAGAGAGCCGTGCTAGGTACCCTGCTAGCCAAATGCAGTGACCGTGGGGCAGAAATGGTGCCGCCCACAGAGCACTGGACTCGCACACCGCTCACACCCCCCCTAGTTACAGCCCTGCTGCCTCTTAATTATGACTGACCATAAAAACTTTCACTCTGTATTGGACATTCATTTTCTTGTAACCAATATTTGCTATGAATCCCCACAATCAAAGAACAGCTACTCCCACCTCTGGTAATTACACAGAGGCAGACAGTGGATGCAGAAATCTGTTTGGGCAGAGCTGACGCAGCCTTCACAGCGCCTGCCCTACTTCCTGCTGAACTGAACGGTGCTCCAGTGAAGATGTCATATGATCATTAGTTGCCAGGGAAATGACACGTGGCTCAGTAATTTCACTGTTCCCTAGTGATTTGAAGGTTTGTCCAGTGATGTCATTGTTTCTAAGTACATTGAAAAGAGGCTTAGTAATACCTCTGGCTCATAATGAAATCAAAAGTGGTTCAGCTAGGTCACAGGTTGCTAGTGAATTAGAAGGCAGAATTCTCATCGGCATTGGACATGCCTATAAAATAGTTGTATTTAGGGGGAGATGTACTAAGCAGTGATAAAAGTGGAGAAGTGAGCCAGTGGAGAAGTTGCCCATGGCAACCAATCAGCTGATCTGTATACTTTCATAGTATGCAAATTATAAATATAACGTAAATGCTGATTGGTTGATATGTGCAACTTCTACACTGGCTCACTTCTCCACTTTTATCACTGCTTAGTACATCTCTCCCTTAGTGTGTATCTGACTTTTACTGTAAGTGCTAGGAGTCAAGAGAGTTATTTTTCCTGTAGCAATGACACTTGTACAAGGGCAGCACATAGGGGGGGTCATTCCGAGTTGATCGCTCGCTAGCAGATTTTAGCAGCCGTGCAAACGCCCACTGGGGAGTGTATTTTAGCTTAGCAGAAGTGTGAACGGTTATATCGCAGAGCAGCTACAAAAAATGTTTGTGCAGTGTCAGAGTAGCTCAAAACCTACTCCGCGTTTGCGATCACTTCAGACTATTCAGGTCCGGATTTGACGTCACAAATCCGCCCAGCATTCACCCAGCTACGCCTGCGTTTTTCCGCAAACTCCATGAAAACGGTCAGTTGACACCCAGAAACGCCAACTTCATGTCAATCACTCTGCGGCAAGCAGTGCGACTGAAATGCATCGCTAGACCCTGTGCAAAACTACATCGTTCGTTGTGCCCATACGTCGCACGTGCGCATTGCGCCGCATATGCAGAACTGCTGTTTTTTAGCCTGGATGCTGCGCTGCGAACAAATGCAGCTAGAGATCAACTCGGAAAGACATGGGGGCACGATCATTGTAATCGCATTGCTCCCCAGCCCCCAACACGCAGAGGATGACTGCTGTAGCACAGTGGCAGCAGCCACCCCAGACCCACTGCAGCCCAGCACTCAGCAGCATGCGCTGGCTGCTGGGTAAACAGAGGCTGCTGCCTCTCAGGGGAGTAAGGGGTTGGGGTTCCCTCTAGCAAGCACGGGCTCTGGTTATTGGTACACACAACCCCAGCTCTCGGTATTGATGGCTGGATCTCTTCCGGTGTCACTTATGTCAGAGATTAGAGGTGAGTAGACAGTTAGGGGTAGATGTATGAGCCCTGCAGCGTCACAATACTTGTATGAAACTGGGGTATGACCTAGTGTCACAATACGTGTATGAATATTACACTCCAATCTGACCTGCAGCGTCACAATACATGTATGAATATTAAGCTGCAGTACGACCTGCAGCTTCACAATACTTGTATGAAACTGGGGTATGACCTAGTGTCACAATACGTGTATGAATATTACACTCCAATCTGACCTGCAGCGTCACAATACATGTATGAATATTACACTGCAGTATGACCTGCAGCATCACAATACTTGTGTGAAATTGGGGTATGACCTACAGCGTCACAATACATGTATGAATATTACACTGCGGACTGACCAGCAGCGTCACAATTAGAGATGAGCGCCTGAAATTTTTCGGGTTTTGTGTTTTGGTTTTGGGTTCGGTTCCGCGGCCGTGTTTTGGGTTCGAACGCGTTTTGGCAAAACCTCACCGAATTTTTTTTGTCGGATTCGGGTGTGTTTTGGATTCGGGTGTTTTTTTCAAAAAACACTAAAAAACAGCTTAAATCATAGAATTTGGGGGTCATTTTGATCCCAAAGTATTATTAACCTCAAAAACCATAATTTCCACTCATTTTCAGTCTATTCTGAATACCTCACACCTCACAATATTATTTTTAGTCCTAAAATTTGCACCGAGGTCGCTGTGTGAGTAAGATAAGCGACCCTAGTGGCCGACACAAACACCGGGCCCATCTAGGAGTGGCACTGCAGTGTCACGCAGGATGTCCCTTCCAAAAAACCCTCCCCAAACAGCACATGACGCAAAGAAAAAAAGAGGCGCAATGAGGTAGCTGTGTGAGTAAGATTAGCGACCCTAGTGGCCGACACAAACACCGGGCCCATCTAGGAGTGGCACTGCAGTGTCACGCAGGATGTCCCTTCCAAAAAACCCTCCCCAAACAGCACATGACGCAAAGAAAAAAAGAGGCGCAATGAGGTAGCTGACTGTGTGAGTAAGATTAGCGACCCTAGTGGCCGACACAAACACCGGGCCCATCTAGGAGTGGCACTGCAGTGTCACGCAGGATGTCCCTTCCAAAAAACCCTCCCCAATCAGCACATGATGCAAAGAAAAAGAAAAGAAAAAAGAGGTGCAAGATGGAATTGTCCTTGGGCCCTCCCACCCACCCTTATGTTGTATAAACAAAACAGGACATGCACACTTTAACCAACCCATCATTTCAGTGACAGGGTCTGCCACACGACTGTGACTGATATGACGGGTTGGTTTGGACCCCCCCCAAAAAAGAAGCAATTAATCTCTCCTTGCACAAACTGGCTCTACAGAGGCAAGATGTCCACCTCATCTTCACCCTCCGATATATCACCGTGTACATCCCCCTCCTCACAGATTATCAATTCGTCCCCACTGGAATCCACCATCTCAGCTCCCTGTGTACTTTGTGGAGGCAATTGCTGCTGGTCAATGTCTCCGCGGAGGAATTGATTATAATTCATTTTAATGAACATCATCTTCTCCACATTTTCTGGATGTAACCTCGTACGCCGATTGCTGACAAGGTGAGCGGCGGCACTAAACACTCTTTCGGAGTACACACTTGTGGGAGGGCAACTTAGGTAGAATAAAGCCAGTTTGTGCAAGGGCCTCCAAATTGCCTCTTTTTCCTGCCAGTATAAGTACGGACTGTGTGACGTGCCTACTTGGATGCGGTCACTCATATAATCCTCCACCATTCTATCAATGTTGAGAGAATCATATGCAGTGACAGTAGACGACATGTCCGTAATCGTTGTCAGGTCCTTCAGTCCGGACCAGATGTCAGCATCAGCAGTCGCTCCAGACTGCCCTGCATCACCGCCAGCGGGTGGGCTCGGAATTCTGAGTCTTTTCCTCGCACCCCCAGTTGCGGGAGAATGTGAAGGAGGAGATGTTGACAGGTCGCGTTCCGCTTGACTTGACAATTTTGTCACCAGCAGGTCTTTCAACCCCAGCAGACCTGTGTCTGCCGGAAAGAGAGATCCAAGGTAGGCTTTAAATCTAGGATCGAGCACGGTGGCCAAAATGTAGTGCTCTGATTTCAACAGATTGACCACCCGTGAATCCTTGTTAAGCGAATTAAGGGCTGCATCCACAAGTCCCACATGCCTAGCGGAATCGCTCCCTTTTAGCTCCTTCTTCAATGCCTCCAGCTTCTTCTGCAAAAGCCTGATGAGGGGAATGACCTGACTCAGGCTGGCAGTGTCTGAACTGACTTCACGTGTGGCAAGTTCAAAGGGCATCAGAACCTTGCACAACGTTGAAATCATTCTCCACTGCACTTGAGACAGGTGCATTCCACCTACTATATCGTGCTCAATTGTATAGGCTTGAATGGCCTTTTGCTGCTCCTCCAACCTCTGAAGCATATAGAGGGTTGAATTCCACCTCGTTACCACTTCTTGCTTCAGATGATGGCAGGGCAGGTTCAGTAGTTTTTGGTGGTGCTCCAGTCTTCTGTACGTGGTGCCTGTACGCCGAAAGTGTCCCGCAATTTTTCTGGCCACCGACAGCATCTCTTGCACGCCCCTGTCGTTTTTTAAAAAATTCTGCACCACCAAATTCAAGGTATGTGCAAAACATGGGACGTGCTGGAATTTGCCCATATTTAATGCACACACAATATTGCTGGCGTTGTCCGATGCCACAAATCCACAGGAGAGTCCAATTGGGGTAAGCCATTCCGCGATGATCTTCCTCAGTTGCCGTAAGAGGTTTTCAGCTGTGTGCGTATTCTGGAAAGCGGTGATACAAAGCGTAGCCTGCCTAGGAAAGAGTTGGCGTTTGCGAGATGCTGCTACTGGTGCCGCCGCTGCTGTTCTTGCGGCGGGAGTCCATACATCTACCCAGTGGGCTGTCACAGTCATATAGTCCTGACCCTGCCCTGCTCCACTTGTCCACATGTCCGTGGTTAAGTGGACATTGGGTACAACTGCATTTTTTAGGACACTGGTGAGTCTTTTTCTGACGTCCGTGTACATTCTCGGTATCGCCTGCCTAGAGAAGTGGAACCTAGATGGTATTTGGTAACGGGGGCATACTGCCTCAATAAATTGTCTAGTTCCCTGTGAACTAACGGCGGATACCGGACGCACGTCTAACACCAACATAGTTGTCAAGGACTCAGTTATCCGCTTTGCAGTAGGATGACTGCTGTGATATTTCATCTTCCTCGCAAAGGACTGTTGAACAGTCAATTGCTTACTGGAAGTAGTACAAGTGGGCTTACGACTTCCCCTCTGGGATGACCATCGACTCCCAGCGGCAACAACAGCAGCGCCAGCAGCAGTAGGCGTTACACGCAAGGATGCATCGGAGGAATCCCAGGCAGGAGAGGACTCGTCAGAATTGCCAGTGACATGGCCTGCAGGACTATTGGCATTCCTGGGGAAGGAGGAAATTGACACTGAGGGAGTTGGTGGGGTGGTTTGCGTGAGCTTGGTTACAAGAGGAAGGGATTTACTGGTCAGTGGACTGCTTCCGCTGTCACCCAAAGTTTTTGAACTTGTCACTGACTTATTATAAATGCGCTGCAGGTGACGTATAAGGGAGGATGTTCCGAGGTGGTTAACGTCCTTACCCCTACTTATTACAGCTTGACAAAGGGAACACACGGCTTGACACCTGTTGTCCGCATTTCTGGTGAAATACCTCCACACCGAAGAGCTGATTTTTTTGGTATTTTCACCTGGCATGTCAACTGCCATATTCCTCCCACGGACAACAGGTGTCTCCCCGGGTGCCTGACTTAAACAAACCACCTCACCATCAGAATCCTCCTGGTCAATTTCCTCCCCAGCGCCAGCAACACCCATATCCTCCTCATCCTGGTGTACTTCAACACTGACATCTTCAATCTGACTATCAGGAACTGGACTGCGGGTGCTCCTTCCAGCACTTGCAGGGGGCGTGCAAATGGTGGAAGGCGCATGCTCTTCACGTCCAGTGTTGGGAAGGTCAGGCATCGCAACCGACACAATTGGACTCTCCTTGTGGATTTGGGATTTCGAAGAATGCACAGTTCTTTGCTGTGCTGCTTTTGCCAGCTTGAGTCTTTTCATTTTTCTAGCGAGAGGCTGAGTGCTTCCATCCTCATGTGAAGCTGAACCACTAGCCATGAACATAGGCCAGGGCCTCAGCCGTTCCTTGCCACTCCGTGTGGTAAATGGCATATTGGCAAGTTTACGCTTCTCCTCCGACAATTTTATTTTAGGTTTTGGAGTCCTTTTTTTACTGATATTTGGTGTTTTGGATTTGACATGCTCTGTACTATGACATTGGGCATCGGCCTTGGCAGACGACGTTGCTGGCATTTCATCGTCTCGGCCATGACTAGTGGCAGCAGCTTCAGCACGAGGTGGAAGTGGATCTTGATCTTTCCCTAATTTTGGAACCTCAACATTTTTGTTCTCCATATTTTAATAGGCACAACTAAAAGGCACCTCAGGTAAACAATGGAGATGGATGGATTGGATACTAGTATACAATTATGTACGGGCTGCCGAGTGCCGACACAGAGGTAGCCACAGCCGTGAACTACCGCACTGTACTGTGTCTGCTGCTAATATATAGACTGGTTGATAAAGAGATAGTATACTCGTAACTAGTATGTATGTATAAAGAAAGAAAAAAAAACCACGGTTAGGTGGTATATACAATTATGGACGGGCTGCCGAGTGCCGACACAGAGGTAGCCACAGCCGTGAACTACCGCACTGTACTGTGTCTGCTGCTAATATATAGACTGGTTGATAAAGAGATAGTATACTCGTAACTAGTATGTATATATAAAGAAAGAAAGAAAAACCACGGTTAGGTGGTATATACAATTATGGACGGGCTGCCGAGTGCCGACACAGAGGTAGCCACAGCCGTGAACTACCGCACTGTACTGTGTCTGCTGCTAATATAGACTGGTTGATAAAGAGATAGTATACTCGTAACTAGTATGTATGTATAAAGAAAGAAAAAAAAACCACGGTTAGGTGGTATATACAATTATGGAAAGGGCTGCCGAGTGCCGACACAGAGGTAGCCACAGCCGTGAACTACCGCACTGTACTGTGTCTGCTGCTAATATATAGACTGGTTGATAAAGAGATAGTATACTCGTAACTAGTATGTATGTATAAAGAAAGAAAAAAAAACCACGGTTAGGTGGTATATACAATTATGGACGGGCTGCCGAGTGCCGACACAGAGGTAGCCACAGCCGTGAACTACCGCACTGTACTGTGTCTGCTGCTAATATATAGACTGGTTGATAAAGAGATAGTATACTCGTAACTAGTATGTATGTATAAAGAAAGAAAAAAAAACCACGGTTAGGTGGTATATACAATTATGGACGGGCTGCCGAGTGCCGACACAGAGGTAGCCACAGCCGTGAACTACCGCACTGTACTGTGTCTGCTGCTAATATATAGACTGGTTGATAAAGAGATAGTATACTCGTAACTAGTATGTATGTATAAAGAAAGAAAAAAAAACCACGGTTAGGTGGTATATACAATTATGGACGGGCTGCCGAGTGCCGACACAGAGGTAGCCACAGCCGTGAACTACCGCACTGTACTGTGTCTGCTGCTAATATATAGACTGGTTGATAAAGAGATAGTATACTCATAACTAGTATGTATGTATAAAGAAAGAAAAAAAAACCACGGTTAGGTGGTATATACAATTATGGATGGGCTGCCGAGTGCCGACACAGAGGTAGCCACAGCCGTGAACTACCGCACTGTACTGTGTCTGCTGCTAATATAGACTGGTTGATAAAGAGATAGTATACTACTAATATTATATATACTGGTGGTCAGGTCACTGGTCACTAGTCACACTGGCAGTGGCACTCCTGCAGCAAAAGTGTGCACTGTTTAATTTTAATATAATATTATGTACTCCTGGCTCCTGCTATAACCTATAACTGGCACTGCAGTAGTGCTCCCCAGTCTCCCCCACAATTATAAGCTGTGTGAGCTGAGCAGTCAGACAGATATATAATATATATAGATGATGCAGCACACTGGCCTGAGCCTGAGCAGTGCACACAGATATGGTATGTGACTGACTGAGTCACTGTGTGTATCGCTTTTTTCAGGCAGAGAACGGATATATTAAATAAACTGCACTGTGTGTCTGGTGGTCACTCACTATATAATATATTATGTACTCCTGGCTCCTGCTATAACCTATAACTGGCACTGCAGTAGTGCTCCCCAGTCTCCCCCACAATTATAAGCTGTGTGAGCTGAGCAGTCAGACAGATATATATAATATTATATATAGATAATAGATGATGCAGCACACTGGCCTGAGCCTGAGCAGTGCACACAGATATGGTATGTGACTGAGTCACTGTGTGCTGTGTATCGCTTTTTTCAGGCAGAGAACGGATTATAAATAAAACTGGTGGTCACTATCAGCAAAACTCTGCACTGTACTGAGTACTCCTAATGCTCCCCAAAATTAGTAAATCAAGTGTCTCTCTAATCTATTCTAAACGGAGAGGACGCCAGCCACGTCCTCTCCCTATCAATCTCAATGCACGTGTGAAAATGGCGGCGACGCGCGGCTCCTTATATAGAATCCGAGTCTCGCGATAGAATCCGAGCCTCGCGAGAATCCGACAGCGTCATGATGACGTTCGGGCGCGCTCGGGTTAACCGAGCAAGGCGGGAAGATCCGAGTCGCTCGGACCCGTGAAAAAAAACATGAAGTTCTGGCGGGTTCAGATTCAGAGAAACCGAACCCGCTCATCTCTAGTCACAATATGTGTATGAATATTACACTGCGGTGCATCCTGCAGCATCACAGTACTTGTATAAATATTACACTGGGGTACAGCACAAAAAAAAAAAAAACAGCAGGGTACCTGTATGGACACAGCAACCCTTGGATGGACACAGCAGTCCCTGGATGGACACTGGATGGACACAGCACCCCTGGATGGACACAGCAGTCCCTAGATGGACACAGCACCCCTGGATGGACACAGCACCCCTGGATGGACACAGCAGCCCTTGAAGGATAAAACAGCCCCTGAATGGACCAACAAACCCCTGGACGGACACAGTACCCCTGGATGTACAGCACCGCTGAAGCTCCCCAGCCGGAGTGAAGTTGCGCACTTAGCACCGGGGACCTTTATGCAATCCAAAGCCCACAAGAATCCGACAGAGGGAGAATGACATTTTGACTCGTTTTGGGATCCTAGTCAGGCAGGAAATAAAGAGGGGAGATAAATGATTTGAAAGACATTACATGTATCATGTAACACTGTGACGACTAATATCGATAAGTGGAGAAAAAATGGCACAACAGGGACATTACCAAGATCAGAATCCCTGCATCTGGCAACATCAGAGGAGCCAGATGCAGGGATTACTGGCAGGAACTGGTCACTCCATGCATGCATATCTGAGCAGAGCAGCGGTGACGTTATGCTCCACCAACCTTCCCAACGCACCAAGAACACCGTGGTCTGTAGGTGGGACTGCGGTACAGTGTTCAAAAGGTGGATTCTCCTGCTGAAATCTGGACAATTGGGAGGTATGAATGACAACAATCTCACTCATTCTGCTCCTGTCTGGGTTAGGGCTAGGTTGACAAAACTAAATTTCTCACAAAAAGACAACATCCAACCCTGCCCAAATTTTACTACAAAAAATAAAACCAATCACCAAAAGCAAATGGGAGAATTTATTTTTGTCAGATGAAGATGATGTTGAACTTTTAAACCTCAATTTCAAAAGATTTGTTTAGTACAAAAAACAACACCCAAAGGAGACCATACTGTATGTAGTATGATGCATGGAGACAGCAACATCATGCTTTGGGGACTGTATCTCCGCACCTGGGACTGGGGCTCTAGTCAGGAATGATGGCATAACAAATAGCTTCAGTTATCAAGACATTTTAGCACAATATATGCTGACTTCTGTGAGAAAGCTGGAGATGAGGAGGAAGTACACATTCCACCATGATAGCTCACGTCCAAATTACCCAAGGAATGGCTCCTGAAAAGGAAGATCAAGTCTTGGCACGGTCCATTCAGAGGCTAGACCTCAATCCCATTGAAGACTTGTGGAATGACCTAAACACGGCTTTGCAGAAATAGATTTACAAAATCTAGATGTGCAAAGTTGATAGAGACGTATTCAAACACTGTAAAGAAATGTTATTCTATATGGCACCCCTGGTACTCTTTACCATAATGTACCTCTCCCGGGACTTGCTTGATACTCACCATAACTTGTAACCACCAATCTCATGCTTCTGCTTCTCCAGACTCACTACTATCCTATACCTTTTTCTACCCCTTCCCTCCTCCTCTACTCTCCTCCTCCACCTCCTGCATTCTTTGCTCTAACTCCCATCTTACATGTTTGATCCTTTTACTTGCTCACAATTATTATACATTTAGATTAATAGAATTCTCGATGTTCACAAAAAATCTTCTCTCTATCATACCTCCTAACATTGGGAGATGGAAAGGAGGTACTCCGTCTACTGCGACCGGCTGAAAAGGAGGCGTGACCTATAGAAAAAGGGAGAGTGGCTTCGCAGGAGTGCCACGTTCGCGAGCCACACCTCTATTTTCCATCACTGTGGGGGCATGCCCAGCTCTCTGTGAGCTGCTGGCATGCCCCCTCCACTCTGCCTCCTGTGCATACATGCTGTGCGCATGTGCGCAGCGTCTATTCACCGCTGTTCTTCTAGGCAGAGCAGTGACTGACGGGAGCCTCCCAACTAACCCCCTCACCCCCACCCCCACTGTGGGACTATGCAGCCTGCGTGGGGGACAGCTGGACAGTGCCAAAAAAACAGGACTGTCCTGCAAAAATCGGGACAGTTGGGAGGTATGCTCTGTAATTGTTCTATTACATCGTAAATGTTATGTTGCCTTTAGCTGTACGAGTATATGTTATGAGCATTGTTACTTGCTGTCAAGCTTGTTTCCTCACTAATTGCATGTATTTAAATGCTTAATAAACGATTATAAAAAAATAAAATAAAAAAAACTGACTGCTTTAATAACAGCAAATGGTGCTTCCACAAAGTGTCAGTCTAGGAGTGTGTGTGCACACTAACAGGGTATTGTAGATTTCTTTTATTTTCACTTCTGGTTCCTCAAAATTGTCTATTTGTATTCCACTAGCATTTTAAGACCACATAAAAGGTGGAAAAAGGACTCGCCTGATTTAACTTAAGTTCAGGCTTTACAATATCAATAAGGGTTTGTAGACCTTATATTCACTGTAGAAACAATGTTATGCAAATGACATTGCTGTTCCAGACTGGCCTCTCCATGGATTTACTTAGCTGAATTCATCCAACACATACTGTACTGTACCATACATACATAAAATATATATTAGTTCTATATCTTTAAGAATGTTACTGATTGTTGTAACGTAGAGTATTTTAAAGGTTACTGGCCATTAGAGTTAGATCCTTATCACACGGCTGTCCTGTTTTATAATTCCACTCAACTCCTTTTTAATTAACAGTAATTGTTCTGGATTTAAGGATTATCCAAATTATCTGTTAAACATACGTTGAGAATTGTTCTGAGGACTAGATAATGGGTGGAATATGATGGACATATGCTCCAGTGGAGACTGGCCAAGGCCACATACCCATTATAACCATTGCATTCAAATTACAATCCACAAATTATACTATTCAAAACAGTATGCTTTCAAGTGCATGGGATGCCGGCAGTCAGAATACCGAGCAGGGTCAGGATTCCGACTGGGCTGAAACGTTGACAACACAGCTATTGTGTATCTAGTTGCTTATTAAGTCCGGAGTGCCGCCATCCGTATAATGAGGGTCATTCCGACCCCTTCGCTCGCTGCGTTTTAACGCAGCAGAGCGAACGGGTCCCTGCTGCGCATGCCATAATGCACCTGCGGGACAGGTGAAGGCTGTAGCAGGATAGCGATTGCCTCTGCCTGATTGACCGGCAGAGGCAATCGATGGGCGGGAGTGGGCAAAACGGCGGCGTTTAGCCGCCGTTTCGTCGGCGCAGTCCGGCTAACGCAAGCATGGCCGGACTGAACGGGAGGAGGGCCGCAGCGGCTGCATGATGTCATACGCAGCCGCTGCGGGCCAGGGAGCGAGGAGTAGCTCCCGGCCAGCAAGCTAGAGCTGCGCTGGCTGGGAGCTGCTCCTGAAGTGCAAAGGAATCGCCGCTGTGCGTTGCCTTCGCACTTCTGCGAGGGGGGCCGGACTGACATGAGGGGCAGGGTAGCCCCTTGCTGGGCGCATGTCAGGAAAGATGATCGTAGCTGTGCAAAATTTTGCACAGCTTTGATCAACTCGGAATGACCACCAATGTACTGCATCTCTCTCTCTCTCTCTCCTATATAATAGCCCAGATCTGTGACTTTGTGACTCATTTGCTAACGCTGGGCGGAGTCACAACACTGGCCGGAGTTAGTCAAATGAGTCACAGATCTGGGCTAATCTATAGGAGACTAGGAGCAGAAGCAGATGGTATGGGCATGGCACAGGCAGGGGTGCATACCTCCGAGCTTTCTTCAGGCAGAAGGAGGGACACATATGCGGCAAAAAGGGGCGTGGCCAACGAACAGGGGGCGTGGCTTCACGGGAGAACCCCCGTTTTCATCAGTAGGGGGGCATGCCCAGCGCTCTGTGAGCTGCTGGCATGCCCACAGGGGCTGATTATGTGTCCGGGGGGTCCAGGGCACTTGTCAGGGGGGCCCTATCTCATTGCTGTGCCTGCTGTGGGGTTGGGGGCGTGGCCTAGTCGGGCCCCGCGAGGCCACGCCCCCATATGCAAATTCCGTAGTTTTTTTTAAATGGGTTTTTGGCCCCTCAGCTAGGGGTAAATCCAGAAGGGGTGGTCGCTCCCCCCTACACAGGCAGAAGAAAGCAGAGAGACTGCTGCCTCCCTGCAACACCACAGACCTGCCAACACGCAGCAATGTGTGCTGACTGTAGCACAATGCTGCCGCTGTTGCTGGCAGGACGGGGGAGCTTCTGAGCAGGGACAGAGCTACTCCAGTCGGGGCGGCCCCTAAAACTGTGGGGCCAACGGTACGTACCCCCTGCCCCCCCCCCCCCCCTTAATCCGGCTCTGCTGCCGGAACCCCCCCATTAATCCGTACCCCCTGATGCCCCCTCTCCCTCCACTATTCACCATTGCTCTGCTAAACAAAACAGCGAGTGCAGGAGCTTTCCAACTGCCCCCCACGCGGGACACTGCGACCCCCCGATGGGACAGCGGGACAGACCCCCAAAAATGGGACTGTCCCACGAAAATCAGGACAGTTGGGAGGTATGGGGGGGGGGGGCTGTGGGGGGTATGCCGTACAGACAGACGGGCACCGGCTCACTGTGTGCTTGACCCCCCACATCAGCATACTCAGCAGGGGCTCTCTGGCGCGGAGGAGCGTCACTTTCTGGCACACTCCACGCTTCTTAGCTGCAGTTTTGTGGGGCACCTGCCGCTGTGCAGGTTCCGTACTGCCTCTTATCTCCAGCCCCGGCAACCCCACCGCTAGCTGCAGCGCTGCCGCCCGCAGTGAGGTGCGCCCAGCTCCTTCACACACTTTAGCTGGCGGGTAGCGCTGCAGAAGTCCGAGCTGCTTGCAGGCTCCGACCCCCTCCTCCCTCCAGCCACAGCGTCTCCTGGGGGCTAACCAGTCACTCCCAGTCTCCCCTTACCACAGTGCCCGGCGGCTGCGCAAGGTCTGCGGTGTGTGACTGAGGAGGGGGGGGGGAGGGATGCAGACGGGCAGAGGAAGCAGGACTCCAGCCTAAGAGAGTCAGCCATGCCAAGTCTCCACCAGCAGCAGATCCCAACAAGTTGGAGTGGAACAGCAGCAGCCAGCAGCAGTGACTCCGGTAAGACACATCTGTCTGTCACCACTGTTTTGTCCCTAATACCAATCTCTCCCGTGCCCTGTGTTCTGTCATGTCCCTGTCACCCCTGGCCTTGCCCTGTCACCCCTGGCCTGGCCCTGTCACCCTTATCCTGGCCCTGTCACCCCTATCCTGGTCCTGTCACCCCTGTGCTTGCCCTGTCAACCCTATACTGGCCCCGTCACCCCTGTCCTGGTTCTGCCGCCCCTACCCTGGCCCTGTCACCCCTATCCTGTCCCTGTCATTTCTGTCCTGGCCCCTTCGCCTCTGTCCTGGCCCCGTCACCCCTGTTCTGACCCTGTCACCCCTGTCCTGGCCCCGTCACTCCTGTCCTGGCCCTGTTACTGCATACCCTCCAATTGCCTAAAGGATAAAATAAAAAAGGGGCAGACTAGATGGGCCAAGTGGTTCTTATCTGCCGTCAAATTCTATGTTTCTATGTTACCATTTTGGCAGGTACAGTACCCGCAGCTTCTCCAGACCCCTCCCCAATGCACCACACCTCCGCACCTTCCCCTCCACCACGTGCACTCCACCCCTCCCCCACACGCTGTGCCTCCAGACCCCCTACACCACCCTCGGCTCCCACTCCTCCGCTCCTTCACCACCCACAGCACCTCCAGACCCCCTCCACCATCCACCCCCCCATATATGTCTCCCCCCACATCTGCCCTCCTCCACCCGCAGCATCTGCAGACACCCTCCTCCATCCCCCGTCCCCCCTCCCCCACCCCTCCCCCACCCATGGCACACCAGTATCTGCCCCTCCCCTACCCACGGCGCCTGCGGACCCCGACCCCACCCCCGGCACTCCTGCCCCTTCCCATCCCACAGCACCTCCGGAACCCTTCACCCATCCGCAACATCCCCACACCTGCCCCTCTCCCACCCGTGGCACCCCTGCCCCTCCCCCACCTGCAGTGCCTCCGGACCCCTCCCCCATCTGCAGCCCCCACTCCTCTGCCCCTCCCCCACCCGCAGCACCTCCCGACCTTTCCCCATCCGGGCTCCCCCTCCGCGCTTCCGCCCCCCTCCACCCGCAGCATCTACAGACACCCTCCCCTATCCGCAGTCCCCCCCCCCCCCCCGCACCCGCTACATTCTGTACATCGTGCCCTACAGGTGCTGTTCACGCCGTCGCAAGGGGCTGCACCTTCTTCACCGTCGCACGCCCTTTCATTGTGCAATATTTAACCACTAACAAAGGAATGCAGGTAATACTCCATATAATACAAATATTGAACACCAGAAAGGCATCCAAGGGTTAAGGGGGCGTAGCCCCTTGCAACGGTGTGAAAAGCACCCGTAGGGCGTGATGAAGCACCTAGTATATATATATATATATATATATATATATATATATAAAATTAATAACTCAAATTATAATTCATAATCCATTATTTACAACCAAATAGTGTGGGTAATACGGACTGATGATCATGCTGATAGCTATGTAGCAAAAGGTGGCTACCTCATGCCGGCTATTGTTACTATAGCGTAATTCCACACAGGAACCCCTTTCGTCTGATGGAAGTGACCTCTTCCCTCATTCTTATTATGTGAGCATTTCCACATGCATTGTACAGTTAGTCATATCCATAAGGTCTCTGTGCTATATCTGGTCTCGGTTAGTGATGTGCACCGGACATTTTTCGGGTTTTGTGTTTTGGTTTTGGATTCGGTTCCGCGGCCGTGTTTTGGATTCGGACGCGTTTTGGCAAAACCTCCCTGAAAATTTTTTGTCGGATTCGGGTGTGTTTTGGATTCGGGTGTTTTTTTTACAAAAAACCCTCAAAAACAGCTTAAATCATAGAATTTAGGGGTCATTTTGATCCCATAGTATTATTAACCTCAATAACCATAATTTACACTCATTTTCAGTCTATTCTGAACACCTCACACCTCACAATATTATTTTAGTCTTAAAATTTGCACCGAGGTCGCTGGATGGCTAAGCTAAGCGACCCAAGTGGCCGACACAAACACCTGGCCCATCTAGGAGTGGCACTGCAGTGTCAGGCAGGATGGCCCTTCCAAAAACTACTCCCCAAACAGCACATGACGCAAAGAAAAAAAGAGGCGCAATGAGGTAGCTGTGTGAGTAAGCTAAGCGACCCTAGTGGCCGACACAAACACCTGGCCCATCTAGGAGTGGCACTGCAGTGTCAGGCAGGATGGCCCTTCCAAAAACTACTCCCCAAACAGCACATGACGCAAAGAAAAAAAGAGGCGCAATGAGGTAGCTGTGTGAGTAAGCTAAGCGACCCTAGTGGCCGACACAAACACCTGGCCCATCTAGGAGTGGCACTGCAGTGTCAGGCAGGATAGCCCTTCCAAAAACTACTCCCCAAACAGCACACGACGCAAAGAAAAAAAGAGGCGCAATGAGGTAGCTGTGTGAGTAAGCTAAGCGACCCTAGTGGCCGACACAAACACCTGGCCCATCTAGGAGTGGCACTGCAGTGTCAGGCAGGATGGCCCTTCCAAAAACTACTCCCCAAAAAGCACATGACGCAAAGAAAAAAAGAGGCGCAATGAGGTAGCTGTGTGAGTAAGCTAAGCGACCCTAGTGGCCGACACAAACACCTGGCCCATCTAGGAGTGGCACTGCAGTGTCAGGCAGGATGGCCCTTCCAAAAACTACTCCCCAAACAGCACATGACGCAAAGAAAAAAAGAGGCGCAATGAGGTAGCTGTGTGAGTAAGCTAAGCGACCCTAGTGGCCGACACAAACACCTGGCCCATCTAGGAGTGGCACTGCAGTGTCAGGCAGGATGGCCCTTCCAAAAAATACTCCCCAAACAGCACATGACGCAAAGAAAAATGAAAGAAAAAAAGAGGTGCAAGATGGAATTGTCCTTGGGCCCTCCCACCCACCCTTATGTTGTATAAACAGAACATGCACACTTTAACCAAGCCATCATTTCAGCGACAGGGTCTGCCACACGACTGTGACTGAAATGACTGGTTGGTTTGGGCCCCCACCAAAAAAGAAGCAATCAATCTCTCCTTGCACAAACTGGCTCTACAGAGGCAAGATGTCCACCTCATCATCATCGTCCGATTCATCACCCCTTTCACTGTGTACATCCCCCTCCTCACAGATTATTAATTCGTCCCCACTGGAATCCACCATCTCAGATCCCCGTGTACTTTCTGGAGGCAATTGCTGCTGGTTAATGTCTCCATGGAGTAATTGATTATAATTCATTTTAATGAACATCATCTTCTCCACATTTTCTGGAAGTATCCTCGTACGCCGATTGCTGACAAGGTGAGCGGCGGCACTAAACACTCTTTCGGAGTACACACTGGAGGGAGGGCAACTTAGGTAGAATAAAGCCAGTTTGTGCAAGGGCCTCCAAATTGCCTCTTTTCCCTGCCAGTATACGTACGGACTGTCTGACGTGCCTACTTGGATGCGGTCACTCATATAATCCTCCACCATTCTTTCAATGGTGAGAGAATCATATGCAGTGACAGTAGACGACATGTCAGTAATCGTTGGCAGGTCCTTCAGTCCGGACCAGATGTCAGCATCAGCAGTCGCTCCAGACTGCCCTGCATCACCGCCAGCGGGTGGGCTCGGAATTCGTAGCCTTTTCCTCGCACCCCCAGTTGCGGGAGAATGTGAAGGAGGAGATGTTGACAGGTCGCGTTCCGCTTGACTTGACAATTTTCTCACCAGCAGTTCTTTGAACCCCTGCAGACTTGTGTCTGCCGGAAAGAGAGATCCAACGTAGGTTTTAAATCTAGGATCGAGCACGGTGGCCAAAATGTAGTGCTCTGATTTCAACAGATTGACCACACGTGAATCCTGGTTAAGCGAATTAAGGGCTCCATCCACAAGTCCCACATGCCTAGCGGAATCGCTCTGTTTTAGCTCCTCCTTCAATGCCTCCAGCTTCTTCTGCAAAAGCCTGGTGAGGGGAATGACCTGACTCAGGCTGGCAGTGTCTGAACTGACTTCACGTGTGGCAAGTTCAAAGGGCAGCAGAACCTTGCACAACGTTGAAATCATTCTCCACTGCGCTTGAGACAGGTGCATTCCACCTCCTTTGCCTATATCGTGGGCAGATGTATAGGCTTGAATGGCCTTTTGCTGCTCCTCCATCCTCTGAAGCATATAGAGGGTTGAATTCCACCTCGTTACCACCTCTTGCTTCAGATGATGGCAGGGCAGGTTCAGGTTTTTTTGGTGGTGCTCCAGTCTTCTGCATGCGGTGCCTGCACGCCGAAAGTGGCCCGCAATTCTTCTGGCCACCGACAGCATCTCTTGCACGCCCCTGTCGTTTTTTAAATAATTCTGCACCACCAAATTCAAGGTATGTGCAAAACATGGGACGTGCTGGAATTTGCCCAGATGTAATGCGCGCACAATATTGCTGGCGTTGTCCGATGTCACAAATCCCCAGGAGAGTCCAATTGGGGTAAGCCATTCTGCGATGATCTTCCTCAGTTGCCGTAAGAGGTTTTCAGCTGTGTGCGTATTCTGGAAAGCGGTGATACAAAGCGTAGCCTGCCTAGGAAAGAGTTGGCGTTTGCGAGATCCTGCTACTGGTGTCGCCGCTGCTGTTCTTGCAGCGGGAGGCAATACATCTATGCAGTGGGCTGTCACAGTCATGTAGTCCTGAGTCTGCCCTGCTCCACTTGTCCACATGTCCGTGGTTAAGTGGACATTGGGTACAACTGCATTTTTTAGGACACTGGTGAGTCTTTTTCTGACGTCCGTGTACATTCTCGGTATCGCCTGCCTAGAGAAGTGGAACCTAGATGGTATTTGGTAACGGGGGCACACTGCCTCAATAAATTGTCTAGTTCCCTGTGAACTAACGGCGGATACCGGACGCACGTCTAACACCAACATAGTTGTCAAGGCCTCAGTTATCCGCTTTGCAGCAGGATGACTGCTGTGATATTTCATCTTCCTCGCAAAGGACTGTTGGACAGTCAATTGCTTACTGGAAGTAGTACAAGTGGTCTTCCGACTTCCCCTCTGGGATGACGATCGACTCCCAGCAGCAACAACAGCAGCGCCAGCAGCAGTAGGCATTACACTCAAGGATGCATCGGAGGAATCCCAGGCAGGAGAGGACTCGTCAGACCTGCCAGTGACATGGCCTGCAGGACTATTGGCTTTCCTGGGTAAGGAGGAAATTGACACTGAGGGAGTTGGTGGTGTGGTTTGCGCGAGCTTGGTTACAAGAGGAAGGGATTTACTGGTCAGTGGACTGCTTCAGCTGTCGCCCAAAGTTTTTGAACTTGTCACTGACTTATTATGAATGCGCTGCAGGTGACGTATAAGGGAGGATGTTCCGAGGTGGTTAACGTCCTTACCCCTACTTATTACAGCTTGACAAAGGCAACACACGGCTTGACACCTGTTGTCCGCATTTCTGTTGAAATACTTCCACACTGAAGAGCTGATTTTTTTGGTATTTTCACCAGGCATGTCAATGGCCATATTCCTCCCACGGACAACAGGTGTCTCCCCGGGTGCCTGACTTAAACAAACCACCTCACCATCAGAATCCTCCTTGTCAATTTCCTCCCCAGCCCAAGCAACACCCATATCCTCATCCTGGTGTACTTCAACACTGACATCTTCAATTTCACTATCAGGAACTGGACTGCGGGTGCTCCTTTCAACACTTGCAGGGGGCGTGCAAATGGTGGAAGGCGCAAGCTCTTCCCGTCCAGTGTTGGGAAGGTCAGGCATCGCAACCGACACAATTGGACTCTCCTTTGGGATTTGGGATTTCGAAGAACGCACAGTTCTTTGCTGTGCTTTAGCCGCAAGTCTTTTCTTTTTTCTAGCGAGAGGATGAGTGCTTCCATCCTCATGTGAAGCTGAACCACTAGCCATGAACATAGGCCAGAGCCTCAGCCGTTCCTTGCCACTCCGTGTCGTAAATGGCATATTGGCAAGTTTACGCTTCTCCTCAGACGCTTTTAATTTTGATTTTTGGGTCATTTTTTTACTGATCTTTTGTGTTTTGGATTTTACATGCTCTGTACTATGACATTGGGCATCGGCCTTGGCAGACGACGTTGATGGCATTTCATCATCTCGGCCATGACTAGTGGCAGCAGCTTCAGCACGAGGTGGAAGTGGATCTTGATCTTTCCCTATTTTTTTAACCTCCACATTTGTGTTCTCCATATTTTGCGCACAACTAAAAGCCACCACAGGTATACAAAGTAGATGGATGGATAGTATTACTTATACTTATGGACGACGAGTGCACTGACGACACAGAGGTAGGTACAGCCGTGGCCTACCGTACTGCTGCTTAGTGCTTATATATATGATATACTGTATAACGGACCTGGTGGACAGTGTCAGCAGACTGCGAAACTAGTATGAAGAAAGAAAAAAAAAACACCACAGGTATACAATGTAGATGGATGGATAGTATAGTATTACTTATACTTATGGACGACGAGTGCACTGACGACACAGAGGTAGGTACAGCCGTGGCCTACCGTACTGCTGCTTAGTGCTTATATATATGATATACTGTATAACGGACCTGGTGGACAGTGTCAGCAGACTGCTAAACTAGTATGAAGAAAGAAAAAAAAACACCACAGGTATACAATGTAGATGGATGGATAGTATAGTATTACTTATACTTATGGACGACGAGTGCACTGACGACACAGAGGTAGGTACAGCCGTGGCCTACCGTACTGCTGCTTAGTGCTTATATATATGATATTCTGTATAACGGACCTGGTGGACAGTGTCAGCAGACTGCTAAACTAGTATAAAGAAAGAAAAAAAAAAAAAAACACCACAGGTATACAATGTAGATGGATGGATAGTATAGTATTACTTATACTTATGGACGACGAGTGCACTGACGACACAGAGGTAGGTACAGCCGTGGCCTACCGTACTGCTGCTTAGTGCTTATATATATGATATACTGTATAACGGACCTGGTGGACAGTGTCAGCAGACTGCTAAACTAGTATGAAGAAAGAAAAAAAAAAACACCACAGGTATACAATGTAGATGGATGGATAGTATAGTATTACTTATACTTATGGACGACGAGTGCACTGACGACACAGAGGTAGGTACAGCCGTGGCCTACCGTACTGCTGCTTAGTGCTTATATATATGATATACTGTATAACGGACCTGGTGGACAGTGTCAGCAGACTGCTAAACTAGTATGAAGAAAGAAAAAAAAAACACCACAGGTATACAATGTAGATGGATGGATAGTATAGTATTACTTATACTTATGGACGACGAGTGACGACACAGAGGTAGGTACAGTCGTGGCCTACCGTACTGCTGCTTAGTGCTTATATATATAATATACTGTATAGCGGACCTGGTGGACACTGTCAGCAGACTGCTAAACAAACTAGCATGAAGAAAGAAAAAAAAAAACACCACAGTGTTTTTCAGGCAGACAAACGTATACTGGACTGGTGGTCACTGTCAGCAAAACTGTGCACTGTACTCCTGCTATAACTGCTCCCCAGTCCCCACAATTAGGCAGTGTGAGCAGTGCACTCAGCACAGATATATCATGCAGCAGTGCAGCACACTGAGTGAGCACAGATATGGTGGAGCGTTTTTTTTCAGGCAGAGAAACAACGGATTAAACTCAAAACCCTGCACTGTACTCCCTAACAGCTGCTCCCCGTCCCCAATGCTCCCCACAATTAAAACTAAGTCACTCAGTTTTTTTTTTTTTCTAATACAACGGAGAGGACGCCAGCCACGTCCTCTCCCTATCAATCTCAATGCACGTGTGAAAATGGCGGCGACGCGCGGCTCCTTATATAGAATCCGAGTCTTGCGAGAATCCGACAGCGGCATGATGACGTTCGGGCGCGCTCGGGTTAACCGAGCAAGGCGGGAGGATCCGAGTCGCTCGGACCCGTGTAAAAAAAAGGTGAAGTTCGGGCGGGTTCGGATTCCGAGGAACCGAACCCGCTCATCACTACCCCTAACAGCACATGATGCAAAGAAAAATTAAAGAAAAAAAGAGATGCAAGATGGAATTGTCCTTGGGCCCTCCGACCCACCCTTATGTTGTATGAACAGGACATGCACACTTTAACGAACCCATCATTTTAGCGACAGGGTCTGCCACACGACTGTGACTGAAATGACTGGTTGGTTTGGGCCCCCACCAAAAAAGAAGCAATCAATCTCTCCTTGCACAAACTGGCTCTACAGAGGCAAGATGTCCACCTCATCATCATCCTCCGATTCATCACCCCTTTCACTGTGTACATCCACCTCTTCACAGATTATTAATTCGTCCCCACTGGAATCCACCATCTCAGGTCCCTGTGTACTTTCTGGAGGCAATTGCTGCTGGTGAATGTCTCCACGGAGGAATTGATAATAATTCATTTTGATGAACATCATCTTCTCCACATTTTCTGGAAGTAACCTCGTACGCCGATTGCTGACAAGGTGAGCGGCTGCATTAAACACTCTTTCGGAGTACACACTGGAGGGAGGGCAACTTAGGTAGAATAAAGCCAGTTTGTGCAAGGGCCTCCAAATTGCCTCTTTTTCCTGCCAGTATACGTACGGACTGTCTGACGTGCCTACTTGGATGCGGTCACTTATATAATCCTCCACCATTCTTTAAATGGTGAGAGAATCATATGCAGTGACAGTAGACGACATGTCAGTAATCGTTGGCAGGTCCTTCAGTCCGGACCAGATGTCAGCACTCGCTCCAGACTGCTCTGCATCACCGCCAGCGGGTGGGCTCGGAATTCTTAGCCTTTTCCTCGCACCCCCAGTTGCGGGAGAATGTGAAGGAGGAGATGTTGATGGGTCACGTTCCGCTTGACTTGACAATTTTCTCACCAGCAGGTCTTTGAACCTCTGCAGACTTGTGTCTGCCGAAAAGAGAGATACAACGTAGGTTTTAAATCTAGGATCGAGCACGGTGGCCAAAATGTAGTGCTCTGATTTCAACAGATTGACCACCCGTGAATCCTGGTTAAGCGAATTAAGGGCTCCATCCACAAGTCCCACATGCCTAGTGGAATCGCTCTGTTTTAGCTCCTCCTTCAATGTCTCCAGCTTCTTCTGCTAAAGCCTGATGAGGGGAATGACCTGACTCAGGCTGGCAGTGTCTGAACTGACTTCACATGTGGCAAGTCCAAAGGGTTGCAGAACCTTGCACAACGTTGAAATCATTCTCCACTGCGCTTGATTCAGGTGCATTCCCCCTCCTTTGCCTATATCGTGGGCAGATGTATAGGCTTGAATGGCCTTTTGCTGCTCCTCCATCCTCTGAAGCATATAGAGGGTTGAATTCCACCTCGTTACCACCTCTTGCTTCAGATGATGGCAGGGCAGGTTCAGGAATGTTTGGTGGTGCTCTAGTCTTCGGCCCGCGGTGGCCCGCAATTCTTCGGGCCACCGACAGCATTTCTTGCACGCCCCTGTTGTTTTTTAAATAATTCTGCACCACCAAATTCAATGTATGTGCAAAACATGGGACGTGCTGGAATTTGCCCACATGTAATGCACGCACAATATTGGTGGCGTTGTCTGATGTCACAAATCCCCAGGAGAGTCCAATTGGGGTAAGCCATTCTGCGATGATGTTCCTCAGTTTCCGTAAGAGGTTGTCAGCTGTGTGCCTCTTATGGAAAGCGGTGATACAAAGCGTAGCCTACCTAGGAACGAGTTGGCGTTTGCGAGATGCTGCTACTGGTGCCGCTGCTGCTGTTCTTGCTGCGGGAGGCAATACATCTACCCAGTGGGCTGTCACAGTCATATAGTCCTGAGTCTACCCTGCTCCACTTGTCCACATGTCCGTGGTTAAGTGGACATTGGGTACAACTGCATTTTTTAGGACACTGGTGACTCTTTTTCTGAGGTCTGTGTACATTTTCGGTGTCGCCTGCCTAGAGAAATTGAACCTAGATGGTATTTGGTACCGGGGACACAGTACCTCAATCAAGTCTCTAGTTGCCTCTGAATTAACGGTTGATACCGGAACCACGTTTCTCACCGCCCAGGCTGCCGAGGCCTCAGTTATCCACTTTGCAGCAGGATGACTGCTGTGATATTTCATCTTCCTCGCAAAGGACTGTTGGACAGTCAATTGCTTACTGGAAGTAGTACAAGTGGTCTTCCGACTTCCCCTCTGGGATGACGATCGACTCCCAGCAGCAACAACAGCAGCGCCAGCAGCAGTAGGCGTTACACTCAAGGATGCATCGGAGGAATCCCAGGCAGCAGAGGACTCGTCAGACTTGCCAGTGACATGGCCTGCAGGACTATTGGCATTCCTGGGTAAGGAGGAAATTGATACTGAGGGAGTTGGTGGTGTGGTTTACAGGAGCTTGGTTACAAGAGGAAGGGATTTAGGTGTCAGTGGACTGCTTCCGCTGTCACTTAAAGTTTTTGAACTTGTCACTGACTTCTGATGAATGCGTTCCAGGTGACGTATAAGGGAGGATGTTCCTAGGTGGTTAACGTCCTTACCCCTACTTATTACAGCTTGACAAATGCAACACACGGCTTGACACCTGTTGTCCGCATTTGTGTTGAAATAATTCCACACCGAAGAGCTGATTTTTTTTGTATTTTGACCAGGCATGTCAATGGCCATATTCGTCCCACGGACAACAGGTGTCTCGCCAGGTGCCCGACTTAAACAAACCACTTCACCATCAGAATCCTCCTTGTCAATTTCCTCCCCAGCACCAGCAACACCCATATCCTCATCCTGGTATACTTCAACAGTGACATCTTCAATTTGACTATCAGGAACTGGACTGCGGGTGCTCCTTGCAGCACTTGCAGGGGGCGTGCAAATGGTGGAAGGCGTAAGCTCTTCCCGTCCAGTGTTGGGAAGGTCAGGCATCGCAACCGACACAATTGGACTCTCCTTGGGGATTTGTGATTTCGAAGAACGCACAGTTCTTTGCTGTGCTTTTGCCAGTCTTTTCATTTTTCTAGCGAGAGGATGAGTGCTTCCATCCTCATGTGAAGCTGAACCACTAGCCATGAACATAGGCCAGGGCCTTAGCCGTTCCTTGCCACTCCGTGTCGTAAATGGCATATTGTCAAGTTTACGCTTCTCCTCAGACGCTTTAAATTTAGATTTTTGGGTCATTTTACTGAGCTTTTGTTTTTTGGATTTTACATGCTCTCTACTATGATATTGGGCATCGGCCTTGGCAGACGACGTTGATGGCATTTCATCGTCTTGGCCATGACTAGTGGCAGCAGCTTCAGCACGAGGTGGAAGTGGATCTTGATCTTTCCCTATTTTAACCTCCACATTTTTGTTCTCCATTTTTTAATGTGTGGAATCATTTGCCAGTATCAATAGCAATGGCCTACTACTATATATACTGCGCACAACTGAAATGCACCACAGGTATGGATGGATAGTATACTTGACGACAAAGAGGTAGGTACAGCAGTGGCCTACTGTACCGTAATGCTATATATTATATACTGGTGGTCAGCAAACTGTGCAAAACTGAAATGCACCACAGGTATGGTTGGATAGTATACTTGACGACACAGAGGTAGGTACAGCAGTGGCCTACTGTACCGTAATGCTATATATTATATACTGGTGGTCAGCAAACTGTGCAAAACTGAAATGCACCACAGGTATGGATGGATAGTATACTTGACGACACAGAGGTAGGTACAGCAGTGGCCTACTGTACCGTAATGCTATATATTATATACTGGTGGTCAGCAAACTGTGCAAAACTGAAATGCAACACAGGTATGGATGGATAGTATACTTGACGACACAGAGGTAGGTACAGCAGTGGCCTACTGTACCGTAATGCTATATATTATATACTGGTGTTCAGCAAACTGTGCAAAACTGAAATGCACCACAGGTATGGATGGATAGTATACTTGACGACACAGAGGTAGGTACAGCAGTTGTCTACTGTACCGTAATGCTATATATTATATACTGGTGGTCAGCAAACTGTGCAAAACTGAAATGCACCACAGGTATGGATGGATAGTATACTTGACGACACAGAGATAGGTACAGCAGTGGCCTTCTGTACCGTACTCCTATATATTATATACTGGTGGTCAGCAAAATTATGCACTGTACTCCTACTATATACTACAATGCAGCACAGATATGGTGTATTTTTCAGGCAGACAACGTATACTGGTGGTCACTGTCAGCAAAACTCTGCACTGTACTCCTCCTATATAATACTGCTGCTCTCCAGTCCCCACAATAAAGCAGTGTGAGCACAGATATATGCAGCACACTGAGCACAGATATGGAGCGTTTTTCAGGCAGAAAACGTATAATACTGGTGGTCACTGGTCAGCAAAACTCTGCACTGTACTCCTCTCCTATATAATACTGCTGGTCCCCAGTCCCCACAATAAAGCAGTGTGAGCACAGATATATGCAGCACACTGAGCACAGATATGGAGCGTTTTTCAGGCAGAGAACATATAATACTGGTGGTCACTGGTCAGCAAAACTCTGCACTGTACTCCTCCTATAATACTGCTGGTCCCCAGTCCCCACAATAAAGCAGTGTGAGCACAGATATATGCAGCACAGTGAGCACAGATATGGAGCGTTTTTTTCAGGCAGAGAACGGATAAAACTGGTGGTCACTGATCAGCAAAACTCTGCACTGTACTCCTGCTATATTAATAATACAAAGCAAGCACAAATATTTGCATCAACAATGAATAAAAACGGAGAGGACGCCAGCCACGTCCTCTCACTAACATTTCCAATGCACGAGTGAAAATGGTGGAGACGCGCGTCTGCTTATATAGAATCCGAATCTCGAGAGAATCCGACAGCGGGATGATGACGTTCGGGCGCGCTCGGGTTAACCGAGCCATACGTGAGAGTCCGAGTATGCCTCGGACCCGTGTAAAATGGGTGAAGTTCGGGGGGGTTCGGTTTCGGAGGAACCGAACCCGCTCATCACTAGTCTCGGTGGCGTGAAAATGTCAGGATGTGAGGCAGGTGGAGGGGACATTTTTCATTAAGGGAGTAAACTGATTAATAACGGAACCCCATTCTTTCTCAGGGACCCCAGGCTATTGTTCGTTATGTTTTATTGTTGCCATCCTGGGGACTTAATGCCAACACCCAGAGGGCAATAAGGAGAGAAAAAGTGTTTGTTATCCCATCCAATATATGTATGTGAATAATGTATTAAGGAAAACACTGCAGAATAAATAGATTATAGTTCTCAGGATGTAACACATGTATTAGTGTAATTTATCAATCATAGAACTGTGTCAGCATTATAGCTGGCTGCCTGCCCAGTGCACCTTGCTTGATGATCGTAAGGACAATGCTGCACCTAGTCAAAGAATGACAGCTGTATCCCTGTCACAGGAACGGCATAAATAGTGTCACATACCGACCAAGTGACAATCTGTCATTCTACACGTAGTGTCGTACTTTAGACTTCTCAAGCAGAAAGTTGGTTTTCATTAACCACTTAACTGGCATGGTCAGATCTCATGCGACTGCACCGTCCCACCCTATCCCCCCGTTTTCGACGAGGAGATCCGTTCTGCAGATGTGCATAATATAATGTTTAAATATTTTAATAAAATCCTTTTCAACTTCATTAAATAAAATAAATATTAAAAAACAATGCTGTTAACGCTTTTGAAGGGAAAAATTGTCAGTTAAGTGGTTTTTAAGCAATTTTTCTGCCACTGAAAGGGATTGCTGAAAATCAGCAAAAGTATTTATTTTTCTTCTGCCATGCGGACAGAAGTGTGAAACTACAAATTACAGCATGACCAGGGTGAAGGCTCTCTGTGTACCAGATCATTGTCAGATAATACTGATGTCAGCATGGGTGTGGTATGGAGGGTCGGCCAGACTTAGGTTGACCACTATTGGTCAACAGCAAGTAGGTCGACATGGTTTCTAGGTCAACAGGGACTGTAGGTCGACATGTACTAGGTAGACGTGACAGAAGGTCGATGAGTTTTTTCACTTTTTCTGGTGTCGTTTTCTCCATACAGTGACCGGGAATCCCAATTAGTGCACCGTGTTTGCTCGCCATGCTTCGGAAAGCTCCACTACCGCTGCACTCAGCACAGGTTACCGTTCCTAATTGTAGTCCACGTGGATCGTAAAGTATGAAAAAGTTAAAAAAATAGGAAAAAATGTGAAAAACTCATGTCGACCTTTTGTCATGTCGACATAGAGTCCCTGTCGACCTAGAAACCATGTGGACCGATAGTGGTCGACCTAGACATTGTCGACCTAAGTGTGGTCGACCTAGAGACCAGATACCGTCAGCACAGCTGTGTCTTCCATTAGAAGTTTAGGGCTTATTCTCAGTCGGGTACAAGTCCTGACGGATCTTGCGGACACCTGCAAAGTGCGCTTACACCATAGAAAGCAATCGCAGACTGCACATGCACCAGTACAATGCATAGGCTTACGGACGGGGACTCAAAGGGATTTAGAGCCTAATTCAGACGGGATCGTCTGAAGCCCTTTGCGCAGTGCGCTTGCACATCGTGCGCATCCCGGGTGCCCACTGAGATGCTAACAGCATCTCAGGGCTGCGATCTCCTCTGCCTGGTTGACAAGCAGAGGCGGTCACGGGGCGGTAGGGGGCGTTGGCAGGGCGCGGCAGGCATGTCCAGACCGTTGCTGGGAGGGTCGTGGGGGCTGCATAGTGTCACACGCAGCCAATGCGACCAGGCTGTCATCTGCTGTGCGATGCTTTTGTCCCCTTGTGTGTGGTCTGTGTGTGTGTGTGGGGGGGGGGGGGGGGGGGGGAATAGGGCCCGACATGCGGGGCGAACAAGCCCTGTGCTGGGCGTCCCCCGCATAGCAACCAATCAGATTCTAGCTATTATCTTCTAGAACAGGGGCGGCCAACCAGTCAGTGACAAAGAGGTGAAAAACCTTGTTAGGTACGTCAAAGAGCCGACATCGAGCCGAAGGCGCGCATGCAAAAATGGAACGTGGCCTTGTGCCTGCTAGACCACGCCCCTGGTATAAAATACATTGAAAAAGCCAGAACGACATAAAATAAAAAAATTTAAAGTCAGATCCATTGAAAAAGCCACTTTCACATAAAATAACTGAAAAAGCCAGATTTACATAATAAACTTAAGTCCCCCATGTGTCACTCCAGCCAGCTCCCCATGTGACACTCCTGCTAACACCCCCCTATGTCACTCCAGCCAGCTCCCCCATGTGACACTCCTGCTAGCACCCTCCTATGTCACTCCAGCCAGCTCCCCATGTGACACTCCTGCTAGCACCCTCCTATGTCACTCTAGCCAGCTCCCCATGTGACACTCTTGCTAGCACCCTCCTATGTCACGCCTGCCATCACCCCCCATGTCACTCCAGCCAGCTCTTCCATGTGACACTCCTGCTAGCACCCTCCTATGTCACTCCAGCCAGCTCTCCCATGTGTCACTCCTGCTACCACCCTCCTGTCACTCCAGCCCGCTCTCCCATGTGTCACTCCTGCTACCACCCTCCTATGTCACTCTAGCCAGCTCTCCCATGTGTCACTCCTGCTACCACCCTCCTTCATCACTCCAGTCAGCTCCTCCATGTGTCACTCCTGCCAGGACCCTTCTGTGTCACTCCAGCCAGCTCCGCCTTGAGTCACTCTAGCCCACCCTCATGTGTCACTAAAGTTCCCCCACCAACTCGTGCCATTGCTGCAGCCCCTAATGTGTCCTCTGTTTGCTTGTGGGGTGTCTCACCTCTAGTATCTGGCTCCATCAATTTTTAGTCCCTGTAGTGCTGCTGCGTGTCTGGATGGAGTGCAGCAGTTTCTGTATCTGTTGTGGTCACATAATTTAGAGTGTTTGGAGCCACATTTAAATAAAGAAAGAGCCTCATGCGGCTCAAGAGCCACTGGTTGGCCACCGCTGTTCTAGAAGCATCTAGATAAATGTTAAGTGGAATCTGATGGGTTGCGATGTGCAACATTTCCATTTCTATAAAAATCACACCTTTGTAAATATACCCCAAATAGTGACTAGCCTGATTCAACCATTGTTGGACCACTCTTTCCATGAAATGGGAGTTTCTGGATGGCTACCATGTGATCACATGGAACTGAGCAGCCTCATGTGAGTGTCATGTGACTATAGGCCGATTTCCAGACGGTGATTGGACGCTGTACCAGACAGATCTCAAGCACCCGGCATAGGGTGGGTGAAAGTCCTCATACAAATGATGAGTGCAGGTGGAAAACAGTGGGTGGTGCAGATGGATGGATAATCCGCAAAGACAGTTGGCATTAACGTAAGGCAGTAAGGCCGGCAGCGGCAGATGCAACCAATTCAGAATGAGCCCCTTTATATGTTTGCCTATACCACTGACGGGAGCTAGAGCAAGCGGATCTACAGGGACATCCTCTATTAATACTTAATGGAAGATTATGGGAAAATTATATATACAGACATAATTGCTGCAGCAAAATCCTCACCGTGACACTATAGGGTAAATTTACTAAGATGGATGTTCTATTTAAGATGGGGTGTTGCCCATAGCAACCAATAAGATTCTACTTCTCATGTATCTAGCACCTTCTAGAACAGGCCTGGCCAACCTGTGGCTCTCCAGCTGTTGTAAAACTACAAGTCCCATCATGCCTTGCCGCAGTTTTGTTATTAGGGAATGCTAAAACTGTGGCAAGGCATGCTGGGATGTGTAGTTTCACTACATCTGGAGAGCCACAGGTTGGCCAGGCCTGTTCTAGAAGATAATACTTGGAATCTGATTGGTTGCTATGGGCAACATCCTGTCATAAATAGAACTTCCATCTTAGTAAATTTACCCCAATAAGTATATGTACACTATATATATATATATATATATATATACACAGGTTGAGTATCCCATATCCAAATATTCCGAAATACGGACTTTTTTGAGTGAGAGTGAGATAGTGAAACCTTTGTTTTTTGATGGCTCAATGTACACAAATTTTGTTTAATACACAAAGTTATTAAAAATATTGTATTAAAAGACCTTCAGGCTGTGTGTATAAGGTGTATATGTAACAAATATGTTTTCTGTGCTTAGATTTAGGTCCCATCACCATGATATCTTATTAGTATGCAATTATTCCAAAATACAGAAAAATCCCATATCCAAAATACCTCTGGTCCCAAGCATTTTGGATAAGGGATACTCAACCTGTATATATATATATATATATATATATATATATATATATATATACATACATATATACACACACACTGTTCCATATATTCCCAATTCATTCTACTCTCACACATACAGTAACGCTGCTTCATCGCTATGTGAACTATCAGTAACCCCAGTTCCGGGTAACTCACCCCACACCAGAAGATACAGAAGGGCTAGCTGTGGCCTCCTTGCCCACATGTCTGGAGATAGTGCTATCTGTCCTGGACACTCATGACAAAAACGGTCTGTTGCATTATCTCACACTTCCTTATAAACCAGAAAAGCCTGGTCTCACTGTCAGCACTCCTCTGGACTGAGCAGGGAATGGTAATACAAGCTAAATAAACACTCCTCTCAGGCATGTACACAAACCAGTTTGGCGAGTCGGTCACTACAGACTGAGGCTGACAGCATGATTCATGTAGTCGAGATAGTTATTTATAGTGTGATACAGTCAACTGATAGCACATTTCACTACTTTCCAATGTACAATCACAATAAAAGAACAATAAATAGTACACGGACCGTGCTCTAGTGTCACCTGTAAAAGTGACTTTCTGTCCAAATACCCAGAGTAACCAGACACAGTGAGATTATCCAAGACCTGTAGCCTTGCATAAGTCTACAAACCCCCCCCCCCCCCCTTCCCCCCCTTCCCCCCCTTCCCCCCCGGCACAAGGATCGAAGAACAAAAGTAATAAAAGGGACATTCCGTACAGCAATTAAAATACTTTATTGCAAAATGACCAAAACAATAAGAGCATGTTGAAAATAATGACAGGGATCAGTTCAGGATACCACCATGGGAAAAGACCTGTTGGAATACCTCTATATCACAGTTTCTCAAACTTGGTCCTCAGGACCCCATACAGTGCATGTTTTGCAGGTCTCCTCACAGAATGACAAGTGAAATAATTAACTCCACCTGTGGACCTTTAAAAATGTGTCAGTGAGTAATTATTACACCTGTGCACCTGCTGGGTTACCTGCAAAACATGCACTGTGTGGGGTCCTGAGGACAGAGTTTGAGAACCTATGCTCTATATCACAGGTTCTCAAACTCGGTCCTCAGGACCCCACACGGTGCATGTTTTGCAGGTCTCCTCACAGAATCACAAGTGAAATAATTAGCTCCACCTGTGGACCTTTTAAAATGTGTCTGTGAGTAATTAATACACCTGTGCACTTGCTGGGTTACCGGCAAAACATGCACTGTGTGGGGTCCTGAGGACCGAGTTTGAGAACCTATGCTCTATATCATAGATTCTCAAACTCTGTCCTCAGGACCCCACACAGTCCATGTTTTGCAGGTAACCCAGCAGGTGCACAGGTGTATTAATTACTCACTGACACATTTTAAAAGGTCCACAGGTGGAGCTAATTATTTCACTTGTGATTCTTTGAGGAGACCTGCAAAACATGTACTGTGTGGGGTCCTGAGGACAGAGTTTGAAAACCTGTGCTCTATATCATCTGTTGCAATAATGTGGCCCTCTCTCAGTGAGATTGGAACACAAGGGCATGACCCTAGGTGCTTTGTGCCACAGCACTTTCCTGACAATTTCTGTGTTTAAGAAGAAACTGTAAACCACATGTGCCCTTTGGATAACAATATGAATTTCTAACGGAGAGATATTTAGGGGTAGATAGACTGAGACAGTGGTTCCCAAACTTTTTGGAATCACAGCCACCTAGAGTATCAGAATTTTTTCATGGCGCCCCTAGGCCAATAGTTTCTTATTAAGCAATTTAGAAAGAAATATTAATTAAATTGCCTTTATAGGTCATCCTTAGGTTCAAACGTATGGTGAGGGACAAGATGTGCTTCTGTTTGTCCACATATTTTATGATTGGCAGCCACCAGCATTGGTTTTGCCTGTTACATTGACCATAAATAATTTGAATTGGTCCTGGACCATCAATCCAAGGCACCCCTGCAAGAGCCCCAGGGTGCCTAGACACACAATTTAAGAACCACTGTATTAAGCTTTGGATAGTGATAAAGTGGAGACAGTTAAAGTACCAACCAAACAGCTCCTGTCATTTTTAAAACACAGCCTGTAACATGGCAGGTATAAGCTGATTGTCTGGTTCTTTATCTCTCTCCACTATATCACTTTCTAAGGCTTGGTACATCTACCCCTTTAGAATAAGACTATTCATATGAGTTAATAAACTAGTGTCTGTATTTAAGTGAAAATATGGCTCAATCATGAGCGTGTATGACTATCACTCCATGACATTGGCCATCTGCAACGAGGGATGTGAAGATCTCCTGGTTCTAGAGTTGACATCTAGAAAAGTATTCTTAAAAAAGCAGCCAGATCATACTTGCCAACTCTCCTGGTGGGTCCAGAATTTGAGGGGCACTCCTGGCCTCCCGACTGAGTTTGCCAGTCCTGATTCTGTCCACTTCCCGACTAAAGTTGGTGGTCTGAAGGTAGGATCAATTCCAATTGCGTCATCCTACCTCCATCCTTGTATCTTCCTAGCTCCGCTGCAAATAGTGGGGGCAGGGAAACAATGTCAAGTAGCTGCAGTCACCACTGAAAAAACGAGTTTTATGGTAAGAACTTACCTTTGTTAAAACTCTTTCTGCGAGGTACACTGGGCTCCACAAGTCTGGACAATGGGGTGTAGAGTAGGATCTTGATCCGAGGCACCAACAGACTCAAAGCTTTGACTGTTCCCAGAATGCACAGCGCCGCCTCCTATATCACCCCGCCTCCCAGCACAGGAGCTCAGTTTTAGTTAACCAGCCCAATGCAGTAGCAGGAAAAGAGACGACAACGGTTAGTAGCCACGTATACCACACTCTCATGACAAGAGAAGTTTCAGCGGCTAATGCCATATCAATCCAAAGAAGCTAAGTGCGTCAGGGTAGGCGCCTTGTGGAGCCCAGTGTACCTCGCAGAAAGAGTTTTAACAAAGGTAAGTTCTTACCATAAAACTCGTTTTCTGCTGCGGGGTACACTGGGCTCCACAAGTCTGGACAATGGGGATGTCCGAAAGCAGTTCCTTATGGGAGGGGACGCACTGTAGCGGGCACAAGAACCCGGCGTCCAAAGGAAGCATCCTGGTAAGCGGCAGTATCGAAGGCATAGAACCTTATGAATGTGTTCCCGAAGGACCACGTAGCCGCCTTGCACAATTGATCAAGGGTCGCACAACGGTGGGCCGCCCAAGAAGGTCCAACAGACCGAGTAGAATGGGCCGTAATGTGAGCAGGAGCTGACAGAGCAGCCTTCAGATAAGCATGTGCAATCACCATTCTAATCCATCTGGCCAGGGTCTGCTTGTGAGCAGGCCAGCCACGTTTGTGAAATCCAAACAAAACAAAGAGAGAATCAGATTTTCGAATAGAAGCAGTTCTCTTCACATAGATACGGAGAGCCCGTACCACATCCAAAGACCGCTCTTTGGGAGACAAACCAGGAGAGACAAAGGCTGGAACCACAATCTCCTGATTAAGGTGGAAAGAAGAAACCACCTCAGGTAAATATCCGGGACGAGTCCTAAGAACCGCCCGGTCACGGTGAAAAATCAGATATGAGGAACTACAAGACAAGGCACCCAGATCCGACACTCTTCTAGCAGAGGCAATAGCCAGCAAGAACACCACCTTAAGGGAAAGCCACTTAAGGTCAGCTGAACCAAGAGGTTCAAATGGAGGCTCCTGCAACACCTCCAAAACCACCGACAAGTCCCAAGGAGCCACAGGTGGGACATAGGGAGGTTGGATACGCAACACACCCTGAGTGAAAGTATGAACATCAGGTAAAGTCGCAATTTTTCTCTGAAACCACACCGACAAGGCAGATATTTGAACCTTGAGGGAGGCCAGACGCAGGCCTAAGTCCAGGCCCTGCTGCAGAAAAGCCAAAAGTTTGGCTGTACTAAACTTGGAAGCGTCATAATTGTTAGATGCGCACCAAACAAAGTATGAATGCCAGACCCTATGGTAAATCCGAGCACAAGCCGGTTTCCAGGCCCGCAACATAGTTTTAATGACCTCTTCAGAAAAACCCTTAGGCCTCAAGACGGAAGCTTCAAGAGCCACGCTGTCAAAGATAGCCGGGCTAGGTCCTGGTAGACACAAGGGCCCTGAACGAGGAGGTCTGGACGTTGTGGAAGTAGAAGTGGATGTTCTGACGATAGGCCTTGCAGGTATGAGAACCAGTGCCGTCTGGGCCACGCCGGAGCTATGAGAAGCAGATTTCCTTTTTCTTGCTTGAACTTCCAAATTACCCTGGGCAGGAGTGACACCGGAGGGAACACGTATGGCAGCCGAAACCTCCAAGGCACTGCCAGCGCATCCACGAATGCTGCTTGAGGATCCCTTGTCCTTGCTCCGAAGACCGGAACCTTGTGATTGTGTCGAGACGCCATTAGATCCACATCTGGAAGACCCCACCTTTCCACGAGGAGTTGAAACACTTCTGGATGGAGGCCCCACACGCCGGCATGCACGTCCTGACGACTGAGAAAGTCCGCTTCCCAATTCAGGACTCCCGGAATGAATATTGCCGATATTGCCGGTAGATGGCGTTCTGCCCACTGTAGAATCCGTGAGGCTTCCTTCATTGCTAGGCGGCTTCGAGTGCTGCCTTGATGATTTATGTAAGCCACTGTGGTGGCGTTGTCCGACTGTACTTGAACAGGACGGTTCTGAATTAAATGCTGGGCCAGGTTCAACGCATTGAAGACCGCCCGCAACTCCAGAATGTTGATTCCTCTTTGGTCCACTGACCCTGTAAGAAGTGCTGCTCCAGCACCGCGCCCCAACCTCTTAGACTGGCATCTGTCATCAACAGGACCCAGTTGGATATCCAGAAGGGACGGCCCCTGCACAATTGTTGGTCCCGGAGCCACCAGAGTAGCGACAGACGGACCTCCGGAGTCAATGAGATCATGTGAGACCTGATCCGGTGAGGCAGGCCGTCCCACTTGGCTAGAATCAGCTTCTGGAGGGTGCGAGAATGGAATTGAGCATACTCCACCATGTCGAATGCTGACACCATGAGGCCCAGCACCTGCACAGCCGAATGTATTGACACTTGCGGACGAGAAAGGAAGCAACGAATCCTGTCCTGAAGCTTCAGGACTTTCTCCTGAGACAAGAACAACCTCTGGTTGTGAGTGTCTAACAGCGCTCCCAGGCAGGCCCGGCGACAGGGGGGGTCAAAGGGGACAGCTATACCGGGCCCCGTGGTTCAGAGGGGCCCCGAGGCATAGTGGCACAAAACGGGTACAGGTGCATCTATTAATATCCCGCTCTGGCTACCTGCTGGCCAATGATGTAAATAAAACAATTAACTGACCTGGCGGAATCTCCCCCTCCTGCCCCGTACAGCACATTGCAGCTGTGGTGCAGGCAGCCTCCACGAGTCCTCCTGCGTAGCTCCGCCCCCGCTCCAGCGCTGACTTCCCATGGGGCTTTGGCAGCTCCTGGCTGGCTGGGTGACGGTCTGTGCTGCTCTGAACTTTTCTCACCTTGACTCCTGACAGCCCGCAGGTAAGCTTATATAAGCTACTGTAGCCAGCCTCCAGCTCCCCGACCCCAGCCTGCAGTATGCACTCCAATTCCCAGCCAGCCCACAAGCCTCTACCCCCCTTAGTGTGTTTATCCCCCTGTAGCCAGCCTCCATACCCCCTCCCCATAATGTGCTCCATTGTAGCCAGCCTCTATGCCCCCCTCCCCATAGTTTTCTCCCCTGTAGTCTGCCTCCATACCCCCTCCCCATAGTGTTCTCTGTAGCCAGCCTCTATGCCCCCCTCCCCATAGTGTTCTCCCCTGTAGCCTGCCTCCATACCCCCTCCCCATAGTGTGCTCTATTGTAGCCAGCCTCTATGCCCCCCTCCCCATAGTGTTCTCCCCTGTAGCCAGCCTCCATATCCCCCTCCCCATAGTGTTCACCCCTGTAGCCTGCCTCCAAACTTTCCACCCCATAGTATGTTCCCCTGCGGTCAGCCTCCAGCTACCCCCTGTATTGTCCACACCTGTAGCCAGCAGCCCCCACATATATAACACACGCACACACATACATATATATATATATATATATATATATATACACGTACGTACGTACGTACGTACGTACGTGAAACTGTGTTGGGAGGTGTTGATGGGGGGGCCCAGAGAAATACATGTGCCGGGCCCCAAAATTTCTGTTGCCGGCCCTGCTCCCAGGTGCACCATGCTCTGAGCAGGGACCAGGGAGGATTTCTTCCAGTTGATGAGCCACCTGTGGGCTTTTAGAAACCGGACCGTCATATCCAGATGACACAGGAGAAGATCTGTGGAATTTGCCAGGATTAACTAGTCGTCCAGATACGGCAGTATCCTGACCCCTTGACGGCGGAGTACCACCGTCATCACCGCCATAACTTTGGTGAAGACTCGCGGAGCCGTTGTTAAACCAAAAAGGTAACGCCCGAAACTGGTAATGGATGTTGCCAATAGCAAACCTCAGGTATTGTTGATGTAACACTGCTATAGGAATATGCAGGTAAGCATCCTGTATGTCCAAGGAGACCATGTAGTCCCCAGGTTCCAAGGCCAGAACAATTGGAAGTGCGGGCCTGCTTATGGTACGCCTGACCTTTTGCTTTACCTGAAGGACAAAAGGGTTAAAAGGACGTACATTTAGCCTTCGACATAGAAGGAGCGGTATTAGGTAGACAGGCAGTTTTGGCAGTAGCCAAGTCAGCCACTATCTTATTTAAGTCCTCCCCAAACAGAATATCTCCCTTGAAAGGGAGTACCTCCAGGGTTTTTCTAGAGTCCAGATCCACAGACCAGGATCTCAGCCACAATATCCGGCGAGCCAGGACTGACGTAGTAGAGGCCTTGGCTGCCAGGATACCGGCATCAGAAGCCGCCTCTTTAATATATCGAGAAGCTGTGACAATATACGACAAGCATTGTCTAGCATGGTCAGAGGAGATTTCAGCTTCTAACTCCAAGGCCCATGCTTCAATAGTCTCAGCAGCCCATGAAGCTGCAATAGTAGGCCTTTGTGCAGCACCCGTGAGGGTGTAAATCGCTTTTAGACAACCCTCCACACGTTTATCCGTAGGCTCTTTCAGAGACGTGACGGTAGTGACAGGTAGAGCTGAGGAAACCACCATCCTAGCCACATGCGAGTCCACTGGAGGAGGTGTTTCCCAATTCTTAGACAGCTCTGGTGCGAGGGGATAGCGAGCCAGCATCCTCTTTTGGAGGCACAAACTTCGTACCCAGGTTTTCCCAGGGTTCCTGACGTAAATCCACTAGGTGATTAGAGTGAGGTAAAACCTGTTTAACCACCTTCTGACGCTTGAACCTATCTGGTTTCTTAGGAAGCACGGATGGCTCGGGATCATCCGTAATCTGCAGAATTAATTTAATAGCCTCCAAAAGGTCAGGAACATCCACATGTGAACTACCCTCCCCATCAGCCGTATCTGAGTCAGAACCTGTGGGGTCAGTGTAAGTGCCGTCCTCATCAGACGAGGTGTCAGTGACAGCAGTGGATTGTGAGGAGACGAGCGCTCGCTTAGAGGACCTCTTGGACTTAGGCGAGCGTTGGTCAGACTTTTTAGTAGTCAAGGACTGGTTCAACTTCTTTAAATGAGCAGATAAATCATCCACCCACGGCGGGTTAGCTGCAGGGCCCACATACGGTTGTACCGGCATTGGGGGTCCCATAGGGGGAGTTAGTTTATGAACTAGCGTATGTAGAAGCATGGAAAAAGCGGCCCACGGTGGGTCAGTATGTGCCTCCGTTGCCACAGTCCCACTGGGAGGCAAGGAGCCCCCAGAACCAGAGCCCACAGCTGCTATATTCTCCTCATATGTGCCTGTGGCTTCAGCAACACCAGCAGTGTGTTCCGCCCCAGAACCGTTACCCTCAGAAGCAGACATGATATAACTTGCAGTATGAGGTTACACAGTACAATTATCAGCAGCACAATATCCCAAACCCAAACCCCTGCGCAGTGTAGTCAGCACTAGCAGAGATAAAGGAGAGATATGGTGACCAAATCACAGAGAAAAATACGTAATACAGTATATCTTTGTGAAAATCCTATATTAGATAACAGCTGACGCACCAAGCCCCCTCAGGTTATAGAATATAGGGATAGCAAGTTGAGTGAAAGACACGAGAAGGACAACACTCAACTATCAAATGCACACACAGAAGGTCACAGTTTGTACAATGCAGAGGTTATTACAGAAAATAATACTGCACTGGACTAGCTTACACAGCTATATAACAGTAGATATAACAGTACACAGTAAGAACTGGATGTATATCACAGGGTAATTGTACTATAAAACCCTGACTAAATGCACTCTTTCTTAACTATCACTGTCTAACCGACGCAGCATACCGACGCCAGGATCCCGGCGGGGAGGGGCAAGTGCAGCAAGCCCCTTGCGGGCTCGCTGCGCTCGCCACGCTGCGGGCTCGGCGGCGGCCTGCGGTCGCCACGGGTTCTATTCCCACTCTATGGGTGTCTTGGACACCCACGAGTGGAAATAGTCCCTGTTGGTCGGCATGCCGACCATCGGGATACTGAGCCGGCGGGATGGTGGAGGAGGTCATGTGACTGTCGGTCAGCAGACCGGCGGTCACATGAATACCACCCGTCTTAAAAGGCAGGTAGAATACTTAAGTGTCATGTAAAGGCACAGCGCTGACAACCAGGCGGCTTTACATAGGAGGATTTGCCCAAGCAGTCCCAGGAACAGTGAGCTGAGGGATAATGGCGCCGCAAACACGGACTGGGAGTGAGGTAAAGACAGATATGCAGCTCCAGGGTGGGAACATTTGCCGGAAATGGCGCCCTGGGGCTGGGGGAGGGGCTTCAGGTCTAAGCCTTATCCCCCTTGCTGGCAAAACCACCGGGTACTGTGGGCGATATAAGAAGTGGTTTAGAGAGAAAACCAGACCTGCGCCCATGCCCTGGTGATCTAGTGGGATCGCCTGTACTGCCACAGTGTCCACCACCCGTCTTAAAAGGCAGGTAGAATACTTAAGTGTCATGTAAAGGCACAGCGCTGACAACCAGGCGGCTTTACATAGGAGGATTTGCCCAAGCAGTCCCAGGAACAGTGAGCTGAGGGATAATGGCGCCGCAAACACGGACTGGGAGTGAGGTAAAAGACAGATATGCAGCTCCAGGGTGGGAACATTTGCGGGAAATGGCGCCCTGGGGCTGGGGGAGGGGCTTCAGGTCTAAGCCTTATCCCCCTTGCTGGCAAAACCACCGGGTACTGTGGGCGATATAAGAAGTGGTTTAGAGAGAAAACCAGACCTGCGCCCATGCCCTGGTGATCTAGTGGGATCGCCTGTACTGCCACAGTGTCCACCGCCAGCGCGCGCGGCCCACCTCCAACTGACCGCGCCAGATCGCGATAAAGACCGGGTCCCGCGAGCGGGACCCACTTACCACCTCCCGAAGCGCTGCCACGCGATCCTGGAGAGCCCCAGCCGTGTGTGTCTAACATAAAGAAAACCGGAGCCTCCGCTGTAGGTACCCGGCAACCAGGGCTCGGGAGTGTACAGCGCCGCTGGGGAGAGCTGGAGCTGCAGCAGTGAATGTCACAAAACATTTATCACCACTGCTGCCCTTGAAGTCTTCACTTTTTACCTCATAAAAAACTTTCCTCAGGGCTGCTTGGAGCAGCCCCTCTGTTATGTGCCTGCTTACTGCAGCACCAACTGACAAACTGAGCTCCTGTGCTGGGAGACGGGGTGATATAGGAGGCGGCGCTGTGCATTCTGGGAACAGTCAAAGCTTTGAGTCTGTTGTTGCCTCGGATCAAGATCCTACTCTACACCCCATTGTCCAGACTTGTGGAGCCCAGTGTACCCCGCAGCAGAAATGCAGTTCAAATTGCGGATTTAAACTTCAGGGGGAGACGCCATGATAACACAAATACGGTACCACACTCCCTCCCCAATTAAGAGATTTGTCCCCTCCGGGTCAGAAGAAACAGACACTGGCCTCGGCATGCCGCAAAAACGGGCCAATGCACCACTGGTGTCGGGAACGCAGCCCATTCCCACCCCCAAACTACAACAGTCTGTGAATCAGGATACTGCGTCCAGGGCAATGGGACATGTGCTGTGTGGCTGCGGCACATGGCCAGTTAAAAAAAAAAAATGTCCATCTGCGTAAATATCACCCCTGTGTTCTCAAGGCAACTGCGCAGTTACCATTTAAACACCAGTTTCACGGAACCAAAGTATTTCCTGTTAAGGTGCATAATGCAGAGCATGCACAGTTTGCATGTACTCACAATGCACCTGCTTTATAATTATCATGTGAATCAAGAGGCAGGGAGAAATGCAGAGGTAACAGAAGACATCGTATACATATATTGTACATATGGATGAGGTTCTGTCTATTTAAGTCTATGAGGTAGTTCCAATGGTAGCACTGTACAGCAGTGGCGTAAGTTCGTCACAGTTGCCCGGAGAAAAATATTTGAGCCCCCCCTATTTCCTATATTAAGATAAAATAAGAATTTACTCACCGGTAATTCTATTTCTCGTAGTCCGTAGTGGATGCTGGGAACTCCGTAAGGACCATGGGGAATAGCGGGCTCCGAAGGAGGCTGGGCACTCTAGAAAGATCTTAGACTACCTGGTGTGCACTGGCTCCTCCCACTATGACCCTCCTCCAAGCCTCAGTTAGGATACTGTGCCCGGACGAGCGTACACAATAAGGAAGGATTTTGAATCCCGGGTAAGACTCATACCAGCCACACCAATCACACCGTACAACTCGTGATATGAAACCCAGTTAACAGTATGAAACAACAGAGCCTCTCAACAGATGGCTCAACAATAACCCGATTTAGTTAACAGTAACTATGTACAAGTATTGCAGATAAACCGCACTTGGGATGGGCGCCCAGCATCCACTACGGACTACGAGAAATAGAATTACCGGTGAGTAAATTCTTATTTTCTCTGACGTCCTAGTGGATGCTGGGAACTCCGTAAGGACCATGGGGATTATACCAAAGCTCCCAAACGGGCGGGAGAGTGCGGATGACTCTGCAACACCGAATGAGAGAACTCCAGGTCCTCCTCAGCCAGGGTATCAAATTTATAGAATTTTGCAAATGTGTTTGCCCCTGACCAAGTAGCAGCTCGGCAAAGTTGTAAAGCCGAGACCCCTCGGGCAGCCGCCCAAGATGAGCCCACCTTCCTTGTGGAATGGGCATTGACAGATTTTGGCTGTGGCAGGCCTGCCACAGAATGTGCAAGCTGAATTGTATTACAAATCCAACGAGCAATAGTCTGCTTAGAAGCAGGAGCACCCAGCTTGTTGGGTGCATATAGGATAAACAGCGAGTCAGATTTTCTGACTGTAGCCGTTCTGGAAACATATATTTTCAGTGCCCTGACAACGTCTAGCAACTTGGAGTCCTCCAAGTCCCTAGTAGCCACAGGCACCACAATAGGCTGGTTCAGGTGAAACGCTGACACCACCTTTGGGAGAAACTGGGGACGAGTCCTCAATTCTGCCCTATCCATATGGAAAATCAGATAAGGGCTTTTACAGGACAAAGCCGCCAATTCTGATACTCGCCTGGCAGAAGCCAAGGCCAATAACATAACCACCTTCCACGTGAGATATTTCAGATCCACGGTTTTTAGTGGTTCAAACCAATGTGATTTTAAGAAACTCAACACCACGTTGAGATCCCAAGGTGCCACAGGGGGCACAAACGGGGGCTGAATATGCAGCACTCCTTTAACAAATGTCTGAACTTCAGGTACTGAAGCTAGTTCTTTTTGAAAGAAAATCGACAGAGCCGAGATCTGTACCTTAATGGAGCCCAGTTTTAGGCCCATATTTACTCCTGCTTGCAGGAAATGCAGAAATCGACCTAGTTGAAATTCCTCCGTTGGGGCCTTTTCGGCCTCACACCATGCAACATACTTCCGCCATATGCGGTGATAATGAGTTGCTGTGACCTCTTTCCTGGCTTTAATAAGCGTAGGAATTACTTCCTCCGGAATGCCCTTTTCCTTCAGGATCCGGCGTTCAACCGCCATGCCGTCAAACGCAGCCGCGGTAAGTCTTGGAACAGACAGGGCCCCTGCTGTAGCAGGTCTTGTCTGAGCGGCAGAGACCACGGGTCCTCTGAGATCATCTCTTGAAGTTCCGGGTACCACGCTCTTCTTGGCCAATCCGGAACCACGAGAATTGTGTTTACTCCTCGCTTTCTTATTATTCTCAATACCTTTGGTATGAGAGGTAGAGGAGGGAACACATAAACTGACCGGTACACCCACGGTGTCACTAGAGCGTCCACAGCTATCGCCTGAGGGTCTCTTGACCTGGCGCAATACCTCTCTAGTTTTTTGTTTAGGCGGGACGCCATCATGTCCACCTGTGGACGACCCCATTGATTTACAATCATTTGGAAGACTTCTGGATGAAGTCCCCACTCTTCCGGGTGGAGGTCATGCCTGCTGAGAAAGTCTGCTTCCCAGTTGTCCACTCCCGGGATGAACACTGCTGACAGTGCTAGTACATGATTCTCCGCCCATCGGAGAATTCTTGTGGCTTCTGCCATTGCCATCCTGCTTCTTGTGCCGCCCTGTCGATTCACATGGGCGACTGCCGTGATGTTGTCTGACTGGATCAGCACCGGCTGGTGTAGGAGCAGGGATTTTGCTTGACTTAGGGCATTGTAAATGGCCCTTATTTCCAGAATATTTATGTGAAGGGCAGTCTCCTGACTTGACCATAGTCCTTGGAAGTTTCTTCCCTTTGTGACTGCCACCCAGCCTCGTAGGCTGGCATCCGTGGTCACCAGGACCCAGTCCTGTATGCCGAATCTGCGGCCCTCCAGAAGATGAGCACTCTGCAGCCACCACAGAAGAGATACCCTGGTTCTTGGGGACAGGGTTATCAAGCGATGCATCTGAAGATGCGATCCGGACCACTTGTCCAACAGGTCCCACTGAAAGATTCTGGCATGGAACCTGCCGAATGGAATTGCTTCGTAAGAAGCTACCATCTTTCCCAGGACCCGCGTGCAGTGATGCACCGATACCTGTTTTGGTTTTAGGAGGTCTCTGACTAGAGAAGACAACTCCCTGGCTTTCTCCTCCGGGAGAAACACTCTTTTCTGGACTGTGTCCAGAATCATTCCCAGGAACATTAGACGTGTCGTGGGGACCAGCTGTGACTTTGGGATATTCAGAATCCAGCCGTGCTGGCGCAGCACTTCCTGAGATAGTGCTACTCCCACTAACAACTGTTCCTTGGATCGTGCCTTTATTAGGAGATCATCCAAGTATGGGATAATTAAAACTCCCTTTTTTCGAAGGAGTATCATCATTTCCGCCATAACCTTGGTAAATACCCTCGGTGCCGTGGAGAGTCCAAACGGCAGCGTCTGGAATTGGTAATGGCAATCCTGTACCACAAATCTGAGGTACTCCTGGTGAGGATGGTAAATGGGGACATGCAGGTAAGCATCCTTGATGTCCAGGGATACCATGTAATCCCCCTCGTCCAGGCTTGCAATAACCGCCCTGAGCGATTCCATCTTGAACTTGATTTTTTTTATGTATGTGTTCAAGGATTTCAAATTTAAAATGGGTCTCACCGAACCGTCCGGTTTCGGCACCACAAATAGTGTGGAATAGTAACCCCGGCCTTGTTGAAGTAGGGGTACCCTGATTATCACCTGCTGGGAATACAGCTTGTGAATCGCTGCTAGCACCGCCTTCCTGTCTGAGGGAGCAATCGGCAAGGCAGATTTTAGGAACCGGTGGGGTGGAGCTGCCTCGAATTCCAGCTTGTATCCCTGAGATACTATTTGAAGGATCCAGGGATCCACCTGTGAGCGAGCCCACTGATCGCTGAAATTCATGAGGCGGGCCCCCACCGTACCTGGCTCCGCCTGTGGAGCCCCACCGTCATGCGGCGGACTTGGAAGAGGAAGCGGGGGAGGACTTTTGTTCCTGGGAACCTGCTGTTTGCTGCAGCCTTTTTCCCCTACCTCTGCCTCTAGACAGAAAAGACCCTCCTTTTCCCCGCTTGTTTTTCTGGGTCCGAAAGGACTGAACCTGATAAAATGGCGCCTTCTTAGGCTGTGAGGGGACATGGGGTAAAAATGCTGACTTCCCAGACGTTGCTGTGGAAACTAGGTCGGAGAGACCATCCCCAAATAATTCCTCCCCTTTATAAGGCAAAACTTCCATGTGCCTTTTGGAATCTGCATCTCCAGTCCACTGGCGAGTCCATAAGCATCTCCTAGCAGAGATGGATAATGCACTTACTTTAGATGCCAGCCGGCAGATTTCCCTCTGTGCATCTCTCATGTATAAGACTGAGTCTTTGATATGGTCAATTGTTAGCAGAATCGTGTCTCTGTCTAATGTGTCAATATTTTCTGACAGTTTATCTGACCACGCAGCGGCAGCACTGCACATCCATGCTGACGCAATAGCTGGTCTAAGTATAATGCCTGAGTGTGTATATACAGACTTAAGGATCGCCTCCTGCTTTCTATCAGCAGGTTCCTTAGGGGCGGCCGTATCCTGGGACGGTAGTGCCACCTTTTTAGACAAACGTGTGAGCGCTTTATCCACCCTAGGGGGTGTTTCCCAACGTAACCTATCCTCTGGCGGGAAAGGGAACGCCATTAGTATCTTCTTAGGAATTACCAATTTCTTATCAGGGGAAGCCCACGCTTCTTCACACACTTCATTTAATTCATCTGACGGGGGAAAAACTACAGGTAGTTTTTTCTCCCCAAACATAATACCCTTTTTTGTGGTACCTGGATGTAAATCAGAAATATTTAACACCTCTTTCATTGCCTCAATCATGCAGTGAATGGCCTTAACGGGCATTAAATTTGACTCATCGTCGTCGACACTGGTGTCAGTATCCGTGTCGACATCTACTTGTGCCATCTGAGATAGCGGGCGTTTCAGAGCCCCTGATGACTTTTGAGACACCTGGACAGGCACGAGCTGAAGACTCGGCTGTCCCACAGTCGGCATGTCGTCAAATTTTTTATGTAAGGAGTCTATACGTGCACTCATTTCCTGCCATAAACTCATCCACTCAGGTGTCTGCCCCCCAGGGGGTGACATCCCTGCTAAAGGCATCTGCTCCCCCTCCACATCATTATCCTCCTCAAACATGTCGACACAGCCGTACCGACACACTCCACACACACAGGGAATGCTCAAACAGAGGACAGGACCCACAAAAAGCCCTTTGGGGGGACAGAGTAAGAGTATGCCAGCACACACCAGAGCGCTATATATATATATAGGGACTAACTGAGTTATGTCCCTAATAGCTGCTTTTCAATAAAATATATATATACTGCCAAATTTAATGCCCCCCCTCTCTTTTCCCTCTTACTGGTACTGTAGATTGCAGGGAAGAGCCAGGGAGCTTCCTTCCAGCCGAGCTGTGAGGGAAAAATGGCGCCAGTGTGCTGAGGAGATAGGCTCCGCCCCTTTTTCGCGGCCTATTCTCCCGCTTTTTATGGAATTCTGGCAGGGGTATTTACCTCATATATAGCCCCTGGGGCTATATATTGAGGTATTTTAGCCAGCCAAGGTGTTTTTATTGCTGCCTCAGGGCGCCCCCCCCCCCCAGCGCCCTGCACCCTCAGTGACCGGAGTGTGAAGTGTGTGAGAGGAGCAATGGCGCACAGCTGCAGTGCTGTGCGCTACCTTGGTGAAGACAGAGTCTTCATGCCGCCGATTTTCCGGACCATCTTCTTGCTTCTGGCTCTGTAAGGGGGACGGCGGCGCGGCTCCGGGACCGAACATCAAGGCTGGGCCTGCGGTCGATCCCTTGGGAGCTAATGGTGTCCAGTAGCCTAAGAAGCCCAATCCGGCTGCAAGCAGGCGAGTTCGCTTCTTCTCCCCTTAGTCCCTCGCTGCAGTGAGCCTGTTGCCAGCAGGTCTCACTGAAAATAAAAAAATCTAAGACTATTACTTTCTAAGAGCTCAGGAGAGCCCCTAGTGTGCATCCAACCTCGGCCGGGCACGAAATCTAACTGAGGCTTGGAGGAGGGTCATAGTGGGAGGAGCCAGTGCACACCAGGTAGTCTAAGATCTTTCTAGAGTGCCCAGCCTCCTTCGGAGCCCGCTATTCCCCATGGTCCTTACGGAGTTCCCAGCATCCACTAGGACGTCAGAGAAATATATGTATGTATGTATGTATGTATGTATGTATGTATGTATGTGTATATGTATATATATATATATATACACACACACACGTGTGTGTGTGTGTGTGTGTGTGTGTGTGTGTGTGGCGTGTTCTGGAAAAAAATAAGATTTTACTTACCGATAAATCTATTTCTCGTAGTCCGTAGTGGATGCTGGGACTCCGTCAGGACCATGGGGATTAGCGGCTCCGCAGGAGACAGGGCACAAAAATAAAAGCTTTAGGACTAGGTGGTGTGCACTGGCTCCTCCCCCTATGACCCTCCTCCAAGCTTCAGTTAGGATACTGTGCCCGGACGAGCGTACACAATAAGGAAGGATTTTGAATCCCGGGTAAGACTCATACCAGCCACACCAATCACACCGTACAACCTGTGATCTGAACCCAGTTAACAGTATGACAACCGTAGGAGCCTCTGAACAGACGGCTCACAACAATAACAACCCGATTTTTTTGTAACAATAACTATGTACAAGTATTGCAGACAATCCGCACTTTGGATGGGCGCCCAGCATCCACTACGGACTACGAGAAATAGATTTATCGGTAAGTAAAATCTTATTTTCTCTGACGTCCTAGTGGATGCTGGGACTCCGTCAGGACCATGGGGATTATACCAAAGCTCCCAAACGGGCGGGAGAGTGCGGATGACTCTGCAGCACCGAATGAGAGAACTCCAGGTCCTCTTTAGCCAGGGTATCAAATTTGTAGAATTTTACAAACGTGTTCTCCCCCGACCACGTAGCTGCTCGGCAGAGTTGTAATGCCGAGACCCCTCGGGCAGCCGCCCAAGATGAGCCCACCTTCCTTGTGGAATGGGCCTTGATAGATTTAGGCTGTGGCAGGCCTGCCACAGAATGTGCAAGTTGAATTGTGCTACAAATCCAACGAGCAGTCGTCTGCTTAGAAGCAGGAGCACCCAGCTTGTTGGGTGCATACAGTATAAACAGCGAGTCAGATTTTCTGACTCCAGCCGTCCTTGAAATATATATTTTCAATGCCCTGACAACGTCCAGCAACTTGGAATCCTCCAAATCGCTAGTAGCCGCAGGCACCACAATAGGCTGGTTCAGGTGAAACGCTGAAACCACCTTAGGCAGAAACTGAGGACGCGTCCGGAGTTCTGCCCTGTCCGAATGGAAAATCAGATATGGGCTTTTATACGATAAAGCCGCCAATTCTGACACTCTCCTGGCTGAAGCCAGGGCCAGTAGCATGGTTACTTTCCATGTAAGATATTTCAAATCCACCGATTTGAGTGGCTCAAACCAATGGGATTTGAGAAAATCCAAAACTACATTAAGATCCCACGGAGCCACTGGGGGCACAACCGGGGGCTGTATATGTAGTACTCCTTTTACAAAAGTCTGGACTTCAGGAACTGAAGCCAATTCTTTCTGGAAGAAAATCGACAGGGCCGAAATTTGAACCTTAATGGACCCTAATTTGAGGCCCATAGACAATCCTGTTTGCAGGAAATGTAGGAATCGACCCAGTTGAAATTCCTCCGTCGGGGCCTTCCTGGCCTCACACCACGCAACATATTTTCTCCAAATGCGGTGATAATGTTGTGCAGTCACCTCCTTCCTGGCTTTTACCAGGGTAGGGATGACCTCTTCCGGAATGCCTTTTTCCCTTAGAATTCGGCGTTCAACCGCCATGCCGTCAAACGCAGCCGCGGTAAGTCTTGGAATAGACACGGTCCCTGCTGAAGCAGGTCCCGTCTTAGAGGTAGAGGCCACGGATCTTCCGTGAGCATCTCCTGAAGTTCCGGGTACCAAGTTCTTCTTGGCCAATCCGGAGCCACGAGTATCGTTCTTACTCCCCTTTGCCGTATAATTCTCAGTACTTTTGGTATGAGAGGCAGAGGAGGAAACACATACACTGACTGGAACACCCACGGTGTTACCAGAGCGTCCACAGCTATTGCCTGAGGGTCTCTTGACCTGGCGCAATACCTGTCCAGTTTTTTGTTGAGGCGGGACGCCATCATATCCACCTTTGGTTTTTCCCAACGGTTCACAATCATGTGGAAGACTTCTGGATGAAGTCCCCACTCTCCCGGGTGTAGATCGTGTCTGCTGAGGAAGTCCGCTTCCCAGTTGTCCACTCCCGGAATGAACACTGCTGACAGTGCTATCACATGATCTTCCGCCCAGCGAAGAATCCTTGCAGCTTCTGCCATTGCCCTCCTGCTTCTTGTGCCGCCCTGTCTGTTTACGTGGGCGACTGCCGTGATGTTGTCCGACTGGATCAACACCGGCTGACCCTGAAGCAGGGGTTTTGCCAGGCTTAGAGCATTGTAAATCGCTCTTAGCTCCAGTATATTTATGTGAAGAGACATCTCCAGGCTTGACCACACTCCCTGGAAGTTTCTTCCCTGTGTGACCGCTCCCCAGCCTCTCAGACTGGCATCCGTGGTCACCAGGACCCAGTCCTGTATGCCGAATCTGCGGCCCTCTAACAGATGAGCACTCTGCAACCACCACAGAAGAGACACCCTTGTCCGTGGAGACAAAGTTATCCGCTGATGCATCTGCAGATGCGATCCGGACCATTTGTCCAGCAGATCCCACTGAAAAGTTTGTGCGTGGAATCTGCCGAATGGAATCGCTTCGTAAGAAGCCACCATTTTTCCCAGGACTCTTGTGCATTGATGCACAGACACTTTTCCTGGTTTTAGGAGGTTCCTGACAAGTTCGGATAACTCCCTGGCTTTCTCCTCCGGAAGAAACACCTTTTTCTGAACCGTGTCCAGAATCATTCCCAGGAACAGCAGACGTGTCGTCGGGGTCAATTGAGATTTTGGAAAATTCAGAATCCACCCGTGCTGTTGCAGCACTACTTGGGTTAGTGCTACTACGTCCTCCAGCTGTTCTCTGGACCTTGCCCTTATCAGGAGATCGTCCAAGTAAGGGATAATTAATACGCCTTTTCTTCGCAGAAGAAACATCATTTCGGCCATTACCTTGGTAAAGACCCGAGGTGCCGTGGACAATCCAAACGGCAGCGTCTGAAACGGACAATGACAGTTTTGCACCACGAACCTGAGGTACCCTTGATGTGAAGGGCAAATTGGGACATGCAGGTAAGCATCCTTGATGTCCAGGGACACCATAAAGTCCCCTTCTTCCAGATTCGCTATCACTGCTCTGAGTGACTCCATCTTGAACTTGAATTTTTGTATGTACAGGTTCAAAGATTTCAGATTTAGAATAGGTCTTACCGAGCCGTCCGGCTTCGGTACCACAAATAGTGTGGAATAATACCCCTTTCCCTGTTGTAGGAGGGGTACCTTGACTATCACCTGCTGAGAATACAGCTTGTGAATGGCTTCCAATACCGTCGCCCTGTCTGAGGGAGACGTTGGCAGAGCAGACTTTAGGAACCGGCGAGGGGGAGACTTCTCGAATTCCAACCTGTAACCCTGAGATACTACCTGCAGGATCCAGGGGTCCACCTGTGAGTGAGCCCACTGTGCGCTGAAATTCTTGAGTCGACCCCCCACCGCCCCTGAGTCCGCTTGTAAAGCCCCAACGTCATGCTGAGGGCTTTGCAGAAGCCGGGGAGGGCTTCTGCTCCTGGGAGGGAGCTGCTTGGTGCACTCTCTTACCCTTTCCTTTGCCTCGGGGCAGATATGACTGTCCTTTTGCCCGCTTGTTCTTATAGGAACGAAAGGACTGCGGCTGAAAAGACGGTGTCTTTTTCTGTTGGGAGGGGACCTGAGGTAAAAAGGTGGATTTCCCGGCTGTTGCCGTGGCCACCAAATCCGATAGACCGACCCCAAATAATTCCTCCCCTTTATACGGCAATACTTCCATATGCCGTTTGGAATCCGCATCACCTGACCACTGTCGCGTCCATAAACTTCTTCTGGCAGATATGGACATCGCACTTACTCTCGATGCCAGAGTGCAAATATCCCTCTGAGCATCTCGCATATAAAGAAAAGCATCCTTTAATTGCTCTATAGTCAATAAAATACTGTTCCTATCCAGGGTATCAATATTTTCAGTCAGGGAATCCGACCAAACCACCCCAGCACTGCACATCCATGCTGAGGCGATGGCTGGTCGCAGTATAACACCAGTATGAGTGTATATACTTTTCAGGGTAGTTTCCAGCCTCCTATCAGCTGGATCCTTGAGGGCGGCCGTTTCAGGAGACGGTAACGCCACTTGTTTTGATAAGCGTGTGAGTGCCTTATCCACCCTAGGGGGTGTTTCCCAGCGCGCCCTAACCTCTGGCGGGAAAGGATATAATGCCAATAACTTCTTTGAAATTAGCAGTTTTCTATCGGGGTTAACCCACGCTTCATCACACACTTCATTCAATTCCTCTGATTCAGGAAAAACTACAGGTAGTTTTTTCAGACCCCACATAATACCCCTTTTTGTGGTACTTGCAGTATCAGAGATATGCAAAGCCTCCTTCATTGCCGTGATCATAGAACGTGTGGCCCTACTGGAAAATACGTTTGTTTCTTCACCGTCGACACTAGATTCGGTGTCCGTGTCTGGGTCTGTGTCGACCGACTGAGGTAAAGGGCGTTTTACAGCCCCTGACGGTGTCTGAGACGCCTGGACAGGTACTAACTGGTTTGCCGGCCGTCTCATGTCGTCAACTGATTTTTGTAACGTGCTGACATTATCACGTAATTCCATAAACAAAGCCATCCATTCCGGTGTCGACTCCCTAGGGGGTGACATCACCATTACCGGCAATTGCTCCGCCTCCACACCAACATCGTCCTCATACATGTCGACACACACGTACCGACACACAGCAGACACACAGGGAATGCTCTTATCGAAGACAGGACCCCACTAGCCCTTTGGGGAGACAGAGGGAGAGTTTGCCAGCACACACCCAAGCGCTATAAATATATAGGAACAACCCTACAGAAGTGTTGTTTCCTTTATAGCAGCTTAATATATCAATATCGCCAAAAAAGTGCCCCCCCTCTCTGTTTTTTTACCCTGTTTCTGTAGTGCAGTGCAGGGGAGAGTCCTGGGAGCCTTCCTCGCAGCGGAGCTGTGCAGGAAAATGGCGCTGTGTGCTGAGGAGATAGGCCCCGCCCCCTATTTCGGCGGGCTCTTCTCCCGGTGTTTGTGAGACCTGGCAGGGGTTAAATACATCCATATAGCCCCAGGGGCTATATGTGATGTATTTTTAGCCAGAACAAGGTATTATTATTGCTGCCCAGGGCGCCCCCCCCCAGCGCCCTGCACCCTCAGTGACCGCTGGTGTGAAGTGTGCTGACAACAATGGCGCACAGCTGCAGTGCTGTGCGCTACCTCATGAAGACTGAAAAGTCTTCTGCCGCCGGTTTCTGGACCTCTTCACTTTTCGGCATCTGCAAGGGGGTCGGCGGCGCGGCTCCGGGACCGGACTCCATGGCTGGGCCTGTGTTCGATCCCTCTGGAGCTAATGGTGTCCAGTAGCCTAAGAAGCCAATCCATCCTGCACGCAGGTGAGTTCACTTCTTCTCCCCTAAGTCCCTCGTTGCAGTGAGCCTGTTGCCAGCAGGACTCACTGAAAATAAAAAACCTAATAACTTTTTCTAAGCAGCTCTTTAGGAGAGCCACCTAGATTGCACCCTGCTCGGACGGGCACAAAAACCTAACTGAGGCTTGGAGGAGGGTCATAGGGGGAGGAGCCAGTGCACACCACCTAGTCCTAAAGCTTTTATTTTTGTGCCCTGTCTCCTGCGGAGCCGCTAATCCCCATGGTCCTGACGGAGTCCCAGCATCCACTAGGACGTCAGAGAAAAAGTATATACTATATTTATACATTTAATTGTCTTTTATTTTAAATTACACATTTCTTAGCAGTCATATCCAGGATTAGAATCCATGACCTGTTACACTGCAGCAGACACTTTACTGATGGAGCTATTTGCTCCTGTAGAGGAAGCATGAGAATTCTAACTATATGAAGTTACGTGTGATTGTCAGAGAAGTATCTTCATATAGTTAGAATTCTCATTTCCTATACAGGAGCAAACAGCTTCATCAGTAAGGTGTCTGCTTCCAGTGTAATAGGTTGTTGTTTCTAATCCTGGGTATGACACTTGTAAAATGTGTATATTCAGTATAATAAAGAGGGTGTGACTAGTAAGGTGCAAGTACCAGTGAGGAAGTCGGCCACTGAAGAGATAGCGGCAGCTATCAATTAACTTAATTCAATGGTGTCACAGAATGGGAGGAGAGGTGCCCCCCTTCAGAGCAGAAGCCCGGCGGCAGATGACTCCGTTGCCTCCCAGAGTTCTGCCTCTGCTGTAGTGAAACAACGTGCTGTTTAATATAAGACCCAACGTTTCGGGGTCGTAGCCCCTTCGTCAGGATGCAAAACAGTGAAAAAAACGTGTTTAAATACCTTACAAAGAAGAGGTTCACACCTCCGCCTCCAGCCGCGCTGCCCGGGTCCCGGTCCTGACGTCACTCCGCCCCCAGGATATGACGCGGCTCCGGCCCGTCCGGCTAGCGTGGTGGGGCTAGGACAAGGATAACCAAGGAAACCATTAAACAATGCCGAGACTAACCAATCCAGTCACAGCATGTTGTAAACAGTGATTACAGTTGATATTAAAGTGACTAGTGCACAGATACATTAAAACATCACGTAGTAGAGGTATTTAGGCCCAGATATTAAGTTTTTCCTGACATTGTTGGAGTTTACATTGACGCACAATTACTTCCTTTACGACAACAACTTCTACATCCAACGCACAGGTTGCGCTATGGGTTCTGCTGTAGCTCCGGCATTTGCCAATACGTTCATGTGGGAGGTGGAAAGGGAGTTATTCCTACAAAATACTGCTATTTCATCACAACTATGCCTGTACCAACGTTACATAGATGATGTGTTAATCTTTTGGGAAGGAACTAAAACTCAATTACTAGCCATCATAGAACAGCATAATTCCACACAGAGTCCTATTAAATTTACCATGGAGGTCAGTGAGAAACAGATCAATTTTCTGGACGTATGTATATCGGTCAATGAGGGTATCATTAATATGAAGCTGTACACAAAAGCAACTGACAGGAATAACTTACTAAAATTTGATAGTTTCCACCCGCAATCCACAGTTTGGGGTTTGCCATATTCCCAACTCCTACGGGTCTGCCGTATTAATAACTTAGAGGCAGATAGAGACAACTAGAGTAGATGGTCAGTAAATTTGGAGAGAGGGGGTACCTGCTGGATCTTTTAGAACAAGCTAAAGGCAAAGCACTGAGAGTTACACGGCAACAGTTATTGAAATCCAGTGAACGCAAACAGTTTAAGGGTAGGTTCCCCTGGGTAACACTGTACAATACCAGTAGTAAAAGCATAGCCAAACATACCAGACAGCTGTGGCCCATAGTTGCTTTGGATAAAGAATTAGGAGAAGTATATCAATCTAGATTACTTTCAAGCTATTCTAGAGGCCGCAGTATACGGGATTATGTGGTCAGAACTGATATCTCCAAATTTGATAAAGGACAGTCTAAGAAGAATTTCCTTAAACGTAAGAATGGGTGCTACAAATGCAGTGGCTGTACTACTTGCAGTTACCTTGTATCAGGAGACACCTTCCAACACCCTCATACAGGGAAGAAGTATGCTATAAGATACCCCCTGTCTTGTGATTTAAATTTGTCATCTATCTGCTGACGTGCCCATGCGGGCTGGCCTACGTAGGCAAAACCGATTGTGTCTTCAAAACAAGGATGGCACAACATCGGTATGCCATACGGGAGGCCATTAAATCAGGTAATAGTGATCAGCCGGTAGCGCACCATTTCATGTTAGCTAAGCATGGGTTGGCGACATTACTCTATAAAATAATTGATCATGTACCATTCTCCCTACGTGGGGGAGATCGTTCCAAGAAATTTTTACAGGTTGAAGCAAAATGGATTTTTATTTTGAATACGCAATTCCCTAAGGGATTAAATGAAGCCCTCATCTTAAGGTGCTTTTTGTAAAAACCATTTTTATGTTAAAAACCAATGTCGTTCCATCAGTCGGACACAAATAGGGGAGTATAGAATTGCCTAACATTTAGTGAGGTATGTTCGTATTATGTAGGAGACTTTCATATATGGTATTTGCAATAGGCTGCTTAGATGTTAATTACCTTTAGCACCACTCCACTGTGATCGTCGGGGGGAGGGGACAAATTAGACAGGATCGTTATTCTATCTTTGCACGATGTGAATATTTTTTGGTATAGAAGCAATGTTTGGTAACATATGGGATATCTACTATGTGATGTTTTAATGTATCTGTGCATGAGTCACTTTAATATCAACTGTAATCACTGTTTACAACATGCTGTGACTGGATTGGTTAGTCTCTGCATTGTTTAATGGTTTCCTTGGTTACCCTTGTCCTAGCCCCACTACGCTAGCCGGACGGGCCGGAGCCGTGCCATATCCTGGGGGCGGAGTGACGGCAGGACCGGGACCCGGGCAGCGCGGTTGGAGGCGGCGGTGTGAACCTCTTCTTTGTAAGGTATTTAAACACGTTTTTTTCACTGTTTTGCATCCTGACGAAGGGGCTGCGACCCCGAAATGTTGAGTCTTATATTAAACAGCACGTTGTTTCACTATTCTTAACAAGTCTTCAAGTGCCGTCCTCATTTGCTACCAGTTGTATATGGGACTCAGTTCCAGGTGGAAAGGCACGGGAGCAATTTCAAGTGACGCTGGGGAGCGTGAGGAGTGCCGGGTCATTTCGGACTGTATATATATATTTATTTATTTATTGAATTGTTGAGGATAAGTGAGTTTACTTTGGTGAGTGCTGGGTTCTCTGTTTGTATTTATTAGAGCGATGTGGTCATGAGCTACATGCACCCCGCCCTGTGAGTGGTAAGTACAGCTGTGTACCCCGCTTCTGTGGTGGAGAGTGCAGTGTTACATGCACCCCACCCTGTGAGTGGTAAGTGCATAGCTGTGCCCCGCTTCTGGTGCGGTGAGTGCTGTGGTTTTTAATCTGTGTGTATATATATATATATATATTTATTCTGCAAACACGGGCGGCACTCACGGCGTATGAAATAAAGACAGACACAGGGGTCTGATGTTCAACGTTTCAATGTCATATCGGCATTTTCGTCAGGATATGCCGATATGACATTGAAACGTTGAACATCAGACCCCTGTGTTTGCAGAATATTTTAAGGGACGCAGCTCCGCTGTCGCCATTGGGAGGGCACCGGCTTTTCAGCTTTGTTTCCAGTCTTCTTAGGGATTTGGGAGTGCCGTGGACTTTGTGTACTCTATATATATATATATATATATATATATTTGAATACAATTTGCTTGATATATCCTAGTGTGCCCTGCTTGGTTTTTACTATGTATACAGTGTTACTATTGGGACTTTGTGGATTATTCAGAGTTGTAAGCAAACTAAAAAATGTTAGCAATTGGACAAAACCATGTGCACTGCAGGTGGGGCAGATGTAACATGTGCAGAGAGTTAGATTTGGGTGGGTTATATTGTTTCTGTGCATGGTAAATACTGTCTGCTTTATGTTTGCACTGCAATTTAGATTTCAGTTTGAACACACCCCACCAAAATGTAACTGTCTCTGCACATGTTACATCTGACCCACCTGCAGTGCAACATGGTTTTGCCCAATAGCTAACTCTTTTGGTTTGCTAACAACTCTGAACAACCCCCTTTATGCTTTACCTAGTGCTGAATTTACAAGAATAAATAGAAAATGACATACAAGAACTGCCGCTGGTGTCCACTCTATTTACGGATTCAATGTCACATCCAGTGCCGGAAGACCAGAAACGTGTAAGGACAGCCCAGATGCGCTGCCATCATAGGCATACAAATGTGTCTTATTCACATCACTATGTGACTAGGATGCACAAGGAGCTGATGCGGATTAAAATGATATGCGGCATGCCTGTATTCTGTGTGCGACTGTGGCTGTATCTGCATACGAAATGCTACATTACAGTGATTTCCATGGATACAAAGACAAAGTACAACATGGTTTTACCATACCTCCCAACTGTCTTGGATTTTAGCATGACAGTTTTTTGGGCACTGTCCCACCCACGATGTGAGGGGAAGTTGGGAAGCCCCCCTCTCACTTTCAACCTACTGTAGAGAGGATCTCAATGCTACAGCTACAGTGACATTGCTTGTCCTAACCCAACCTGACTCAAAGAACCTTAAAGGGCCAAAACACAGCTATGTACTGTTCTAATAGGCAGTGGAGAAATGATTAATAAATGACAGAAAGATGAAACATTGATTAAAATCAATGTCCCAGTTAGGCTGCTTTGTGAATCATAGAGCATTTATAGTTTTCATTCAAAGTAAATATTGCTCTCTTGAGTCTTTGGAATAGCACACGAACATTCCATCCCGACTGCCAGGATTCTGACCGGATCCCGTCCATCTGCAACACAACTTAATGTGTGGTAATTGAGCTATTACCAGGGAAATTGCTGACTAATATGTTGCTGAAAGGTCTGAATCAACTGATTTGTCATCAACTTGTTATATCTGGCAGTAATTAGGGCACATATCTGTGCATACACTGTAGACATTTAGGACCTGATTTTGTTTAATTAATATGTGTTAACTAATCAACTTGTTGTGCAAACATTAAAATATTTTAATAATCATCTTATTCACCGGTAGCAAACAAAAGTGACCCACTAGACTGCGAGCAGGGCCCTCTGTAACGCATCTCAAATCGACATCTTCTTTATCAACCTTTGCCTTGTACAGTATTTTTCTATATACAGTACTATGGAAAACACAGTACACATTTTGTATATTTGTTGTTGCAGAAGAGTCTCCTGGCATTTTACATATAAATGATGATCATGAGGTTCTACCATAAATGGCATAGGAACCCATTTTAATGTCATATCTGACAGGGTAAAAACATCTAGGCCGATATCCTATTAGCTGTGGTAAATTACCGCAGGTAATTACTGCCAGCGGGGCCATCCTATTAGCCCCGATGGCAATGGTTGTTGGGGATTTGGGGCCTAATTCAGCATGGATCGCTATTCAGAGAAATTGCAGTTGTCTGCAAGCAGAAAGGCGGAGCCCCGACAGGAAGAAAAAACGCCCCGTGCAAAAATGTGAATGTATCGCATATCGCTATCCATACGCAGATTGAAGAATCTTTGCCGTCTGAGCAAATCTGAGTAGGTCTGAGGCTGCCACTGATCTGTGACTGAGACGGGCTGGAAATGGTCTGTGCTCCCCAAAGACACCTGGGCACACCTGCGTTTTTTCTGACACACCCAGGAAATGGCAGGTTTCCGCCCAGAAACGTCGGCTTCCTGTCAGTCATTGCGATTACGATCTGATACTATTACCCCTTGTGCATGCGCAATATGAAACGCGACGCATGCTCAGTCATTCAATAATTTGATAATCTCTCGCTTTGCGATTTCTCTGAATAGCGATCCATGCTGAATTAGGCCTTTACTTTCCCCGAGAAGTGACCTTATTTTACCCGACTGCAGCCGCAAAAATGCAAAGCTCTGCCGCTTTTCAAGAATCCTATGTATTTCCATGCAATACAGGGTAATTTGAACAAAACAAACAGGCTGTAATTGGATAACCCATATTGACCATGTGGTTTTTATCATGACAAAAGCCTGTCTTCTATGTGTGGTAAATTACCTCAGGTAATAGGATACCCTGCTTATTGTAAACAAGTACAACATGTCAACATTCAGAATGTAGACATGGTCTGAATATCGACATTCGTAATGTTGTCACAAACATAATGACGACATTACATTTTTCTACTGTGATAGTCCTAATTCTACTCTAACCAATGCTGTTGCGGTTCTCTCCGCTGCCCTGTGCCAGCCACACCCCTGAACACGCTGACATCACAGGAGGGGGCGGGGCTGCCGGCAGGAGAAGTGTGGAGAGCTGCCTAGCTATACACACTGCAGGGTGCATGCCTGGAGAGCCCTTTGGTCGCTCCGTGCTGCACTGAAGTTGCACTGCTGACTGCAGGTTACCATTTTAGGGACCCTGCTAGCCTGATGCAGATGCCGTGGGGCAGTGAAGGTGCTTCAACCAGGGCCCTATGCCTTGGGCGATGGCACATATCACACACCCCTCCCTACAGCCCCGAGCATAACCGCAGGCTAATCCTAACACTAAATCCCAGATTTATCAAGCCTTGGAGAGTGATAAATTGCACAGTGATAAAGTACCAGACAACCAGCTCCTAACTGTCATTACAGGCTGTGTTTGAAAAATGACAGGAGCTGATTGGCTGGTACTTTATCACAGTGCTATTTATCACTCTCCAAGGATTGATAAATCTGGGCGTAAATCTGCTCATTGTCATCATAATTACCGGTGATGACATTCGGACCATGACAACATTCTGAATGCTGACATAGGACCTACATCCCAATCAAACCTGACAATGGGCCCGATTCAGACCTGATCGCTGTTGTGTGAAATCGCACAGAGACCGATTTTCGAATGACTGCGCATTCACCACAATGCGCAGGCGCGTCGCCAAACAGCGACAGGATGGTGTGAAAATATCGTTCCCAAGGCGTTCGCAAATGGGATTGACAGGAAGCGGACGTTTGTGGGTGGTAACCGGCCGTTTTCTGGGAATGTCAGGAAAAACGCAGGCGTTCCCAAGGGTCTTCAGGGCGGGTGTGTGATGTCAGCTCCGGACCCGAACAGCCTGTTTGTATCGCACTTGTAGCAGCAAGTCCTGGGCTACGCACAGACTGCACAGTATGGTGGGTGAGTTGCGAATGGATTTGCAGCTGTCCGCTGTCTGGTGGAATTTTCACAGGGCGAACGCATGCAATCGCACACTTGCACGGGGCGGGTTTTCACTCTTCATGAGTGGCGGCTATCTGACTGCAGACTGCTGCAAAAACGCACATCAGCGATCAGGTCTGAATCGAGCCCAATATCCCAAGCTGAGATACAATAAGACGTGAAAGTGGACGTTTGTCTTACACACAATGAAGGCAGATATTTTGTGGACAGAACTAATATCAATGCAGATACAGGGGGAATCCAATTAGCTGCTGTCGGTATAGCTTTGAGTTTCAAGTCCGGAGCTATTAAAAAAAGAAAAATGCCTTTTCCCCTCTGTGGGGTTTAACTCGTGGGGCAATTAGCTAATTAGATTACCCCCACAGCCTATTAGTTCATCAGGAACTAGTGAAGCATTCTCCGCAGTCTGCTTGTATGAAGTTAGGCAGTATTCCTGTATGTGCTTAACTTTCACATTCTCAATAAATGATATTAATATGCAACATAACAATTCTCATTTATTTACGTAAATGTAACAAGTATATGTCAGGTGCCATGTATTGCTCATACAGAAACTCTCACTGTATTATACCTTGGCATAGCAATTACTTATTTCTCGATACATCTATAAGCCATTAAAAAAACAACTCAAATTCTTCAATTTACAAAATAATTTAAACTACGTTACCATCTCCGGTAGAAGACATCTTGTAAAAATGAGCATTGGTGACCTCTTGTGGCAAATACTGGACACACACCTAGTATAACACAATTTTCAATGGTGCTGTTAAAAGTAGTTAACAGCCTACCACATAGAAGGTAGTAGAGCAGTGGTTGATAATGCTGGCTTTACACTGTCAGATAAAATGTCTCTTTTTCCAACAGACATTTTGGGCCGGATGTAATGGCGGCCGAGATCGCCGGAGGTGCGAGATGCTGGCCAATCACCTGCAAGGCAAAAACCTGCCTTGTAAGTGATTGCCCCTTTGAGAAAATGTCCTAGATCGACTGGTATCTGGCAACTCCGGGGATCTTGGGCTTTATTACATCATAGTTACCTACTTTTCATTTCTCCTCTCCGGGAGAAGCCTGGAGAGGGGACGCTGGAGGGAACTTCGGGGCGGGCAGAGTTGTGACATAATCAAGCCCCGCCCCACATCGGGTAAATGCTGGGATTTGCGGGTCCACAGAAAGGGGGTGGTGCTCAAATGACACGATTCACATCATTTTAGCCCCTTCCCCACCACATGAACCCGCGAATACCAGTAAGTAACTCTTCATCCTGCCCACATCACTAGGGTGTGGACAGGATGCAGAGATCTGCCTGCTCTTCCGAGGGTGCTACCCCAAAAATCGGGAGCCTCCCGCAACTTCCAGGAGAGTAGGCAAGTATGCATTACATCCGGCTCCTTATCTAACAGCCTGACACCCAGCATATATCGTGTCCATACCGTGTATGGCCATACATATCTGCTTTCCTCCCCTGGGGAGGAGACATTTTCCTGTGACGGAACAGGGGAAATGTCATTCGCTTGGGCAGGGGCAGCATACACTATCCAATGTGGCCTCGGCTCATGGGGCTGTGCCACGAGTCAGGGGGGCCTGGCCTTGTGGCATCCTCCACTCACAGATGGGTGGTGGTGGTGGTGGTGAGGGGAGATAAAAAGCTGGAAGGATGCACGCAGCCAGCACAACTCTATGCATTTGCCAGAAGTGCCGGATGGTCAGTCTGTCCCTGGCTACATGCAGTCTTTTTTTGGTTGGCTCTTCTGTTCCACTTCTATCCCTGGCCAAAAAAACAGAAGATTGTGAGTGGCAGGATGAATCAGAAGCCATGCAGATGGCAGTTTGTGATTGGTCTTCCTGCTAACACCCACCTGTACTGTCATTTAAAGATTTAAAGGTGCTTAAATTAAAATGTAAGGACTGTGGCAGCTTTTATGTCATTTGCAGCAAGTACAGCTGGTACACATGATGAAGGCTGACAGCTGAACCAGTAATCATGAGAAAGTAGTGTACCAGACATATGAATGAAGCACCAAATGATTTGGACCTCAAGCTCGTCAATGTAGGTTTGATCAACCAAATTGTGTGAATGTAGAACTTTTGAGCCACAAGAACAGTTACAGTACCCTACAGCCATGACTCTGATCTACTCAGAGAAATACCAAACTAGTCAACGTGGTGCACAAGAACGTAACTCGTGTTGACACATATTTCCAGAGCATTCTCTCACGAAGCGTTCCAGTTGGAGAAAGAGGCATGAAACATCAAGGAAAATCCCAGTGCTTCTCACACATGTCTGCTGATGAAATGTGCTGCAGTGTGCATCACGTATCAGAGGAAAATGCTGGAAAATAGCACCTTTGTGGTACACACACAATTTTAGAATGTCTCACTCAGCATAAAGTACAAAGTCAGAAAATGCTCTGAAGTAGCTCACCTGTATGAACCCTTATATAACCATAATATTAATAATTAAACAAATAATCAACATTGTTGAAATATACTTCACATCAGTTCTGATGCTGCCTATAGTGGATCATGGCAACAATTGTCTGTGTATGACTTGCTGCCTTTTTGCAGCTTCTGGATTTCAAGCCGCAACTTCAATACTTCCAGTTCCAGTTTCGTCCTCTTCAGTTTTAAGTTGCTGTATTTTAACGTATTGATGTCGGTTTCTGTAACAGTTTCCACTGGAGCGGCTATGGTAGAGACATGGAGAGAAGGTGTAAATGAGAGGAAGACATTACAATGTATTTGTGAGCAAAACTAAGAGAAGTGATCGAATGCGTAATGGAAAGGAAGAAATAGGGACTAAAGAAGTGAGGGACTGAGAGTCAGATCTATTTCTAATGAATATTTAAAATGCCAGCGTTAATATATGCAGTGGACGCCAGGCGCATCTTATTACCATATACGATAAAGGTGCGCTGTACGTCGCAAACACTACATCCCTTAAGAGAAAACAAGTACATGCACACATCTGTCTGAGTTCCAAAGCTCATTGATGTATACATTTGTTATTAAAAGGATATGTATACAATATATCACATGTACAGTATATATATGGTTACAAAGTACATTTTCATAGGAAGCAATTGTTACAAAAGAATTTCATACAGTCACGGCCAGCATACAATTACCATCTCCTTCAATGCACTCTACGCTCCATCTCTGGATCAGCCTCAACAGCAGCTACACAGAACAGCAAAAACCATCTCGATCAGCACCCAGCAAACAGGACTTCTTGTGTCTGGGATCAGCTATACACTGTGTATGTTGGGGGATAACATGTCTTCCGCTATTGGTCCAGGGGAGGGAACTTTCTCATTCATGATGAGTCATTGGTCAGTTCATATGCAAGCAATGAAGATGACATCATAGGGCCTGGCCTCTGGTTTCCGCCCATACATGCTCCTTTCAGGAATATCCTTTTGTTCACTTCAGAATTGTGGCTTTATATTACTACATTCAATCATAACTACTCATTGCAATGTGCTACAACCTAATCACAGGCATCAAATAAATCCACACATTAATCTGATTACTTTGACACCAAGCACGACATGTCCATCTTGCTCCGTTCCAACAATACACATACATGACGTTATACTCCATTATATAATTTAAAACCTTATAATGTCTGGTGCTTGACATGTTTAATTTGTGTGCTGTATGAAATATGTGTTGAATATCTCTTTGTGGCATGTCTGTGTAAATGTGTATGTTACCATATATTGCTGTGCACGCTGTGCGTATTCGCAAACATAGCGACTCATAATGCGTGGAGTTTGTATGTTCTCTCTATGTAATATTTTTGACTTCGACAGGATGGACGGGAAGAGGAATCATATATAGCTGATATGGGAAAGAGTTAGTTTAGTTTAATGGTTTTGTGCTTGTTTTCAAAAAAAATTAATGTACAACCTACAGGAGAAGAGGGTAAGAATATTTGAAACACAGTAGAAGAGTGAATTGATATGTAGGAGATAAAAACTATATGACTGAAAAAATGTGCAAGAATGTGAAAAATATTGGCTGGGAGACAGGGAGTACAGTGGAAGGCTGTCTGAGAGACACAGGGAGAACAGTGGGAGGATGTGTGAGAGACAGAGGGAAAACAGTAGAAGGATGTGTGGGAGACGGAGGGAGAAGAATGGATAGGTGTATGAGAGACACAAGGAGAACAGTGGAAGGATGTGTGAAAGAAACGGAGTACATTGGAAGGATGTCTGATAGGCAGAGGGAAAACAGTGGAAGGATGTGTGAGAGACAGAGGGAGAACAGTGGAAGGATGCATGAGAGACACAGGAAGAACAGTGGAAGCATGTGTGAGAGACACAGGAAGAACAGTGGAAGCATGTGTGAGAGACAGATGGAGATCAGTGGAAGGATGAGTGAGAGACAGATGGAGAACAGTGGAAGGATGAGTGAGAGACAGATGGTGAACAGTGGAACGATGTGTGAAAGACACAGGCAGAAGAGTGGAAGGATGTGAGAAACACAAGGAGAACAGTAGAAGGATGTGTGAGAGACAGCAAGAACAGTGGATGTGTGTGAGACAGGAAGAACAATGCAAGGATGTGCGAGAGACACAGGGATAAGAGTGGAAGGATGTGTGAGAGTCAGCAAGAACAGTGGAAGGATATGCAAGAGACACAGGGAGAACAGTGGAAGCATATGTAAGAGAGACTAAAACAGTACAAGTTTGTATGAGACATACAGGGAGAACAGTGGATGTGTGAGAAACACAAGGAGAACAGTGTAAGGATGTGTGAGAGACAGAAGGATAACAGTGAAAGGATCTGTTAGAGACACAAGGAGAACAGTGGAAGGATGTGTAAGAGAAATGGAGAACAGGGGAAGGATGTGTGTGAGACAAAGAATAGTGAAATGATGTGTGAGAGACACCGTGACAATGACGCAAGAATGAGTGATAGAACCAAGGGGAACAATGGAAGGATGTGGGAGACATAGGGAAAACAGTGGAAGGGTGTGTGAGAGACAATAAGAATGGTGGAAGGATGTGTGAGAGAGGGAGAACGGTGGAGGTATGTGTCAGAGACAAGGATTACAGTTGAAGGATGTAAAAAACACAAGGAGAACAGTGGAAGGATGTGTGAGAGACAGCGAGAACAGTGGAAGGATGTGTGAGAGGGGATCCGATCTGAAGAGCGACAGTGTCTAGGTCGACAATGTTTAGGTCGACCACTATAGGTCGACAGGTCAAAAGGTCGACATGAGTTTTTCACATTTGTTTTCTTTTTTGAACTTTTTCATACGATCCACGTGGACGATTGGAACGGTAACCTCGCTTCGCTCGCCTTGCCCGAAGCATGGCGAGTGAAGCGAGTCATGCGAGGGAACACTAATTGGGCTTCCCGGTCACTGTACGGAGAAAAAGACACCAAAAAAAAACTTTGAAAAACTCATGTTGACCTTTTGACTTAGAACATGTCGACATAGAAACCCTGTCGACCTATAGTGGTCGACCTAAACATTGTCGATTTGATAATCCACACCCGTGTGAGAGACAGGGAGTACAGCGGAAGAATGTGTGAGAGACACAGGGAGAACAGTTCAAGGATGTGTGTGAGACACAGGGATAAGAGTGGAAGGATGTGTGAGAGATACAGGTGTGTCCTCTTACATCCTTGCTGCAGTCACGCTAAACAGCCCTTGAAGTTGTGCCACGCCGTGGCGGGATTCTGAAGCGTCAAGCGTTTAGTTTTTGCATTTTTTTCCGCGAAAATTAGTCTTCGATGCAAAGTAATGCAATATGATGCACAAGCAGCTTCTGCTGATTAAAATGATATGCAGCATGCATTTATTCTGTATGTAAATGCAGCTCTATCTGTATCCGAAATTCCACGTTAGTGTTTTCAATGAAAACACTGTAGCATAGCATTTTGTATGCAAATACTGTGGCAGTCACACACAGAATATAGGCATGTAATTTTAATCAGCAGAAGCTGCTCGTGCATCCTACTGCATTACTTTGCATCTAAGACGCATTTTCGCTGAAAAATGCAAAAATGACACTCAGCGTTCAGAGTCATAAGGCACTCACGCGTTATGTGTAATGTGACTTGTAGCACACAGAGCAAAGATGTATGAGGATACATCTGTAGCAAGAACAGCGGAAGGATATTTGAGAGACACGGAGAACAGTGGAAGGATGTGAGAGAGACCAGGATTATAGTTGAAGGATGTGTGAGAGACACAGGGAGAAAAGTGGATGGATGTGTGAGACACAGGGAGAACCGTGGAAGCATGTGTGAGAGAGACCCAGGGAGACTATTGGAAGGATGCGTGAGAGACACAAGGAGAACAGTGGAAGGATGTGTGAGAGACACAAAGATAACAGTGGAAGGATGTGTAAGAAAAATGGAGAACAGTGGAAGGATGTGTGAGAGACACGGAGAACAGTGGAAAGATGTCTGAGAGATACAGAACAGTGGAAGGATGTGTGAGAGACACAGTAAGAATGACGCAAGAATGAGTGAGAGACCCAAGGGGAACAATGGAAGGATAGGGAAAACAGTGGAAGGGTGTGTGAGAGACAATAAGAATGGTAGAAGGATGTGTGAGACACAAGAACGCTGGAAGAATGTGTTCCATTCTGTGTTAGCCACTGTATTTTGCATTGGCATGCAGTTTATGCTCAAGATACAGCGGTATCACCTGTACGATCATTGTATAGGATATCCTGGTCTGTGGTCGCACCAAGAAAGAACACAATGAAGGCCTCCAGAAAATCTTACAGAGAATCTGACATATCAACATGAGACTAAATCCTGACAAGCGTCTCTTCTGGATCTCAGGGTTTCCTTACATGGATAACCTCCTCACTTCTCATGGCATGAAACAATCTATTCAATACATTGGCTTTACAGAAAATGCCCACCAGTACAGACAAGCTCAAGCTACAGTATTTTTTTCTTGGCAGGACCAACTTCTTATCTTAGTTCCTGCCCAACTACAGTGAGGCAACTTCTCCTTTTTGACTGCTCCTTTACATGGAAGCTGAATGGAACTGGACTGAGCACTAATTTCTGTGGATGCTTTATAGCACGGGCTATTTGGCATTTTACATGAAACTCAGCAAGCGTGTTACTTTTGCCTCTAGGATCCTTACTGAGATTTACATGAGATATGCACAAATTGAAAAAGAGATTTCAGCACTTGTATTTGCTTGCAAATAATTCCATGAGTTTGTCTATGATCAGGTTGTGATCATTAGTACTGACCATCAGCCATTGTTCTCCATTCTGCACAAGCCATGCATTCTGCATCTGCATGCAAACAACAGTTCACACTTAAGCTACACTGGTATCCCCTAGATGTGGTCTACAAGCGTGGCAAAGAGCTCCATTGGCTGATGCACTATTCTTGCTCATCTGTCCCAATAAGATGTATCAGATGGTAATGAGGACTTTAATGTCATGGAGTTTGATATGTAGAGTGTATCTAGATGTTTGGAAGAACTTCATGAGGCCACACCTAAGGATGCCCTCTGTAAACATATGTCTCAGGTGGTCTTAAATATTTGGTTTACTTAATCCAGAGAGTTACACAGAAAAAGCGAAAATGCAGGTGCACACGCCAAGCACTAAGAATACAGGTAATCAGACGAATTATAGTAAAGTCTGCAATTTAGCATACATCTGTAACGTAAAAGTGAGTTTCTTAGCATCATTTTTGGTAAAAAAATATGAGCTCACCTACCACAACTAGGTGACCTCATCAAGCAGGTCTGTAACATTCCTAAGGTTCAAAGCACGGAACTCCTTCGGGTCAGCACAACCCAACTGCCTCAAGGCATCACACTAGAAGTAGCACTTTAAGGGGGGGTCATTCAGGTGCAGTTGTTCTTCCTATTGATGTTGCAAGATTTGCATTATGCAATTGCAATTATATTATATGCTAATATGGGCAGAAGCTAACCAATGCAAATGGAAGCCCACTGCGGCTGCATCTTTTGCATACAACGCAGCATGATTGTGTTATAAGTCGCCGCTGTGATTCATTCCTGTTTGCATTCCAGCTGTTGCTTAGCAACTTGGACACTGGCTGCTATGTGCAGCAAAACACCTGTTTTGAATACCTTGTTACCTGACTCCAGTCTGATTACTCTTGTGATTGGTCTCTCTACCTTTCATTAGGGATTCTGCCCAGTTCCTGTTGCGTGTGATATTCCCTAGTTCCTGTGTCCTAGGAAAGACTGTCACATTGTCACAGTATGCTGTACAGTTCCCAGTCTGTCTGTTCCTGTGCCCTGGTCTGTCTGTCCGAGTCCTGCATCCTCGTATGCTGCCTCAGTCCTCAGTGTGCTGTCCCTACTAGTCCTGTACCCGTATCCTGTTGGGTCCTGCCCTGTACCTGCCATCCTGTCTTTATTCCTGGTCCGTGTCCTAGTCTTGCCGTGACCTTCCAGTGATTCTCATGCATGGTCTTGACCAATATCCAAGCTCCTGTCAAGTCTCCATGATTATATCTTTCCAGTCCTAGTTCCATGCACATCCAGCCTGTGTGTCTGTGGATGCCTTCTGCAATAAAATATATTCACTCTAGCCTTGCCTGCAAGACACAAGCGTGTTCAGTACTCAAGCTACATCTTGCCACGGTGTGTAATTACAGACTGCAGCCTAGTCACTTTTCACCTAGCTAGTCTATTTGCTCAAGCTGCCAGAAATCTGCTTTCTATCAAGACACACACACTCAGCACCTGGTTGTTCCCAGCAGTTAATCACCTCATTACTTCAGTTATCACTGTTCAGTTACCAGTGCATATTTAGTCCTGTAATCTTCAGTTATCATACTTTGTCTAGCCTGTCTGCAGTTACCATTCCAGTATCCTGCTAACCTGACCTGCAATTAACTCTTGCTTTGATGTGTATCTGGTTTTCATCAAGTACTGCTGTCTTCAGTTACATCAGCCTTGCCTGCATAATATAGCCCAAGTCTGTTGTTATTAACCCCTAGCCTTGCCAAGTGATCCTGCATCCAGTCTGTCTGTAGGTAACCCTTTCCTTGCCAGTTGCTACTCTCCAGGTTAATCATCTTGTGGTCTCCAGCCAATTGTGTGAGCCCCTACTGCCGGAGGTTTAAGTCCAGGGGCCCCCCTAAGTACCAATGAGCATATCAAGAACAAAGGGAACAGTGGGGAGTTGCTATTGGCAGAAGACCCTCTTGAGGGCTCTAAGGGTTTCACACACATAGTGCTGGAGTTCCCTAACAGATTGCATCTGCATTTTCCCTTTTTCTGTACAAGTCTCAGCATGGTATAACCTCTTATTATGTTTAGAATTAGGGTGTGCAGTTGAGCTCTCCCCCCCCACCTCCCCCACCAAGTTACACCAGAGAGTTGCAATGCAACATTTGCTCCTTCTCTGGAATCACATTTTTTTATGAAATCTTTCTGCATGGTCATAAGTTCTTCATGCCCAATTCACTCCAAGGATTGTGTTGCTGCTTGTGCTCATTGTAATGCCGTCCAAGTTCATCATGGCAAATAGCCTTTGAACTTGCATGACAATCCTAACCTGCTTTGGCCCATCATTGGTGCTAATACCATTGATTGGGGTGGGAAAGAGTACCTGGTATTGTTCTATTCCTAATCTGAATGGTTCTAAATATACTACCTGCCTTTCCTTAGCTTACCAACGTGACAGCAGTAAAATAGTTAAGAAGGAAATTCTCCGTCTATGGTATACAACAACCCTTCACAGACAACACCATGCAACTTATGATCAATGAGTTTCAGGACTTAAAAAGGCAAAGGAACATATAGCGTACAATCAGGAGTCCTCATTACCCACAATCCAATTAATTGCCAAAGAATGACTCATTCTACCACACACTTACTGGAAAATGTCAGCGGAATGGTTCAGATGTATACTTGGCGATACTCAGCCCAAGAAACACCCAAAGAGATGGGCTGCCATTACCTGCACAAGGTTTATTCTCAAGGCATACCTGTACTGTCATTCCTTTAGTAAAGAATATACTGCAGCCACACATCCAGAAAATAGGATTTTTAAACCTACCAGTAAATCCTTTTCTCTTAGTCCGTAGAGGATGCTGGGGATGCTTCAAGAACCATGGGGTATAGACGGGATCCGCAGGAGACATGGGCACTTTAAGACTTTAAAAGGGGTGTGAACTGGCTCCTCCCTCTATGCCCCTCCTCCAGACTCCAGTTATAGGAACTGTGCCCAGGGAGACTGACATTTAGAGGAAAAGGATTTATTTAATTTTTAAACTAAGGTGAGATACATACCAGCTCACACCTTAAACACGCCGTACAACATGACATTCAACAACAACGCATGCAACGGCATGACTAACATCAGCCACAGACTGACTGAACTCAACACAACATGTGTGTAACCCTAACCAATAACTGCAGATACAACCCGCACTGGGACGGGCGCCCAGCATCCTCTACGGACTAAGAGAAAAGGATTTACCGGTAGGTATTAAAATCCTATTTTCTCATACGTCCTAGAGGATGCTGGGGATGCTTCAAGAACCATGGGGTTTATACCAAAGCTCTAGAACGGGCGGGAGAGTGCGGATGACTCTGCAGCACCGATTGACCAAACAAGAGGTCCTCCTCAGCCAGGGTATCAAACTTGTAAAACTTTGCAAAGGTGTTTGATCCCGACCAAGTAGCAGCATGGCAAAGCTATAATGCCGAGACCCCTCGGGCAGCCGCCCAGGACGAGCCCACCTTTCTGGTAGAATGGGTCTTCACTGATTTCGGTAATGGCAATCCCGCCGTAGAATGAGCCTGCTGAATCGTATTACAGATCCAGCGTGCATTAGTCTGTTTGGAAGCAGGAGCCCCAATCTTGTTGGGAGCCCACAGGACAAACAGAGCTTCTGTTTTCCTAATCTGAGCCGTTCTGGCGACATAGATTTTCAAAGCTCTGACCACATTGAGAGACCTCGATTCCGCCAAGGCGTCAGTAGCCACTGGCACCACAATAGGCTGGTTTACGTGAAACGATGAAACCACCTTTGGCAGAAATTGCTGACGAGTTCTCAACTCCGCTCTATCTGCATGGAAGATTAAATAGGGGCTTTTGTGAGACAAAGTCGCCAATTCAGACACCCGCCTTGAGGATGCCAAGGCCAACAACATGACTTACTTTCCAAGTAAGGAATTTCAACTCAACCTTACGTAAAGGTTCAAACCAATGAAATTGCAGGAACTGCAACACCACATTAAGATCCTATGGTGCCATTGGGGGCACAAAAGGAGGTTGGATGTGCAGTACGCCTTTCACGAAGGTCTGAACTTCTGGAAGGGAGGCCAATTCTTTCTGGAAGAAAATTGATAAGGCCGAAATTTTTACTTTAATGGAGCCTAACTTTAGGCCCGCATCCACACCTGCTTGCAAAAAATGGAGCAAACGCCCCAGCCGAAATTCTTCCGTAGGAGCCTTCTTGGATTCACACCAAGACACATATTTTCTCCAAATACGGTGGTAATGCTTCGCCGTTACTGCTTTTCTAGCCTGCAGTAGTGTGGGAATGACTTTACTGGGAATACCCATTCGGACTACGATTTGGCGTTCAACCGCTGTGCCGTCAAACGCAGCCGCGGTGAGTCTTGATACACGCACGGCCCTTGCTGTAACAGGTCCTCTCGTAGAGGAAGAGGCCAGGGATCTTCTACGAGTAATTCTTGAAGATCCGGATACCAGGCCCTCCTTGGCCAGTCTGGAACAATGAGTATCGCCTGAACTCTTGTTCTTCTTATGATCTTTATCACCTTTGGAATGAGTGGAAGTGGAGGGAACACATAGACCGACTGAAACACCCACGGTGTCACCAAGGCGTCCACCGCTATTGCTTGAGGGTCCCTCGACCTGGAACAATATCTCTGAAGTTTCTTGTTGAGGCGAGACGCCATTGTCACAACTGAGGGCCTGAGCTGACGGGAGGCAGCCTCAGTTGTAGGGGCTGAGGTGTAGAGAAACCTGGGAGGTTGTATCAGACCCCTGGACATGTAAGTTACACGTAGAAGAATTGCCCGAAGGCGTGATCACGACAACCAGGATAAAAGTCAATGATGTTTATTTGACAAACTCCATGCATCATAGCAGTAATTAAAGAGAAACACAAAATTAGCAGAAATATTACACAGTTCCTGGGTACTACAGGATGGCAAGGGCCACAGGGCTCTGGTAGTGTGAGACAGTTCTTATTATCTTCTAGATGGAAAGTCCTTACCAGGCCCGACTGTAGTAATGGAGGTAGCCCAGGATTATACCAGCTGATGTTCCAAGGGAAGCTGGGCTGCTGTAGGTAAAGTGGCTGCTGTGGGTACTGGTTGGAACCAGACAGATGAAAGCACGGAGTGGATTGCTGGATGGAACCAGCCAAATAATAAATGAAGCTTGAGAGCGATGAAATATGAATGATATATGGAGCTTGAGAGCGGTGAAATAATAATACCGGTGGTGAATGGAAATCTGTAGAAATGGTACCGGCACTTTAAGAAGAGCTGATCTCTGCTGGAAGCTAAGTGCTGGAAGCAGATGAATCTGTAGCTGGAAATAGATGAGTCCCAAAGGACTGGAGAGTCAGGCTGCACCGCAGGTGGTAGACTGGAGCGGATCTCTTTAGTGGAAGCTTGGAGACAGGAACTGGAACCTGGAAAACAACCACAGGAGAGAGACAGACTGGAACTAGGTTTGACAACCAAAGCACTGACGCCTTCCTTGCTCAGGCACAGAATACTTATACCTGCAGCAAGGAAGGGATTGGCTAGGCAATTATGCAGATTTCAGTGAAGCAATGGATTGGTGGAAATTGAACAGGTGACAGAATCCAACATGGCTGCGCCCATGTAGTCACTTGAAGGGAATGTTGGTTTGGTAATCCATGTGGAACTTAGCAGCAATGGCGGCGCCGGCCGCAGAGGACAGGAGACGCCAGACTGATGACTGCACACTAGAACCACGCGGACGACAGCTGAGGCCGCGGCTGGCATGAGGCGCCACTCTAATATCCTGTGTACTGAAACACAGGAACGGCGGCGGAGGCCGCGAAGGATGAGAGACGCCATATAGGAAGTAAACATGGCGCCGCTGTGACAGCGTCTCAGGATGACAGGAGTGGGAAGCAGTATGTGGACATCAGTATTACAGATGAAATCCGGCCCTGGAACGCTGAGCCAGCATCAGGAGACATCTGAAGGGCAAGTAATGGCGTCCAGATACCGGGATCGTGACAGCACCCCCCCCCCCCCTTTAGGAGTGGCTCCACGACACTTCTTCGGCTTTTGAGGAAACTTGGAGTGGAAATTCCGAACCAAGGCAGGAGCATGGACATCTGAAGCATTGGTCCAAGAGCGTTCCTCAGGACCATAGCCCTTCCAGTCAATGAGATACTGTAATTGACCATAACGGTGACGTGAGTCCAGAATCTTGGCAACTTCATACTCAACTCGTCGTTGAGTCTGGACTTTAGGAGCCGGAGGAAGTGCAGAATGAAACCGATTCAGGATCAGCGGTTTCAATAGGGAGACATGGAATGTCCTGGGTATTTTCAAGAAGGGAGGTAACTGGAGTCTGTAAGCAACAGGATTGATGACTTGTTCAATTTTGAAAGGACCGATGTAACGAGGTGCAAACTTCATACTGGGAACTCTTAACCTCAAATTCTTTGTGGACAACCACACACGATCTCCCACCTTGAGAGCAGGAACCGCTCTACGCTTCTTATCAGCAAACTTCTTGTACCTGAACGATGCTTTGAGCAGAGCCGCTCGTACATTCTTCCAGTTGTTTGCAAACTGACGCAAGGTGATATCCGCTGCTGGAACAGAAGTTGCTGGAAGCGGTTGGAATTCTGGAACTTTAGGGTGGAATCCATAGTTAGTGAAGAATGGTGTTGAAGAAGATGAGGAATGATATTGGTTGTTATGACAGAACTCGGCCCAGGGAAGTAATTGAACCCAGTCATCTTGAGAGGAAGACACATAGATGCGGAGGAAGGCCTCCAAGTCCTGATTCACCCTCTCAGTTTGACCATTGGTCTGAGGATGGTAAGCTGTGGAAAACTTTAAATTGACTTGGAGGGCTTGACACAAACTTCGCCAGAATTTGGCTACGAATTGTACTCCTCGATCTGAGATGATCTCTTCAGGAAGGCCGTGTAGTCGGAAGATCTCTTGTATGAACACTTGAGCCAACTTGGAAGCTGACAGAAGACCGGTGAGAGGAATGAAATGTGCCATCTTGGTGAACCGGTCAACTACCACCCAGATGGTATTGAACTTATTGCACATAGGCAGGTCTGTGACAAAGTCCATCGACAAATGGGTCCACGGTAGACGGGGAACAGATAATGGAACCAGTTGCCCCGCAGGCGACTGGCAGGATACTTTGTGTTGGGCACACTTTGGGCAAGATGCAATAAACTCCATGACGTCCTTCTTCAGAGTTGGCCACCAATAGGACCTAGAGATAAACTCAAGGGTTTTTTGAATGCCTGTATGTCCGGCAAAACGGGAAGCATGGGCCCAATGCATGAGCTTCTTCCTTAACACCGGCTTCACAAAACTTTTCCCTGGTGGGGTCGTAGAGTCCATCCCTACCGTGGAGAATGCCAACGGATTAATAATAGGATGTTTGTCTGAAGACTCTGACTCATTTTCTTGCTCCCATGAGCGGGAAAGGGCATCGGCCTTGCGATTCTGAGAGCCCGGACAGAACTGGAGTTTAAAGTCGAACCTGGAAAAGAAAAGTGCCCATCTGGCCTGACGAGGGTTTAGACATTGTGCGCTTTTCAGATATAAAAGATTCTTGTGGTCGGTAAGTATAGTGATTGAATGAGAAGCTCCCTCCAACAGATATCTCCACTCCTCTAGAGCGAGCTTGATGGCTAGCAACTCCTGGTCGCCAATGGCATAGTTGCGCTCAGCTGGGGAGAACTTCCGGGAGAAGAAACTGCAAGGATGTAGATGGCCATCTTTAGCCCTCTGGGATAACACCGCTCCTACTCCAATGGAGGAGGCATCCACCTCTAAGATGAAAGGAGAGTCGATGTCGGGCTGTTTCAGAACTGGTGCAGAGATGAACAGCTGTTTTAATAGATGAAAAGCTTGCGTAGCTTCTTCAGACCACTTGGACGGATTAGCACCCTTCTTAGTCAACGCAGTGATAGGAGCTACAATGGTGGAAAAGTCTTGTATAAACTTTCTGTAGTAATTGGCGAACCCTAAGGACCTCTGGACCCCTTTGAGGGTTAAGGGTATCGGCCAATTCTGGATTGCTTGTAGTTTCTCAGGATCCATCTCTAGTCCGGAACCGGACACAATGTAACCTAGAAACGGAATGGATTTGACTTCAAAGACACATTTCTCTAATTTGCAATAGAGATGATTGACACGGAGACGGGACAGAACCTCCTTTACCCAAAAACGATGTTCCTCTAGATTATTGGCAAAGATAAGGATATCATCTAGATAGACCACGACATGGCGGTATAAGATGTCCCTGAAGATCTCATTCACGAAATGCTGGAAGACAGCTGGAGCGTTGCTCAATCCGAAGGGCATGACGAGGTACTCATAATGTCCATCACGGGTGTTAAAGGCGGTCTTCCACTCGTCACCCTCACGGATCCGGATGAGATTGTAGGCACCCCTCAAATCCAACTTTGTAAAGATGGTTGCTCCGCTAACTCTATCGAAGAGCTCTGTAATCAGGGGTAAAGGATAACGGTTCTTAACGGTAATGTCGTTCAAACCTCTGTAGTAGATGCACGGCCGCAGGCCACCGTCTTTCTTCTTTACGAAAAAGAAGCCTGCGCCAGCTGGAGAAGAAGGTCGAATGAAACCCTTCGCCAGATTCTCTTTGATGTACTCCTCCATGGAATGCGTTTCTGGTAAAGACAACGGATAAGTTCGGCCTCGAGGTGGAACCTTCCCTGGGATGAGATCAATTGGACAGTCCCATTCCCTATGAGGAGGAAGGACATCAGCAGAAGCTTTACTGAACACGTCCGTGTAGTCTTGGTACGGAGGAGGTGGAACATCAGACGACCTGGAGGAGGAAGAACAAACAGGAAGTACTTTAAACAAACATGTCTCAGCACAGGAGGAACCCCATGCCAGTATTTGCGTAGTCGTCCAGTCAATCGATGGATTGTGGAGACGGAGCCATGGAAGGCCCAAAACCACTGGATGTGTGGCTCTTGGAATCACTAGAAAAGAAATATATTCCGAATGAAGAACTCCCACTCTCAGACGAACTGGTAGAGTCCTTAGAGAAATAACTGTATCAAAAAGCTTACTGCCATCCACGGCAGTTAAAGAAATGGACGAGGGAAGTCTCTCGGCGGGTAGGGACCACCGTTTAACATATGCTTCAGTCATGAAATTCCCAGCTGCTCCGGAATGTAGGAGGGCAATGACGTTCCTGTAACGTTGAGCAATTTGAAGCGAGACTGGGAGGTTACAATCATGAGGAGATGGAGAGGAGATCATTACTCCTAGCCAGCCCTCTCCCTGGCGAGCTAGGACTTGAAGTTTCCCGGACGTTTGGGACAGGCATTGATGGTGTGAGACGGAGCTGCACAATAGAGACAAAGAGACTCAGAAAGATGTCTTCGGCGTTCAGCAGGAGATAGACGGGAACGACCAATTTGCATGGGCTCATCTTTGGATGGAGACGGTTGACGAGGAGGAGGAGCTGAAGATTTTGGAGCAGATGATCTTCCTCGCTCAGTTGCTCTTTCTCTGAACCGTAGATCAACTTTCGTGCATAGTGAGATTAGCTCATCCAACTTAGAGGGCAAGTCTCTGGTAGCTAACTCATCCTTGATGCGCTCTGATAAGCCATGCCAGAATGCAGCATACAGGGCCTCGTCGTTCCATGCCAGTTCGGATGCCAGGATCTTGAACTGTATAAGATACTGTCCCACAGTACGCGGTCCCTGGCGTAAACGGAGAATCTCAGATGAAGCTGAAGTTATCCGGCCTGGCTCGTCGAAGATGCGCCTGAATGTTGTTACAAAATCAGTATAGGAGGACAGCAGGGTATCAGACTTCTCCCATAACGGTGATGCCCAGTCAAGGGCTGAGCCACTGAGAAGAGAAATAATGTAGGCAATTTTAGTACGATCACTGGGGAAATTGCCAGGTTGTAGCTCAAAATGGATTTCACACTGGTTGAGAAATCCCCTGCAGAATCTTGGAGATCCGTAAAATTTTGCTGGCGTTGGAAGATGAAGACGTGGAGCAGAAATGGGTAAGGTGGGTGGGGTTACAACTGGAGTCACTGTGGGTGACGCATCGGTCGCGCCTGAACCACGGAGGGTTGTCTGAATCCCATCCAGCCGAGTAGAGAGATCCTGGAGACAGCGGATGATGTGGCCCTGTGCAGCCTCCTGATGTTCGAGTCTGGCTGCCAGTTCTTGCATCGGCCTGGTCGCTTGATCCTAGTCTCCGGCTGGATTCATTTGGTCAGTGCTTACTGTCACAACTGAGGGCCTGAGCTGACGGGAGGCAGCCTCAGTTGTAGGGGCTGAGGTGTAGAGAAACCTGGGAGGTTGTATCAGACCCCTGGACATGTAAGTTACACGTAGAAGAATTGCCCGAAGGTGTGACCACGACAACCAGGATAAAAGTCAATGATGTTTATTTGACAAACTCCATGCATCATAGCAGTAATTAAAGAGAAACACAAAATTAGCAGAAATATTACACAGTTCCTGGGTACTACAGGATGGCAAGGGCCACAGGGCTCTGGTAGTGTGAGACAGTTCTTATTATCTTCTAGATGGAAAGTCCTTACCAGGCCTGACTGTAGTAATGGAGGTAGCCCAGGATCATACCAGCTGATGTTCCAAGGGAAGCTGGGCTGCTGTAGGTAAAGTGGCTGCTGTGGGTACTGGTTGGAACCAGACAGATGAAAGCACGGAGTGGATTGCTGGATGGAACCAGCCAAATAATAAATGAAGCTTGAGAGCGATGAAATATGAATGATATATGGAGCTTGAGAGTGGTGAAATAATAATACCGGTGGTGAATGGAAATCTGTAGAAATGGTACCGGCACTTTAAGAAGAGCTGATCTCTGCTGGAAGCTAAGTGCTGGAAGCAGATGAATCTGTAGCTGGAAATAGATGAGTCCCAAAGGACTGGAGAGTCAGGCTGCACCGCAGGTGGTAGACTGGAGCGGATCTCTTTAGTGGAAGCTTGGAGACAGGAACTGGAACCTGGAAAACAACCACAGGAGAGAGACAGACTGGAACTAGGTTTGACAACCAAAGCACTGACGCCTTCCTTGCTCAGGCACAGAATACTTATACCTGCAGCAAGGAAGGGATTGGCTAGGCAATTATGCAGATTTCAGTGAAGCAATGGATTGGTGGAAATTGAACAGGTGACAGAATCCAACATGGCTGCGCCCATGTAGTCACTTGGAGGGAATGTTAGTTTGGTAATCCATGTGGAACTTAGCAGCAATGGCGGCGCTGGCCGCAGAGGACAGGAGATGCCAGACTGATGACTGCACACTAGAACCACGCGGACGACAACTGAGGCCGCGGCTGGCATGAGGCGCCTCTCTAATATCCTGTGTACTGAAACACAGGAACGGCGGCGGAGGCCGCGAAGGATGAGAGACGCCATTCAGGAAGTAAATATGGCGCCGCTGTGACAGCGTCTCAGGATGACAGGAGTGGGAAGCAGAATGTGGACATCAGTATTACAGATGAAATCCGGCCCTGGAACGCTGAGCCAGCCTCAGGAGACATCTGAAGGGCAAGTAATGGCGTCCAGATACCCGGATCGTGACAGCCATCATGTCTATTTGAGAAATTCCCCAACGACTTGTCGCTTCTGCAAAGACCTCTTGATGAAGACCCCACTCTCCTGGATGGAGATCGTGTCTGCTGAGGAAGTCTGCTTCCCAGTTGTCCACTCCTGGAATGAAGACTGCTGACAGAGCGCTTGCACGTTTCTCCGCCCAGCGAAGAACTTTTGTGGCCTCTGCCATCGCCGCTCTGCTCTTTGTTCCGCCCTGGCGGTTTATGTACGCCACTGCTGTTACGTTGTCTGACTGAATCAAAACGGGCAGACCGCGAAGATGTTCCACTTGCAGAAGGCCGTTGTAAATTGCCCTTAATTCCAGAATGTTTATGTGCAGACAAGCTTCCTGGCTTGACCATTTTCCCTGGAAATTTTCCCGTGTGTGACTGCTCCCCAGCCTCGGAGACTTGCATCTGTGGTCACCAGGATCCAATCCTGAATCCCGAACCTGCGTCCCTCTAGGAGGTGAGAACTATGCAGCCACCACAGGAGAGAGATTCAGGTCCTGGAAGACAGGATTATTTTCCGGTGCATGTACAGGTGAGACCGGACCACTTGTCCAACAGGTCCCACTGAAACACTCTGGCATGGAACCTTCCAAACTGAATGGCCTCGTAAGCCACCACCATCTTCCCCAGCAACCGAGTGCATTGAAGAATCGACACTCTTGCCGGTTTCAGAATCTGTTTTACCATGTTCTGTATTTCCAGAGCCTTTTCCACTGGAAGAAAAAC